>NC_072437.2:27429090-28045000 GCF_028878055.3 Symphalangus syndactylus | reverse complement strand
TCTATACACACATACATGCATATACATATATACACATATGCATTTATTATACACCTATATGTTTATATGTGCATGTGTACTTATATATGATTATATAATATACATATCCATTATACTTATATTTTATATACATATGTACCTACTTACATAAGTAATTGAAAATAGCTTCATAAAATAATACTTACCTTGGCTATGGATAATGCACTGTGATTTTTTTTTCTTCTGTTTTCTTTTTTTTTTTTTTTTTTTTTTTTTTGAGACGGAGTCTCGCTCTGTCGCCCAGGCTGGAGTGCAGTGGCGCAATCTCGGCTCACTGCGAGCTCTGCCTCCCAGGTTCATGCCATTCTCCTGCCTCAGCCTCTCCGAGTAGCTGAGACTACAGGCGCCCGCCACCACGCCCGGCTAAGTTTTTTGTATTTTTAGTAGAGACGGGGTTTCACCGTGGTCTCGATCTCCTGACCTCGTGATCCGCCCGCCTCGGCCTCCCAAAGTGCTGGGATTACAAGCGTGAGCCACCGCACCCGGCCTTTTCTTCTGTTTTCTATTTCATTTAAAAAATGCTGATTGCAACTGACTGGATTGATTTTATGACACACCAATTCACTGAGACTTATGATCGGGAAAACACTCGTTTTGTAATTATAAAATATGTCACCACAGGTAGTCAATACCTTTATAACTGGGCAGACAGATATCAGAAATTTATGATGATTCCCATACAATTAACACTACACAGCTATTGCACAAACGTCCATATTTTATCAAACATTCTCATTTTTAGTCAGACTAAATTTTGTAATCTTCATCATGTTTTCACTGTTTAAAAGAGTCTAAAATCTCACCATTTGCAAATGAAGTGAACACTTATATTAGTACAGTTATGTAAGAAATTACTCACTCGAGTGCTATATAAACTTTGGAAAATCTTTCCATAGGGCAAAATTCTGGCTCAACTTTTGAAATTAAGGCAATGGTAAAATTTAGACAATGATATTGACTTTTTTTTTTTTTTAGAGTTTATTATTATACTTCAGGTTTTAGGGTACATGTGTACAATGTGCAGGTTTGTTACATATGTATCCATGTGCCGTGTTGGTTTGCTGCACCCATTAACTCGTCATTTAGCATTAGGTATATCTCCTAATGCTGTCCCTCCCCCCTCCCCCCAACCCACAACAGTCCCCGGAGTGTGATGCTCCCCTTCCTGTGTCCATGAGTTCTCATTGTTCAATTGCCACCTATGAGTGAGAACATGCGGTGTTTGGTTTTTTGTCCTTGCAATAGTTTACTGAGAATGATGTTTTCCAGTTTCATCCATGTCCCTACAAAGGACATGAACCGGCCGAACTCATCATTTTTTATGGCTGCATAGTATTCCATGGTGTATATGTGCCACATTTTCTTAATCCAGTCTATCGTTGTTGGACATTTGGGTTGGCTCCAAGTCTTTGCTATTGTGAATAGTGCCGCAATAAACATACGTGTGCATGTGTCTTTATAGCAGCATGATTTATAGTCCTTTGGGTATATACCCAGTAATGGGATGGCTGGGTCAAATGGTATTTCTAGTTCTAGATCCCTGAGGAATCACCACACTGACTTCCACAATGGTTGAACTAGTTTACAGTCCCACCAACAGTGTAAAAGTGTTCCTATTTCTCCACATCCTCTCCAGCACCTGTTGTTTCCTGACTTTTTAATGATCACCATTCTAACTGGTGTGAGATGGTATCTCACTGTGGTTTTGATTTGCATTTCTCTGATGGCCAGTGATGAGGAGCATTTCTTCATGTGTTTTTTGGCTGCATAAATGTCTTCTTTTGAGAAATGTCTGTTCATGTCCTTTTCCCACTTTTTGATGGGGTTGTTTGTTTTTTTCTTGTAAATTTGTTTGAGTTCATTGTAGATTCTGGATATTAGCCTTTTGTCAGATGAGTAGGTTGCAAAAATTTTCTCCCATTCTGTAGGTTGCCTGTTCACTCTGATGGTAGTTTCTTTTGCTGTGCAGAAGCTCTTTAGTTTAATGAGATCCCATTGGTCAATTTTGGCTTTTGTTGCCATTGCTTTTGGTGTTTTAGACATGAAGTCCTTGCCCACACCTATGTCCTGAATGGTATTGCCTAGGTTTTCTTCTAGGGTTTTTATGGTTTTAGGTCTAACATTTAAGTCTTTAAGCCATCTTGAATTAATTTTTGTATAAGGTGTAAGGAAGGGATCCAGTTTCAGCTTTCTACATATGGCTAGCCAGTTTTCCCAGCACCACTTATTAAATAGGGAATCCTTTCCCCATTGCTTGTTTTTGTCAGGTTTGTCAAAGATCAGATAGTTGTAGATATGTGGCATTATTTCTGAGGGCTCTGTTCTGTTCCATTGATCTATATCTCTGTTGTGGTACAAGTACCATGCTGTTTTGGTTACTGTAGCCTTGTAGTATAGTTTGAAGTCAGGTAGCGTGATGCCTCCAGCTTTGTTCTTTTGGCTTAGGATTGACTTAGCGATGTGGGCTCTTTTTTGGTTCCATATGAACTTTAGTTTTTTCCAATTCTGTGAAGAAAGTCATTGGTAGCTTGATGGGGATGGCATTGAATCTCTAAATTACCTTGGGCAGTATGGCCGTTTTCACGATATTGATTATTCCAACCCATGGGCGTGGAATGTTCTTCCATTTGTTTGTATCCTCTTTGATTTCATTGAGCAATGGTTTGTAGTTCTCCTTGAAGAGGTCCTTCACATCCCTTGTAAGTTGGATTCCTAGGTATTTTATTCTCTTTGAAGCAATTGTGAATGGGAGTTCACTCATGATTTGGCTCTCTGTTTGTCTGATTGGTGTACAAGAATGCTTGTGATTTTTGTACATTGATTTTGTATCCTGAGACTTTTCTGAAGTTGCTAATCAGCTCTGAAACTTTTCCAATCAATAGAAAAAGAGGGAATCCTCCCTAACACATTTTATGAGGCCATCATTGTCCTGATACCAAAGCCTGGCAGAGACATAACCAAAAAAGAGAATTTCGGACCAATATCCTTGATGAACATTGGTGCAAAAATCCTCAATAAAATACTGGCAAACTGAATCCAGCAGCACATCAAAAAGCTTACACACCATGATCAAGTGGGCTTCATCCCTGGGATGCAAGGCTGGTTCAACATACGCAAATCAATAAATGTAATCCAGCATATAAACAGAACCAAAGACAAAAACCACATGATTATCTCAATAGATGCAGAAAAGGCCTTTGACAAAATTCAACAACACTTCATGCTAAAAACTCTCAATAAATTAGGTATTGATGGGACATATCTCAAAATAATAAGAGCTATCTATGACAAACCCACAGCCAATATCATACTGAATGGGCAAAAACTGGAAGCATTCCCTTTGAAAACTGGCACAAGACAGGGATGCCCTCTCTCACCACTCCTATTCAACATAGTGCTGGAAGTTCTGGCCAGGGCAATCAGGCAGGAGAAGGAAATAAAGGGTATTCAATTAGGAAAAGAGGAAGTCAAAATGTCCCTGTTTGCAGATGACGTGATTGTATATCTAGAAAACCCCATTGTCTCAGCCCAAAATCTCCTTAAGCTGATATTGACTTCTTATTGGAGATTGCGGCATGTGAGGTAGTTACAACTTTGACAACTGAATTATATCTGCATTGTAGCATATTAAGATTATGTTAAATCTAATTAACTGTAATACCTATCATTGAAAAATTTCTCAGAGTACATATCACCTAAAGATTAATAAAGGAAGTGTATATATATATTTTCATATTTTCCATATTGTAGTAAAGATGTATTTTATTTTTAAAAGCACTCCGTACAGAACCATAAATTATTTTAGCATTTTAGGGGACTTTTTAAATGTTTTTAAAATTCTAAAGCTTTGTTTATTTTATTAGCAAAATGTAGTCTCATCCCAGTTTTGATAAACATGGATAGATCCATGTTGATATTAAAATGAAAGCCACAGTCTAATCAATAAAGTGATTCATCAGTTGTGCAGAACAAAGTAGTACTTTTGCTTTAAGAAGCTTTTTGTTGTTGTTTATCTCCTTTAGTGGATATTTTCAGATAATACATAACTTTGCTTTTACGTTTATTCTAAGAATAATAAATAAGTCGTCATGCCACATTTGTGGGTGCTTTTAATTTTAATAATAAAGTAATTATGCAAAGCTAAGTATGGAAACATTAATTTCTGACATGATTGTTTAGATCTATTCTTTATGAGGTTACATAGGGCAAATTTAATTATTGATAAACCAGATAACTAATAAAATTAAACTCATAGTCATTGTCTTTACAGGTGACACATCATTGCCAGAGGAGCTACAAACTATAATATTCAAAATTTAACATAAGTGATATCCAGAACTGCTTAGTAAGGGTACTAAATAACTGGCTTTGTTATGTTTCCAACCACGTTTATTGTAATTACATGCAAAATATATAATACCGCTCAAAAAATAAATGACGATGGTTTACGTCATAAAGTGAATTGTTTTGCTATAGTTTCCTTATTATAGAATAAAATAGGTTATAAAATACTTCATGTTAGGCCAGGCGTGGTGGCTCACGCCTGTAATCCCAGCACTTTGGGAAGCCGAGGCTTGCAGATCACGAGGTCAGGAGATCGATACAATCCTGGCTAACACAGTGAAATCCCGTCTCTACTAAAAATACAAAAAATTAGCCGAGAGTGGTGGCAGGCACCTGTTGTCCCAGCTACTGGGGAGGCTGAGGCAGGAGAATGGCATGAACCCGGGAGGCAGAGCTTGCAGTGAGCTGAGATCGCGCCACTGCACTCCAGCCTGGGCAACAGTACGAGACTCTGTCTCAAAAAAAAAAAAAAAAAAAAAAAAAACAAAACCATGTGGCATTTGTGCAGTTTTGGTTAGAATTCTACTGTAATAAACTTACTAGAAATCAGAGATTAAAATAGAGGGTTACAAATATTCAAGTCTCTCTTCTCCAAATAAGGAGTAAATTAGAAAATGCAAAACTGCAATGAATATATAGTTAATGAAGAAAGATGGAAAGAAAAAAATAATTTCAGATGAAAGTCTATTCATTTTTAAGAAGATAATCAGGAGATTAAAAAATACTTTTCCATCATTCTTTCTCTTACATACTTAGCAAAGGTATTCGTATGTGTGTAAATTGTTGAACTTGGTTGTTTATACATTTAACAGCTTATTTTTAGATGGGAACATTTGAAGTAAAGACAAGATAAATGAGGGAAACTGCTCCTAGATACCAGGGTCTATACAGACCTTTAAATGGCTGTTATGCTGGAATTCATTGCCAATGTTTTGCCTTCTAAGTGTAACCTAACAGTTGTGAAGAGTAGAATCCTGTTCACTTTAACTCTTGCTTGCTATGTGACATATGTGTTCTTGTAATGGCTTTCAAAGGAGCTGCCAGTGATATGTAGAAAGAGTGGGCAAAAATAGAGGTGTACAAAAATTAAGGCTCAAAGTTACATTGGCCCCCTCTTTACTATCTCTTCCTTTACAACCAATGCCGCTACTCTCTGGCTCAACCTGCATATTTGAGAACTGCAAACGTTGCATAAAGAAATGAGTAAAACAGCAACAATAATAATCAGATTTTGTAGTAAATTCTTAATTTATACCTGGCAACTAGGCTAAGTGATTGCTGTGGATTATTAGGACTAAAGGTGGTGGGGAGTTTGGGCTCTGAGTATTGGACATAGGTGGCTGAGAGTCAGCAAAGTCTGAATAGTGAAAATATTTCTCTCACACAGTGACATTCATTTTAAGACTCTTTATATGAGTTTAGTCACATTAACCATCTCTTTCAATCATTCTCTATGACAGACAAGCAAACACACACACACACACAAAACACACACACACATTCAGAAGGGTGGAGGTTCCATTGATGTCACTTTTGTTTGTCCAGTCCTTGGTCGATGAATCTCTAGAAAAGCCACAGTCTTTTCATGTTCATGGATTTGCCATTGCTCTCCATTGAGTCCACTGGATGAACTTGCTTCTTGCTCCATCTCAGAATCCATAAGAATATGTCTTTTTAGAGGACATTTAGGGGAGGGAATGTGTTACCAATTCATTTCCAGGCCTCACATCTCAACTAAGGTGTTTTCAAGTCCCACACCCCTGGATCACACTTCGCAGAGGGCCAGTCCTCCCTAAAATGTGGGCTTTGTTCCTTAGTCTACAGTAGGATGCAGAAATGATGTTTCTTTTCATTGCGGCCCATAAAATGTAGAAATTGCCTGGATTCCAGTCAATTTAGAACAATTGGTGGGCAATTGACTAGGTCACACATCAATCTGATTTGGCAGTTACTGTGGCCAAAAACCTCAAATGCTGTAAAGCTGTCAGTCTCACTGTACATTTATGTTCAAGGAGTAATAGACTTTATTTTCTCCTCAAATATGTTTTGGTTGGACAGCAAGTTATCGGAAACCATGTCAGAAGCTCAGTATTCTCTACTACCATGTTACCATAAATGTTATTTTTCTAGATACAGTGAATCACTGTGTATTACTCCGCAAAAAATATTTTAAAACTAAGCGATAATACGCTAGGCCATAAAATGTAGTATTATACTGTGAGAAGACTTTCTGTTATATCTGTACACATTTTGATGTATGTATCCCAAAACAATTCAAGTAAAGTTAATATGGTCGATGTGGTTGAATGGTTAAGAACATGGGTTTACAGATATCTAGGTACAGACTCCTCTACCACATGGAAGGGCAAATTACTTAACTTCCAGGTATCTCTGTTTTCTCATCTGCAAATCAGGTGTAGTAATAGTGACTAGCTCCTTGGGTGGTAGTGATGATTAAATGAAATGAAGAAACAATGGCTGGTACATAGTAAGCATGAGCTCAGTCAATGTGAGATGTGGTTTTTGTTAATATGAAATAGCTACGACCAAAGTCCGCAAATAGTAACTAAAACAGTATAGTATTATCAATCCCCCTATATTTTTTCAAATTATATAATTGTTTGATATTTATCTTTTATTTATTTACCCAAAAGGAAAGGGTGCTATAGAAGATCTCTTAGTAAAATACTGAAAAGTAAAGAAAAATACACTCATTCAAGCATAACACGTTTTGTTTAGAAAGTTAAAATATTTAACAAAGACAGAATATGTTCCTAAACGGAGTGAGGAATCTTGTCATATTTGTTTTATTTTTTATCTTGCTCATTGCTTTTTGTTTGTTTGTTTTTCCTCTGAGTATACTTGGGTTGATGATCTGCTTTCTATTTATATCATTACTTCATTACTTACTATGTACAATTTAATGTATTATCCATCATGATATCATGGGTATGAATAAGGTCCCGGATTCCTCATACATTTCCAATTGCAGACTCCAGCTGAAACAGAACAAAGATTCAGATGTTTAATAATACTGTACAATTTTTGTTTTCTTAAAATTTTTTCTCAAATGTTTACTTTCTAAGAAATCAATGTAGACCAATAAAAGTTTCCTATGGTGGAATTTGGTTGGTATACGTCCTAGAATTTAACCCTAACCAGGTTTTCTTTCAAAACTACCGAGAATCATTTTATTTACAAATAACAATTATATGAATTATCAAAGAGTTTTAAAATTAACATAACTTTGTCCAAAGTCAATGTCTCTTCCTGTTATAAAATTACTTGATCCTATTAAGAAATTCTGAATTGCAACATCTGTTTGTTTTTATGTTTATCCCTTTTTTTTATTACGTTTTTCATAGATACTCAATGAAAAAGGTAACTGATGCCAGGCAGTTTATGTATCAACCACATCTGCCATGCCTTTTCCTCCTTTGTCCTACCTATTCAGTTGTTAATGGGCTATTTGGGCAGCAGCCACACAAATGCTTTCACATAGATCACACATCAACATAGTTACCCCAGAAAAGAAAAGACCTAAACTATTTATTCACATGGCATTTTCCTTGAAATTTCTTGAACAACTTTTTGTGAATAAGGACCTCAATCCACCCATTTACAGGATCTGTTGTATGAGCTGTAAATGTTACTGGGGTGTTGTGAGTACAGACTTGGCCTTGGTTCCACAGTGTCCCTTCACTTTCTCTCTAAGCTTTTTCATTTATCAATTCCAATCTCCAAACTCAGATACTAAAAATTCTAAAACTCTCTGAAAATACTTAATATGTCTGTTGCAATGACTACATGAGCTAACATAGATAATGTGTAGCGCCTGGCACATACCGCTCACTCAGTAGTAACAAAACTAAAACAAGAATTACAAATTGGGAAGCAGTGAAATCCTGATTTCTTCATTTGTATACCCAAGTATTTGAAGAAGCATTCTCTCAATGTAAATATGTACTTGTATATAGGTAGGAATACATATGTGTTTTAATTGCTTTTCTTTACCTAAGCAATTTGTCTCTTTAGTCTGTCCTACTTTCACTGTTTGGGGTAATAGATAAGAATTTGTATTAAAATCCCTCTCAGAAAGGCTATTCTATTCTCATTTTTCTTTTTAAAGAACAAATACAGCTAACTAGCACATTCAAAATAAAAAATTGAATTATGTAATTTAGAATATAAATTGGAAGACTTTAATGAAATTTTGGGGAAGAGAGGATGTACGAATACTTTAATGGAAATTTATTGGAGATGAGAAATTATGAAATTCACACTCTTTACCATTCAAAGGGAAGTTGTTCATCTCTTACAATATGTGCGATTAGATCATTGATACCAGTTTGTTTTTTCAACAGAAACAATCACCTTAAAACTTTACATTTGGGGCCGGGCGCGGTGGCTCACGCTTGTAATCCCAGCACTTTGGGAGGCCGAGGCGGGCGGATCACGAGGTCAGGAGATCGAGACCACAGTGAAACCCCGTCTCTACTAAAAATACAAAAAGTTAGCCGGGCGTGGTGGCGGGCGCCTGTAGTCCCAGCTACTCGGAGAAGCTGAGGCAGGAGAATGGCGTGAACCCAGGAGGCGGAGCTTGCAGTGAGCCGAGATTGCGCCACTGCACTCCAGCCTGGGCGACAGAGCGAGACTCCGTCTCAAAAAAAAAAAAAAAAAAAAAAAAGAAAGAAAAAGTGCTTCCTGTTAATAACACAATGTTAGAAGGTCCCTTACAATGTAACTAAAAAATGCTCAGGCAAGAACCATGCTAAATAATATATCAGTCATTTCTTGAAATAACTAGTGTTTCCTTAAAATAACGTTTTATGATTACCCATAGATTAAAGAAACGCAAACAATTCCCATAACCAATCTGAGAACACATTTATGAGGTATGTAGAGCTAGTTATGAACACTTAACACCACTGACGTGCTCCTTTTTTTTGAATTATAAATAATGGTTAACTTTACTAAAATGCCTATGATATCCTCTAGTGTGTGATCACTTGACCAAAAGGAAATAACACATCATTGTCAGGTTTCATACTTTACAGTTTGTTTTTTCCCTCAAGATGGATTGAATGCTTTAACCTCCTTTAAACTACATTACCTTTAAAAACATTGTAATAATCTTATGTTCAGAATTGGAACTGTTTAAAATGCATGCCAGAATTAAAGTTATACTTAGGCCACACCAGAAGACCACAGAGGTTACTGGAGTAATATTGAGGATGAGGATAGGAAGACAAAGAGGAGAAAAAATCCTTTTGAAGATCTTAGTGATACAACGTCCCCATTGCTAATGATTTGCCAAATAATTGCTATTCAGTTGTTACTTAAAGGAAATTTATAATTAGAAGGAAAATCAGATATATAGCCGAGGAGTTTTCCAGTTTCTTTATTTAGTTGTGTAAATCTAGAATTAACTCTTTAAACTCTGTAATGGAGCCTTTGTCTGCCTCATTCATCTATTTCTGGCAGCTAGAAAAGCTCTTAGTACAATGAGTGCTCAACAAATATGTGTTGAAAGCAATGAAGAGAGAGATATAACTTAAATAGATAAAGCAACATTTTTCTGATCAGAGCAGCATGAGCAGACCCATCTGCATGGTAGGCTCAGAAACTTTCTGAGGATGTTAAGAAGCCCCCTTGGACACACATACATGAACCTCTGTGCTCCGCAATTTGAAAATCAATGGGTTTAATTCTCTCATTTTATGTATAAGAAAATAAAGCTCAGGTCTTCTGGAATCCCAAGTTTCAGTATGTATTTTTGTAGCTAGGTACTAGCTATTTATGGGAGTTGGAAAATAACATTCTATAATCTTATGGGCCATTTTGTTTTCAGAGAAATTATTTCAGGAAGACAAATCATAAGAGAATACCCTATAACCTATTTCCTCTGAATCTAAATGGTTATAACACATGCCTTGATAATTTATACTTCCAACAAAAATACGTAATATTCTTTCCAAAGTCAGGTGTGTTATTCCTTACATATACTAAAAACAAATCATGATTACTGTAATTAAATGTAGGAAATAGCTTGCTGCCCATCCATTATTAAAAGGAGATTTGTATTTCCCATAAAAAATTTAATCTGGCTCTGGTTCTCTAGGGAAAAAATAATGTAGAGAATATACATGGACATACATACAGGACTGTATAAAATGTAAAAGCAAACATTTACCTTTCCTCCATGTATTAGAAAGCTGGCTAATGTTTGTAAATTACCTAATTTGATTGACTTCCATAGTCACCAGATTTTCTTCACTAATATTTATTAAGCATGGAATCAAATATTTTTTATATAAGTACACGTATGTATATTTATGTATGTAAGTGTTTATGTGTATAAACAAAATATATACATGTACAAGTGTATATACATATATGTGTATATATCCTAGTAAAAGAAAATGATAGGTTAGTAAATTGATCATTAAAAATCATATAAGTCAGGAGCTGTACACCCACTTCTGCCCTAGTATGAATTTTTCAATGAAATCAGTGAGCCTCACATACTCATCTCAATCAGAATCACCTCCACGTTTGTACAGAGCTTAGGAAAGTGGAGCAAATGTGCTTTGATAAAATGTGTAATTAGGGAGGCAAAGATCAAGACTTTAAAGAGAGGGCTTAGCAAAACAGATGTCCAAGGAGCCTCAGTAAGCTCAATGTCTCTAATTACACTTTGGATGGAAGAAGGTTGAGAATTCATGCCTGGCACAACTCTCGATGTCTGTGTTAATCTTAAAATAACTTGACAAATTTATCATGCTTCAAATATTTTAATTAACTCTACTAGGATTTATTGAAAATGTTTCAATGTTAATTCCATCAACTGGAAAACATCAGCATATGTTTAAAAATTAAGGTATACGAGGATTTATATGTTTCAGTAGCAACAAACCATTAATTATAGACATGCATTGCTTAATGATGGGGATACCTTTTGAGAAATGTCATCTCAGGTGATTTTGTCTTGTGTGAACATCATTGAGTATACTACTACAAACCTAAATGGTATAGCCTACTCCAAACCTAGGCTGTATGGTATGGCCTATTGCTCTTAGTCTACAAACTTGTACAGCATGTTACTGTACTGAATACTGTAGGCAACTGTAATACTATGGTAAATATTTGTGTAATTAAAGATCTCTAAACATAGTGTCATGGTAACATCATCATATATATGATCTGACAATGACAGAAAATCATTGTGTGGTACATGACTGTATATCTGCACATCCTTTTTGAAAGAGATGTTTTGAATAGTTGTTTGGGGTTTTTGTTTCAGGATAACATATACAACTTGTGCAGAAGTAGATGAGTTCAGTGAATACATCCTGTCTTCTGAAGATTTTCCTAAATGCACCAGATTTGTGAATAAGTCGGTCTACTTTATTTTTGTCTTTCATGTTTTGCTTCTCACATTGACTACATGGATTATTTTAAAGAAAAGGGAACTGTTTCACAGCTGTAAACCTGAATGCTCATAGTAGGTAATTTCAGAACTAAGGAAGTGTCTATGTTCTTTACACTTTTTGTTGTTGTTTTGTTTTTCTCTAGAGGCAGGGTTTCCCTTTGTCACCCAGGGTAGAGTTCAGTGGCATGATCATAACTCACTGTAACCTTCAACTCTGGACTCAAATGATCCTCTTGCCTCAGCCACTTAAGAAGCTAAGACTCCAGATGCACCCCATCGTGCCTGGCTAGTTTTTAGAAATGTTTTGGAGAGATGGAGTCTCTTCATGTTGCCCAGGCTGTTCTAGAACACCTGTGTTCCACCCTCCTCAGACTCCCAAAGTGCTTGGATTATAGGCATGAGCCCGGCCTAAATGTTTTTATAAAACTATATCTTACAATTTTGTAATGTTTGTGTTTTCTGCTTATATATACAGCCAATGTTTTGGTGTATGAGTGTATTATTAGAATGTACTTCCTATTTTTTTGTTTTCATAGTATAGCAGAGTACTGGTCTCTTTTGATATAAGGCATGAAAATGGCAGTTTTATATAATTGCTCAACTGTATATTAAATACATTCTAAATATTTTCACTATGTCTGTGATACAGATCAGATGTTAAATTTATTTCTACATAAGGATGAGTTTCACACTTAAAGATTTCCTAAACTGCTGACTTATCATGTCATTCTGAAGGACTTTATGGCTTTTCTAAAGCATGTAGTTTTATATAGAATCTCATACATAGCCAGATTGTATATTGTTTTTGAATTTTCACAAATCATTTAATAAGATTTTCTCTGTCAAAATATATTGCATTCATAATCTTAAATCCATGAGGTACACTTTATTCAACAGAATAAAAACCAACTATTTTGTCACCATTGAGTCAGTGTAACTGATTAACACATTGTTCTCATTGAAACATATGGCTAGCTCATAATTAACTGAAAATAATTCAGTGGCCTTGTCTGGCTTTAAATCAAGTAATGTTCTACTTGAGGCAGCCATGGCTGACATAATTTACTATGTTAGTTATATCGTAGTTTAAATCATATCAGTTCATTTCCTCTTTGGTATTATTCTTTCCCATCAAGTTCTATTTCTTTAGCTATAGAATGCCTCTAAGCCACATCTGTGTTGGTCTAAGTCATGAGTAAACTTTTTAAATAAAGTGTGCAAAATGTGTTCTTATTTATACCGAAGATGTTTTCAATTACCATTAAGTTCATTGTTGGTCTGATGTTAGCAGCTTAAATATTTGAAGCCGCTCTCTGGAAATCAGACACACATCCAAATTCTAAAAATCTGGTAGGTTCTTCATTTTATTGTGGTTTTCTGAGCAACTGTTGATTGATTGCACAAAGCAGAAGTCCCTTCGATGAACATAGGTTTAGTCAGAATGCTCTGTGTGGGTTAGTATCTGTTTCCCTTGGAATTAACCAGTCTCCCCATTCCCAACCCTTCTGCCACCTTAGACCTTTTCTTCATGTACCACCACCAAGGGCACATCCTTCACCTATTTAGATGAGTCAGTATTGTTTTTCATCTCATTGGGCTGTACTTTTTTGTGACATCTTTTCCCCCCCAGTGTAATCAATGAGTGTTTATTGAATAGCTAGTTTCTCTGTGCCTATTTCTTTAGGCTCTATTTGATGAATAGAAAATTTGTCCGTTGTAACAGTTATAGTGGTGATGAATTGCAATAAAGTTTTATTTCTTGCTTATGCTACATGAACACTATGAGTGCAGGGGAAAGAGGGTGAGGTTGGTGCTCTACTCTCTGTAATTACTCAAGAGTCAGGTTGCCAGAGCCCTCAAGGCTCATTTCAGAAAGGGAAAAGAGCAATGAAGAAGTTTCCTACCTGTTTCAATGTGGTGACCTGGCGGTGATCCATGGCACTTGTTGCAGCCCGTTGGCCTTCACCTTACTAAAGGGAGGCTGAGAGAAAGTGAGGGCATGTAGAATATTTTCTGAACACCCTGTCTTTGCTGCATTCCTTGAGTAGTTTGTAATTTTATTTAAATAAGACCATAAAAATGGTATTATCCTTTATTAAATCTTTTGGTAGCCGTGTTTCTCAAACTTGGTTGATAATAACTTGGGTGTGTTCTCCAAAGTGAGACTTCCTGGCCATATCCCAAACTTACTAAATCAGAAGTTCCTGGGTGAGGGACGGAGAATCTGGATTACTAACAAGTTCCTTATATGATTAATATTACACTTCAACTTTGGAAAAAATATAAGCATGTTCAAAAATATAGTAATTGAGTTAGGGAGAAGTAAATACTTTTATAACTATGTCCAACCTTAGTATGGGAGATCTTGCCAAACTCTGAAATGAAGCTACCCTCTTTCTTGAATTTGATGCAAATATGTGTACATATTTATAGGGAATATAAGTTACATACAAAGACTGTGTAATGATCAAGTCAGGTTATTTCAAGTGTTCATCACCCTGAATATTTATCATTTCTCTGTGTTGGAAACATTTCAAGCCCTCTCTTCTGGCATTTTGAAATATACAATACATTGTCATTAGTCACCCTATTCTGCTATCAAATCTTAGATCTTATTCCTTCTATCTAACTGTATGTTTGTACCCATTAACCAACCTCTTTTTCCACCCCAACTGCCACCCAGGCACCCTTCCCAGCCTCTGGTATCCATCAGTCTATTCTCTTCCTCCAACTTTTTTAGTTCCCATATACGAGTGAGAACATGTGTCACTTGTCTTTCTGCCAAGCTACACTCTTATATAAACCTCTTGCTGGTGTCACACAGTTGTACATATTGCATCGTAATACCATGCTCAAAAATATGTAAAATGATATAAGTTGCTAATGCTCATTGAGAACTCAACTATGTATTAGGCATTGTGCTAAGGACCTTAATGTTTAGCATCTCACAAAGTGGGTCCTCTGATGAGCATTGCATTTTAGATAAGGGAACTCAAGCTTTAGGAAGGGTAAGCAAATTTTTTTCAAGGGAACAGAAAGGAAAAAATAACAAAACACTACGTGTGTAAGTGTTCCCTTTTCTCTATAGGTTAAAGATACATGAAACCTATTTCGGTCTCTCTCTCAAACATATACACACCCACACACACAGACTTTTCCTCTTCTTAAATCAGAGACTGGAGGGCTACATTTTTCTCAATGATCTTCCTCTGCTAGCCCAAAGTACTAAGGCTATTTATTTATTTTTAGTTTTATTTTATTTTAATTGACATGTAATAAGTGTACACATTTATGGAGTACAATCTAATGTTTTAATACATGTATACATCGTACAATGATCTAATCAGGGTAATTACATAATTACCTCAAAGATATCATTTATTTGCGATGAGAACATTAAAAATTATATCTTCTAGTTATTTTGAAATATACAATACCACATTATTAACTACAGTCACCTTACTGTGAAAGAGTACCAGAACTTATTTCTGCTATTTGTAATTCTGTACCCATTAACCAGTCTCTCCCTATTCCCCACTTCCTCCTATTTTCCCCAGCCTCTGTTAACTACAATTCTACTCCATACTTCTATGAGATTAGCTTTTTAATATTCTGCAAATGAGTGACATCATGTAGTATTTGTCTTTCTGTGCCCGGCTTATTTGATTTAACATATTATTGTCCATGTTCATCCATGCCACCACAAATAACAGGACTTCATTCTTTCTTATGGCTGAGTAGTATTCCATTGTGTATACATGCCACATTTTATTTATTCATTCATCCATTGATGGATACTTCAGTTGACCCTATGTCTTAGCTATTGTGAATAGTGCTGAAAAAAATAATAATAAAAAACCATAGGAGTGCAGATATCTTCTTCACATACTGATTCAATTTCCTTTGGATAAATGCCCAGTAGTGAGACTGCTAAATCACATGGTTATTTCACTTTTTTAATTTTTTGAGGAACTTCCATAATGTTTTCCATAATGGCTGGACTAATTTACACTCCCACTCGTGTGTAAGTGTTCCCTTTTCTCTACTTCCAGGACAACGGTTGTTTTCTTTTCTTTTCTTATTTTTTGAGACAGAGTCTCGCTCTCTCGCCCAGGCTGGAGTGCAGTGGTGCGTTCTCAGCTCACTGCAAGCTCCGCCTCCTGGGTTCAAGCAATTCTCCTGCCTCAGCCTCCCAAGTAGCTGGAATTACAGGCACCCACCACTACGTCCAGCTAATTTTTTGTATTTTTAGTAGAGGCAGGGTTTCACCATGTTAGCCAGGATGGTCTCGATCTCCTGACCTGGTGATCTGCCTGCCTTGGCCTCCCAAAGTGCTGGGATTACAGGCGTGGGCCACCGCTCCTGGCCTCTTTGGTCTTTTTGATAAAGCCATTTTAACTCAGAGTAGATGATATCTTCTTGTGGTTTTGATTTGCATTTTCCTGATGATTATTGATGTTCAGCATTTTTTCATATACCTGATGGTCATTTGTATGTTTTCTGAGAAATGCCTTCTCAGGTCTTTTGCCCGTTTTTTAACTGGAATTTTTTTCTCCCTTGAGTTATTTGTGTTCCTTGAATATTCTGGATACTAACCTCTTGTCAAATGCATTGTTTGAAATATTTTCCCCATCTTATTAATATAAGGCTTTGTATTAATATTATAAGAAATACATTCTCACATGTATATTTGCTTGTTAGTACTGGAGTAAAACAAATTTCAACTTTTTTTTTCTCCTCTTCACTGTCTTCCAGACATAGGCATAGCTTCTTTGAGCGCAAATGTGGGAAATGGCCAATATAGTGAATTTTCTCCCACTGGCCTAGTATGATCTGAGAGCTGGCAGTGGACAAGCTAGTGGGAGACCCAATAACTAGCAGCACAGCAAATCTAAGGAGCTCTCTTAAAATAATCCATCTCACAGGAATAAACGGATTGCCTCATTTTAAAGGACATTTGAAACACTGTGGGTTTGAAGGGGCTGCAGTGTTATTGAAGAACATTTTCATTTCAAAAGCAGGGCTTTATATGTCTCAATTTCAATCTATGTTATCTTAAACTTGATTTCACACTAAAATGACTAAGAGCTATTTCATTGTGAATGGAAATGCAAGATTAAGAAAGAAGGATAAAAACCAGCATCCTTGTGGTTTTCCTCTAAAAGTGCAAATGTAATCTCTTAGAAAACAAAACAAAAATAGCAGGTGTGTAGCACTTAGGAGAAAACCACATGGGTAAAGTCACACTCATGTAAAAAATAAATTATGGTAATTGGCCTCTTAATAGCACCTGATAACCAGATGTGTAGAAAACCAAGCCAAACCTTGCCATAAATGCTTTAAGAAAAGATGTCAATCAACATATCAGTATCCATTATCATGACAAGTAGCACTTTTAAATAAACCAAGGGCTAAGGGTTGGTTAAGTATAAGAGAAGATAAACCTATTCATAAGGAGTAACTAAAAGCAAGGAGTTTCAAGAGAGAAAATTTAATCCTGGGACTGATATTACGTGATAGAATTTGAATAGCTAGGAAATATGTGGAAGGAAAACCAAGCTCTGAGAGAAAGTGGTTTCTGGCAAATTGTTTTCTATGACATTATTTGTCCTTTGTGGTTTGTAGTTAAAATAACTTAGGCTTACTGTGCCCCGAATTTTCATTATTCTGTAAAAAATAAGATGAAGTAAAACACATTGGTTGGAAATTGTAGAGTGACTATAAGATAGTGTCTACCAGTGTTCAATGACAGTTTTTTTTTTATTTCAGAGTAAGTTTATACAATGAGGATGAGACAAATTTAATAAAAAGGATGTATAGTATTTCTTCTATAGCTAACAATATCAAAGTTAATCTTCTGCCCTTCATTTTTCTGCCCTATTTTCTATTAAAGAGTGAAAATGTCAAAATAGGGATGTTCAATCTGTGGCATTAGCTTGAGAGTTATAAAAAAGAAAGTAATTAAACCGTACTTTCTGGGCATGGCCACCTTCTATGAAAAACAAGACCTTCAGACTCTAAAATCCTGCCGGACTAGGAAGCTGTGTGCTACCGGTGAGATCCTACCTCCTTGGATTCGCAGTATCCAAATGATCAATTCATTGTGTTGTGGCCTTTGTGTTGTGTGTTTTCCAGGTGTCAACCCAGGTAGGCTCGGAGCCTTCTGTGCAGAACAGGGCTCCCATCCAGGTGAGAGATGCCTTCCCTCTCTTCTCCACTGTGCAGTCTAGCAGTTTGGCTGAAAGATTTTAAAAATCCCTCCTTCTACCTCTTTTCCCAAGGCCCCAGGCCAAAATGCTTGGGAGAAAGACTTAAAAAGGACAATCAGAACAGCCAACTGTAAACAGCTGATTCACTTTTTAATGCAAATGTGCTCTTTCCCCTGGGAATTCTAGACTACTCTTTGGAGGAGTTAGTATACTTTGACTTTCTTCACTTAGAGCATGGGGTTCCCTGGCCAAGAACAGCCTGTGTTTTTAGGAAGTGCATTGCTGTCCTCATTCTGGGATCCTTTTCTCCTTTGTTTTACCTCACATTAATAATAGTTTTCTAATACTCAAGTACAGTCAGTTCTACTATAATGCTTGTTTAGAAAGCACAATTTTTTTTTTTGTTCCATCGTGATTGATACATTAGGAAGAAATTTGAGCATAGTAAGAATTTTGAGTTTGCTTATGCACAATTTCATTTGCTACAAACATTATGGCAATAATGCAGAAAACTGCACCTAGCTGAATGGCACCCTGTAAGGAAACACAAAATACACACACATGTGCACACACACATCTCAAAGCAGGGCCAGCTACATGACTTGCCTGACTCAATACAAAATATTAAATATGAGATGTCTTGTTTCAAAATTATTGAGGATTTCAAGATGGCCACAGCAGAGCGTTAAACCAAGTTTGGTGTCCTCCTAAGCATGGGGCCATGTGTTCCTGCACAAGGTGCACATCCATGGAGCCAGCTCTCCCTCAAACATCTTCCAGATTCCTCAGTTTGCTGCTTATGTTATGAGCCACATCCCATCTATTCCTTGAGATGTCACAATTTTTCTGCCAATTTTGGATAACCCTTGTATTAGTCCATTCTTGCACTGCTATAAAAAATTCCTGGCTGGACTCAGTGGCTCACAGGTGTCATCCCAGCACTTTGGGAGGTCGAGGTGGGTGGATCACCTGACGTCAGGAGTTCGAGAGCAGCCTGGCCAATATGGTGAAACCCCGTCTCTACTAAAAATACAAAAATTAGCCGGACATGGTGGCACAAGCCTGTAGTCCCAGCTACTTGGGAGGCTGAGGCAGAAGAATTGCTTGAATCCAGGAGGCGGAAGTTGCAGTGAGCCTAGATAACGCCACTGCACTCCAGCCTGGGTAACAGAGCAAGACTGCATCTAAAAAAAAAAAAAAAAAAAAAATCCTAAGACTGGGTAACTTATGAAGAAAAGAGGTTTAATTGGCTCACGTTTTCACAAGCTGCACAGGAAACATGACTGGGGAGTCCTCAGGAAACTTACAATCATGGTAGAAGGCAAAGGGGGAAGTGGGCACGTCTTACATGCCTGGATCAGGATGAAGAGAGAGAAAAAGGGAAGTGCTACACACTTTTTTTTATTATTATTATACTTTAAGTTCTGGGGTACATGTGCAGAACATGCAGTTTTGTTACATAGGTATACACATGCCATGATGGTTTGATGCACCCATCAACCCATTACCTACATTAGGTATTTCTCCTAATGCTAACCCTCCCCTAGCCCCCACCCCCAAATAGGCCCCAGTGTGTGATGTTCCCCTCCCTGTGTCCATGTGTTCTCATTGTTCAGCTCCCACTTATGAGTGAAAACATGCAGTGTTTGGTTTTCTTTTCTTGTGTTAGTTTGCTGAGAATGATGGTTTCCAGCTTCATCCATGTCCCTGTAAAGGACATGAACTCATCCTTTTTTGTGGCTGCATAGTATTTGATGGTGTATATGTGCCACCACTAACCTCACTATCATGAGGACAGCTCCTAGGGAGATGATGTTAAACCATGAGAAACTGCCCCCATGATCCAGTCACCTCCAACACCAGAGATTACAATTAAACGTGAGATTTGGGTCGGGTCACAGATCCAAACCTTATCAACCCTCCTTCCACTGCTGCTTCACAGTAATTCACAAGCTACATGCCTTCTGATGACCACTTCTATAAGTATGCTTCAGATCTTTTCAGAAGTGCCACATTTATTGTATTACTTATGCATTTATTAACCATTTTCTATGTGTTAATTAAGCTACTGTTATTAGGTTTCTATTATTTTCTCTGTTACTGATAAAAATTTTTACAGTGCTGTGCATCTAGCTCCAATTTTCCCATAAGATCTATGGTTTTTATCATGAAACCCTGTGTAGCGTGGTGTCTTTTGTTTTATTTTGTTTTTTCAGAATGCATATTTTATGTTATAGTATAAGTGACTATAATTATGAAGAAAAGACATCCTTTTATTAGATATCTCTCGACACATAAATTTCATACTTAATTGAACAATTGTAGTAGGGATAATTTTAAGAGTTCAAAATTCTAGGGAGAACTAAGGTTTAAATGTTGTTATCTACATTGAGGTTGCCTCAAATAACCTGTTTCCAGCCCATCAGACTGTTCTTAGGCACCAAAGAAGTCTTGTTCCGTAGAGCGGAATTAGAATTTCAGCAAGGAATTATAGATTATTTTAAGAAAACTTTGAAAATCCAGGGATTAAGTTAGTTGATTGCATGATTGTATCAAAGAAAATGGAAGTGGCTTTAATCAGTTTATTGGTTGTCTGTTCCTCAGAGCCTCAGCTTGCAGACTGTCCATTCTCTCCAGATGCATTCTGTGTGGTGGCTTTCCAGGTTCAGTTCCATCCCTGAGGGCAATGGCACTTGCAATTCAAATTCGGGGAGGAGAGACTCTGATTCCTCCTTTGTAATGCAGGCACAACTAATGAACTAATTACAGCTGGCCCATATGTGCCCATGGCCTATTCCTTGGTAAAGTGGGCAGGGAGACTGTAGTCTGCCAATGTGCACCCTTTCGCAGGGGCTATCAGTGAAGAGGTTTCACTTGTAGTTGTGTAAATATTTCTACAGTGATGGAGGGTCTGGGGTCAGTGCTGAGTCTTCCCAGTTCACTGAGATTGGGTTGTACAATTGGGACCAGCTGTAGTTAGTCCATTAGTTGTACCTGCATGACACTGGAGTTTATGTAAATAGCTAAGTGGAAGTTTTATGCCCAGTAACTCCACTTGGATTCTTAGCACTATTGAATTTTGTCTCCATGCCTTCCCCAGGACCACGATGAAGAAGTGTCGGATTTTGGATTAATATATTTAAATAAGATGTTTTGTAGAAATATTTTAAAGATATCATTTAAATGAAGCCCATGTTTTAGAAGTAAAAATATTCAAAATATCCAAAGCAATTTTTACTAAAAAGTATGGAAACAAAGATTAGTTTTTTAAATACCAGAAATTGGAGTATTCTATTGGCACAATTAAAAGAAAGAAGCAGAGTCAGAAAGCCCAAGTGAGTTAGACCCAATTTTGAAATGTCTTCCCTTCTTCTTAAAGGAGAAAAATTAACTGGACTTAAAATGAGATGTAAAACTGTACTTCTAGCCAGAAAAAAAAAAAAAAAAAACTGACTTTTAAAAGTCATCAGTATTTTAAGGCTGGTTAGACAGTCTCTGAGCTCTGCTTAGCAGAGTTAAAGCCTTCAGGAAAAGGTTAAACACATAGTCTGTTTATGTAGATACTAAGTCTGGTAAATATATTGAAAATTGGAACTGTATTGCTTGCTATAGTTGGACATTTTGAGATGTCCTACACCATCTGGAATTCTTATTTCTCTTTTTGTGGCCTGTTATGTCTAGTAGAAAAATACATATGCATACATTTTTGAATGGTTATACTTACAATACTTGTAAACAACACCATTATTAGAAGATGGCAATAAACTAGTGCATCTTTTTTATTCAAAGGATACTGAGACGATGCCTAGGTTCAAGCCATTGAAATAATTTTCAGTGAGATCTATTTTTTAAAAATCTTTATGACTCACAATTAGGTCATAGTTGATCCAATTCAGTTAATAGAAAGTTAGAAAAGATTAAATTAACTTAAAACATTACATACTGTCTTAGACGTACAGCCAATTGTCCTGACATTAGGTTAAGATAAAAGAAAACATGTTGTATATCTATGTCCAAAGACCCCAATTGATAAGATTCAGTAAGTTCTACTACTTCAGTATAACAATGCATGATACTGCTCTGCTGAATAATGCATGTATAGAATAGCTGTGCCTTTATGTCTATGGAAATAAAACAATAAACCACAAATTCACAGCATTCTTTTTTTCTTTCTTGATAAGAGTAGAGATTGCAACTTTATCTCTGCAATATCTTCCTTCTGTTACATTTGGTGATATGAAATCTGAAGCATAATTATCTTCCACTGTGACTTCTAGGTATTTTTCTTAAATGCTGTAAGCCTCAGCTTTTTAATCTATAGAAATGTCAATGATAATTGTACCTAATCTCAAGGGTAATTGTGAGAAGTAAATCAAGTGATGGATGTAAAGCACACAACATTAGGTTTGGCCACAGGCAGCACAGAAAACAAGTTAGGCGTTACTCTCATTACTATATGTCCAGAACTTACTGGGTTCTTTTGAGTGATTGGATTGGCCATTAGCCTAGTTGATTGTGCATATGACACAAGCTTAATTACTCAAGAGACTTAGTATTAGGCATATCTTCTCAGTTCAATAATTCTCAACAGATCCTCACATGGAAACAAGGTTTCATGGAGTCAGCATTATATAGAGGGTAAGGCAAGCTGTGGGTGAAGACTGCAGTGATGCTCGCTAGTTCTAGCCTTGTCCAACTTCTATGGACACTTCTGAAACTTCTCTAGTTTCTTCATCTGAATAATGAGCCAAGGTTCACATTTCAGACATATTTTAATTCCTTTAATGGAGGACATTGCCAAGCATACAGTAGGTATTTAATACATGTTTGCTGAATGGATAGTCACACCCTACTAGCAATGAAGTAACTTCCAGCTGTAAAAATTAGTTTTTCTTCCTGGAAAAATAGTGTAGGAGTTCTTCAGGAGCCAATCCTTCTTGGTACACTTAAGGAACATCCATTTATTTTGTATTAAAAATTGACGCTTTTTGGTTTTGTCCATATAATTAGAAAAAGTATTTTATATAACTAGTCATGGATAATCTATAGCAGCAACTAAAATAAATGTATTATAATAAATAAAATACAGTATACTTTTGTTTTAAGAATTTTTAATAAAATTATATACTTACTTTTAGCATAAATTCCTTCTGAGTTTCTCACCTTCTGTTATGGGCTGAGTTGTGTGTTCCCCCGAAATATTCACATGTCAAAGTCCTAGCAACCCCCCCATATCTCAGAATGTGACTGTATTTGAAGATAGGCCCTTTAAAGAGGTGATTAAATTAAAATTAGGTCATTAGAATGGGCCCTAATCCAATCTGACTAGTGTCCTCATGAGAAAAGAAAATGAGGATACTGCATGCATACAGTAATCCCATGTGAAGTTAAGGGAGAGGTGGCTGTGTTATAGGACTCTTAGTTCAGGTAAGACGGGGTCCTTGTCGCCTGGTCATGAAAAATTAGGCTCGCAGACAATTTGAAGGGTAAGGAGGGGAGGGTTTACTGGGTGAAAAGGAAAAAAGTGAAACAGGGACTCTCCACAAGGACGGAGTCCCTATACGTGTGCTTCCCACCTTGTAGATTGAATCAGGTATGACCCAGGAAAAGGAGGAGCCAGGCTCCTCCCTGCTGCAAATGGCATGAACTTCTGTAGCTCTACCCCAGTGCGGACTCCTCCCAGTGCAGGTCGGTTGGAGTTTCTCTGGGGACCTCTTTACACTTGGCTGTCTCAGCAGTCTACATGCCAAGGAGAGAGACCTCAGGAGAAACTAATCCTGTAGACATGTTGACTTTGGACTTCCAGCCTCCAGAACCATGGGAAATACATTTTTGTTGTTTAAGCCACCGACTCTGTGATACTATTTTTTATAGCAGCCCTAACTAATATATGTCTCATCTAAACATTAGTCCAGATCCAGTTATTTTCTACAAAGCTTTTCTTGATAACGCTGGTCTGTCAGGTCCCTACAGTTGCCTTCTATTTGTATTTCATTTTATATTTTCGATGAATTTTCTCTCTTCAAAAAGGTCACCAGTCCCAAAGGGACACGTCATGCCTTGCCTGTATCTGTAGTTATATACAGATACAGGCAAGGCATGTGTTCCCCATGGCATCTAGCATACTTCCTCAAACTCAGAAGTTAGTTGATGTTTGATAAATGCTGTCATTGATTTTATGTACTCATATATAGATGTGGATTAAAGATAGAACGAATTTTTAGTTTTATGGAATGATTCAGTTTAGTACGTGCTTTTTGGGATTTTCTTGGGTAAACATCATCAGCAAGCTTGTTTCTCTATCATGTTATACCTCCTTGGCAGAGCTCTGCTGTGGATGATTGTTGTTGAAGTGAAAGGAGGGAAAGGGATAAGATTCTGAAATGTGATTTGGATCCTTTTGAAAACTGACATAGCATTTCAGATTCCAAAGTACTTGTGTTGTCTACCTTCATGAAAAGTTGAGACTAAAAGAAAGAAGGTATTATAAGGTTTAAAACATTGGATTGCCTCAAATCCAATCTAGAGATATCAACTTAGAAACTTACCATGTCTTGGAAAATCTTTTATCCATGGCTAAGTTTTAACAATGAGGCCACTTGATATCATTGGTGCTGACAGTGGATATATCAGAGTTGCTGTGTCTTTAACTATTAACAGTAATGAAATAAGAGGTGAAGAAGTAGGCCAGGCACAGTGGCTCACGCCACTTTAATCCCAGCACTTTGGGAAGCCCAGGCAGGTAGATCGCTTGAGCCAGGAGTTTGAGATGAGGCTGAGCAACATGGCGAAACTCATCTCTACAAAAAATACAAAAATTAGCCCAGCATGGTGGCATGTACTTGTAGTTGCAACTCCTCAGGAGGCTGAGGTGGGAGGATCACCTGAACCTGGGTACGTTGAGACTGCAGTGAGCCGTGATCCTACCACTGCACTCCAGCCTGGGTGACAGAGCCAAACCATGTCTCAAATATATATATATATATATAAATAAAATAAAAACTGTTTCCAAATGGCTACATTTTCTATTTGCGCATATATGCACATATATGTAAATTGTGTACAATGATAGACACAAAACCACTACGCCCTTCCACTGCCATCAGTATGTCTTTACCTCCCTCACAGGTATGGATCCTTTTCCAAAACACATGTCAAATTAGTCTTGGCTAAATGCAAAATCATTTACATATTTAAGCAGCCAAACCTCAAAGGGCTATTTATAAAAATAAACATTAGCACTGAAAATATTTAGTTCTGAGTTTAGATCAGTCAGAAAACAAAAATATAATAAGCCCTTCAGGTCATATCAAGTAGGGACACATTTGCTGAATTCAATAAAAATTTTGTTGACAATTTTCGATGAGTTTGATTTTTCAAAACAGATGACTGCCAATTTATTTTCCTTTGCCAATTTATAATTTGGCAAGTCCCTTTTCTTATGCATTTGCTGAATTCTGCATTTAATTTGTTCTCATGGGTCATACTTGTGAGAAACTGATTACTCAGTAAATTTACATGGGGAAGTAAACAAGAATGTGACTTCAAGGTAACTGAGTTTTATAGAAGAAAGACAGTCTTTTTAGGTTCAGAATCATGGGACACTGACTATTATAAAATTCTCATCTTTCCTTGTCTCAAATTTTAGAACTTTTCTGGGTAGCTCTTTTGCCAGTGAAAAGGCAAGATAGTTAGTTCCCAGCTTTAATAAATAACTGCGGCCAGGCGCGGTGGCTTACGCCTGTAATCACAGTACTTTGGGAGGCCGAGGCAGGTGGATCACTTGAGGTCAGGAGTTTGAGACTAACCTGGCCAACATGGTGAAAACCCGTCTCTACTAGAAATACAAAAATTAGCTGGGTGTGGTGGTGCATGCCTGTAGTCCCAGCTACTCTGGAGGCTGAGGCAGGAGAATCGCTTGAACCCAGCAGGCGGAGGTTGCCGTGAGCCAAGATGGCACCACTGTACTCCAGCCTGGGTGACAGAGTGAGACTCTGTCTCAAATAAATAAATAACCAAAGTTTTTGCCACAAAACTAAATTTAAAAATAAAGCAGGAATAGAAGGAAAGGGCAGAGACTAGGAAGTGAAAGAATAGAAAATCGGATTATGATTTCCATTTCTTTGAGGATTTTAAATTCTTGTTTTGAAATTTTGCAGCAGCTGCCACTGCTAATTTCTGTAGTATTAGAAAGGAATTGCATCCCAGGAAGTCTTTAATCAGGACTTAGGACCTTACAGTTGAAATAACCCATAATTTCAATATAGTAAACATATGTTTCCCCCTGCTTTCTCTAGATATCAAAGAGTTTTAAGTGAAGTTGAAAGTTACTATTTGTTCATGATAACTTTAACATACTACTGGGTATACTTTTTATGTACTATGCAGTGAACACATACTTTACCCCAGCTTCCCTCAATCCCATTCGAAGAGGATATGAAAACTGCTGTCCTGTTTTAATTTTTGAATTGATAAGTGTGATCTTAAATGTGTACTTTATGTTTTCAGATCAGAGAGATTTTAGAATATGAAATATATTTTGATATGTTTGTAACTTAGTTTTGGTTTCCAAAAACCTCAGGATGTCAAAGTAACCTTATTCCAGAACGGACATTAGTGATGCCTTATGAGTTTGACCACCTCCTGCCTGTCCTCAACTGAAGACCTAGTCTAATCTGGTGAGCAAAACTAACCATTTAAAATTTAGAAATGGCCAACGGTCCCAGTAAAAGGTGCCAGGTTTGGTTTTTACTGTAATCACTTAGAACCATAAATAAAGATTGTGTTCATATGCAAGTTATAGAAAACCCTGTTAAACGGTGGTTTAAACAAATTTGACTTTTTATTTTTCTTCTTTAACAAGAAGTCAGAAGGTATCCAGTTCCAGACATATGTTTTGTGGTTCCCGGATGTTTGAGTGGCTGCGTTTGTAATTATCTTGATTTTTAATTCATGGCTACAATGTGACTCCTACAGCATTTGCCATCACATTTGAGTTTCTAGAAGCATGAAGGAGAGGGAAGACACAGTAGGAAAGGAAGGAAGAAGGACAAAGTAGTATCGGTATCAGGAAAGCAAAGGCTTTCCCCAGAATTTTTAGTGAACTTTTACTTACATCTCATTGTGCAGAACAGTGAAATGAAAGAAAAATGAATGGGAACAATCTTGAGTAAGCAAAACTATAGAATCCACCACAAACCTACCTAGAGTTTGAACTACATGAACATAATGAAGCATAGAGCTAAAGGGAAGCTGCTCTGATCACCACTAACTCAGTAAGAATTATCCCATAATCACTAATAAGTCCTATCCAAGGACAAACATATATCTTTGTATATATTTTAAAAACGTAATCCCAGCACTTTGGGAGGCCGAGGCAGGCAGATCACGAGGTCAGGAGATGGAGACCATCCTGGCTAACATGGTGAAACCCTGTCTCTACTAAAAATACAAAAAAATGAGCTGGGCATGGTAGCGGGCACCTGTAGTCCCAGCTACTCGGGAGGCTGAGGCAGGAGAATGGCGTGAACCCGGGAGGCGGAGCTTGCAGTGAGCCGAGATTGTGCCACTGCACTCCCGCCTGGGCGACAGAGCGAGACTCCGTCTCAAAAAAAAAAAAAAAGAAAAAAAACCATTGGGTTTTCTCACAAATTTGATTCTAGATGAACTTGGCATAATACAGCTTTTATTTTTTTACTTATCTATATCTAAAATTCCTTATTAATCCAAAATTTCATACAAAACCGGAAGCCATTTAAAACTACCAATTTGTAGGAACATTCTTATTTTACGGGAATTCATTATTGTATATGTCTATAAGACTCAGAAATTGAAGACCTTTTGTAATGTGGACACATTATACCCAGCATTGTCCCATGAAAGAGAGAAATTTGTCATGAAATATTGAGCCTCCAATCATTGCAAATATTCCAACCCAACCGGAAGGCCAGGGTTGATATGGAAGAAATTCCTATTTAGAGTAGAAGATGGATGTCAGAAGTCTATTGCAAATAGTATAAAAAATAAAACTTACAAACATTATAATAATTACAAGCATAGATTTGGACCCATACCAGAACAAAGAAAGACCTGAGTGATTTTGGTTCTGTTGTGTGAGTTGTAGTTCAAATATTTGCCTCTCTTCATTAAAGGCATACTCAGAGCAATGCTGGGAAATATAGCAATCTGTCTTACATCAAAGCAGTCCCACAGTGAGCTCTGCCCAGCATATATTTTCCTGGCATGATGTGGTGAGATTCAGTCTAAGCACGTTACTTCAGTTTTGATATCACATGGAAAGCACAGAACATATCTTTTTATAGTACCACAGGTTTTTGCTGCATCCTGTAAATGACACATGTTACCACTTTTTGGTGGATGAGCTCCAGGGCTAACAGAGCCTGCGGTTTGTAGTGTCCCTAGTGGGAGAAAGAGGTTGCCCTTTCTCCAGCGCTCTGTGCTCCCATTCCCCGACATTGACTAATCCAACTACTCAGTAATTCTAGGATTTATTTCAAGGAGAGGACAAAACTCGGCTCCACATTGCATAATTCTAACACCCTTGAGAGAGAGAGAGAGCACACATATTGACATATTCCTAGGATAGAAAAAAATGGGCAATGTTTTGAGGAAGTTAGTCTATGATGAGGGAGAGATTAGAAAGCTGGAAAAGTCTTGTAAAGGTTGTTTTATTTTAATAAATGCTGGAGTTTGTTTATAAGTTATAACGACAAGCTAATATAAGATTTTAATTAAGATAGTAAAGGTTATATAGCCAATGGTGTTGGGCTCAGATGTCATTGGAGTATTTAATCCACCCATGGTCAAAGCATTGTTGGGATGAAATAAACAATAAGTAATGGAAAACGAAACAATTGAAACCCCCGATTGAAATTCTGTTGTTGGAAATGCCTTTCAAGCTAGTTGTGGAATTTGCAAGAAAACTAGTATTTATAGTGACAGAATTAATCACAAGGAACTGTCATAGAATGCATGATCACATACCCCTGCCTGTTACCATGTGAGGGGCACTGTTTCTCTGGGAGCAATGTATTTCTACACTGTGTTGACATTGGACTTGTTTTGGCCAAAGAAAAGTGAGATCAGAAATCTGCCATGTCCCAGCAGCAGCTATAAGAGCCACTGCATATTTTCCCAGCTCTCTTGTTCTTTCTGTCTGTCACAAAATTGATATTTCACAAATAAGATCACCTTGTACATTCTGGGCCCCCAAAATAAGGAGACAGTGGAGCAGGGCAGAAAACACTAACTCAGGACAGTCCACCAGAAATATCAGGGAAAGATAAATTATTACCGAGAATACATTTTTATTGTTTTAAGTCCCTGGGATTTTAGGGTTATTTGTTACTGCAGCAAAGCTGACTAATATGGAAATTTGTATGCTTTTGTTATTTTAAAATTGGTCACCACCTCCACTGTGCTGCTTCAAACAGCACAGAATAATGGCATAGTTGTTTTTTTTTTTCTCTCTCTCCTCTTAGTTGAGCACATTTTCACCATTCAGAGCAGAAACCTTTTAGGCTATAGCTTAAAGAAAACTAAAGGAGTACAAAATGCTGGGCGTTTTCCTCCTTGTAATGTTTGAAAATTCTTGAAGTTGGTTTATTTGGAGGGGTAAGGGGGCATGAATATTGTAAGTTCAATGATCAATGCTAACATTCTCTAAAAGAAAGACTATCAGGTTCATAGCAAACCTTGGCAATGTGAGAAGGGGAGGTATGTATAGAAGAGATTATATATCTAGTTTACTCACTTTTAGGGTGCAGTAAACTGTTATGGCTTTTTTGAACTTGAATATTATTATGTGTGGCATATCTTATAATTATTTGTGCCCCTTGGAAGACTATTTGAGCCTCTTCATTCTCTGCAATCTTTTAAGGTAATTGCAGACTGCAAGGAAAGTGATTAGTAAGGCAGAGATGAATAACTGGAGGTCTTCTGCCACAATGTTTTGCCAGACTAATTCACATCAACTCTGGGATATAGGTCTTTTGAAATTTCTCTAACTTGCCTTTTCTTTTATACTTCTTTGAGGGAAGATTTATCATCTCAGGTTATGCATGTGAAATATAGAACAGATTATTTTCAGATAGTGTCCCAAATGCTACAGCGTCAGAACTTTCCTATAGGTAATGTTCCATAGAAAATGTGCATTTCTCTAGGATGAGATTAACCGTGGGAATCTTATCTACAGTCATAATTAAATAATAAGGTCCTTGTAGGCAGTCTATCTATGAATAAGTCTTTGTCTTGTTTTAAGGAAGCCTGCTAAAAATCAACACATATTGCAATATGAAAGTGAAATTTGCAGCCTGAAATGCATTGCTAGAATAGGTTGATTATGATGGAAGGACAGTTTCTTGAAGAAATAGAATAATATTCAGGCAACATGACCTCCATATGTAGCCGTCATATTAGAGATGACAAATGGGGACATTCCAAAGGTGTCCAGATTGCTCAAGTCATTTTGTATTATGCAAGATGGAGTACTCACCTTAAAAAATAAAAAATAATAATAAAAACCCGGAACCTTTGGAATTCACAAATTGCTGAGCTTTCAAAAAAAATCAATAATGAAGTCAACATGTAACCTTCATGCACACTGTGGAAATACAGTGACACATTGTAGGTTATAGTTAAAACACATCTGAGTTTGATTTTTATGAGAATGTTCTTATCGCACTGCTGTAAAACTGCACTGTTGTCATCAAGTAGATTAACAAAATGTGCATAAAATTTAGTGAAATGACATTTGGTGATATTAACTCCCTTGGGACTAGCATACTCTGCTGAGGCGTAGCCCTTTTATGCAATTTTAACTATTCATGATAGTTAAGGGCTGGTTAATTAACAATGTTTCAAAGATATAGACAATAGACTGTTAAATTTATATATATCAGAACCCTAAATGTTGACCAAAGCGAAAATTTATCAGTATGAGTTTGTTAGCCAAAACCGTGTTTTCACTTAATTTAGATTTTATTTTGAAAATGTATTCCAAATACAAAAACTATTAAAATGTTTGAATCTCATTAAAAAATGAATAGAATCATCTGTCTGGACATACAGCAATAACTCTTTCCGAGGCATACCTGCCATTTAGTTTAATAACTCTAACAAGATCCTTTTATTACCATCTGTGTCTCAGAGTAACAGGCATTTCAGGCTTTATAATTGGAAAAAAAGAGTCAAAGTTGTAGCTAAAGTTGATTAAAGATGACAACAACATTATAACCATATAAAAAAAACAGTAATCACAAGTTATACCTTGAGAATGGTCTTTTTAATATGAAACCGTGGAAGAAGGTACAAAGTTCATGTATATATAGTATAATATCTCAAAATAATTGGTTAATAATGTTGTAAGTTTTATTTCCTTAAGATAGTCATTACTTATTCCAGAAATATTTGCATAATGGCAAAAATAGTGTATATGTTAAATCAAAATACTCCTTCACTTAGCCATGTTTATTTAGCTCCTTTTATGGAAGTAAATTCTAGGTGCTAAGGATTATAGCAGGAAAAACAAGAAAAAGCAAAATAATGACAAAACAATCTGCTGTTATGATACTACATTCTAGTGGGGGAAAATAAACAATGAAATAATTAAAAAGTTTGTCACATAATACTAAGTACACGGGGAAAATAAAGCAAGAAGGGGTAAAAAAAATGAAATGGAGCAAGGGTAATATTTAAAAATGGATGCTCAGGGAAGCCTCACTGGAGAAGTCACTGAAACTCACTGGAGCCCACAGTATCCTGGATTGAGGGGAGGGTAAATGCAAAGACCCCGAGGAAGGAGCAAGCCTGGAATAGTCAGTGAGCTTTCAAAGCACCAGTGTACCTGCTGCAGTGGGGTTGGAGGAGTTGTATGAAATGAAAACCCTTGGGGAGCCAGAGGAGATCATTTGGGGGCTGTTGGATAAATAAAGTTGTTGAATTTTTCTTCAAGTGAGATGAGAAATTTTAGAAGAATTTTGAGTATTCCGTGTTATCTGATTTGTATTTAAAATAGACTGTGGATCCTAGAACAAGTGTAAAAGCAAAAGGCTGTTGAAAAAAAAATCCAGGTAGGAGAAGATAGTAGCTTGGATCAGTATGGGGTGATGAAGGTCCTGAGAGTGGTCAGATTCTACACATATCTGGGATTAAAGCATACAGATTTGCTGATGATTTGGTTTGCAAGAGGAGTCAAGGATGATGCTAAGTTCAAAATAATTGCCCGTTTTGTAGATGGCAAAGCCAAAATGAATATTCTCTTTCAAAAGTAATCTCATATCCCAGGGATCTTTAAGCCGAGAACATTGGTAAACAAAACTCACAGATTCTGCAATCTGGAATGGGAAAAATTTCGTCTTCATCTTTAGAAATTTAGCATTACTGTACATTATAAATGTAGACAACAAACCACTGTAGAATTAACAATGTTTGTAGCTCTGTCACCAATAGAATTCACATACATATTCATATTACCTTATATTTGGTGCAGATATCTGAAAATGTCATTTACAGTCATCACTACTTCCCAATAATTATTAACAATTAGATCTGCTGCCAGAACTTATGATTTAATATGTTCATAAATAAGCATATTTATCAAAATTAAAAATATCTTTATAACTTCTTTACATTTTCTTTGTAATAGTATGTGTTTTATTTTAGGGATTTTTAGACATTATCCTGAGAAGGTCTTCACAGGCTTCAGGAGAAAGTCAAAAGGGCCCATGGCACAAAAATGTTAAAAATCCTTCTTTCAGCCATATGCAATAGTATACACCATTGGAGATTATACCAGCATGTGCTCTCAAGGACAATAGGAAAAATAATTATCAAGTATTGCATGTTTACTATGTGCCAAGTACATTATCTAATTTATTTCCCATCACAAATCTGAGAGGCAGAGATTATCCTTGTTTTACACAGAAAAAAAATATCAGCTTTGAAAGAATAAATAACTTCTACAAGGTCATACATCTTGCATGTGGAGATTCAAATTTTAGTCTGTTTCCTAAGTGCATCCTCTTAACCATCAAAATATATTGCTTCCCATCATGGAAGAATCAAAACTGATGATATAAAACAGCCTGTAGGAACTCTATCAAGAAATGGAAGCTGAAGCACTATGTAGCCACTTGTTGGGGAGAAAAGATGGAATAAAAGCAGCCAAGCAAATATTTTTTTTTCTTTTTCTCCCTCCCTCCCCCCTCCCCGTTTCTCCTCCTTCCCTCCCTCCCTCCCTCCCTCATTCCTTCGTTCCTTCCTTCCTTGCTTCCTACCTTCTCCCCTCCCACACTTCTTCCCTCTTTATCTGTTTTCTGCCTTTCCTTCCTTTTTTCTCTTTTCATTTTCCTTTGGGCAATAAGCATTACTTCTTTTCTGATCATTTGAATCCTATATGTTCATTGGAAAGCATTTGTGCCATTCACAGAGATGGAAGGATTAAGGAAAAGGTTTGCTAGAACGCAACTTTATGAGGTAACCACTGTTAACATTTTGAACACCATCCTTCCACAAACCTTATATTTTATATATACATACACAAAAATATGTATATAATTTCACAAAAATAGATTCAAATAGTACATGCTTTTTTTAGAAAAAAAATATTATCCCCTTGCTCTTACACTGCATTCACAATTGTGTCCCACTCCTCATCCACACACCCCACTTTTAGAAGAAGCCATCTTATTCATCTAATGTCCTCCTCTCCTGAAAAATATGGCAAGGGCAATGATAGGATTCAGTTAACCATTGACTGATAGTAAGGATTCATGTATCAAGGTGTGGGCTGTGTTCACTGTATTCTGACTGCAGGGGTTTCACTTGTGGCCCCCATGTTTATCAGTCCTTACTGAGCAACTTTTGGCAACATGCTTAACACAAGAGAATCTTTCTTTCTCCATGTGTAAAATGAGGATAGTAATAATAGGTACCTCCCTGAGTGATTGTGAGGCTTAAATGAGTTATTACATGAAAGCTGTATACAAGTGTATTACTCAAAGTAGGAAGCTGTAATTCTTGTTGCTTTCTCACAGTCTTGGGTTGGACCCTTCACCTCACCAGAGGAGGGCCTGGGTCACAAATTGAATCAAGTCTCATGGGAGTGGTTCTCGGTTGATCAACCAGTAGGACAAGTCAAAGTCCACCTTGGACCCCAGTATATTAGTTACATTCTTTGCATTTTACAAAGGACAGCATTGTCAGATTTCAAAGAACTTGAAAAGCATATCAAGATATTGTTTAATAAATAGGTAACACAAACTCGTGAGATATACTTTTTTTCAGAAATAAAACAAGACATGCCAAATGAATACTTAATTTCTTAATGATGGTATGTCATCATAGTTATACATTATATGTTGGATATCTATATTATATATAATTATACATAACTGTAGTTAGACATCTAACTGGACTTTTCAAATTTTATTTTAGAATCAAGGGTACCTGCAGGTTTGTTACAAAGCTATATTGCATGATATTGAGGTTTGGGGTGTGATTGAACTGGTCACCCAGGAAGTGACCACAGTATCCAATAGGTAGTGTTCAGCCCTTGCCTCCCTCCTTCTCTAGTAATCCCCAGTGTCTATTGTCTCCCATCTTTACATCCATGTGTGCCCAATGGTTAGCTCCCACCTATAAGTAAGACTATGTGATATTTAGTTTTCTGTTTCTGCACTAGTTCACTTAAGATAATGGCCTCTAACTGCAGCCACGTTGCTGCAGAGGACGTGATCTCATTCATTATTATGGCTGCATAGTATTCCGGGTGTATAAGTATCACATTTTCTTTATCCATTCCACTGTTGATGAGCACTTCAGTTAATACCATATTTTTGCTATTGGGAATAGCACTGCAATGAACATACCTGTGTGTGCTTGTGTCCTTTTGGTAGAATGATTTATTGTCCTTTGGGTATACACTCAATAATAATATTGCTGGGTCAAATGGTAGTTCAACCTTTAGTTCTTTGAGAAATCTTTAAACTGTCTTTCAAATATTTCATTTTTATCACTGTGATTAGAGCTTGCTAAGAAAACTTATATTTTAAGTCATTCCTACCTCTCATTTTTATATTTTTGTGTGCTCCAAGACTGGCTGGGGGCTATACAGAACAACAATTTTTACTCATTGCTGACAATTTGTAGTTGACCAATTGAGGCATAGAAAAGGAAGAAAAAAATACAAAAATGAAGCATAATTTACTAGGAAAGATTGTTTAACAGTAGTCTACGGCTTCTCTAACAATTTCATCACTTGCAGTGGTTTCATCAGCTTTAGTATGTTATGAAGAAAGAATGAAAGGTGAGATGTTATCACATTCTAAGGAAAATATTTACTTGCCAAGTAAAAGAGTTTGCACCTATTTTCACTTAATCTGCAAGCCTCAGTTAAAGATAAAACGTGTTTTCATTACAGCTCTGGAAATGTCAGAGAATGAATCTTGGAACTAATTTAATCACTAAAATATGAATGAATATTGTATTTGTGATTTTTAAGCCATTATTTTACTTTTGGCTTGTGTAAGTTATTGTGAAATGAGTTCCTCATATTTAGTATTCATTGTTTAATATACTTATTTTTATTCATTCATGAATTTCAAAGTTTCCTAATTGAGCATTTGGTGTGACAGCATATTCATGATTTAACAGACTTCAAACAAATCTCTTCACAGCCTCCATATTTTGTATATTGCCTTAGGCAGAGTAGGGGGATTCAAAACTTTACCTCCTGGCCTCTGAGAGTCTCCAGCTGGGCCTGAGAATTAAATTGACATAAGATAGATTAACAGGAGAAAAGCACACAGATTTTTACAAGTACAAGGGAGCCCCCACAGGAAATGACCCAAAGAAGTGGCCAAAGCTAAATGCTTATATAATAGGCTGAACAGAGGGAGGCAGGTGTGGAAAAGTAACTAAAATCTGTGGGAAGGATAAAGGAAAGTAAGAGCTATTTTAAGAAAGTCTGTCTGTACAGATTTTTCTGGGTTTCAGCTCCCTGTCTCTAGTGACAAGAACATTGCTTCTTTCCTAGTAAGGGGAAAGCATTTTTCACATGAGAGTTTTCTCCCATCTCTGGTGATAAGAATGTCTGTTTATTTGTCCTCCCCTACAGGGAGGCCAGAATTTTCCTTTTGTATCTGCTGGTTTTCGAGTCCTTAGCTCAAGATTCTTCTTATGCCAAAGTGGCATATTTTAGGGTGACATATTCTGCCATCCTGCAGCAGCAATCCTCCAGGAGCGGGTTAGCCAGCCTTCTTCTTCTTCACCCTGAAGCTATGGTGCTGTCCCAGGCATTCAGTATTTTTAAGTTGAGTATTATTCAATACATCATCATCTTTCCTGCTCTCGGTGGTACATTGAACTTCTGTCTTCAGAAAACAGGCATTAATGATTCAGATGTCCTTGTTCTGAGTGGTAATTTATCACTTTAAGCTATGTAATCCCATCAGCCTGTAAGTATGGAATATATTATTTTTCACTAAGTACATCATCCTGTACATTTCCTCATTGAAGCTTATCTCTTGCTTTTTAACCTGTTAGCCTTTTGAAATTGGTCTGTACTTTATTTCCTTTAGGCTTAGAGTTACTTCATTATCAAGAAAAGTTTATACTGCTGTAAATTTGGAAATTATACTTCTTCTAGATCATTTAAAAAATGCTAAATAAAGTCATTCTCACGACTTATCACAGGGTATCTGTATATTCTAGCAGTTTACCTTAATGTAGTATTTGCACTGGAAGTCTCTTCAAAGCCATCTAAAGAAATAGTCAGGTATGTGTATATCTTTGTCCTGGAATTACAGCATTATTTATATTAGTGATCATTTAGAAACAAGCCCAACATCCAACAATAGGGTGCTACTTAAACAATTATGGCATTTCCACATTACATAACAGTCATGAAGCTGAAAAGTAAAGTTTAAGTAAAGTTAATGGAATAGGGAGATATTCACTGCTTCATTAAAATAAATGTACAGATTATAGTTTGTGTAAGCAGTAGGATTACAGGATTTTTAAATGACTTTTTGTAGGCAGGGGAATTAAAGGGGATGAATTTTATAAAAATAATGATGATAGTTAATAATTGGTGGTGTGGTGAGATTATGGGTGACTTAGGTTCTTTTTACTTCCCATATTGTCAACATAGTACTGTTGCCATCAAGAGTAAATAAATAAATAAATGGTGGCCCAGAAACTGACATTTTATTCCTGTATTTTTTCCCTGAAATTAAGGAGTCTGGTGCAAAACTTCGCCAAATGCAGCCATGTTCAATGAACCCGCTGATTAAACACACAGCCAGAATTCTTTCAGAGTGTCCGGCATTTCACTTGAGAACATTTCAAAGCAATTGAACAAAAGCAAGGAGTGTACCAGGAAGGTTACAGTAGGACTGAAGGGAAGAACTAGAACTGCAAAAGTCAGAGGGAGGAGCAGAGAAAGAGGATAAGAATGAGGGGTGAGGAGGGAGTGGAGAAGGGCATAGCCCCAGGGCCTGGCCATCCTGCAAGGACCAAAGGAAAGAATCTCACCTTAGAAAACTGCTCAGATTCTTTGAAAATATTCTGACCTTAATTTTTCATGATACCTTATAAGTAAAACGCAATGAGAGCCTACTGTTTTTTTTTTTTTTAAACTGGGTACTTTATGGAGGACCAATGTTTTAAATAGACATAAAAGCATAAAACATGATTTAAGAATTTGTATTGGCAATGCAGTAGGTGGATTCTGAAACAAAGGTTACATAGTTGGTTGTATACCAAAATGATTTCCAGCTATAAAAGGGAAGACATAAGAACCACAGTTCCTAAAATGAGAGAAAATCTCCATGATTTTGGCAAAAGGGGAGAAAGCTTGGAAAATATTTTGTCTTTTTTAATAGCCTGAAGAGTGATCATTTCTCTATGAACATGCCTATGCAAGGCCCACTAAACAAAAACTGTTCCTTGTACGTTTGACTAAAATTCCTTCTTGTTCTGCCTTGTTTTAGAAGTCCTCATGTTTTGTCGATCACGCTTCACTTTCTGTGGAAAATAATATGCTATTCATGGTTGTATGTTTACAATGTAGAAAACATCATTTATTTCTCAGTTCAGAGGGCTTCTGGATTTGTAATTAGTTGCTGGGAAGTAAATAATGGTATGTTTTATTTTGAATTTAGCATTATACAAAATGGCAACAGGAGATAGGTCTTACTGCAGAGTTTCTGTTTGTAAGAGTTCTTTATTATCATGCTAAAGCACACGTCTGCTGACCATTTAAAGGAATAACAAAATACCATTAACGACTAATCTGGTCCCCCCACCCTCCCCAGATATACACAGTTACCAAAGAAAAGGCACTCGACAATACTGGGGAAATTATTTCTGTTAGAATGGTAGTCCCTTTAGAAATTTTACCATGATTTTTTGTTTTAAAAGTATCTGTACATTTATAAGAACAAAACTGATTTTGAGAGGCATCCTCCTCTATCACTAGTGTATAATTCAGGAATACAAACAAGGCCAAATTATAAACTATGGAGTTTATATTATCTGCAGTCATATCAAATAATATGACCAAATAAAATAACTTGTGAATTTCCTAAGCATAATCACATTGATTAATGACCTGAATTAACTGCTTGAATTTAGTCAAATTTGTTGAAGCAAGTAGTCCCAAGCTACGTTTTGAGTTTAGATTCTGTTTTTTTCATTATAAAGTGAAGACGTTTTCCATATTGGAAAAGTGAAAACTGTGGATTGTTTGCAAACTAGCCAACAATGTACGCTAGTCAGTTTATATTGGCAAATTCGCATTTAATGTCATCCGTTGCCAGAAATCTGTTCCATAATGATGTCATCAACAGTTTGGGATGAGAAAAGGCTAAGAGAAAAAGCTGAAAGAATGTAGATGAGAAAGTAATCCCTACATCTTCTACTGACCATATGTCCTCCCAGCAATTTTACTTATTGGGCTATCAAACTAAAATCCTCATTTCAATCCAGTAGTCCTTGAAGTCCTCAAGTTCTTTTCTGTTTTCCCCCCTAATTTCATAATGATAATTATTTTTGTCAAGCTGTTTCATTAAAACATTAATTAGTTCCTATAACTTGTGAGAAAGGTGTTGTTATTATAATTTTAGATGGAAGCACAAGTTTAACTGCATCCTTGGCATCCTGTATCATGATGTCTGTGATGGAATGAAGAAATAATTAGATTTTTTGGTTCCTTATTATCATGACATGAAAAAAGAAAAAAAAAACTTGTGCTTGAAAAGCAAAGTAGAAGTGAAACCTTCCTTGACTTTGTAATGGCATTTATGCTGAAACACAGAACTAATGCCATGTCAACATAAGTGTATGTGACACTCCCATTAAAAAGTATTCAATTGCTCTAGAGACCCAGGGACTCTGTGATATTAATGGGGTCATCAAGATATGGTCTTTGAATTTCTTTGACTAGCCATCTAAAGGTGATAGGCCGAACTGTCTTTAAATACCATGTGTGAGGGCTTAAAATCTGGGTTAATTATGTATACAAGTATATGCAAATTTAAATTGTATGTGTCATACAAGTATTTTAAGACTGAAAATATTCTTGTTTGAATAAATGCAATTATAAAATGCATTTTATAATATGGATGTTTCTCTTTTTTCCAGCTAATTTTTTTAAAATTTGATGTTTCTTGAATGAATACTTATTGTATACCTTCTATGTGCCAGATGGGCTAGTCTTGGATATGTCTTCACTGAGGTTATTTCTTATAAGGGAGAAAAGATATGTGCTGAAATGTCTATGGTACAGGTGGAAAGTGAGAAATTTAAAAAATGTATTTACAGGAGTTCTGGGGAGGAACATAAGACTGAACTGGGGGAGATTTTTGTAGGGAACTCATGGGAACTAAGGGATAGCCTCGATGCTGCGGCCTGCAGAGACCAGACATGACTTAGGACATGGATGAGGCTCACACACTTCTGAGGCCTGGGTCATCCCTTTGTGCTCATGGGATCCTGCCTATCATGGTCACTAAATTCCTTTCAATCCGTGATTCTTCCGTAACTGTCACATCAAATCACTTACTTCAAATTACAAATCTTTCACTTATTGCAACTGCAGCTTATTCACCATTTCAATTCGCTCTCTGCTTTCTCTATTCTTGCTCACATTTCCATTTCTACTTCCCAGGACCCTTAGCCTGGCTCTCTGTCTTTTTCTGTTCAACGTCCTGAGAGACCATGTCATGAGTGAACTGGCTACCACCAGTCTTCTTGTATCCGACATCTTTCCCTGGTGTAGTCACCTCTAACCAGGGGTATGAAAGCAAATATCTTGCTGCCTAAACACGGGAGTGTTTGCCTTGGGATGGGCTGTAAGGACTCCTTTCCAAAGTGTGTGAGTGGCACCTTCCTCGAAAATGGTTCAGGGATGACATTATAAGAGAAAGATACCTGAGCTGCCCTTGTCAATACTCTTGCTGTCCAAAGCCAGCGCCTCCACCTGGGCACTGATGTCATCCCCACCTTTCTACAAGAGCTCTGCTAATTGGAGATTTCCCTCTCTTGAATTCCTGACAGGATCTAAGTCAGAGACAGACTATGATGGGGATTGAGCATAATTTTTAACAATCTACGGCCCCATCTGCTAAGAGGTCATGGAGAACACACGCAAATCTCATGTAATACAGGTGTAAGGCTTCTAGTGTATCTTGATGAAAGAAAATTACTGAAGAGAAAATAAAATTGATTTTTGAGTGTTGAATTTGCTAACCCAAAAGAATAAAGTGATGACATTATTAAATCTATTGATATAGGAAATAAGGAATAATTTTACTGAAATTATAGCATGAACTTAGACATACATCCTGGAATGGGAGATTTGTGATCATATTTGGCCTCACTTATCTAACATCTTATTATCTTTATCCTTGAGTCACTGATTCTTAATGCTATAAACACTGACGATTTGACATTGACAGTTGTGAACTACAGAGGCAGTGTTGCAGAGACTGATAAAAATGTTTGTACTATTAGAATCTGGCAAATAAGATTATTGTATTAACTTCTAAACATAGAATTTTATATCCAGTCAGAATCCCACGTATTTCAGTCCAAGCATCACTGCTTATACTCCAGGCATTATCTTGTAGCATACACTGAGATAATATAGTTATACCCCAAAATGCAGAGTCATAGAGTCGGAAGGTACCTAAAGTTAATGTAGCGACATCACTCACGTCACGCAAAACTTATTTTTTCTTCCCAAGGTCTCTTAAGCCTATTTTGAATAAATTCATTGCTAAAAGGTGTAGTACATTAAGGCTTTGTCACTGTAAATGTCTAAGTACATTCATTCAATAAGTGATTTTTCTTTGACCCATGGCATTTTTATTTTTTATTTAAAAATTTCTGAGATACTCTTAATGGCATATAATAAATTCAACAAATGGCATGTGGCTTGTAGTCATCTCTTTCTGCATGATCAAGTAATGGTAACTTCAACTATATCGATCTACTATTTTTATAGGTAAAAAACATCAGCCATTTCATTTGGTTCAGTAAGATATATTTTAAAAATTGGCCAGGTGCAGTGGCTTACACCTGTAATCCCAGCACTTTGGGAGGCTGAGGTGGTCAGATTGCTTGATCTCTCGAGTTCGAGACAAGCCTGAGCAACATGGCGAAAACCTGTTTCCACAAAAAATTAAAAAAAATTAGCCTGGTCTGGTGGCTCACTCCTGTCGTCCCAGCTACTCAGGAGGTTTGAAGTTAGAGGATTGCTTGAGCCAAGGACATAGATGCTGCAATAAGCTGTAATCATACCACTGCACTCCAGCCTGAGTGACAGAGCGAGACCTGATCTCAGATACGTGTGTGTGTGTGTGTGTGTGTGTGTGTGTGTATATATAGCCTAGCTGTTTTTCTTAATTTTCTTAAAAAGAACACTGGTATTTAAAAGAGTTTTAGCTCATATTGTGAAATAGACTCTAAATCAAACACAACTCATGGTATATTTTTTCATTTGGATAGGTATACATAAACCATAAATTGTCTTTTCAGAAGTAATAAGTCCAGCAAAAAAATGGTGAGATCTTATTCCCTGCTGTTTATGACAATACTCAGACTCTTAGGCCAATTTAGCTTCTGTTAAGTTTTATGAAAGTTCTTTTTGGCTTTCTTCCTTGAGAACTCCAGAATTATTTTAGGATGCAGATAAAGTACCACATATGTACATAGTTAAAGTCAGCAGTCTGCTTCAGTTAAAAAATTCTGGACAGTTATGCTTATGCAGACCAGAAATCTATTATTACTGGAGGAAAAGGGAAGCAACTCCTGTCATGTGGCTAAAACACAGTATTTTAAATATCCAAGGTCTTTTGTAAATTTATTTCACAGTACATTCTGTGGTTCAGAACTACATACAGTTCTGGTGAATAGACGCCCATATTTCAAGAGTTGTATAATATTCTTTCTTCAAATAAAATAATACAGTCTTCAGGAGTAGATTTGTGGTAAAGTTATTGTCTTATAGAAAGAAAATGGAAATGAAAATACTTGATGCAAAATTCACATTTTTCGTGATTCTCAGTTTCAGGTTACCAAATACATGGATCCTCAAACTCTTGCTGCTACAATTCAAATAATCTACATTTTTTTTTCTTTTAGGGCAAGATCTAAGGAACCTGAATTAACATGAGATCATTTTCTAGTCCCAAACTTGTAAATATAGTTTAATTTTCCCAAGTAGATTTTGATAGAGCAATGTAAGAAATATTGTAGATGGATCTAAATAATTGACTTTCCAAAATTAAAGACCCTTATTCATCAAGCTTTTTGCTCTTGAAAGGAACTGGGTTTCAGACAAATCTGTTAGACTTCTTACACAATGCTAGTCAATTAGTCAAGTGCCAAAAGGATCTCATTCTGAGATACCTGAACCTTAGAATGAGCCTTCACTGTAATCATGCTCCCCAAAGGAATGGAAAAAAAAATCAAAGCTGCGAATTGAAAAAAAAAATACTGACTTTCTAACACACTGGGAACACAGAGATGAAAAAATACAGAAGACAGTTTCATGATAGAAATGTATATGTTAAAAGCCATAAACATAGCGAAATCCTGACCTTAATAGGTAGTAGCAGAAGTCTTTGATCAAGGCCATTTTCCATGACTGTCAATAGTTACTAACTACTCAGATAAAAGGCCACATAAGCTTATTGTTTTAACATTCCTAGTCACTTCAATAATCAGTTAGAGTTAATAGGTATCTCAAGTATTTTAAGTTCAGTCCAAATAATTGACTATATAAAAGATGCACAAGTGCACCTTTGGATTATTACATTCTGTTCTCAGACCTGTCATCATTTTCCTCAAAATCACATTTTTTTTTTTGAACTTGCTTCTGTACAATTTGATGATACACTGTCAGCACTATTAATTGTGGGTTAGCAGATGTTCCTGCTTTAAAACTTCCTTGAAAAATGTGCATTCATGAACAAGCATTAAGTATATATGAAAAACCAAAGAAGCCCACAAGTATTAGAACTTTCCTCAGTCTGTACATCTAAATATGCAAGTGCAAACACAAGAGGCATCACCCACTTCCCGCCTTTTAATGAACTCTGCATATTTTTGTTTGGATAAATAAAGCCGCAGGACATTCAGATGAAATACTTTAAAAATGCAGAAGATTAGTAAAATTGTTATTAAAAACAAAATAGAAAAACCACCTGAAGGTTTTTCAAAATACGGCTGGAATCTACCTATTTCTTCTCTCATTTTTCATTTCGTTACTTTAGGAAATAAATGCCGTCTAGATTCTAAAAAATTTGCTTTGTACAACTTTTCTCTTTTTTCTTTAAGCAAAAGCAGAATTAACTGAAAAGAAAAGAAGCTGTTTCAAGAAACAGCTGAGCTTCAGGAACGTCAGTGGTGTAGGCAGGCCTTGGAAGCAACCACAACCAGGGACTTATATGTCACCTTTCTCCTTTGCTACAAACTAGTTTTCTTCATAAGGTGTAAATCCTGTCTGCAAATACCTCCTGACTTACATTGTGCAGGTTTAGCCACCAGAGAGAGGCAAATGACTCTTTCAGACCCTAATTCAGAATTTTCTTAACATAATCCATACAACCACCGACGCAGTCAGCTCGTTCCCAAAGGGACACAATGCAGACCAGACACTGAACCTGGAGGTGAGGAGGGACCCTGGGTCTCCAAACTTTCTGGGTGGTATCCTTGCTTCACCAGCTCAGGCAAGGTATATTGCTCCACAAGCCTGCAAACTAAGGCCTAAAAACTAAGTCAATGGTTCTCAAACCTGGCTGCACATTAGAATCACCTGGGGAGCCGTTAACAAACACCGACGTCCGTATTCCACTCCAGACCAATTAAATCAGAATCCCTGGGCATAGGGCCTGTACATCGGTATCCATTAAATGCTCCCAGGTGATTCCACTGCAGCCAGGGCTGAGAACCACTGGGCTAAATGATAAATTTAAACTTAATGGAGGAAAAACAAGATAACCACCATAACCACCATTAAAACTGCAGTTTAAGAAAAGTAAAACCATATAGAAGTTCTAATTGATCTCAGGCATTTTAAATCAGTTAAAGTTGACTTTTTCCAATAACTTGTTCATAAGAAACAATTAAAAATACATTTTGACTCTTCCTGTTTGTCTAAAGATTTTATAGAAATATCTTCATATATTTTCCAGTCTTGGATCTAATCCATGCATATTGATTAGCACTGAATTTATTTTTATAATATTAATTTGGTGGATCTCTTTTCCAATGTCATGTTAATGCATAGAACTCAAATATTATCTCACTCTAGTCTCCACAACAGACTCACCTTATGTCTTTCCCTGTTACCTCTACTCTGCCCCCTGCCCTGTCAGCATGCACCCATAATTATATGTGCATTAACTGAACTCAAATAACAAGAGCATTCCACCAAATTCAGCCAGTTTATTAGGGCATATTAGGTTTCAAGTTATGCTTATTAACACCCTTGTTAGGAATTGCATTTTTGCCCAGTGGAGGTAGAAACAGTGGCTTTTGAGTTTGCAACTCTGTCCCCTTCTATCCTGCAATATGCAGTCAAGACATACCTTTAATTGTCTCCATCCATTTCTATAGGAGAAACTGGGTTTAAACTTCCAGGAGTGATTTGTCATTCCCTCCACCCCCGTCCTCATTTCAAGCACTAACGTGGTCTTTTCCATATGACATGCTGTGTTTCTGAGTTTGATAGGTAGGCAATAAATAAATGTTTAACAAAATGGATATTTTTGTTTCAGGGGTTATTTGGTGAGCTTTGAATGTTACATTTTGTCTATATGCTAGAACAGTTCATTTGACTTTCGGTATAAAAATACATCTGCCAAAGACAGTGATTTTACTTGGAGCAGTTAAGCTACTTAAATTTGGGTCAGGATAGCCTACTTTTAAAAGCAACTTATGATATTCAGATACTTAGGGAGAAACACCTGAATACTGATTCAGGAAGACACATGTATACTACATATTGTATTTAGGCACCTGGTAGGTTTACACATAAAGCAGTGGCTTTTAGAGAGAGAACCAGACACTTTGTTTAGGCAGCTGTCAGAATATGATGAATGCTGTCAGTGGTTTGTGCACCTCAGTTTCTCTCCCTTGGGCACCACTGGCTTCCCTGAAAGTATCCTATAGTTATCAATATCATATGCAGGTTTCTCTGTTGTATGTCTATGAAATCCTAGAATGTATTAGAGATTGTATTAGGCTTCTGGAAGAAGTCTTGTAAATCAAAAGAAATCACATGTTAAATTATATTCTTCCCTAAATAAGGATATGCATATGTCATGACTAAGAGCAAGTGACAACAGAAAGATAATTGAACTGTAAAAAACGTAAGTATATAAATGAATCTCGGCTTTGGGCAGTCTACCATGCCATTTTCACAAGCATGCTTTCACCTTCTTCATAACATAAGCATTGTGTCAAACATTTTATTTGAATTTAAATTTTAAATGTAATGTCGTCAATAATCCTATGAAGTATATGGCCATATGTGTGTGTGTGTGTGTGTGTGTATATTTCTTTTTAAACTTTATATATATTTATTTTTCTGATAAGAAATAGACTCAGGGAGATTAAGGAAGTTAAAGTTTACTGTCAATTTTGAGTAGATTTAATCTCAAAGCATCAAGTTAAATTCTTTTCAGGCTTAGGAAATCCAGACTTCTTTAGGAACCATCAGAGCATCAGAAATTGTCAGGTAATAAAAATAGTTTTAGTTACTTATAATTTTACCTCAAAGAAATTCATAAAGATAAGGCATTTTAAATTTGGATAGGCCATTGCGAGACAGTTCTCTAGTCATGCAACATCACACTTTTATCCGCCTAGAGAAGTGGAAATCTGTTTTACTCTGTCACTCATTCCAATGTTTTATCACTTTCACAGCCAGGAAATGGTGCATTACCATTGCAAAATTTGAATTTCACATGTTGTTTTAGCTCATATATTCATTTTGTATGTTCAGAAGAAATAAAGGTTAGTTGGTACCATTCTTTTCTGTTTATTTGTAGACTCTCCTTCTAATGCCAAATGATCTTTTAACTTGGCACTGATGCACCATTGCTTTTTTTTCCTTATAGTTCTCTGATGTTCTGATCCACCAAGTGATTAGTTTTTGCACTTTAAGTAATTATTATTACTATTTATTTTTTGAGACAGAGTCTCACTCTGTCGCCCAGGCCGGAGTGCAGTGGCGCCATCTTGGCTCACTATTATTACTATTTTTGAGACAGAATCTCACTCTGTTGCCCAGGCTGGAGTGCAGTGGCATGATCTCAGCTCACTGCAACCTCTGCCTCCTGGGTTCAAGCGGTTCTCCTGCCTTAGCCTCCAGAGTAGCTGGGATTACAGGTGCATGCTACCACACCCAGCTAATTTTTGTATTTTTGGTAGAGATGGGGTTTCACCATGTTGGCCAGGCTGGTCTTGAACTCCTGACCTCAGGTGATCCACCTACCTCAGCATCTCAAAGTGCTGGGATTACAAATGTGATTAAGTAATTATTTTTAAAGAAATAGAAGACAGGCTGTGATTTCTATAGTTAGAACACATCTAATTTCTACATGGCAAATTAAGTACCAGGCTAGGTAACTACCTGTTGCTTTCCCCAGTGGAACCCCATCTATAAATAAATATCCTTTTATTTTCCAGTGGAGCCTAGAATATTTTCTTAAAAGAAAACTTCCAGTATGAATCCAAAGACACCATCACAACCAGATTTTTTTTTTTTTTTTTTTGATACGGAGTCTTGCTTTGTTGCCCAGGCTGGAGTGCCGTGGCGTGATCTAGGCTCACTGCAAGCTCTGCCTCCCGGGTTCACGCCATTCTCCTGCCTCAGCCTCCAGAGTAGCTGGGACTACAGGCGCCTGCTACCATGCCCGGGTAATGTTTTTTGTATTTTTAATAGAGACAGGGTTTTACTGTGTTAGCCAGTATGGTCTCGATCTCCTGACCTCGTGATCCACACGCCTCGGCCTCCCAAAGTGCTGGGATTACAGGCGTGAGCCACCGCGCCCGGCCCGTAACCAGATATTTTGTCAGTCATTGTGACTTAGAAATCTCATGCATCTGTGGCTGAATATTTGACAACAGTTTTCTTTTTTTCCCCAGATATATGAACACAAATGCTTTCACTGCCACATATACCCTTGGCCACAGTTAGATGATTGAATTATAACTGAGTCATGCCTGTGCTGAGTTTTAGCAGAGTATTCCTGCAGGATCCAACAAGGATAAAAATTGATGTCCCTCTTGAAACAGACTGGTACAGATGGTGCAGCTTTATAGCTGTCTCCAAATACCAAATGCCAAACTGCTCCTTTGATAAGGCAAGGCGGTGTAAAGGTTTAAATATAGCCTCTTGGTGGAATGTCAGTGAATGATGGATCCCAGTTACAAACACACCAAAATATTCTCTGTTTAAACATTTTTTACAACCATGGTTGTGAAGATTCTATATCAAGGAAATTATGCATAGGGGAAAGAACAAGAAACTTACCCTGAAAAATCGATGTGTATACTAACAAATCAGTTAAATTTGGAGGAGGGGAGTGTGGAAAAGTACAATGGCAACTAGTAAAGTCAATTTTTCTGCTAACACCTGCCACAAGTAGAATCTAAAAATATTACCTTAAATTCACAAGACTTACATATAACAACAATGAAATAGGGAACTTGGCTTTCCTAAATTAGCTTGGTTATCTTTTTACAGCACAGTTTTCACCAAAATGTCAAATGATGGTCTTGTAGTAGGAGAATGGCATACATATATAGAATGGTTAACTTGATCATTTTATATGTATGCATATATGAATTTATTCTTTTGATAAAATATATTTTTTAAGTACTGCTAATATTCATATCCACCTTCATAATTTGTACTAGGGAGATGAACAGCAAGAAATAAAATTTTAAAGTACCTGAGACCTTGTCAATTTTTTGTTAAAACTGGTTAAAGAGCCATAAGGAAAACTGGAATTATAGCAAACAGTAGGTTCATGTTTTAGAACCTTTAAAAATTAGCTAGTGAGTTAAAATTATTTCAGCTAATTTTGAAATAATTGTGAAGATATACAAAAAGAAACATATTGGATAATGTAAACTGTGTCCGCAAGTAAATCAAGACAAGAAAGTCATCAAATAATTTTGAAAGATATTTGCAGTTATTGATTTTATAGTGAAAATAAATGATTACCAAACTAAAATGTTACCCCTAAAGTAGGTTTATAAGTATACCAATGAGAACAGTGTTAAGAAAGGAGCATTTATTTCATCATTACTATAATGCTATCTCTCCTATACCTGGACCATAGTAACACTGAGCACATCACAATGTCCCACGGAAAGGTAATGTTATATTTCTACATATGGTTTGTACTTTATTTAGACTGTTGTATTTTCTGTAAATGTACTTACCTCTTAGAGGCACAGTGGTCTGACTATCCACAGTTTTCACTCATTTCTGCTTTACAAATCACATTGACTTACTGATTTCAGACGATATGGCTATCAATCTGAACTAGGGAGAATATATCTAATATTTGCAGTAAACTCAACCAAATAAGCTCCAAGTGAGAGGGGTTTTAAGAAATCATTTTTTGTGATTTAATTTACATTTCTAAAAGTTTCAGAATACAAAATCAATGTGCAAAAATCACTAGCATTTCTATACACCAATAACATCCAAGCTGAGTGCCAAATCAAGGATGCAATCTGATTCACAATAGCCACCAAAAGAATAAAATACTTAGGAATACAACTAAGTAAGGAGATGAATGATTCTCTACAATGAGAATTACAAAATTTTTGCTGAAAAAAATTAGAGATGACACAAATGGTAAAACATTCCATGCACAAGGATAGGAAGAATCAATATGGTTAAAATGGCTATACTGCCCAAAGCAATGTACAGATTTAATGTTATTCTGATCAAACTACCAAAACATTTTTCATGGAATTAGAAAAAACTATTCTAAAATTCATACAGAACCAGAAAATAGCCCAAATAGCCAAAGCAATCCCAAGCAAAAGGAACAAAGTTTGAGGCATTGCAATACCCAACTTCAAACTATACTACAAGGTGATAGTAACCAAAACAGCATGGTACTGGTTCAAAAAATAAACATATAGACCAATGGAATGGGTTAGAGGACCCAGAAATAAAACTGCACACCTATGAGCATCTGTTCTTCAACAAAGTTAACAAAACCAAGCAATGGGGAAAGGACTTTCTGTTCAATAAATAATGCTGAGATAACCAGCTAGCCATATGCAGAAGATTGAAACTGGACCCCTTCCTTTCACCATATACAAAAATTAACTCAAGATGGATTAAATACTTAAATCTAAAGCCTAAAACTATAAAAACCCTAGAAGAAAACCTAGAAAACATCATTCTGGTCATAGATCCTGGCAAAGATTTCATGCCCAAGGTGGCAAAAGCAATTGCAACAAAAACAAAATTTGACAAGTGGGACCTAATTAAACTACAGAGCTTCTGCACAGCAAAATAAGCTATCAACAGAGTAAACAGACATCCTACAGAATGGAAGAAAATATTTGCAAACAATGCACAAAACAAAGGTCTAATATCCCCAGAATATATAAGGAACATAAACGAATCAATAAGCAAAAACCAAACAACCCGATTAAAAAAATGGGCAAAGAACATGAACAGGCGCTTCTCAAGACATACACACAACCAACAAGCATTTGAAAAAATGCTCAGCATAACTAATCATTAGAGAAATGCAAATCAAAACCATAAGGAAATCCCATCTCACACTTGTCAGAATGGCTATTTAAAATAAAAAATAACAGATGTTGGTGAGGTTGCAGAGAAAAAGGAATGCTTAGACATTGCTGGTGGAAATGTAAATTAGTTCAGCCACTGCAGAAAGCAGTAAACCTGCACATGTACACCCTGAACCTAAAATAAATATTGGCAAGAAAAAATACATTTTAAGTGTAAAATTTGATGAGTTTTGATAAATATAATCACTTTTACATTATCCAGTCAAGATTTAGAATATTTCCATTGCCCCTTAAAATTCCTTTGTGCCACATTTTCAATCATTTCTCTCTGCTTGCACTTCAGAAAAGCACTGATCTGTTTCTCTTACAATTAATTGTTTTTGCCTATTCATATAACTGATACTTTGGCTTCTTTTATTTAGCAAAATATTTTAAAATATATCTGCATTGCTGTATATGGCATTATTTTGTTGTTTTAGGAAATTATTCTGTTGTATTAATATAGTAGTTTTATCAACTCATATTAATTTTTGATAAAATAATAAGCGTGTTTAACTTTACGGGAAATTTTCAAACTGTTTTCCGTAAGTCTTACCATCTTACGGTTTTACCAGAAATTTGTATTTCCAGCTTTCCAGTGTTTGGTCATGTCACTCTTTTGTCAAATCTTGTTTCTATAAGTACTGAAAAATATCTCATTTTTTTTATTTTTTTACCCCATTATTGTAATAGTTTACACTGATTGATTTCAAATATTGAAGCACCTTGGCCTTTGTTAGATAAGCTCTACCTTACAATGTATTATCATATTGGTATATTGTCAGTATTTAGTTATTACTAATATTAAATATTATAGCATATTATAAAACATACTTAATATTAAAACCATTAATCTTGCTAATATTTTAGTGAGGATTTTAGTATCTGTGTTCAGGAACGATGTAGGTCAGCAATTTCCTTCTTTCATGATATGATTGTCAGATTTCAGTATCAGCATTATACGGGACTCATAAAATGAGTTGAATGTTTTTCCTGTTTTGTTTTCAGAAAGATATATGTAATGTCATCATTAATGGTTCCTTAAATATTTGGTAAAGTTTATCAGTAAAAGCATAGAGAATTTTCTTAATGGAAAGGTTTATTATTAACTACTGATCCATTTTCTTTGATAGGCATAGGCTTTTCAGATTTTCTGTCTTCAGTTTTGGTAATTTACATTCTTCAAGGAGTTGGTTTATTTTGTAATTTGTCAAATTGGTTAGTATAAAATTAATCATGATAGCCCATTATTTATTTTTCTTTTAATATCTGTAGGGTCTGTAATAGTGTCCTCCTTTGGTCTTCTCTTTTTGTGGATTAGTTCCCTAAGGGTATGTTATTTCTAATGTATGACCATGTAAAGATGGTCTAAAGATACCAGCAATTAAATAGCTTTTACTTCCTGTGTTTCTCTCCATCCTGCTACTCTTTTACTATTTTGCTTAGAGGGACAAACTCATTTCAGTCTGTATGAGAATTCTATCACTAACAGTTTTAGTACCAAAAGTCATGAGTCCCAGGAATTTGGTTCCTTAATTAGAGTAAACCAGGAGTATTTGGCGTCCTAATTATATATGACTTGAACTGAATCATTTGGTAATCAAATTATTGTCCTACAATTCCCTTAATGGGATATTTTTCTTAAAAAAGCAGCAATGCAGATCAATCAACATAGCTATATACATCTAGCTTTTATAACGCTATCAATCCTCTCGCCTCTACTGGGGATTCATTACATATAATATCTTCTTTAATTCTCACATGAACCTATTCTCAGGTTATCAATAGTTAATTGAGGCACAGAGATATTAAGTAATTTGACCATGGTCTCTAACCTGTGTATTAACAAAGTGATAATTTTATTTAGGTAATCTAACTTCATTACCTGTGACTCTGTCTATTCTCTCAGTAAGCATCTTAAAGTAAACATATTTTATTTTTAAACCTCAAAGCAATTTTGAAAGTAAAAAAGGAAATATGTATGTGTGTGTGTGTGTGTGTGTATATATGTATATTTAACAATGTAGATTAACATTGACAATGTGAGATTGTTTTGGAGTAGAGGCAGAGAGTATCCTTTCATTGTATTTTAGAAACTTTAAACTGTTCTCTTTTTATTGCTATAATCAGCATGGCATTTCTTTTGTAATTGAAAGAACAGAAATTTGAAAAAAATAATAATTTCCTCTCTTTAATATATTGTGTCTATTTTTTATTATGCTAAATAAAGTCTTCTAATCTGGAAAAAACTATGCAATTTAACATTTTCAAAAGCACGCAGTTAAAAATTCTCATTTCCAAGACAATTTAGGAAGTAAAACAGAGCTTTTGAATTACTTATGAACCAATTTTCCTGGCTGTCAATGTTACTTTTCAATTCCTGATTTTTCTTCCATGTACATGTTTTAAGGGCCTGTTGAGGTAGGTATGGAAAATTTTAGCTTCTCGCAGAAGGTCAGTAAATTATGGATTAATATGTTTATGGTACTTCTTGTTGAGTTGCAGTGATTAAAGTGTTAAATTGTTTATTGTCCCTTCTGAATGTAGTAAAACCTAACATAAAAACACTTGCAGAAAGTTAAGATTTAGTTAAGCTTAGTTTCTAAAAAAATCATGGACCTATGATTCTGGAAGGGTATATAAATTCAAGCTTTGTCCTTGAGAGTCAATCTGTTTGTCCAATCTGTTCACATTTTGTAGTCTTTGCATACAATTTACATTTTAGAATTCACCTCTGGGAAACTCTTCTGTTCTTCTTTAGAGTTGTCTCTGGATTTGGACTGAGGGTGAGAGATGCTAAGAAGAATATAAATCTAACCATTATTGCACAGCTCCTTTGAACTCATTAAAGAGGATCTTCCAGGAGATTGCCTTAATTTACATTGGATCTTTAGAAGGGACTTGACAGGTGCTGCTTCTATTTATTTTTCCTTCAAAATGATGCAATAGCAGCAGGCTGTTAGGCTCTTTGACATAGCTCATGACCCATCTGAGATGAGTGGAAATGAAAAGCACCTTCTCTCCTATAGGAGCAAGGGTTGGGTTCAATGGAGGAAATACAGAGCACAGTCTCTGCAGTGAGCAGACTATGATTGGATCCTGATTTGCAGCAAAGTAGCTGAAAAGATTTACTGCACTTCTTGGAGACTTAGTAAACTCGTCTGTAGTATGTGCAAGGAAACAAGAATGTACACATGAAAGAATAGTGGTCAAAGATGATGCAAGCTTAATAGTGACAAATGTTCTGCTATGGTGATGTGCTGTATTACCTTTCTTTTTTCCTTTTGTTTTTTATTTATTAGTATTATTATTTTTTGTGAGAGCCTCACTCTGTCACCCAGGCTGGAGTGCAGTGAAGCAATCTTGGCTGGCTGCAACCTTCGCCTCCTGGGTTCAAGCGATTCTCCTGCCTTAACCTTCCAGGCAGCTGGGATTACAGGCACCCGCCACCATGCCCAGCTAATTTTTGTATTTTTAGTACAGACAGGTTTTCACCATTTTGGCCAAGCTGGTCTTGAATCCCTGACCTCAAGTGATCCACCTCCCATAGTGCTGGGATTGTGCTCGTGAGCTACCGTGTTCTGCCTGTATTGCCTTTCTTTTTATCAACTCTCTTTGATACTGAGGAATATGGGACACACAAAGATCTCATAACTTAGCGAAAGGAAGCAAGACCTTGGTATTGCTACAAGGCTCCAGGGAAGGCTGAGTGATAGGGTAATTCTTCTCAACTACCCAGAGAGAAATGGGACAAATGTCAATGCTATCTCAGAGGGAATGGTGCCAAACTGCTCTGTAGTAAGCAAATTTTGTGAGTGGCATAAGAATATTCTAGTCAAGGATATGTGAGGCAGGGGTTGCCAATCACTACTACAGATTAATCACTTTATACAGGAGTGTAAGAGAAGAGTATGTCTTCTAATGAAGACACAATTAAAATAGGCTAGGCCGGGCGCGGTGGCTCACGCTTGTAATCCCAGCACTTTGGGAGGCCAAGGCGGACGGATCACGAGGTCAGGAGATCGAGACCACGGTGAAACCCCGTCTCTACTAAAAATACAAAAAAATTAGCCGGGCGTGGTGGCGGGCGCCTGTAGTCCCAGCTACTCGGAGAGGCTGAGGCAGGAGAGTGACGTGAACCCGGGAGGCGGAGCTTGCAGTGAGCCGAGATCACGCCACTGCACTCCAGCCTGGGCGACAGAGCGAGACTCCATCTCAAAAAAAATAAAATAAAATAAAATAAAATAGGCTTTCATGGAGGAAGAAAATGAGGGGCACTAAGTGTTTCAGGTAACTCCCGAGTTCTTTTGTGTCTGGGCTATTTTTCAATGAGAGTAGCCATGACTAGTTTCTAAGCTTAAATTTTGCTTTGCCCTAAAAACTGTGTGGGATACTGCCGGTCCCCAAAACTGTTCAGAAAGACAACTTTGTATATTCTCCCTACTGGCATGAAATCATCCTATGTGAGTTAGAAGTCATCCATCTAATTCTGTTTCTGCTTTTCGGCCCCAGGCTTGTACTCTCCAAGGCTTGTAAATTTCATGTATGTTTCTCTTCCTTACTGCATCTTGAGTCCTCTGTTACTCATAAATACATAAGGCATTTGACATTATTTCTTGTAATAAGTTACTCGGGCTAATGTGTTATCACTGAAAACTAACAGTACCTATGGTGGAAGGTAGGGAGCTGGGAGGAAAAAGGAAAGAGCTCTCAAAATACTTCTACATTTAGGTGGGCGGTGGCTCACGCCTGTAATCCCAGCATTTTGGGAGGCCGAGGTGGGCAGATCACCTGAGGTCAGGAGTTTGAGACCAGTCTGGCCAACATGGTGAAACTCTGTCTCTACTAAAAAATACAAAAAGTAGCCGGGTGTGGTGGCAGGTGCATTAATCCCAGCTACTTGGGAGGCAGAGGCAGGAGAATCGTTTGAACCTGGGAGGCGGAGGTTGCAGTGAGCCGAGATTGAGCCATTGCACTCAAGCCTGGGGGACAAGAGCGAGACTTCTTTCAAAAAAAAAAACCAAACAAACAAACAAAAAAACTTATACATTTCAGGTTAAACTTTAAATTAAAATGCTAGTTTGGGTATATTTTCCACCAAGCATGTGTCTCCAAGCAGCAATTCCCTATTTGCTTGTGTTTTGTAATATCTTGAACTTGATATTCTTCTAGGAATAATTCCTAATGGGACACCAGGATAATCAATGAAATAGAAAAAAAATTGAAATTTAAAACAACAACAAAAAACAAAAACACCTAGACATGTGCCCTGATTAATCAATAGACTTAATCAGAATTCTGGTGAAGTCAGGTGAGCATATCATTATTTTTATTCCTAGCCAGGTGATTCTAATATACAGCCAGGATTGCGAATCACTGTGATAGAAAAATGACATTAGGTGGGATCTATTCATTCACCTAGACATTAACAAATGTTTACTTTGAAAATACTCTGTGCCAGTGACTGGTTGCAAAAAAAAAAAAAAGAAAAAAACTGAGTTTTTAAGGCGTTCAGAGACTGACAGTACAGAATAGGAAGCTAGACATAAAAAGGCTCCTGTGACTTATTATTTTTTTTCCTGATAAGTTTTATAAAGTAATATAGGTAATTTTCACATGGAACTGTTCAACTCACTGGACCTTATCATATAATTGCTTTGAATTGGAATCTCATATAGCCCTTAGCATGGCACCTTGGGCAGAAGATGCATTTACAACTATGTGTCAAGTTAATGTTCATGTATGAAGTGACTTTGCTCCCATAATAAATTCCTTTTTAAATAAAATCTAGCAGATACTGAGACAGATGAATAAAGGTCTGTTAAGCTTATGTACTTAATTTTTGTGTTTGCAGCCTTATTATATCCCCTTTCTGTCTGAGTAGATATATCTGCCTCTAAGACAGATCTGTCTCTGAATAATAATGGATTTTAAAGTTAATCTAATCACTATTATGTTTGAGATTTAAATGCAATAATAGCAGTTGCTTTTGTTAATGTAAAATGGTATTGTACCTTCTTCTTTTGAAGTGATGAAAACAGAAACAGTAACTTCAGGGTCAGGAAATGTAATCTAGACAATCGTCCACAACTTTCTTGTCTACACAACAAGAAGTTGTTTAAAATGGGACAAGTCACTTCATCTTTCTATTAAATAGAATCATCCACTAATAGTAAGGACTGTGCTAGATGTATAGGTAAAAATGCATAAAATGAAGTGATTTTACCTGCAAAAGAAGTAGCTGAACCAGTTAGGCTGTAAGTTCTTTACCAAAACCAAAATTTATTATTCTAAAATTCTAGAGCTAGAGGAGGCAAGAGCACGGAAGTCCTAAAAGCAGGATTTTGGTCTTTTCCCAGATCTGTGACTTGAGTAACACTCTCAGCATTAGTCATTGTTCTGTATAATGTTAGAATAATACTGACAGTGTTATTTTATATGGTTCTGAAGATTGCTGGAAATGTTTGTAACACTTTTAGGAAATAAAATTTACTTTGTAAACAAAAAATGATAAGGATATAACTATATAATTTATTCTAAATTAAAAGTACTTTGAAATAATTTAATAAGGTAGGGAGCAATTCTCAAACTCCATAGTATATAGTAATCACCTGGTGTGATTATTCAGCCATGTAAACTGTAATTTTCAAGATCATGCTTTTAAAAAGCCCATTAGCTGCAGACAAAAAAAAAGATGCATGGGATTCAGCGGAGTTTTTCATTTTTATTTTTTAACTTAATAAAAGCACATATACAGGTATTTGTCATTAGGTAGACTATTATTTTTGGAAATCAGAGCATTTCCCTTGTTAAGGGAAACTGATTTGGCAAATGTAGATGGATGGCTTTTTAGAAAAACATACCATTTGACAGAGACAAATAAGTGAAACACTCATGATGTTTCCGGTGTCATTACTATTACACATGATTCTATCAGTATTGCCATCTTCAGGAAGCATACACTACACACAAGCCAATTTTGTTTGTTTGTTTTGAGACAGAGTCTCACTCTGTCGCCCAGGCTGGAGTGCAGTCATGTGATCTCGGCTCACTGCAACCTGCGCCTCCTGGGTTCAAGCGATTCTCTTGCCTCAGCCTCCTGAGTAGCTGGGATTACAGGCGCGCGCCACCACGCCTGGCACACAAGCCACTTTCTAAACATTTTTCTTTTTACCTGGATTAGAGAATGCCAAGTATTCTGAATTAAAAATTTCTGTTAGAGAACATCTTCTTAAATTATGACAGACATTAAAGTAAACATAACAATTATAATTCACATTTTCAACTGTCATATCAGCAACAATTTAAACAGTTGTTATTCTCAGTGTTGAAAAAATGTGAAGAAACCTCATATACTTCTCTTCAAAGTGAATGTAGCTTCATTATTTTCAGAGGCCCAATCAGCCATCAGGATAGACCACCCACACTTGCCTTCACACACTACTGTTTGGACCAGAAATTCTACTTTAGGAATTTATCCTAGGCATACATGCCCATGAATCTGCAACCTTTAACTATAAGAATGTTTACTGCACTATTACTTGTGATAGCAAAAACCTGAAAACACGTAATTACCAATGGCAAAAGTAGTAAATAAGTAATCGTATATCCATAATGATATGTGGCCATGCAAAATAATTGAACTGATTTGAAATGAAGTTCAAGATATATTGATAAATGTAAAAATCAATTTGCAGCACTATATGTAAAGTACTATCTCATTTGTGTTTTTAAGTGTGTGGAGGTTTTTTACATATATTAATATAGGTCTATAGATAACTATGCAGAGATATGCTTATGTACCTAGACATTTCTGGAAGGATTTGAAAAAGACTGTGTGTGTGTGTGTGTGTGTGTGTGTGTGCATATATTTTTGTTTAGTGAAGGACTTTCTGCATTTCTTAATGTTTATATTGTAAGTTTTATAATAATGAAAAGAGACAGTGGGAGTTAGAATGTAGCATGCTAATAAAGAAATGTTGTCTTATAGTAAAGGATAGCATTTAATGAAAGCTGTTGCTAAGAGAAAAAGTTGTATAAGAGGAGGACAGAAGAGGTAATGGGTTAGGAAAGCTCATAGTCTTTGTCGTTTTTGAGTACTGAAGAAATGATACTATGCTTGTGTGGATGCAGTGATTTAAATCTTGTCATGTATGTAAATCAGAAACAAAAGAGTGAAGTTAACTTCATCCTGTCTTGCCTGAGCCACCTTAATGATAAGTACCATGAGTGATATCTGTCACACGATGTGGCCGAAGATCAGTCATTTATTCCCTCAACTAATATTGAAAACCTACTAAGTGCTCAGCGCTATACCCGTAAGTCAGGCTCTCCTTTAACAATTAGGGAATTGGCTCAATCTTCAATGTAAAGATTGAAAAATTAAAAAGAGAAAAAGAGCAGAGCACTCAACTCAGCGTATACTAATTGTTGAATGAACTGAAGCTATTATTGTTTGCTTTTCCAGGTAGCTTTCCTTACTGAATACATCTGGATTTAGGGGAGGGTGATCAAGTGCTGGAGCAAACATTTTCCTGATTGTACTTTCAGAGAAAAATTTGTGAGCAAATAAATAATGAGATAAGTTGCAAATCTCTTAATGAACCTAAAGATTCTTGCCACAAATTTCCCAATGCATACGTGTCTTTTCAATCTAACAGTTTTGATTTTCTAAGACTTTAAATTTGATTTTCAATTTATGCTTTTTTTAAAAAAAAAGAAAAAAAGTTCAAATGAATTCCAACTGAAAAGGGGCATGGGAACTCCTTGTGCTAAATTTGAAATCTGGCTGGAAAAATTGCCATCCTGTCTGAACATCCATTTTATCAATGCAGACAAAAATGCCTACTTCACTGTGTTGTCATGGGGCTTTGTCCTTCAGTGGTGTAATATATATAAAGCATCTAGCGCAGTGCCTCATAGAGTCAACGTTTAAAAATGGTATGTATTGTAATAATGATGATAAGGATGATTTCATGATGATTTCTGAAATATAGTATATTTTGATTCATTTAAAAACATGATGTCTTTTATTCTTTTAATGTGTCTTTATTTTCATTTAAAACCAAGTTTGAAACTAAATAATTCTTTCTCACTAAAATCATGTCAGAGTTAGATCAGCATTGTGTTAAAAGGATATACGCCATCAACAATAGACATATGATAAATCATTTTTAAAGGAGCTGGTCCAACAGAAAGTGCCAGCATGTTATGGTTTATGCTGTCTGCTGACCTTTAACTCTGTATATTTAACTGTGGAAATCGGACTTAAATTATTCATACTTATTTCTTTTAATAATTTATAATATAACTTTCTTTTGAAGATGTTAGAAATATGGAATAATGTTGCCACAATATTCAAAATAACTTTTTTTTGAACAATGCTGTATTTGAAAAATAGTTTACATGTGTTCAGTCTTTCTCTCAAGCCCCTGTGTCTATTTTGCAAATATATAAAGTATGAAACTGGCTAAGAGACATTTTTGGTCAAAATACAGATCTATTTTGGTATGTGGCTAAAAGTAGCTTAAATAAAAAGCTGTGTATCTAACTATAGCTAAACGTTTATTTCTTTGAGGATTATTGACATAACAGAAGAGGTAAAAATTTTTTCAGAAGCCATATTATGTGAAAAATATTGCTAGAATACTTCAAATTGTTAATGATATAGACCAGATAATTCCAGATGATGTAAATCAAAGAGAGAGAGAAAAAAATCTGTGATCAAGAAATCTGCATTACTCAAAGCAATGCCTAATTATATAAAGGGTGGGCTCTGCCCCTTTACTTGAAGTTCTGGATTTTTTTTTTTTTTTTTTTTTTTTTTTTTTTGACAAAGTCTCACTCTGTCACCCAGGGTGGAGTGCAGTGGCAAGAATTTGGTTCACTGCAAGCTCTGCCTCACAGGTTCAAGTGATTCTCCTGCCTCAGCCTCTCGAGTAGCTGGGATTATAGGTGCCCGCCACCATGCCAGGCTAATTTTTGTATGTTTAGTAGACACAGAATTTCGCCATGCTAACCAGACTGGTTTTGAACTCCTGACCTCAAGTAATCTGCCCACCTTGGCCTCGTGCTAAGATTACAGGTGTAAGCCACCACACCCAGCCAGGACTTTTTTTTTTTCTGTCAAATTTGTATTCTGATCATTTTCTGAGCATTTCCTATTCATATAAAAATTAATTCATAGCAGAGACTGCTGAACAGCTTAGCCTGGTAACAGATAAAACTCCACGGCTTGAGTTAGAACTTGATCAGTTAACAGACTTGTATAAAATTGTAGCTTTTTTGCTTTTAATATTAAAAGGAAACTCCTTGTTTTTCAAAATCTTGTCATTTGACTTGCATGATTGACGCTGTGGGCAATTTTTTGAGTTTAGATTTGAAATGTAAAATATTTTCAATTATTGATAACTTGGAATAAATATATTCGTTCTTATGATTTTGCCACATTTTCCACTTCCTTTTCGAAATGAGAAAGCTCTGTGACCCTCATGGAAAATTTCTCCCTGGCATGGAATCTTGCAAGAAATTCAGTCACTTATGCTTGACTCCTGCTCTCAACTGTAAATCATTTCTAAAGGGCTACAAGTTAATTTTATTCTTTTTACCTTGACATCAAACAAGCCAAATGGAATATTCTTTCCCTTCCTTATCAAAATAGCCAAAATGTTCCTTTAATTGTGTAAAAAGTTGCCGCTTAAACTTCCTGAAGCATGATGAGTTAAAGACAAATATTTGGGCTTTTGGAAATTTGATGATGATATTAAATAATTTCTTGCCTGATAGTGTAGTGGGTTGAATGGATACATGTCCATGTCCCAATCTCAGGAACCTATGAATACGACCTTATTTGCAAAACAGGTTTTGAAAACGTAAATAAATTGAGGTTTCTTGAGATGAAATCACCCTGGTTAATCTAGATGGGACCCAAATCCAATGACAAGTACTCCTCTAAGAGACAGAAGAAGAGAAACCATGCGAAAGGAGACCGCCACGTGAAGATGGAAGCAGAGATTAGAGTGGTGCAGCCACACGCCAAGCAACTCCTGGAGCCCCCAGAGGCTGCAAGAGGCACAGAAGGATTCTTCCCTAAGAGCCTCCCGAGGGAGCTCAGACTTGCCTACCCTGATCGTTGACTTTTGGCTTTCTGAAAAGAGAACGATTAACTTTTTCTTCTTTCAAACTATCAAGTTCACGATAGTTTGGCATGGCAGTATTAAGAAACTCATACAGCTGGTAAAACGTAGGCTGCTTACCTGGAAACACTTAGATACATGTAATGGATTTCAACCTAATATCAAGGTGACTTATGCAAAAGATCCCTTTTCCCTGTTATTCGAATAAAATAATTCTTCATTTTGAGAGCATATTACTCTGACTTATTTTAAAATTGTGAGCAGTTTTTCTCAGATGGAGCCCTGCCATGAGGCATAATCTTGTAGACAATTCTTATTGCCTGAACAATCACCATTTTTTATAAACAAGAAGATGAGCCAAGAGAGAAGAAAGTCATACAAGTGTATTTCTTGCACTGGATTTCAAAGTAGCTTGCCCCAGTGCCACCATAACAGGACCATTTTTTTTTACTTCATGGAAAGAAAAGGCACTGTATTGCAATGCTGGGGACAGAGTAGTAACCATAGATTATGATGTAAATTCATCTGGCATCTCTTGTGATTTTCAAACTTCTTATCTTGTGAAAAATCCTTTATTTTGTGAGAAACAGGGAAGTCCAAGTTAAAAATCTCTGATACTGAAAATAATAGCAGCTTCCCTAAGTTCACTACATGTGCAGTGTGGAAAACCAAGAGAGACAATACAGGAAGTTGTAAGCCCACTGCCTGTGAATTCACTTGGTACCTCTGTGTACCAGGCACTGTGAAGACAGGCATGGGCAAATCACTGAAACTAGCTGTTTAAGGGATTCTAAGTGGGACTGGGATGCAGAAGAGCGAGACAGGTGCATTAGGTGCAAGTGCCCATGGGTGGTTAACAGTTGAGTTTTATTCATGCAGGAAGTGGGATTGAAGCTGAGGCCTGTGGGATGGGCAGTGAAAATAATGAAACAATGAAAGGACGTTTCCTAAGATCCAAGGAAGGAAGAACAAGCAAGAAGTCATTGAAACTTCAAGCTAACATTTTTGCAGGAAAGGGAGCTGAGTATCATTTATTCCAATCTGTTGAAATTAGAGTGGGATTGAAAGCCTTAACGAAAAAAAAAAGCACATATTGATTAGTTTATTTGGAGACTAATACAGATGTTAATTCACAATTAGTAAGAGATGCCTACCTACTTAAAAGTATTTAGCAACATATTTGCCTGCTAGGCTGTTTTTAATTTCAAGGAGGAAGGGTTGTGGTTACCTGATTTGTTGTTACCAGCTTCAGTCGCTTGAGTACTCTCTTAGAGTTCTCACAATGGGACTAAATTGGAAATGTCACCAACAGGTGATCCATTAAGGACTTGAGTGCAGTTAAGTCTTCCTTTGGGATGTATACTTTTACAGCCAATAAGCCTGGCCTTACTAGCTCCTAGTCAGTTTGCTTGCCAATAATAAAGCCTCATAATGTAACAGAGTGACACCCAGTAGAGCCACTCCTCTTAGGTTTCCACCGTCAATATTGACTCTAGAAAGCCTCTTAAAAAGGCATGGGATTCACTATTCTGTTAGAAGCTCTTATGGGACTCAGAAAGAAGATGACTGCCATGTCTTAGCTTGGCACAGGTTCTTGAAGATAATACTACTTTTAAAAACATTCTTAAATTATTTCCTGAAATAAAAGAGAGTCACTAAATGGCTTTAAAATATGTGTTCAGTAATATTAATCATCTGACATCATAATGTATACATATGGCCAGACAGTATCTCTATGATTTATGTCCTAACCAATTGATGGAAAGGTCATATAATGTGTCGGAATGAGAATGACATTTGCCAGCAAGATATAATATTACATAATAGATTAGGGAGGCTAAAATGAAAGAATAGCGATAATAATCAGTAGGAAAGCAATTCAACCTTAATATTTTAAATATATTGTAATTTTTAGGGAAGCATCCCCAGATGTAATAAATGCTTCAGAAGACAGTAAGTAATGGTTTTACACTGGTTTTACATTACTTACTCAGTAATGGTTTTACAATTCAGTAGCAGAATAGCTCATCGTACAGGTTACCTTTAAAAGGACTAAATGCACTTAAGAAACAAAAATGTTTATTGCCCATTTTCAGCAATTGTTTCTGGATGATTGTGAAATCAACTTTTAAATGACTTTATTTTTAGTATCACGGGATGCTAACACTGGAAGGCGCTTAGAAACCATTCCCTTTCATTCTCTAATTTTAAAGAGCAAAGCATCCTGCCTAGGCTTCTTCCCTTTGGTCTTACTCCCTTTCCATTCATTTTCACACTGTTGGCAAAGCAAGGGATCTTTTTAAAGCCATCTGCTTAATGTCTTTCCATGGTTTCTCATTACCTACAGCAGCATTTGCCAAAGTCTGTGCCATGAACAACTAGCTCAGCCTGTTGTAACTGGCATTATTTTAAAGAATAGGGAGTTCCACAATCATATGTGTTTGACATACTGAGTTCAACACAAATGGTGCCTTTTCTGCAGGACTTCTCAAACCCTTTTATAGACAATGTTGACCAAACTTGTTTAGGCACTGAAACGTTTTTTTTTCCCTTCCTCGAAGGATCTCCTGGGACTGACTTGTGATTCAAGGAATACCCTTTTACAAGCACTGGCCTGATTAATAAGGTCCACAATTCTAAGCGTGGAATACCATTCCTTCAAAACTGACCCCTGCCTTCTGGTTCAACTTCATATACCAATGCTCCATGTTTAGATTCTAGATTACACTTAGAACCAACTGAAGTAAGCTTTTCTGAAAAGCTGTTCTGTTCTATCTTCCCTTTGGGGTGTTTTGGCTTTGCTTGGTTACCTCCTACATGGGCTTCCCAGATTCAGTTCCAGTGTCACCACCACGAAGCCTCTGTTTGTTTTCTCTGCTGGGTTATCTGACCTAAGGATGGCCCACAGCCCCCTCTCCTCACTTCTCACCATAGCGGGTACCAAATGGGGCTGTCAACCTGCTAACTTGCAGGTCTCACCTCCAAAATCCCCATTTCCTTTTAGTTAGGACTGTGTTTCATCCTCTTTGCCAGCACATTGCCTAGGACATTGGTGGTGCTCAGGAGAGAACCATGGACATATGGGAGGGAGGAAAGGTTAAGTGGCATGTTAAGATGACATGGCTGCATGGCATGCTTTTCAGGCCAGTGCGGGGACACTACAATGACCTATGGACATTGAATCCACAACTCATCATAAAGAAATTCAGCAAGATGACACTATGATTAGTTCTAATTAATTAGTTTAATTACTCCCATGATTGATTTCATAATGCCCTTAAGCAACTTCTGAATATATATTTTGAAGGAAAGAACAAGGAATAGAACAATGTAGAAAAAAGGGTCCAAGACTATTTTTGCATTTATATGATAGAATTAAGTTCTAGGTTTTTTTTTTTTTTTAGTAGCTAATAGTGTGTGAGCCTATTTTAATGACTGTGTGTGTGTGTATATATATATGTGTGTGTGTGTATATATATGTTAAACACATATATGTTTAAGAGAAATTCCAAATGTATTGCAGCTAATATTTGGATATAACTATTGAGTCTGTAGTGTCTGTGGTGGCTTTTTCATGAGTCCAGGAAACATCAGAAATGATTTTACCACGGATATTAGTTATCTTGCCTCTGCTGGTGAAACTGCTATTCAGTTAAGCAAGCATGTCAGTTCACTGAGCGCCAAATTAAAGTATGTTTTTTTGATGATATGGAGAAAAAGAAAGTAAAATAAGAGTAAAAATTGGATTTTTCCTCTTAAAAATGTATAAGGCTTTCTGTGTTATCTACCTCTTTTATATGGCACATTAAAAATTAGAAATAAAAATTGAATTGGACTTCTTTCAAATATAAAGCATTCTCAGTGTCTGATTATATATATATATATATATATATACACACAAAAACATATATATATATAATCTCAGTGTTCATTATATGTAAAATCAGATACATATATAAAATACAATATATTCTCTCAATAGGCAGTGATGAAATGATAGATAATAATATCAGTTATTGTATTTTGCTAAAAGTACACCATACAGTTTCATGATTAATGCCACTTCTGCTAAAACATTGACCCCAAAATATTTTCAATGAGGTATATTCATTAAAGGTCTTCCTGACTTCTTTGAGTTCTGTTCTCAGATGTTCCTGGAAATAAGTACATAGAAAAATAGATCTTTCTACTATTAATTTTGTTTTTTCAAATAATAACATTCCTAGAAAAGACAAAAGTATTTTTGAAAATTGAGTATAGAAAAGGTTTACTGAAAATAAATGTGAAGATGTAGCACATAGACTGAAAAGTTAGTAGCGAGTCTGAGGAGTTGGATGGAAGTTAGGTGGAGAAACCAACTAACCCAACAGGCAAGGAGGAGGAGGCAGAGCGTGAGTCCCAGTGCCAGTGGGTCATTAACTAGGAGGCAGACCTCAGAGTCCTGCTCTCTACGGCAAAATGCAAGGAGAGTGGGAGAGTTTGAATTCTAAGTTATTCCTCCCCTGTGTTGTGGTCAGTTATTTATTTCACAAACATATCTTTTAATTTTTAAACTTGAAATCACAGAGAACGAAGAATTTAAAAAGGTTTAAATTCTGGTCAACATGTAATCCCAACACTTTGGGAGGCCAAGGTGGGAGGATCGCTGGAGCCTGGAAGGTCAAGGCTACAGTGAGTTGAGATCATGCCACTGCACTGCAGCCTGGATGACAGAGTATATATATATGGCTTTAAAAGGAGGACATTCATGTTCCTTCTGGGATTATGTAACGTTGCCTTGCCCCTGGACCAGGAAGTGACTTAATGATCACCTAAGGTCCTTTCCATTTTACCGTTTTTATTATTCTTTCCTCAGGTAAAGTGAAAATTCATTAAATACAGGATACTTTCTTGTATTTTAAAATTCAACCATGGTGGTTGTGGTCATAGAAGACAAAATGTTCCCCACGTTATCTATAAACAGAATATGGAAAGATATAACAAAACATTTAGAAGTTTCTTTTGACTTTTTCCAAATGACGTGTATTTGGCTGTTCAATTTTTATTTTTATGAGTACTTCGTTTGCCTCACACGTGAGAGATTTGATTACATCATGGACTGGGCAATATTGGAGAACACTGAATCCAAAACCATGTTTTATGTAAGCATTTATGTTATCCTTGCATTTCAGTTTTCCTCCTGTAAGTGTAGGTGCAGTGTTTAAGGTGGGAGGATACAAGAAGATGAATTATAGAGGAAGAGAATTAGCAGACAGGCACTGGCAGCAGGGGGCAAGAAGCCAGGTGGAAAGACCAGCATTAGAGATAACCACGTAAATGGTGGAAAATGGAAGCAATGAAACACTGTGTTAACCTAACAATCAGTTTTGGATTTAGGTCATCAGGCTGCATGTGGTAGAATGAAGATTTCACTTTTATTTAGTAAACACTATTTGAGGGGTAAAGGTTGCCTTTAAACAGTGTCATCTCATTATTTCTATAATAGAATTGTCTCACAGAAGCCCTAAATCAAAAATTTCACTTTGGGATTGTATTTTATCATATCCTTTCTAAAGTAGATTTGTTCCGATCAACTTGAGATAGGCCTAATTTTATGTCCTATCTTCGGCCTTAGTTTTTGTTAAGTGTATTAAACATCACTTTTTTCTGATGAAATGAGCAATCCAGTAAATGTAGTCTCTTATCTTGTACTTATTAACTACAGACCACCCTGGTTTAAAATATGAAGTGGTTTATGGGACACTAAATTGAAACCATCTTGGGTGAAATACATTTGAAAGACACAACACAGGCATGTATCACTTTATTTTCATTTCCGACTGTCAGCGGAAATTGGAGGCAACACTCTTCCTTTCTGTTTGATTATTCTATTATCGACAGAATGAGGAATGTTGGAGACATACATGCTGATTTAGTGTTGTGCTGATGAAACCATTCAGGTTGTGTGATGTGTCATTTTTCACTGCTGCCTTATCAAGGTGTTTCAGCTGTGCCTAAACCAGCCTTGGTAATTGCTTTAGTTGCTTGTGGCAAAGTTATGTCAATGTCAGTCCCTAAATGACTCTTGACTGCTTCATGTCAGATGTTCTCTCCAAAGAAAGACAGGGTAAGGGGCTTTTTATACCTGGGTATGGGTGTTAATTCAAAGTCTAAATAGAAAAGCTGTTGTTTTGTTCTTCCCCTCCTAATCAAGACTTAAATTCAAATGCTGCCATTTTATGTTTTAAAATGAAGAGAGTAGAATTAAGTTCATGATTCACTTCAAGTGTGATCTTATCCTATAGTGATAACTTTTTCCTTTGGTCCTAAAGGTAAATGTGAGTCAAGTACAGCTTTGAACAAGTGCACTGTACAAGCAGTTATGATGTAGGTGCGCTTCCTTATGCAGTATCTGCTTAAAACCTATTTCTAATGTTTATGCAACTCCAGTGCTTCTCCAAACTGTTTAAGTCTCCAATTTAGGGGTTTTTAATTATGATGATGATGTTTGGATTTGAGGAGGAATATACAATTAAAGAGGCTGATGAAGAGTGTTTTTTTTTCTTCAAAAAAAAAAGCATCTACAGTTTTAATAGTTGGCCTACAAATTTGTGTTGATCAAGATTCAGAGGCACAAATGTATATATTTATACATCCTCCACACATGTATGGACTGGACAGTGTTCTGTTCACCAGTATTCACAATATGCTGTGATCCTTTTTCTACATCACTTATTTTAATAGTTGTGTACTTCACCATTGTATAACTCTTCAGATTCAGCATTTGTTTTGTTTCCAATCTGTGCTAGTAAAAACAGTGCTGTAATCAGCCTTTTGCATACATTTTAGTTCATTTGTTGAAAAATTATCTGGAAACATTTCAGACATATATTTACTGTATCAAACAGTATGTCCATTTTAAGAATTCTTAAAAATGTCGTCAAGCAAACCCTCAGACTATTTCAACCCATTTATATGATCACTTAGAACATATAAGAATGTTGATTACTCCAGATAACCAAAACTAGAGATAGAGTGCTTTCAAAATCTTAACCAATACAAGAAGTGGAAAGCTGCATCCCATAACTTGTTTTTTTTGGATGTGAGAGATGTTGAGTAATTTTTCTAGATCCAAGGACTGCTTTTTATTACTATACAATTTCAGAAGATACCAAAGCAGGTCAAAGTAATGAAGATTTGAACTGGGCTGTAAAAAATGGTGCCAGAGGCCAGGTGCAGTGGCTCACGCCTGTAATCACAGGACTTTGGGAGGCCAAGGCAGGTGGATCACCTGAGATCAGGAGTTCAAGACCAGCCTGGCCAACATAGCAAAACTGTCTCTACTAAAAAAGTGTTGGATTGAAGCAAAGGTTTTAGTAATTTAGAAGGGAGAAATGAGACAAAGGCTTAAGAGGGAATTTAATAATATGTTCTAAGCCATTGCATAAAAGATACCTTTCACTCTTGTTTCTTACATTTTGTGCTTCTGTGATTTTAAACTGTGTATCGTTCTTCTTATAAGTATAGGTATCCCTACAGGGGATAGTTTCTCTAGATGATGGTAGATGTCAATAAATACAAGTATATTATTCACCATTTATAATTGGATTACTAAGGCAAAACAGCGATTGGTTATATATAAGTGTTAATGATTAAAGGAAGTTATAGTTTCTCTTCTAAGTCATTACAAAGGCCTATTATATATAATATAATACATAATAATTACTCAAGGCTTCTTCAGATGACTAAAGTTATTGGCAATCTGGGAACAATAGAACATTAATTCGTCATTGACATGATCAGTTGAGACTAAACTATACTCAGACTGTATAAACAAATCATCAGCAGTGGATAAAGAGGGCCAGAGGACCACATAAACCACTTTTACTCTCTTTAATAAAGTGTCTGTCACTAATTATTGGTCACATGACTAGTTACAAGGGTTAAAACAGAGATAAGGGTAAAATACTACCCAGGTTTTAAAACTTTCATGCCTAGAATAACTGATTTTGGAGATAATTTCTATAAAACATATCAACTTGTTGAGCAGGCTTTACACTGTGGGTGGCCCATAGGATAAAATGGATAATACTGATACCTATGTAACTAATTGCATTTGTGTTAATATTTCAATTAAACTCAAATTTTATATTTTGTGACATAATTTGTCCACATGGATTAAAAATTTTAAATACTAAAAGGTATAAAGAGAAATGTCTTTCCCACCTGTGGTCAAAAATTTCCCAATTCCCATACTGCTTTCTGCCACTGTCTCCTAAAAGGGTAGCTATTCTGTTTACGAATCTGTTCACTTTCTTTATTTACAGGCAAAAAATGTGAAATTATATCTATATTGTTCACTATTTTTTTCTGTTTTACAAGAAAAGATACCATAATATGCATACCCTCTCACAAGTTTTTTCTAATGTGGCTTTATCTCTTAGAGAACTTTGCATACCAGTACAGAGAAAGCCTACTTATGCTTGTTTATGCAATACATAGCGTTCCATTCCATAGATATAGCATAGTCTCTTTTACTAATTCAGTATTGACGTAGACTTGGATACTTCCAGTATTTTGCTATTATACACAATGTTGTACATGAGTGACTATAGTTGTAGGATAAATTCCTAACATTTTTAGTAGTTGTAACACCTGCTATGTTTGTGAAATAATCTTAGCATGTCTGACTGTAACTAAGTCTAAATAGCTGTCAACTGAAGGGCTTAAGTTTTGGCTATGAATGGTACCAGTGTATCTGGCAACACTTAAACCTAGACAATTGTGCAGCATAAAGTAGAGACCACTCCCTGCAGTCAGAGTTAGGAGCTCTTTTCTCTTACAGACCTGATTATCTTACCTTTGTCATTGGCCAAATTCATCCCACTCACCTACCACTTCAGGAAGTTCTACCGTATAGCTGCCTACATTTTGATCCATTAGTGGTCTCTGAATTATCACATGACTCACACACCAGATTTAAGGTGGAACGGAGCTCAGCGGGAAGCTAAGAAATTTTCTGTAACTGCTGAACATGTCAGAACCAGTATGGAATGAACAACCTGGGTCCACCTGAACTTCCTCTCTTCCTTTTGTCTGCCGAAAATGAAGGGCTTGATTGGACCAATTTCAGTATGAGCATCTCTACACCGTCTTTCACTCTTGCTTTTTGCAGTCAGGAAGCTGCGTTAGACCTCAGACCTGGAGAAATGCCTCTACATTCTCCTGAAGAGCTCTATTCTGATTTTCATTTTTGACTTATAGAAAACATATTGTATATATTTTTTTAATTTGGAAAGAAATTGAGAAACATATTCTAAACCTAGTGTTTTATGGCATGCAGATGGAATGGGTAGTATCTGTACAGATAGATAACAATAGGAATAATTTTAAAATGTTGTATATTATGAGGTTCCCTTTTGTGAAACAGAGCCAAGAGAAAATGCCCTTTAATGGTAGATAAATATGCAATTTGACCTAGTGGCCTGTGGACCAATAATGGGAAATTCAGAAGTTTAAATCCATCAAGAGAAATGACAGCTAGTAGACCATGGAGTGATAACCACTCTAAAGCTGATTTATACGCACCTGAATGTAACTAAGTAGGTATGACTGGAAGAGTGGCAATTTTGCTACTGAGTCCATATCTAGACATGCCAAAAGAAAAGAATGCTTATTTTTAAAATGATGTAACTATTTTGTTTGTTCATGTTGGTTTTGACCTAGAATATCTCTAAAGGTCATCTTGTTATCTAGTCATATTGGTACCTAAACTGGAACAGATAGAAAATTCCTTATGGCACTTATGTGCAGCCATCATGATTTCATCACAAAGAGCGTATCTAGTCAGAGACCCCAAAGTCTAGAAGTTTGTGATCTTTCTGAATATTTGACATTCCCTTTACCTCAGCAGCTTGTTACGTGACCAAGAGCATTACTAAAGTGAATGGTGATTTATTAATTTCACAAATATTCGCTGAGTGTTCACCATGTATAATTTATTGTGCTAGGTGTTATGAGCAAAAAAAAAAAAAAAAAAAAAAATGAACAAAGCAGTCACTGTCCCCAAGGATACGTGCACACATATTATTATAATAATTATAATAGGCTAAAATGGGACATGTGCCCTCAGTGCAGACATTTCAGGGGAGGAAATGTAGCTTCCAGATGGCAGATCATGACAGTTGTCATGGAAAAATATGCTCTCTCAGTTTGTGGATATGGAGAAATGGAAACAAGGAACTCTTATGGGTTGAATCGTGTTTTCTTAAAATTTGTATGTTGAAGTTATAATTCCCAGTATCCCAGAATGTGATTTTATCTGGAGATAGGATCTTTACAGAGGTAATCCAGTTAAAATGAGGTCACTACTGTGGGTCCTAATTCAATATGACTGGTGTCCTTATTAAAAGGGACACAGAGACACAAATGGAAGGAAGACAATGTGAACAGACACAGGGAGAAATGGCCATCTACACGCCAAGGAGAGGGTCCTGGAATAGATCTTTGCCTTACAGCCCCCAGAAGGAACCTACCATACCAACACCTTGCTTTTGGACTTCTAAACTGCACAATAGTGAGATAGTTCATTTCTGTTTTTTAAGCCAACCAGTTTATGGTGCTTTATATGGCAGTGTTAGTAATCCAATACAGGGGTATTCTGAGCAGAGGAAACCAGAGAAAGAAAGCCTGGTCTAGATTTAGAGGAATTTGGCTGGAATGTGAAGTACCCAGAGAGATAGTAGATGTGACTGAAATGGGAGTTGAATGGGATTAAGGAGGGTCTTCTAAGCCAAAGCTATACAACCAGAAATACAGAGTAAAGTCTCAAAGCAATGCATGACAAATGACTGATAATACTTATATGGTCCAGTCTGGTCATTGGAAGAGGCTGCTCTCATTTCAAAGCAACTGACCCAGGCCCTTTCTATGTGCCCAGATTATATCCTATGGCCACAAGATCCTATGCCATGGCAACAAGAATTGGGGGGATCAGTATCTCCAAGTATCTGTTATTCCTTTTTGGCCTCCCTTTTTGAGAGTCTTTCTATAGGAAACAAAGAGCCATTGAAAGCTTTTGATTAGCAGTGTGACACAGTGAGAGCTATGCTTGAGGGTGATTGCCTTTGATGGCTAGGAAGGGTACCAGACTGGGCAAGTGACTGGGAAGCAGTTTCAAGAATACAGGTAAGAAATAATGAGGTTTTGAATTAGGACAGCAGCCGTGGTATTAGACAGAGGATATGGCTGTGTTTTATATTCACATTCCATTTGTCATTATTCTTTGGTAACTTTGCTTCCATGACTGTTAAGGTGTTTCTTTCAATCTTGATAAGTATGAAGAAGATAACTCCAAAGGAGTTAGAAGATAAGGAATAAAAAGAGATATTTAGCTTTGTTTATTACCCTTTTTAATGGTATTGCAGTATGTTGTAATTCCAGAAGTAGAAGTTCTCATAAAACTAAAGGTAATTTGCTTATAAATATTCTGATCGATGTTTGACAACTTACAGAAATTATGTGGATAAATACAGGACATTGTATTACTTTTGATAATTCTGCTATTTGAAAAATACTTACATATTTACTGCTGATATGCAATTTAATTGTATAACATGAGATTTGGGGGTATATGTTTGTGAATGCTTATCAAACTGATTAAGGAAGATATGGCAAGAGCTGACGATAAAAACTAATGGTAATAATATACAGAAATCAATTTGGATATTCTATGGTATTAAATAAAACTTAATTACATTATGCCTGCCACGGGGTGGACTAAATTCATATTTCTGTGTTACCTAGAGTGGTAAAACATGTTTCTGAAATCGATCAAAAATTGATATTTTGTTATTTATCATAGCAATTTCAATATTTCTTCAGGGAGTTTTGAAGCAATCCATTTAAAATACATTTTATAAAGTGAGAAATGTTCAGAATCTGAGCTGACTTATTGGAAATTTCAGAGAAATGTCTAAATTTTCCCGAACTTTTAACTCACTATTACCCAAAGATATCATGATACCTTGTGCTGCTAACCAGATTATTTTATTGTCTTCATCTATTGATAAATGCTACGGGTTACATTGATTTTTAGCTGTGTTATCCCTGCAAGGTGCATTTTTCTATTTTCTTTGAGTTTAACTTTTAGTACCCTTTTTTTGGCAGCTGCTTAATTGTATTGATTTTTTTCTAGGTCGATAATAATTTAGAGAAGAACATTTTAGTATATTTTGTTTAGAAAATATTGGCCTTATTGGCTCATAACTAGCAGTATTCTGAAAAGTCTAGCTACAAATGCTACACATTCACTGAATAGACTGCTAGATAATAAGCAGACAGGAGTAAAGATTTATTCCAAACTCATTATCTCAGAAGAGTTTCCCAGGAAGCAGACTTATAAGATAAAAATGTGTTTGCAGCCAATTTATGGGGCAGTGTCCCAGGAGCAAGGCAACGTCTCAAGGGAAAGTGAAGGAACAAGGATGCAAAAGGGGGAGTTGTGTTATAAGGCAGTGGGAACAATAACCCCAGCTGATCCTACCAGTGATCCCACTGGATGTTTTCAAACTGGATGCCCCATCCAGCCATGAGGGCGACTGGACCCTTATGCCTACACACCAACCAGTCTCTGGACACAGCTGCTCTGAAGGAGCTGTCAGGGGTTTGAGCTTTGAGCTGCCAGCAATCCCCAGTAGCTGGGAGAAATTAGTGCCTCCATCCAGAAGGAAGGGTGTAAGCAGCATTCCACAGCATCCTCTGCACTCGCAGCTCCATGTGTCTATAAAACAACTGATTTCAGAAGGCACATTCAGTTTCTGGTACTAAGTAGTTCCTAATAATTGAATTATTTGTTATTTAGATTTCTCTGTTATCAGAATCTGCACATTTTCTTTGAAAAAAAAAAATATATATCTTTAGAAAATGAGAGAAAATGAAATAGTCTAGGCTGAGCATGGTGGCCTGTAATCCCAGCACTTTGGGAGGCTGGAGCTGGCAGACCTCTTGAACCCAGGAGTTTGAGATCCACCAGGGCAACATGGCAAAACCCTGTCTCTACAAAAAAACAACAACAAAAACAAAACAAAAAAAAAAAAAAAAAAACAACAAAAAAAGGGAAAATTAGCCAGGTGTGGTACTGCACACCTGTAATCCTAGCTACTTGGGAGGCTGAGCTGGGAGAATTGCTTGGGCCTGGAAGGTGGAGGTTGCAGTGAGCTATAACTGCACCAGTGCACTCCAGTCTGTGTGACCAAGCAAGACCCTGTCTCAAAAGAAAAAAAAAAAAGAAAAAGAAAAGAAAGAGTCTAGATATTAAATCCTTAATTTCCATGTAACTCTGAAAAATAACATTTATCATTATTAAGTCGTTCCTATGAGTATGTCAGGATTAATATCAGTAAAACTGTTTTTTTACTGGTAACCAAAATAAAAAAAGATATTTAGTTTTGTTCATTACCAACCATACAAAGATCATTTGCTGTTAAGTAACTATAGGAAATAATACAATATCTTTTTTTGGTATTTCTGCTTTAATATTAAACATATAGCTTTTCTTTTCAAAATTAATCTTGTCAAAGAGGTTCCACAGTGACCTCTTTGGCAAGACTTCAATTTATGATACTGAATTTAAATTTTACACATATGAATAAAGATGAATCATTTTAATTAGGACTTCATTTGTATTTAATAATTATTTTTAATATATAGCAAGTCTAATGTATACATCTCAACTGGATACTGTTGGTTTAGTGATTAAAACATTACATTAGCCATCAAAAGGCCCAAATTCTGGTCCTGTATTCATTTTAAATTCTATTCTCAATTCTTTGAACTATCAGTACTACTGTTTATATTTTGCCTGAAGTACAATTTATATTTTTACATATATGTGTGTTTCATTTACCCAGTTAAGCTTATGCTCCTTTCAAACAAAATTGTGTCTTCTTTGTAGATGAATACTTTTACGTCTTGAAACCTTAGGGTGAAGATTATTTGTTTTTAGTCCTTTTGGGCTGCTATAACAAAGTGTTATAGATTGAATGGCTTGTAAACGACAGAAACTTATGTCTCACAGTTCTGGAGCCTAGAAGTCTAAGATCAGGGTGTCAGCGTGGTTGGGTTCTGGTGAAAGCCCTCTTCCAGGTTGCGTGCTGCCAGCTTCTCATTGTGTCCTCCTGTGGCAGAAAGCAGACAGAAGCAAGCTCTCTCATGACCCTTATAAGGGCACTAATACCACTGATGAGGGCTCCACCCTCATGACCTCATCTAATGCTATACTCCTAACACTGTTACACAGGGGGATAGGATTTAATATATGAAATTGGCAGAACACAATCATGCAATCCATGACAGATTTATTACTTCAAACCTCTCTATTCTCGATTTTCCACTGCAAATTTTTTGTTTGTTTGTTTGTGTTTTGAGATGGAATTTTGCTCTTGTTGCCCAGGCTGGAGTGCAGTGGTGTAATCTCATCTCACTGCAACCTGCACCTCCTGGGTTCAAGCGATTCTCCTGCCTCAGCCTCCCGAGTAGCTGGGACTACAGGTGCCCACCACTACGCCCAGCTAATTTTTCTGTATTTTTAGTAGAGGTGGGGTTTCATCATGTTGGCCAGGCTGGCCTCGAACTCCTGGCCTCAGGTGATCCACCTGCCTCGGCCTCTCAAATTGCTGGGATTACAGGTGTGAGCTACCACGCTGAGCCTGCAAAATTTTTAAATGTGTTACACAAAACTTCAAAATATTTATAAAGATTAAAATGAATATTTTCTGCCGACTCGAATGTCGTGTTGAGGGTGGCAGGGCAGAAAAGCAAAGGACTGAAGTTTTTTATAATATCACTGAGCAACCTAGGGGACTATTTTTTTTTTTTTTCACCTTTATATTCCCAGCTCTAAGAACAGTACCTGACACTCAGTTGGAACTTCTTACATACATGTATTTTAAGTAAAAATTTTATTGTAGTATTACAAAATACTCTACATGTTAAAAAAAAAAGAAGGATAGCATTTAAAACTCTTAACCATGTTATCAATCTAGAAACATCAGGGATGCCTAAAGTTAAGAAGGAGCCACAGATAATTTATCTGCATGTAGGACAAAGAAAATCCTGAAATAGTTTATCATTTCTCCCATTTCACAAGGAGCTGTAAAATGATGACAAAGACTTTTCTAGAATGCCAAAATCATTCTTTTCACTGAAAAAAAATGCATCATATATCTGGTAGCAAAAAATCACTGCTTTGAAATTGACTTAATATTATGAATAAAGATTTTAAGGTATCTTTTATTTAAGTCACTACCACCCATTTCCAAGTTACTGCAGAGAACTATTTTAATTGCAAAAGTCTATTTTCTCTTTCATTTGAGAGTACCAGTGTATTCATTTTTAAAAATTGTCTGTGGTAGGCAGCACAAAGGCCTCAAGGCAGACCAGTGCCTCTAGTAGGACTGAGAGCTAGGAAGCTTTGGCTGTTCCAGGTAGCATTGTCAGGTGCCAAGAGCACCTGAAAGAGCTGATGTCAAGTCTCATGCTTTGTGAGGCATGCCCATTGCAGCCTGGTTGTCAACTGCCTTAGATCTGGGGCCATGCATGAAACAGTTCCAAATGATCAAGGTAGAGACATTTCAATTTTGCTCAGAGTATCTCCACATGGAGTGCTAGTTTTTTGTATTTGGTTATTTTTAATTTCATATTGGCATTATGGAGCATGAAGTGCCAGAGAATGTATAAGCTTAACACCTGCCATTTAAAATTAATTATGAAACACCTCATTTAACATTATAAACGTATTACTCTATTTCATGTGCTTGAAATTTTATTTTGAAATGTGGGTGGTCCTATGCCACTTAGCTTTAATTGGTTAGACTCTGGTGCTGATGAGCCTGGAGTCGCTAGTTGCTTTTTCTATAAGGTCACATTAGCTTCCCATAGATAAAACAAGCAAACAAAAAAACAAACAGCTCTTTTCCTACACTGACATTTCACAGTTAAGGGGTCATGTTATATTTTATGAGAAATATTTTCTCAAATATTTTTCCTTGAGTTCACAACAACCGCAGTAGGAAAGATTGAAGAGTATTTTTACTTTTATCCTCATTTTTCAGATTATGAATTTTGGAAGAAATTCATACCTAATAGGATTAATTTAGTTGACATAGCCAGAAATTTGCTAGGCCGGGTTCTCTGACTTTAAATCTCTTCTCTATTATATTACACAACAACTCAAAAACTGTAGTCTGATGTTGATGTGCCTTTGTCCCAGAAGTGGTTACTTTGCTTTTATGAACTAGTCAGTTTGAATAGCAGTTTTGATAAGTCAGCGTTTATCTTATATTGTGTCCTATATGAGTGCAAATCTTTATATCCCCCATGATTTTGTTTATATCACATCACTTTAAGTACGTTTAACCCAGTTTCCTTCACCTTCAATGCGACATAATCAGGATTAAGAATCCAACTTCTGATAATACTAATGAATAATGATTTCAGAAGCACACTGGATAAAATCAGAAACTAGTTTCAATATTTCAGTGATGTAGCATTTAGTAGAGTATTTTAAATATTAAATAAGTGTGTAAAGTTGTACATCTCTCATCTTGACAATATCCTTTGGCTGTCTTGAGATTAAGGGTGTTTGGAGTCTCTGTGATCCTGTTGGAAGGATGCATGAGGCCCGCTGGAGGCTGTCCTATTTTCTTCTGTACCTCAGTACAACAGTCTCATGGGACTAAAATGTTTTGGTTATTGGCATATAATCTTGGTTTCACTACAGCATGGATTTGGTGAGAAAGAACAATACTGTGTCTTCTGCTACCATTGACTGCCTAGAAGTTTTTCATTTTTACCAAAATGAGTAAACATACATTGTGAATCATTCTTTTTAAGGAATTGTTAAGAGTCACATATGACTAAAAATGGTTTTCAAAGTTTTATTCAACTCTTGCCTTCTACATTTTCTTTTGAGGTGGTGAATATAGAGTTTCAGAGTTTGAATACTTAAACAGTTTATAGTCGCTCTTTTTTGGTATTCTTCATTTAATGAAGAACAGTAGTTTTGATGAATAGCTCCTCTTGTTTTTAGCAATCAATCTTTGTATTCTCTAATATATTGAGCTGAACATTTTTATATGGAGAAGAATTGAGCATATTATCCCATTGCCGATTTTAAAGCCTATATAATATTTTATTTTTCTAAGGTCACATACAATAAATTAAAATAGTGTAACAAATATCTGAGTATTTCAGATATTTGTGATTATGTAATTAATCAAGTTCATTTTTGTCAAGCTGGAATTCTTTGCTGGAATATTTTCATTTCTTAAATTTCACATGCTTGTCATATATGTAGAAAATCAGTTTAATTTAATAAATAAATGCTTGTCTAATCTGTGTACTGAATTATATTTCTTCTTAGTATATAATTGTTTTCTTACAGAACTATAATTATTTTCTGATCAATTCTGTCCCCCTCATCTCTGAAGCCTTTATCCTATATTCTTCATCCTAATATTAATCTGGTTTATATTAGGTTGGTGCAAAAGTAATTGCAGTTGTTGCCTTTAAAAGTAGTGGCATTACATAAATATTTGTTGAAGTAAGCCAATTTATGGCTGAATAACTGAGTATTGCATATGAATCAGTCCCAGCACTTAAGACATGTAAGGAATTGAAAGTTGAGGCCAACTCACTGGCTGATATTTGGTGTGCTATATTAAGTAGTGGTTACCAACAGTCTCTGCAGCAGGATTGCTTGGGTTTAAATACTGCTAGAGCCATTTCTTATTGGCCTTGACTTATTTGCTTAATCTCTGTTTCTTAGCTTGTTAATTTATAAAGATATTTTGTGAGGCTTAAACAAATTAATATATATGTAAAGTTCTTAAAATGCTCCCAATAAGTGCTAACATATTAATGTTACCTGTTATTACTATTTTTAAATAGGCTAGTCTTACCAAACCTATCAAGAAAGGCCAAGGCTACTAGGGATCATGAGAAGGGATTGATTACACAGAATGCATTGTCTGGGCTCCTAGAGGCCCACTTAACCCTTTCATCCCTTCCATATATTAAGGTACTTCAAAGCCTTAGGATTTTTGTTTGTTTGGCTTTTTCTTTTTTATGAGAAAAAGTTTATTTCTCTCTTATACAAAAGAAGTCCAGAGGCAGGCAGTCCAGGTATACTCAAGAGCTTTCTTAAAAAAATGAGTTAATCTGAAAAAAAAGCAAAAGCCATTTATAAGATTAACTCACTTTTTAAAGAAAGCTCTTGAGAATATATACAATATTGGTTGGATTCCCAATTCACTCTTTAGAAGCCATTGTTTATTTGCTGTCGACGTTTCAATTTATCAACCAGTTGGGATTATGAGACAACTTTGTTATGATGAGAGAGAGGATGTACAGGATGGAGTGTGGGGTGGCACATACTGACGAGTTGAAGAAATAATTGAATTCAGCAACTAAAGCAAGAAGTAAGAGACCAGAAACAAGCACAAGTTGAGAGAAGAATGAGTAGACTTTATTAGTGCTTAGAAAGCCCTTTCTCATTTAACTATTGTAAAAGTCAGGGAGTTTTGGCTGTTCCTTAAAAAGTTAAACATAGAATTACCATGTGATCCAGCAATTTTACTCCTAGGTATAAACGAAAAAGAGTTAAAAGCAGAGCCTTAGATATGTGTGCACCTATGTTCATTGCAGTGTTTTTCACAAGAGACAGAAGGTCGAAACAACCCAAGTTCCCATCAACAGGTGAGTGGGTAAACAAAATGCGGTATATACACACAGAGAAATATGATTCAGCTATAAAAAGTCAGGAAATTCTGACAACATCCTACAGTGTGGATGAATCTTGAAAATATTACTTAAATGAAAGAAGACAGAAATAAAAAGACAACAATTGTATGATTTCACTTACATGAAGTACCTAGAATGGGCAAATTCATAGAGAAAGAAAGTAGAATAGAAGTTATAAAGTGCTGAGGGGAGGGTAGGATCACGAATTAATGTATAGAGATACACAGTTTCAGTTTGGGAAGATGAATAAATTCTAGAAGTAGATAGAAGTGATGGTTACACAACATTGTGAATATGTCTAATGCCATTGAATTGCACACTTACAAATGTTAATATGGTAAATTTTATGTTAATTATATTTTAGCACAATATATTTCTAAAAATTCTATGAGGTTTGCTTGTTCTCTGATTTATAGAGTATCTGGGACTTGCCCAGGGGAACCTAGGTCATCTCTATTTCTACTATACTATAAGCTGCTATTTTAAACCTCAGATTTACTTCAGGAAGTTATTTTCTCTACAGGGTTTATTTATTTTTATTTTTATTTGGTCTAAATCTAACCCTGCTTAGTGAAAACACACTGAGTACTCAGGTTTCTATTTAATAGCACAAATGGCAATCCCAGAAGGCAAAAAAAAAATAAAATTGAATTATTATTTTTAAATAAACAGCTTGCTGAAGGATGCCATTACAAACAATCCACAGAACTTTATTTGAGTGACTCTGATTTACTACTACTAAGATATGTTTTTTGTCTTCAATGAACTTAAAACCTGTTTGAAAATACAGATATGTAACAAATGATTATCTTTTAAATAAATGTTCAAAGTTATATAGGTGAAATCTTATGTGAGTGCAAAACAAGGAGTATCAATCACACTGGGGGGATTAATAGGAGATTAATAGGAGAGAAAGCACACAGATTCAGACTTGAGAACTGTATGGCATTTTAATAGGCAAAGCAACATGGGAAAGGCATTCCAGTTAAATAAATATCTCAGGCAAAGGCCAGAGTCAGAAAAACACGTGGCGTGTTTGTAAATGGTATGTATATGGTCCTATTTCCCATTTTTCTCTGTCTATCCAGGTCAGACCTAAAACATTAAGTCACAATGACTATTCCCTCCATATTTGAATATTTAAATATTTACTTATTGTCCTTATCTAAATATTTCCCCGTTTCCAATTTGCAGCTATGTTGCTTATGTGCCTTTTATTTTAAATTCCCTGTAATTATTTTTGGAAGCAGAAAGGATATTGATTATAAATTTAAATACAATTCCAGTTTGCCTTGAATCAGTCATTTGCAGCCAGCTCAGCCTAAACAGGCCTTATATATAGTGAAACCAGTGTCTGTTAGATTGCTTATGCATTTCTGTTAGAATGAGACCTACAGATCTATAGTGATATTAGATACTCAGGATGGGAAAACTTAGCATTTAGTTACTTTAATAAGAAAGAATATCTTTCACTTTGTTTTAGGGGATGTAACTGATGATTGCACTTTGGCTTAATCTTTTGGAAAACTTACTTTTAACTCAACTTAGACAATATTCACTAGTGTAAGAATAGGGCTAAGTTTGCCTGGAGTAAGGAGCTGGTATTGGGTTAAGCTGAAGTCAATTTTTGATGTGGATGTTGATATATAATTGACCTAGTTAATATCTAAAGTCAAACAAAATTTGATTTTTGATAAATAATGGCTGTGGGTGGTAGCGCAAGTCAAGAGGACAAGGTAGGGTTCAAAGGGTGGAAGAGGATCATTCATTAAATTTGTTAGCGAGTCCAGGACCATGGACAGCTCCCTGGCAGCTGAGATGCTCTGATAAAGTGAGAGAAAAAAAAAAAAATATATATATATATTCCCATTTCCTGAAATACACTCCTTTATTTGATTTTTATGGCCTCTCACTAGAATTTTCTGATTCTAAAAACTGACTTTAATTTTTTTTTTTTTTTTTAATGTTTGCCATGCCTCCTACAAGATCAGGAAACCTATTCATTTTCCCAAGAACATCATTCTTCTCTAAGACTGCCTTACTTTCTAGCCTGACTCTCAACATTAGAACACATTTCCACAGAAAGCTATGACAAAGGAGCAGGTAGAATTTCATTCTCTATGTTAAACCTATAAACTTCTGGTTGCCCACCACCTGCACCCCATTTTTATGCTGAAGCAAGATCTAACCCTGGAATTGTAGCCAAGCTTTCCTCTATGAAATAGCAATTTCAGTTTAGTGAAGTGGTTATTTTATTTTATTTTATTTTAGCTTTTCCTGTCTGCAGCATTTTTTTTTCTTTTTACAAAATGATCATCCCAAATAATTTATTTTTAATCAGTGGATTTCTTCTTTGTCATTTAGTTGTTCCCTAGCCAATCCTCACTATGCTGGAGTGCCTAAAATTGTGCACCTAAAAAACCATTAGTGAGTTTCTTCTCTCTGAGCCATTTTTAATCTATTTGCTTCAGCTTTACTGTCCAGAGCAGTTTTCTGTAAGTTATCCCATTATCATTTATCTTTCTTTACCAAATAAAAAGGACACAGTAAGATTTTAAATCACAAATATCCTTTTCTTTCAATAAGAAGAACACAAGTAATTTACCTCTTGCAGTGAAAGGTAACAAAATGAAACATCTTATTTTTTCTCCAGCCTCCTTTCTCTACCCCAAAGTCTGCAGCTGCTTTCATCTGTATATTTTAGTTACAATGTAGAGAAGTGATCTACCAAAAGAACTTTCGTGCATCAACCTTTGGGCAGTTGAGAAATTATTGCTTGGTTATACTCATTGTGACTACAATTGCAAGCCACTCTTGCTTATTCCTATACATATTTTTTAAAATTATCTTTAAACTCCTCTGTATTTATGAAAGGAAAATTTGGTTTCTTCTGTAGGATTAAAGGCTTGCCTTTTTTTTTTTCTCTTATCACATTGAAGATAAACCTGTTGATGACTTCTTGTTTTTCCATGAAACACTTTTTTCAGATTCATACTGCTATTTCAAATGAAAAATTTATTCACACCTTCATGTTTCTGTGGTTTTTCTAACTGAATGTTTATTACATTATACAACTCTTGGTTTTATTTATATAAGGCCAATAGCTTAATTGTTGCTGTCCTATATGGGCTTGGAAGTTGACATTGACTATGTTATAAGTTATGAAATTTAAAAAGCTTTAAAAAGGATCTTATATGCAGTGATGTATTGTTAAATTTAAGTTGTTCAGTAACCAACAAGTCATGTTTTAGTGAGGAAAATCATCATCATTTAGCAAGTTTCAGACACATGGATTTTGGAAGTTTTATAGTTAGAGAGAACAACTAATATATATACTTCAGTACCTACCCTATCCATTGCTGTAAAGGTTGACTTATATACAATGGTTATTTGCATCATTGAATTGCCATTTATATAAAATGCTGAAATTACACTTGGCGGTTCCACTCATAGAGGTTCAGTAGTATGTGTAAAGTCATGCAGTTAGTAAATGAAGTTGCTAAAAAGAAAACCTAGGTCAGTCTATTATCAAAATCTTATGATTTTTCTGCTTCACTGTGTTGCCTTTTGCCCATAGAATAAGATGTGACCTGAAATTACAATTTCTGTATTACAACATCACTGAATGTACCATATTTCTGAAATTATGTTCCCGGATTTATTTCCCATAATTTATGAAATTTCATGTTCAGTCAAATGCATTTTACAATATTCGAAACTATTTTAAGAAGTCAGCATTTGTTTGATGAGTATTAAAATCACAATCACAATGTTTGAAGAAACGTATACTATAATTAGTTTTTATTAAATCATATAATTGTTTAATTACAGTTACATTGACAATGAAATGAAACACTATTGAGAGTGAATGGCCTGCTTGGCAGTCTCTTATATATGATAAATATTAATTAACTGTAAGATAATTCTAGGAACTGTTCGTTAGTTTCTGTGCTAGCAGTTACTACATTTGCTTTAAAATTATGGATCGTTGGAAAATATAGTAATTTTCCTTCTACCATCTTATATTTTTGTACTTATTCTCTCATTCTATTTTCAGTTAAATTTTTGATGAGGAAAGCCTTTTCTTCATTCAGTAGAGTTTATAAAGATCAGGTGAAGCAAATATTTGAAAATTTGTATTTAATTTGAAAATATGTATACTCTGTTCAAGAACTTAGTTTTCTCTACATATAATCAGTAACACATAAAATTTCTCGTCTTACATCTCTCTTAATTTTAATTCTTTCATGAATTAAGTGAATAAAAGTACTTTATCATTTACTTTTACTTAAAAGCAAGTGTGCATGGGTCACTTTGTATTAAAAGCAAATTTGTGTGGGTCAAATACTTCTTACCTAGCCTGGTTTCCATAAATTCTATTGAACAATGATGAATCTTTTCTTGCTAAACAGTAGACTTGAAAAAAAATAATAAAGGAGTATGTAAGAAATAGCAAGATAGAGGAGAGGAAATTTCTGGCCTGTCTTTTCTGCTAGATTGTTAGCATCTTCAAGCCTGGGTGTACATTGTTGAGCTAATCAATAGTGACTAGGGTGATACACTAGTCAAGGGCTCTCCAATTGCTTTAAATTGTTAAGAATTATACATGTATCACTAACTTACATAAGTCTTAGTGCTTTCACATAAATAACAATCAAGATAATTAATATGTTTAAAACAGTAAAGGTAGTTTAAATAATTAACTTACCTTTTTACAGATGATCGTCAAACTCAATGAGAAACTATTGATAAATAGTAGTATGCTCTCCAAGGCCAATCTGTAGTTTATTCTTAATGTGTCATTCATATATATATATGGACATATATATATATGTGTGTGTGTGTATGTATATCTGTGTGTGTGTGTGTGTGTGTGTGTGTGTGTGTGTGTGTGTGTGTGTAGGGAGACAGGCTCTTACTCTGTTGCCCATGCACTGGCATGATATTAGCTCACCGCACCTCTGTCTCCCGGGCGCAAGCAGTCCTCCCACCTCAGCCTCCTGAGCAGCTGGGACTACAGGCATGCACTACTACGCCTGGCTAATTTTTTGTATTTATATTTTTTGGTAGACACAGGGTTTCACCTTGTTGCCCAGGTTGGTCTTAAACTCCTGGGTTCAAGTGATCCACTCACTTTGGCCTCCCAAATTGTTGGGATTACAGGAGTGAACCACTGTGCCCAGCCAATGTGTTATATTTTGAAAGAACATTTTTCTTTATAGTTTGAGAAGCAGAGCTTAGGAGTACTGAGAATTATGCCCATTTTAAGTGCATATTAGTTAAATAAAATTAATTGTTTCATGCCCACCTTCTATAGATTTCTAGTAAACTTAACTACATATGGAAAAATTCACTGTATTTAAGTATGTATGTAAGTAATTGAATAAGCTTTTATTCTGTTAAAACTCTATACAACTCTCATTGAAATATCCATTAATGTTTCAGCATGCCTGATAGAATTATACATCATTTATGAATGAGAAACAGCAACACATCTGATTTTTCCAATTCTCTCTCCCCCTCTCTTGCTCTTTTATTAATCTTTTTGAAATAAAAAGAAATGCAACATTCCCTGTTAAGAACTCTGTAAATTGTAGCTGGATTCTTTTCACTTACTGCACAATGTTTCTCTTTATTTGCATAGACAGGGCCCTGAAATGCAACGTGAAGTGGTGAATAGAGCCCACGAGGCTTGCCTTCATAGATTTGCTTGATGAGACATTTATCTGGGTGAGAAATTGGTTGTTGAAAATAAAGATTTCCTTATAGTTCATTGCCTATTTCAAAATATATTTTCCTATATAGCTTATTGTATGTTATTCAAAAGTTTCATATCTCTTTCCACAAAAACATATTTTAAAATTGTGCTCCAGAAGGGACACAAATTGAAAAGCAGCAATCAAAGTTGATACCTGGACTCTACACCAACTGTTGAAAGCTGCTGAAAGTGGTAATGCTCAGAAAATGCCTTACCCTTGCAAGATTGCCTAATCCAAGGCTGACCAATGTGATTAAGCCGAGTTACACATCACTGGTGGCCTTCTGCCGGATGCAGGCTTCGAAAGAAGAAATTGAGTTGTGTTACTGTCACCGCACAACTTTATTGAAAACAAGGCAGTGTCAGCACCTTTAGGTCCTACTCTCAGGCCAACGTTGGAGATGACATTGCTGAAGCTTGAGTTGCCTTTCTTTTTTTGACTTAACTAACACTTGATATTCCCCCCAGGATCAACCTCAACAACATTCACCTATGTTGTCATTCTCACTGGGCCTTGACCAAAATCTCAGTTGTTCTCAATTAGCCTGTTGTGAAATAATAAAAAAAAAATTCACATCCCTATTATGGAAAATGATAAAAAAGCCATCCTTGTACTTCTAATCATAAACTTCCTCTTCTCATAATATTAAATAAATTTTCTAACTGCTCAAAAACGATGCATATGTGAGTTAAACCTGTGCTAAAAGAATAATCAAGCTTGTTCAATTAGAAAATAGTCATAGAAATGAGTCCATAAATAAATAAAATTTTCTGAAATATTTATCAATGAAAGTTTATGGAATATTTACTGAGCCTCCACTTTTTATTATAAAAATACTTCCTGAAATCACCCTAAAATATGTTTGCTAGCAGAATGAGAAATTGATTTACTTACTTTTTAAAATTGTGTTTCTCAGATTGACAGCAGTAGGTTTAATGCAAATAACAATATTCCAACATGTTATTTTTTTAACATTCAATAAAAAGCACTTCTATTCATTTTTAAACCAACAAAATAGAGAATTGAAATGAACTTGAAAAACTACACATGAATATTAGAAATATTAAATATTATAATTTAAATATTTATTTCAACGTGTACTTTCAAGCAGCGTATAATCATTTGATGTATAAGGGAACAGTGATTTGAAAATAACTTTTATAAGTACACTTTTGTTTTAGATACTAAGAAGTATCATTTGAGTAAATTTTCTCTCAAAATATGTATTGGCACAATATTTCTTAGATTTTAAAAAAAATCTTTGAACATTTCCAATCCAAAAATGCAAAATAGTGTAAGATGAAAAGTGGATATTTAAAATATGCTTTCATTTATTTTCTTTTGGTAATCAACTCAAGCTTTTTCAAGCTATGTCAAAAATGATGCGCTCAAAGGCATTTTGGAGGTGACTGTGACATTGCTGATATTAATTGGTACTTTATTTTCATTTCTATTATGCTCTGCAGGTTTTGAACCTATTTTCCACCCATTTTTGTTCTTAGAAGGTGGGCAGGAATAAACAAAGATGATAATGAATTCTTATCTAATTATGAGTATCATCCAGATTTTATAAGAAGAAAATAATTCCAGAAAATGTCTTTAAAATCAATTTAATGCAGTGTTTGAAATATAAAAATGCTAATAGCATGTAGAAAGACTTTTGACATTTTTCCTTTTTGAAATGTATTCCCAATATATGGAAATATGTGTTTTTAGGTTTGAGATAAGTCTCTGTGAACATGCTATAATGAGATTATAATCCAAGAAAATGTTACATTTCTATGCTTATGATCTCTAATATGGCTTTTCAGCTGGCGAATTGTGGTAAATGTGCTTGATAAGGCAGAAAGCATCATTTCCAAGTGATGTAAATTTTCTCCTCTCAACTTCACAAACTTTGAATATTTAGAGTTTTGGTATTGCTTTTAACAAAAGTTAAAACTAAAATGTCATGAAAGCCATGGACAGGATGAAATAATCCACATACTAAATAAAGATAAGCAATGAAATTTAGCAATCCTCTTAATCTTAATCTAACTACTATTTGGACTATTTTAATACACCTTTTCTTGTTTTGTATAACTTTATCATTAACTATGAAGAATAAGCAATTAACTCATTTATACTTCCCTCCCTCTTTTTTTTCTTCTTTTTTAAAAAACAAACAAAAAACAAACAACAGCAACAAAACTTTTATACTGGTTACCTCCATAATTTTTTTTTTTTTTTTTTTTTTTAGGCAGAGTCTCCCTCTTTTGCTCTTTTGCCCAGACTGGAGTGCAGTGGCAGGATCTCAGCTTGCTGCAACCTCTGCCCCCCGGGGTTCAAGTGATTCTCCTGCCTCAGCCTCCCTAGAAGCTGGAATTACAGACACCCGCCACTATGCCTGGCTACTTTTTGTATTTTTAGGAGAGACGGGGGTTTCACCATGTTGGCCAGGCTGGTCTCAAACTCCTGACCTCAGGTGATCTGCCCACCTCGGCCTCCCAAAGTGCTCGGATTACAGGTGTGAGCCACTGCACCTGGCCACCTCCATAACTTTAAATGATATTTTTAAGCTGTATTTCTTGAGTCATCAACTTGCGAACAGTGTCTCTTGCCTTTCTGCTATATAGTCCAAGGAATCCCTTTCTCCACACATCTTCTTCCTTTCCCAGTCCCCAATTTTTATAGGATTGCTTGATGAAATCATCCCCCCATTGTGTTCAGGAGATCAAGCTCCTTAGCATGACGTAGGCCTTAGCAAGGCCCTACTGATAATACTTGGCCCCAGACTTTCCTTTGGATATCAGCTCTCACTTCCCTTCACCCATTGCCTTTTCTCTGGGCTCAGGCTTCTTGCTGGGACTCAAACATGAGAGACCATTACCTGATGCACTGGTCATTGGAGGCACTGCTAGAGTGCCTTTTTATGGCTGTTTCTCTGGTATTTAGGATTCTGATGAAAGTTTCCTCTCTGAGAGCACTTGTTTTACATCCCTTCATAAAATAGCCATGCACCCTCACTCCTCTTTGTTACTACTCTGCTTTACGTTTTGCCATAACATTTACTACTATCCAACTTAATTCTATATCTGTTTTACTAATTTGATTACTTTTCTCCCACTAATGTGAACTTTCACATGGCCAGGCATTCTGTCGGTTTTTGCTGTTGAATCCACAGTTATTAGAGCAATACCTGACACAAATATGTTAGACAACTAATTAGCATAGTTTACAAAACTTAAATGCTGTTCTGTACTGTCAAGTAACCCTCCATTACTTTGTCCACACGTTAGTTCCAAAATTTTTAAACTAACAAATAATGTTATGGCTATATAAATATCATAAATTGCAGAGTCCTTGAGTGTTGATTAGATCATACGTAACACTCCAGAACTAAGTCTGTGCCATTCAAAAGAGAATGTTCTAAGCATCAAGATCAAATATCCCTTTTCTTATAATCTGTCAACTGTTCAAAACAATAACATGCTTTCATCTTTATATTTATTTTATGATTATCATGTGCTGCTTTTATTTCCCATGGAATTTCCAGCTGCATTTCATTTATCTTGACAAATGAAGTGAGTGTGGCCTTCAACCATATCTCTAAAATAATCTGGTTCCTAATTATATTACTTGTCCAATGTCCTAAAGTGGAGAAACTTCTTTAAGGCATACTCTGAAGTTGTCATCATTGAGTCCTTTCTATTTATCCAAACTTAATTTCTCTTCTTCTTGGCTCTCACAGTTTCCACTTTGTTGGATTCTTTCTTCTTTTATTCATCTTGAATGCTTGTGAGGTATGCTTTGGATGACACACCTAATTAATAATGTCTTTATTTTGCCCTGGTATATGGTGAATGTTTTGCTTAGGAATGGCTTATGGTTTATAGTCCTTTTCCCCTAGACATACTCATTGTCATTAAGCATTCTTCGTTGCAATGAAAAGTCTGAAACAAATCAGACTCTTGTCCCTGTGGAGAACTGTTTTTTATTCTATGCTCTATGACTTTTTGTTTTTATCTTGGAAATGTTACTAGCATGTGTTTAAGTGTATTTTTATTTTTGTTTGCTTTATCTATTCTGCTACTGTGTGGGTCTTTTTTTTTTTTTTTCTTTCAGGTTAGTGGGTTTCTGTTATTTTAGAAAACATTTTCCTTTTATTCCTTAGATTATTTCCTCTTCTACTTGCCCTTTGTCATTTGCTGGATTGAGTAACCTTGTACATTTCTGAATTGATCGTCTATTCTTCTAAATAGTCCTTACACTTTAGAAAATATTTTTGCCCCATCTTCTGGGAGTAATCCTTTTATTTATTTACTTACTCACTTATTGATGTTCTTGAAAATTTAAAAACCAATATATTTGGCTTTCACAATCCTTCTTTTCCCCTCCCTCTTTTCCCTCTCTCCTCCCCTCTTTCCTTCTCCTTCTTCCTCTCCCCTTCTCATTTTTTTGTCTCAATGCAATTTTGTAGTTGGTAATTATATATCTTGACTTGTAATTGGAGCAGAACTACTTACATATCGGAACATTTGAGGTGGGTGGCTTCTGTTATATTATGCATTGACTTAGGGAGAGTAATTCTGTGCTTCAAGAACTAGGAGAATTGAAAAGCTAAACGTTTCAGCACAACTTTTAATGGGAACGAAGTAGAATATCCAGCAGTCCCTGAGAATTGACTGTTCAGCCAGGAGCTTGAAAAAATAAAGAGTTAATTAGAACCTGGGAAAGATTGGCACAAGGGAAGGAGCCCAGAAGGATACCACATACTTTTCTATGCATGAGAAAATACTGACCCAGAGATTTCAACTCTCATTTTGTGCAGCCAAGATTGCGAAGTTTAAGTTGGCACATTTATCCATGGATAATAAATTTAAATTAAAGAAAGAAGGCAGTAAAAATATACAAAGGGGGAATTAAAAGATAAAAAGTAGCTTGTGAGGAAAGATCAAGCTATAGGCTACGTGTAACAGGATGGCTTTCAATTTAGGGAAGGGTAAAGGGAAGTGGAGTGGAGGCGTGTGTGCACATGCGTGGCTGTGAAAGAACAGGCACGCTTCTTCATCCATGTGACACCATTGTACAGAGAGGTGGTCAGTCATACACAGAATTAAAAGTGTCATCTTGCTAGACACATAGTCCTAAATCATGCCTAATTTCCTTTTGCCCATATAAGTATTATAAGATTATATAGGGAATATATGTTGTTGACTTTTTATAAATAATATTTTTCTTACTTCGGGTGTTTTTCCTCAAGTCTTTTTAGTGAATATAATTTACATAGATCATATGCTTTCTGTAGGAATTGTGGTAAATAAAATTACTTAAGCAACTATAGAGAAGTCCTGATTCTATTACTGTGGATATATACACTATACATTCAATTTAAAAATGATTTTTTCATTGTTGCTAACAAGTGGAATACAAGCATTTCATACCTATCACACTCTTCTTTTCTTCTTAGAGAAATCTTTCCTAATGACATTTTTTTTTTCTTACTTACCTTTCCTTGGCATAACATAAGCTGAACAAACCTATGATCAGTATCAGGTAAACTCATCAAATGTTCTCCTGAGGGGGAATAATTTTAAAAGAAGGCATTAGCACAAACTTTATTTAACCAGTTTACAACATCAATCCTCTTAAAAATCAAAGGAAAGACAAAAGGAAATATTTTCAGGTGTATAAAGATTACAATGCTCCTAACACTATATTAAGTCCAAGAAAAAAATGTGGCGCACAGTTATGAAAACAAAGCCGTCCAGCAAGACATGCCTTTTCTCTGTAGAATGAAACCACTTCAGTTTCTGTGTTTTGTACTGAGGATTTATCCTAGCACACTGGCCAGTACATTATTTTACGGTGGCTCACTATGACTGCATCACTTACATCCACAGAAAATGCCAATCTTTCTTAGAGCAAATCGTTTCCAGTCAAGGCAGGAGGACTTCAAAGCAGAGTCAGTGAAAGCTGAGACATAAGGATGTTCTACAACAATAGCCCTGGCACCACTGTAAACCTACCCTGCTCCTCAATCTGGCGTGTTTCTCTCCTTTACAGAAGCGCTAACCCTGACCAATCCAGCATTAAGACTTATAGAAATCTCCTGGGCTGCCTAAAATGGGGCCCAAGTGATTCTTGCTGCTCCTGTCTGAACTTTTTAAATGAGGAAAATATTGATTAGGAGTTTTTCTTTTTGAAGAATAGAATTACTACATTTTTGGTAGTGATACATTTTATAGTAAGACTGAGTAAGGTTTGATCTTACATTGTCCTTGTACTCTGCACACTTTTACTTGTGTGTTATCAGTTCTTCATTATGAAAACCCAGAGTTCAATGAATAATTCAAAAGCTTGATATGAAGTATTTGATGCTTAAACCCAAGTTTTCTCAAAGCAAGGATATCATCAAGAGACCTCTGGTACTTGTGACTACTCTGTGACTAACCAGGTCATTTACTTGGAAGAGAGGAGGGAAGGTCAAAATTATGTGGGACAAAATATTCATTATCACATCCACTTAGACTTGAGCAATTACAACACAGGAATATTTGTATTTGTTTTTTTATTTAGCCTTTCAGTTAAAAGTTTTTTGCAGAGATCAAATGTAAAACAATTTGTACTTACACTGATTAGAGAAACAAGTGCGAATGTTAGAAATTACATATCAAAAAGGAAATGTTTTAAGAAGCTTACAAAGAATAAGCAATGATTAAGGACCTTGAGAATTTGACTTACAAGGAGAGGTTATAAAATATGCACATCCCAGGGACATTTCTGCATATAAACACAACACTTTAATGAATTAACACAAAAACCAAAGAGAAGAGTTGATTATCACATTGTGTATTATACAGGTAAACTAGAGATATTGCAGGTGCAGGTCCAGACAACCACAGTAAAGCAAACATTACAATGTCACACAACATCATTGGTTTCTCAGTGCATTTAAAATTTGTGTGTAATAGTATTATGGCTAAAAAAAAGTACATACATTAATAAATATTGCTAAAAATGCTAATGATCATCTGAGCACTGAAAGAATTTTACTATTTTTTTTCTGATGGGGAGGGTATTGTCTCAGTGTTGAGGGCTGCTGACTGATCAGGACAGTGGTTGCTGAAAGTTGGGGGGCTGTGACAATTGCTTAATAAAAGAAAACAATGAAGTTTCCTGTGTCGATTAATTTTCACAAATCTTTCACAAAAAGATTTCTCTGTAGCATGCAATCTTATTCAATAGCATTTTACTCACAGAACTTCTTCAAACCCTGCCACCACTTATTTTATAAAGTTCATGTAATATTCCAAATCCTCCATTGTCATCTCAACAGTGTTCACGACATCTTCTCCAGGACTACATTCCACCTCAAGAAACCACTCTTTGCCATCTGCAAGAAGAAACGCCTCATCCTTTCAAGTGTTTTCATGAGATTGCAGCAATTCAGTTACATACTCAGGCTCCACTTCTAACTCTAGTTCTCTTGCTAGTTCTTCTGCTTTTGCAGTTACTTCCTTTGCTGAAGTCTTGAAGAAAGACTTCAAATCCATCAGGGTTGTAATCAACTTCCTCCAACCTGCTGTTAATGTTGATATTTGACCTCTTCCATGAATTACAAATGTTTGTCATGGCATCCAGAAGAGTGAACTCTTTCCAGAAGGTTTTCAATTTACTTTGCCCAGATCCATCAGAGAAATCACTATCAATGGCAGTTATAGCCTTATCAAATGTATTTCTTAAATACAATAGACGTGAAAGTGAAAATTACTCCTTGATCCATGAGCTACAGATTTGATGTTCTGTTAGCAAGCATGAAAACAACATTAATCTTTTTATACATCTCCACCAGAGCTCCTGGGTAACTAGGTACATTGTCAATAAGCTGTAATATTTTGATAGGTATCTTTTTTTTTTTTCTAAATAGTAGGTCTCAACAGTGGGCTTAAAATATTCAGTTAACCATGCTCTAAACAGAAGTGCTGACATCTGAGCTTTGTTGTTTTGTTTCCAGAACACAGACAGTGTAAAGTTAGCATCATTCTTAAGGGCTTAGGATTTTCAGAATGGTAAGTGAGCATTGGCTTCAACTTTAAGTCACCAGTTTCATTAGCCCCTAATGAGGGAGTCATCCTGTCTATTGAATCTTTGAAGCCAGGCATTGATTTTTCCTCTCCAGCTGTGAATGTCCTCGATGGCATCTCTTTCTACAAGAAGGCTGTTTCATCTACATTGAAAATCTGTTATTTAGTATGCCCATCTTCATCAATTATCGTAGCTAGGTCTCCTAGATAACTTGTGGCAGCTCCTCCATGACCACTTGCTGCCTCAGCTTGAACTTTTATGATAATGGAGACAGCTTCTTTCCTTCAACCTATGAACCTCTGCCTCCAGAGTTTTCTTGTGTAGCCTCCTCGCCTCTCTCAGCCTTCATAGAATTGAAGAGTTAAGCCCTTTCTGTTGATTAGGCTTTGGCTTAAGGAAATGCTGTGGCTGGTTTGATCTTCTATCCAGACCCCTAAAACTTTCTTCAGATTAGCAATAAGGCTGTTTCACTTTCTTGTCATTCGTGTCTTTATTGGAATAGCACTTTTCATTTTTTTCAGGAACTTTTCCTTCACATTCAGTTGGCTAACTGTCACAAGAGACCTAGTTTGGCTTATCTCAGCTTTTGAAATGTTTTCATCACTAATCTTAACTATTTCTAGTTTTTTATTTAAAATAAGAAACTTTTACTTGAATACTTAGAGGCCATTGAAAGGTTATTAATTGGCCTAATTTTAATAATGTCACTTTGTCGGGGACTAGGGAGACCTGAGAAGGGGGACAGGGACAAGGGAATGGCCAGTGAGTAGAGCAGTCAAAACACACACATTTATTGATGAAGTTCATCATTTTATATGTATGAGGCTAGTAGCACCCCAGAGCAATTACAATTGTTAATATCAAAGGTTACTGATCACAGATCTTCATGCCAGATATAATAATTACAAAAGTTTGGAATATTGTAAGAATTAACAAAATTTGACAGACGAGACATGAATCCATGCTGTTGTAAAAATGGCACTGACAAAAGGCTTTCTTGACAAAAGCTTGCCACAAACCTTAACTATGTAAAAAATTTCAATATCTACATAGTGCAAGAAAGCAAAGCACAATAAAACAAGGTATGCTTGAAAATTCTAATGGTCAAAATACATTCTGGAAACATCAGTTAATTAAATCAAAAGATTTTAGTGCCCCCCCCACCCCCCGCCCATTAACAGATGAGAAAGTAACAAAGATATCTAAACTTATGACAAGTTAAAAATGGTAAATGCTATAGCACTTTTAGAACTATCTACTTAATATTTGAAGTTTAGGGGAGGAGTGGTACTTTGAAGACTTATCCCTAGGTCTATGATTTTATGGAACAGATGAAAAGAAACTCTCTATTTTTAGCAGCCAACTGTTTAATGTCAGACAGATGTTGTTATAACCATGATTACAGGATTTCATTTAATTTAGAAAAAAAATATTTGGGACTTATCTTGGCATGAGAGCTGGCTTTGTAATGATGATAGAGCACAACTTTAACATTACAATTAAACTATCCCTGAATTGTCAACCAAACAAAATGCAGAAGTTGCCAATAATTTAGGGAATTTTTGTTTTTGACATAGGTTTTCAAAAGGCATTATACCTTGCCTCTTTGAACTCTAGCCCAATATTTCCCATATTTATTGTTTTGATATTACGAAATTATCCCTCGTGCCCTTCTGATTAACTTAAAATCAGTTCATTCTCTTTTCCCCTTTCATGGGCACACATATGGAAGGGAAGTATCTAGATTATTTTCTGAAGTGGGCATATATTTGTACTTACATATGAACCAGCTATGGAAAATAAGCCCCCAAATAAGGAAGAATTTGTTCTGCAAATAAGCCCCAAAATAAGGAAGAATTAGTTCTGTATCATTTCTTTTTGAGCCACAATGCAAAATAAAAGCTAGCAAAGAAGTGTCACATTGTCATGAACTAAAATCGAGAGTTAAATGATTAAAGCAGGAATATCTTTAATTTTCTCTCAACCTTCATTTTTCACCTTTTTAAAAATATTTAAATATACTTATATTTTAATATTATTAATTTTCTTAACTGCATTATTTTGAAAAAAATTAACCCATAGTATAGCATAAAACCATGTGTTCTCAGAATCCTATTGTTTTTACTCATGGAAGTCAATGCTGGAAGAAATTTATCTATCTGAAGAAAATACTGAATTTTACCTTGAAAAGTTGTTACAGAACCAAAGTGAGTCTGTTGGCACGTGCACAATGTAAAAGCAAACATAGAAGCACTGGGTTTTTGCAATGAGCTGACTTGCAGGGAAACAGCAGGAAATGCTCAAATCTGTCTCTACCAGCTGTAGGCTGAGTCTATTCTTATAAGCATATGGCAATGAAGCATGATCTGGTTGGATCTTGTAATGACGTGATGCTGGATGGCATGATCTAAATGGATCCTGGCTATGTGGGTGACACCAGGGCCCAGTCTGATTGGATCTTGTGTCCTACCATGTCATGTCCATATTCTTAATTCAGTCCCTGTTCCTTGGCCTGAGCACTTAGATTACACCTGTATTTGCATACATGGTTCCTCTAGGCATGTCCAGGTTATGTGACCAACAACTTGGGGACTCATGGCAACAGAAAAACAACTCACAACTTTGGTACATAAAATATGAATCAGATTGGTCTGCAGCAGTTATAAAGTTATTAGTTTTCCTTTTCTATATCCGCTTTTCAAGTGTATTCTATATCATGTTGTCCATATAAATGTCATATACAAATACAAATGTAGTTAATCTATAGTTTTGGCCTCAATAAGTGCTGCCAAAGTGTAGTTTGCAAACCAATGCTGTTCTGCAAACTGTTCCTGGGCCATAAGGAAATAAGAATAGAAATTGAGAGAAAATGTTTAGAAACTTTTATAGCAGCATGACAGAGTAATTTTGTTGTTGAACTTACAATTTAAAATGCCCTAGTATTTTGTCTTTTTTATTATTGTAACTTAACTGTGTCTTAGAAGTGTAATATAGGTTTGTGAAAAATTGGTGAGAAAATTTGTCTTCAGCACAGAAAACTTGAGAAGCACTAGTTCTCAAATCTTGGGAAGACTAGATTCAAGGCAGCTAGAGGGAGAGGAGAGGGAAGCTGTGAGCATTTTGCAAGATAGATGAGCCAGGATGGAATTAAGTAGTGTTTCAGATAGTTAATGGATACTGAGGATCAGAACATGAGAACCCCAGGACACTGTCTCCTAACCGATCTCCATGTAATTGGCTCTCCCAATCCTCTCGCCAAGTCACCCTCACCAATGTCTGTGGCACACTGAGTACTTGCCAATCATTAGTTACTCTTCTGAATCCCCCAGGATCTTTTCTGGGTTTTTTTTGTATACTTCCGAAGAGTAAGTTGTTTTTATTCCCAAGTGATTTTATTCTAGCTGTAATTTTCTTGTAATTATGTAATTTAATTAAATATTATATAAACCAATGAAACATGAATACATACAGAAAGATAGCTGTTGTTTCCATGATAACCAAGCAGAATGTCTTGGGGAGGCTCAGTAAGTCTAATTACCAAAAACGGAAAAAAAAATGTAGAATCTGGTGCTGTTAAATAGCTGTAAAGTTTGCCAGTAGATGGTAAAAGATATCTACAAGGATTTTGCACATGGATTCTTTCTCAATTGTCTTTAAGTTCCTATTTCACCTTAAAAAATTAAAATTGGAAATTGTAGGAAATGTAAAGCTAGTGTGTCATACAAGAAATACTATTCAAAACTACAATTATTAGACAACTAAACATTTTTGAAAATGTTTCTTCCTAAATAAAAAGATTAAGAAATGAATATTCACCTATTTAAAAAACTTAACATCTTCACCAATTTTTAACCAGTTATACCCAATCATATCAGATAAAAAGGCTTCTATTATAATTGTATATAGGCATTTGTACAATTTGTACACTACCTATCGCCAACATATTTCATGAATAGTAATTATTTGCATGTAATCACTTTAATAAAACGTTTGTTTTTGAAATTTGTTGCAACACAGAATTAGATAGAAATCTTGACAGATTCTCCTTTGCTTCAGTTAATCACTGCTATCAAAAGCCAATTGAGAAAAAAACTGTAGCTGTAATTAAACTTCTGGAATGTTCTAGTCATCTGCACGTGTCATGTAGGAAATAACTAGGCTTATGGAGGAACAATTTGACTTGATTACTATATTTAAAGAACCCAGGAGTTGGGGTCCAGTCATTCATTCATCCATTCAATAGTTTAATAACGGAGAATCTAATATTTGCCAGTCACTATAATTAGATTTTAGATATTAAAAAAAAAAAACGCAGCTCTTGCTCTTTAGGGGCTTACAGTCTAGTGAGAGAGACAAATGTGGTAACAGACTAGTGAGAATACAATTTGGCAAGACATAAACAACGGTCCTTCAGAACGTGCCTTGAGAGTAGACAAGATGAGAGGGAATTGAACTCATGGTGTGTGGGCCTTCTCTAGGGAAGTGGGCGACGTAGGTGTCAGGTGGTGAAGATGTGACCAGGAGCTATAGAAACAACGTTTCTGCTGCTTTTGTTCTCTATTTCCTCCTAACATTATCTGCTTGGGGATAGGCTTGAGAGTAATTTTCTTCTTTATACTTACCTATAATTTCAAATTAAAAAAAATCTATCATTTCCTTAGTTAGAGTTAGCTAATAATGTTTGTGAGTGCTAAATAATTAGAATACATGGACACATAGAGTGGAACAACCCACACTGGGGCTCTTTGGATGAGATGGAAGGTGAGAGGAGGGAGAAGATCAGGAAAAATAACTAATGGGTACTAGGCTTAATACCTGGGTGATGAAATAATCTTTATAACAAACCCCCATGACACAGACTACATTTGTACCTCTGAAGTTAAAAATTTTAAAAATGTGTTTTTTTTTTTTTTTTTAATACAGCTTTGAGTGTTATGGACTACTTAGTAGCATATTCCATTTGGTGAAGATAGTGTTTCAAGAAAAATTGGATGATAGGCACATGAATACTTTTAGTAATGATAAATCTAAAACAAATGTTTCTACCTCCTAAGAAATGAAGTAGGCTCTCCTGTCCCCATCAAGGCAATCTCTGGACTGTACATCCAGGTGTTCCTAGACCAGGATAAGATTGCTCTGCATAACAAGGGTTTGCCTGAAGCGGAAATACCTACACTAATGAAAGAAAGATAGCTAGCATCTTATGTGGAGACCTTTCTTTTATTTCTTATTTCTTGTGATATTTTTAGATTCGTCATTCTGCAATATGTAAGAGTAGCACATTTAAGGATTATGTTTTACTAAATGGTATTTTTTTTCTTCTGGATGATCTGGTATAAAGATGTCCATATCACAGTTGAGTTATTCCAACATGTTCTGGCAATCACACTTTTGCCACCTTAGGCATAATTCTGATAAAACAATTAGAAGTTTATAGCCAGTAATGAAATCAACAAACAGAAATAATATATGGCATACAAAGGAGGAATCAGTACATGATATGGCTAATGTCCAATTCCTATTAATTTTGATGTTAGCTCACCTATCTTAATATTATACAGAAATATTACTAATACATCATGTTGAAGAATAAACATCAAACAATAATGATATCACTCATTTAGCAGAAAACATTATAAATATTTTGAAAATAAGCTTATTTCATGAACAAGTCTAATTATTTACAAGATTTCCCTTAAGTAACATATATGTGAGCACTTGTATGTGTACATAAAATATTGTATTTTAAACACATAGTACTCAACAGGAAAAAACCTGTCATATATTTTGTTTTATTTTAGTTTTCTTTTAAATTTTCAATGTACTGGCATATCTTTGTTTATCCCTAGGAGGTTTTGGGCCTGTTTCTGGCAATTATCTGCTGGCAGAGAATCACATTTGCCTTACCCCAGCAACTTAGCAAAGATAGAAAATACTACAAATGTCTCAAATGGCATTGTGCTCAGTTTATTAAATTTTCTTGTGTTTAGAGGTATCTTTCAGCAATGACTTTGGACTTTTTATCAGCCTTTGAGGTTTTGCTGTTATCCTCTGATATTCACTTACTGAAGATTGTGTTGTTTTTAAGTGACATTAAATTATTCCTCTTTATGAGTGTCCAATTCACAGTGTGCATATGAATTTCTTTTCTCATAAGGATTTTTGGCAGACATTCATTGGCACACAGTTTTACTACTGTCTTTTTAACAATGACAGATATTTAACATGAGTTCAAAGCATATTTATGGTAAGCCAGGCCACTAAGATTGACACTTCAGTAAAAGATGCTACTGCCCTCATGGAATCCAATCCAACTAGGGAAAACCAACTTAGAAACTAGTGACAGAAACTCGCTCCTCCCAGGTGTGATGCTGAGCTCATTAGTAACATTTGTGTTTGCTAGGTTTCAGAACACATCTTCAAAGTTAAACAAATTGCCCAAGCCACACAGTGAGAAAAGGGCAGAGTTTGAGTTCACAACTTTCTGACTCCAAGGTACGTCATTATAGACGATGTATTGAAGGATATCATGCCCATTATTTCTCAATGTAGACCCAGTTAAGATGCACAAATTAAGTGAGAATATTATTTTGCAACCAAGAAAATAATTTCCATTGCCATTTTTAGCATGTTACTTATTATATTACTAAAGCAAGTGCTTCATAAAACAAGAAAGAAAGTAGGTTATAAGGTAGATATCAATCTAGCCTGCCTTTCTTCCAACCTAAAGTTTCATGGATAGATGAAATTTAATTAATCTTTAAAATACTGTTCACATCTTCACTTCTTAACCTTCCCAAGACTTAATAACCTTCTGTGTGTGGCTGTTCTGCCTTCCATCTAAGTTACAGACATTCCTTCTGTATAGAGATTGAGAACATCTGGTTAACACCCTCTTGGTAATAACCTTTCATATTTTTTTTGCTTTTAAAGTAGAATTAGGCAGCATTATTCTTAGAAAATGACATTTTTATATTGAAGTTCCTTTAGCTCCATGACTTTTGAATATACAATCCTGCTATGGCTATTAGACATTTCTCTCTTGAGAGGTTTCCATATTTCTGAAAATATTCTTTCTTCCTACTGAAATTCTGTTGTCAATTACTTTGTTTGTGCAGCTGAGCATAATTTGTTTTAAAATGAAAACAGGAAATTCAGAAACAAATTTAGATTCTTAGGTGTTTCATCATTATTGGAACAAATACACTGTGTATCTCCAAACTGGGATTTCGGGTTTACTCAACAGTGTTAAAGATAAATAGTGTCACTAAGTGTCTTTTAGTGTCAGGCCTATTTTGGATGCAGTTGTCTTAGTTAATTGACAGAGAAAAGATTTGAGTAGTTTACACTTGGCTGGTTAAAAACCAGCTTCCCATCAGGAAGTGCTAGCATATTTTTCAAATTATTAACAGAAAATATTATAAATAACAGTTCAGGACTTCGAACAAACATAATTAAAAGCACACTCAGAAAGGCTATATATATAAGGTCCATCAATTACAAGGGTTTACATAGCTTACTTCCCCTTACTTGTAAATGACCATTGGAATGAATGGTTTCAATTTCATTTTTAGTGGAAATACTTACATTCATGGATAGAGTATTCTAGGAAACAAAAATGGGGAGATCCTTTTTGTTGAAGGGCTTCTTTTCTTGAATGCATATTTTGAATTACATGAACATATTTGAAGTAATTAAAAATTGGTCTGGTAAAGAAGAAATTATTGTAATACTCTTGAACAAATGTAAATGCATCTCTAATATTGTTAGTGAACTCCACAGAGGATTACTATTAAAGATAGTATGCATATCTGTAATTTAAAAGATAGCACCTCAGGTGGACTTTAAATGACACAAGGGTATCTTCGTACAGAGCACTAAGAGTTGGGAAATTTAGTTCACGTATTTTGCATGTTCATCCTGCCAAATGTGTCCAAGATATCACATCTTGTGTAGTGAATCAGGCAGATATGATCCTTGTGATGTACATAGAAACCAATAATGGTATGTGTAGGAGAGAAAAACACAATGGTGTTCCAAGAAACAGAGCCAGCTTCCTCATCTCGTCTATTAGGAATCCTTATCTGTCCACTGGCTCCTATAAGTTATCATTCTAAATATTTTATTATTTTCTTCTTAAAATTTGACTATTCCTCAGTTTTTTGCCTTGTGTAAATTAATTTGTCATTTAAAGTCCCCCCCCAAAAAAAAATTTGGCCTGTATGAAGGAACTTACAGAAATTATAGTGTAGAATTTTCTAAAGGGTTTGAACCATTATAATTTTGTTAAGTAATAGCCTCTAACGTTGAAAATTAAACTAACCTATTTTCCTAAATGTGTAAACATGCTTATTGTGCATAACTTAAGTACTCTTGAAGGTAGGCAAATTATAAATTGTAATTAAAACACCTTAAGATAAACAATATAATCATATCCTCAATGTTAAAAATAAATTACTTATTAGAAGACTGAAAGCATTTCTGTTCATAACTTGTTCATTCTTTTTCCACCTTTGCCCCAAATTATTAAAATTACCTGAATATGACCATGTGTTTAAATTCATTACAGATTAATGAAGTACAGCTAAAACAATGCTGAGAAATTATAAGTGATAAGCTAGAGATAAGGAGTAAAGCCTTCCAAGTTCAGGTGACAAAATGATACATCTGAAAGGAGAGATGACATTGAAACTCTAACTAAATGTTTTCAAGGTCTTGTGTAGCTGTTTCTGAGTTTCTGGATGTGACTCACAGTTCCACATGGCTGAGGAGACCTCATAATCATGGTGGAAGATGAACATGGAAGCAGGCAAGAGAGAGCTTGTGCAGGGGAACTCGTGAGACCTCACGTGAGATCTCGTGAGACCTATTCACTATCATGAGAACAGCACAGAAAGAACCCGCCCCCATGATTGAATTACCTCCTACTGCCCTCTCTCACAGGACACGTGGGAATGATGGGAGCTACAATTCAAGATGAGATTTGTTTGCAGGCACAGCCAAACCATAGCACATTCAGAAAGCCAGCATAATGTCATGGTATAGATAAAATCTGACATAAATATGTCATCCCATCTAATGTCTTTTTAAAATTTTTTTTTTTTGGTCTAAGAATCTCCAGTTGTTCTGTATTGGACATTCTTGGCCTCTAATGCACCTTTTATTCTAGCCACCAGATTAAGTCAAACCAAGTGTCAGCTTCCTTAGCTGCACTATTCTGCTCTAATTTTCTGCCCCAGGGCATTTCTGACAAGACCACTGGATACTGGCAAGACATCTTCCTTTATTCACCCAAGCATAGCCTGGAAAGGGACAGGAACTAACATTTAAAATGGCAACCCATGATTATGAGAATTGGAGAAAAAATGCCCCCCTCTTCTGTTTCTTGGTCAGACAATTCACAAGTACATTATACATGGTTCCTTAGAGGATCATGGTGGGATCAATCCCTAGTTGCCCACTGTGTAGACTAACTGGAGGACACACTTCACATTGATTTTCCCTCCCTACTGATGCATGCTACCTCCCTCACTCTTGCTACTTGGCATCACTTTTCAAAGGAAAATCCTTTCATGGCAGCCTATGTTCCAGGCTCTGCTTTCAAGAGTCAAGGAGCACAGGAAACCATGTCTCACAATATTTAAGAAATAGTCCACTCTGTCGCCTCTTTCATATAGCAGCATTTTATCAGATGCAAATCCTTATGATTTATATGATTTGCTCACCAAGTTGACACTAAAAAATATATGGAGTAATGTGCAAAAATGCCAAGACACTATTGACAAAGAATGAGAGAGAAATGTCCTTTCAGATTAAAAACTATCATAACAGGGCAATCATATGAAATATAAAACATTGAACCCTAAATAGACCAAGTTAATGAAATGCAGGGAGGTAGCACACATCAGTAGGGTGGGAAAATCAATATAAAGTATGTCCTCACCTGTCCCCTGTGTATCAATATTTTGTTTTGGCTTTGGGTACCTAGTTTATTAAGTGATAATAATCTGATCAAATGATGGTTTTGCCTATCAAGTCTGCCTGTCTTTTCCTATGTGAACACCTTGAATAAAATAGAAGACTGTGCCGTTTATATGTATGATCAAATTTACCTATTAAAATAATTTTTGGGGAGTCCTGAATGGAGCGTAGTTTTTCTATCCAATATTTCTGATATATTTTGTCCTGTTTTTTTTCTCTTCTATGTATGCCTACCCAATTTATATTAGGTGGTGTAAAGTTAATACCAGTTTTTGCCATTTTTTTTAAGTATGACAGTAACCACAATTACTTTTGCACCAATCAAATATTTTCCTGGGGAACAAAATCAATTCCATTTATATTTCCTAAAATATTGGGACAAGACTGCTAATAATATATATTTCAGAAGATAATAGGATATTTTAAAAATTGGTAATGTATTAAGCCACATTTAAAAAAAATTTCTAAAAGTAGGTAACATACAGAATGTATTTTCAATCAAAATATAATAAAATTATATATTCACTTCAAAAGAATTGGCAATAAATATATATTTATGTATTTATTTATTAAAAACCTCTTAGCAATTTAAGAGATGTATCTGGATGGCTCTTTGATTAAACAAATTAAAAGCATAAATTTTAACATTTTAGAAATGGAGGTGCAAAAACACATTTTATCCAAAATATAGGATTCAATATTAAGATGAAAAATTTAGCAATAAATGCAATTACTAGTAAACACTAAGGACTAAAAGTAAGTGAGCAAAGTAGTAAACTCTAGGAGCTACAGTAAAAATTAACCTAAAGAAGTAGAAAGGAGATAACATAAAAGCAGAACTGAATGAATAGAAAACAACAAAGTAAAGTTGTTAATAAAGCAAGATCTGGTTCTTTTTTAAATGCCAATAAAATAGACAAATTATTGCCAAGACTAATTAAGAATAAAGACGAGAAAAATAAATAACAATGTCAGAAACAAAAAAGGGAGAGAATAACACGTACAAATATATTTATTTTGGATTTATTTATTTATTTATTTATAATTGGAGACAGCAGCTTGTGCTGTCACCCAGGCTGGAGTGCAACGGCATAATTATAGCTCACTGCAACCTTGAACTACTTTCTTCTGTACAGTACATACTTTATGATTTTATGTCATGACTAGAAAACGAGAGTCATTCTGGAATTGATTTAAAAATAACTTCTATATTTAGTGATGTTAATTGCCCATTTGTAAAAAAAATGAGCTGTTTAATTCAATACTACTTAATGTAAACTTCATGTAACTACAGCAGTTTATGATATTTTTATATCAGCAACACTTATTCTACATATTTGGTAACGAAGGTGGTATCTCAGGCTAGCAGCTCTAACAGCACCTGGGAGAGCATTAAAAAGGCAGAATCTCATGCAGAAGAATGAGATTGGACCCATAACTTTCACCATATACAAAAATTAACTCAAGATGGATTAAATATTAAGTGTAAGACCTCAAACTATAAGAACCCTAGAAGAAAACCCAGGAAACACCATTCTGTACATCAGCCTTGAGAAAGAATTTATGACTAAGTCCTCAAAAGCAATTGCAACAGAAAAGCAAAAATTGACAAGTGGGACCTAATTAAACTGTTGAGCTTCTACACAGCAGAAGAATCCATCAACAGAGTAAACAGACAACCAACACAATGGGAGAAAATATTCACAAACTATTCATTCAACAGAAGTCTAACATCCAGAATCTATAAGAAACTTAAACAATTGAGCAAATGAAAAACAAATAACCCCATTAGAAAAATGAGCAAAACACATGAACAGACACTTTTCAAAAGAAGATATAATCAGCCAACAAACCTATGAAAAAATGCCCATCACTATGAAAAAATGCCAGTCATCAGAGTACTGCAAATCAAAACCACAATGAGATACCATCTCACACCAGTCAGAATGGCTATTATTAAACAGTCGAAAGACAATAGATGCTGGCATGACTGCAGAGAAAAAGGAATGTTTATTCACTGTTGCTGGGAATATAAATTAGTTTGGCCACTGTGGAAAGCAGTTTGGAAATTTATCAAAGAAATTAAAAGAGAGCTACTATTTGACCCAGTGTTCCCATTCCTGGGTATAAATTCAAAGGACAAAAATCATACTGATGCTGGACAGACCCTTGGTCCTTGAGGGGGCCATGGGAGATGGGTTCTTGATTTTGTACAAGAAAGAATTCAGGAGCAAATCACAAGGAGAAAGCCAAAGTGAAGTTTATTGGAGTGCTTCTCCACAGATGGAGCAAGGCAGTCTCGGAGAGAAGACATGCTGGGAGGGTCTTAGATCGGCAGTGTTACTATGTTTAATATGCATAATTAGAGGGAGGGTTATTCATAAGCCTTTCATGGAAAGACACAGTGATTTCCAGGAACCAGGGAACAGTCCCTTTATCATGTAGGGCTTTTTCCAGTGGTTGCCATGGTAAACAAAAACTGTCATGGTGACGGGGGTATATTTTTACTATGGAAATACAGTATAATTAGCATATAAGGAGCAGTGAAGGTCAGTTTTTCTGCCATCTTGGTTCTAGGTGGTTTAGGCTGATTTCTTTACTGTATCCTCTCTTATCAGTGGGGTCTTGTGACCCGTTGTCTTGGAAACTAGTTCTGCTGAATTTCTATCTCAGTACTACCAAAAAGACACATGCACTCATATGTTCATCACAGCGCTATTCACAAAAACAAACACATGGAGTTAACTTAGATGCCCATCAATGGTAGACTGGATAAAGAAAATATGGTACATATTCACCATGGAATACTACACAGCCATAAAAAGAATGAAATCCTGTCCTTTACAGTAGTATGGATGGAGCTGAAGGCCATTATCCTAAGACAATTAATGCAGGAACTGAAAACCAAATACCAATATTCTCACTTGTAAGTGGGAGCTAAATGTTGGGTACTTGAGGACATAAAGATGGCAGTAATAGAAACTGAGTACTACTAAAGAGGGGAGGGAAGGAGGAAGGGAGGGAAGCAACAGTTGAAAAGCTAATGACTGAGCACTATTCTCAGTACCTGGGTGATGGGATCATTCATACCCCAAACTTCAGCGTCACACAGTATAACCAGGTAACAAACTTATGCGTATATCCTCTGAATCTAAAATAAAAGTTGAAAACGAAGATATCAGTTTCGAGAATATGAAATATATGAGAAATAGTTTAATTGTAAGCTATGCGATTATGAACAATTTTACTTAAATTCTGTATTTTCTCATGTGCAAAATGGGAATGGTGATTATTTTAAACTACATTGGCATATCATGAGGATTAAATAATGCATGTGTAACCAAAAAAATACAGAACCTCAAGCCTCACTCAGTCCTACAGAATTGGAAATGTATTCAATAAGATTGCCAGGTGTGATCTGTATGCAGATTAAAGTTTGAGAAGCCCTGTCTATTCTAGATATCATTTACAGTCATGCATTGAATAAGGATGTTTCAGTCAATGAAGGACTGCATGTATGATGGTGGTACCATAAGATTATAAAAGAGCTGAAACTTTCCCCTCGTGACTCATAGCTATCATAACATCATAACACAGTACATTACTCATGTGTTTGTGGTGGTGCTGGCGTAAACAACTTACTCTGCTGCCAGTTGTATAATAAAAGTATAGTACTTAGAATTACATACAGTACATACTACTTGAAAATAGTAAGTTACCATGTCACTCATTTATGCATTTACTATACTGTGTTTTAATCATTATTTCAGAGTGTACACCTCCTACTTATTAAAAATAAAAGTTACTTGTGAAGCAGCCTTAGGCAGGTCCTTCAGGAGGTCTTCTAGGAGAAGCATTATTGTCATAGGAGAGGACAGCTTCTTGCCAGCTTCAAGTCTTGTCCCTGAAGACCTTCCAGTGAGACAAGATATGGAAGTGGAGGACAGTGATATTGATGATACTGACTAGGTGTAGGTCTAGGGTAATCTGTGTGTTTGTGTTGTAGTTTTTAACAAAAACAAAATTAAAGTGTAAAAAAGTAAATAGAAAAAAGAATATAGAGTTAGGATATACAGAAAGAAAATATTTTTGTACAGCTGTACAATGTTTTTGTGTTTTAAGTCAAGTGATTTTACAAAAGAGTCAGTAAGTTAAAAGGTTTATAAAATAAAAACATTACAATAAACTAAGGTTAATTTATTATTGATGAAAGTTTATAAGTCTTTGTAAGTTTAGTATAGCCTAAGTGCACAGTGTTTATAGTTTATAGTAGTGTACAGTAATGTCCTAGGCCTTCATATTCACTCATCCCTCAATCATTGACTCACCAAATCAACTTACAGTCCTTCATGCTCCATTCATGGTAAGTGCGCTGTAGAGGTATACTATTATTTATCTTTTATACCATATGTTTACTGTATCTTTTCTGTGTCTGGATGCACAAATACTTGCCATTATGTTACAATTGACTACAGTAGTCAGTACAGTAAAATGCTGTACAGGTTTTCAGGCTAGGAGCAACAGGCTATATACCATGTAGTCTAGGTGTGTAGTAGGCTACACCATCTAGGTTTATGTAAGTACACACTATGATGTTCATACAAGGACAGAATCACCTAAAGATGCATTACTCAAAACATCTTTGTTGTTAAGTGACGCATGGGTGCACACACACACACAGTGTAACAAAAAGTTGAATGATTAAGACCAGAAAAAAAGTCTACTTTTTAATGCAGATAGTTCAACTCAAGTACTCTAGTTATTCTATAAATAAAAGGTCCAGTTTACCTTCATAATGAAAGCATATTTATTTAGTTTTTAAAATTAGAGTCTACTTTTAAAATTCTGATTTAAGTGTAAATAAATTGGAAAATAAATATGTAGGTGTGTAAATAAAATCTACATTAATGTCCTTGAATGTAATTATAATATTATGTAAATGACTTCACAGTGGGTAACCCTTACTACTGAGTTTTCAAAAAGAAGGGGAAGAAAAAGTCATGTGGAATGAATATATGTGGATAAAAATGGCATCATCTATTAAATATACACCTAATAATTCCTGGCATCTCTTTTATAACATGATGCTGATTTCACTCAGTTTATAGAAAACAACTATTATTTTTAATTATTATTATTGAATTATACTTTATATTCTGGAATACATGTGCAGAATGTGCAGGTTTGTTACATAGGTATACATGTGCCATGGTGGTTTGCTGCACCCATCAACCAGTCATGTAATTAGATATTTCTCATAATGCTATACTTCCCCTTGCCCCCCACCCCTGACAGACCTTGGTGTGTGATGTTCCCCTCCCTGTGCCCGTATGTTCTCCTTGTTCAACTCCCTCATATGAGTGAGAACGTGCAGTGTTTGGTTTTCTGTTCCTGTGTTAGTTGGCTGAAAATGATGGTTTCCAGCTTCATTCATGTCTCTGCATAGGACATGAACTCATTCTTTTTTATGGCTGCATTGTATTCCATGGTGTATATGTGCCACATTTTCTTTATCCAGTCTATCACTAATGGGCATTTGGGTTGGTGCCAAGTGTTTGCTATTGTGAATAATGCCGCAATAAACATACGTATGCATGTGTCTTCATAGTAGAATGATTTATAATTCTTTGGGATTATATCCACTAATGGAATTGCTGGGTCAAATGGTATTTCTAGTTCTAGATCCTTGAGGAATTGCCACACTATCTTCCACAATGGTTGAACTAATTTACACTCCCACCATTAGTGTAATATCATTTCTATTTCTCCACATCCTCTCCAGCACCGGTTGTTTCCTGACTTTTTAATGATTGCCATACTAATGGAAATGAGATAATATCTCATTGTGGTTTTGATGTGCATTTCTCTAATGACCAGTGATGATCTTTTTTTCATATGTTTGTTGGCCACCTAAATGTCTTCTTTCAAAAAGTGTCTGTTCATATCCTTCGCCCACTTTTGATGGGGTTAATTGTTTTTTTCTTGTAAATTTGTTTAAGTTCCCTATAGATTCTGTATATTAGCCCTTTGTCAGATGGAGAGATTGCAAAAATTTTCTCCCATTCTGTAGGTTGTCTGTTCACTCTGATGATAGTTTATTTTTCTGTACAGAAGCTCTTTAGTTTAATTAGATCCCATTTGCCAATTTTGGCTTTCGTTGCAATTGCTCTTGGTGTTTTAGGCATGAAGTCTTTGCCTATTTGTATGTCCTTAATGGTATTGCCTAGGTTTTCTTCTAGGATTTTTATGGTTTTAGGTCTTACATTTAAGTCTTTATTCCATCTTCAGTTATTTTTTGTATAAGGTGTAAGGAAGGGGTCCAGTTTCAGTTTTCCCAACAGCATTTATTAAATAGGGAATCCTTTCCTCACTCCCTTTTTTGTCAGGTTTGTCAAAGATCAGATGGTTGTAGATGTGTAGTATTTTTCTGAGACCTCTGTTCTATTCCATTGATCTATATATCTGTTTTGGTACCATGACCAGTCTGTTTTGGTTACTGTAACCTTGTATTATAGTTTGAAGTCAGGTAGCATGATGCCTCCAGCTCTGTTCTTTTTGCTTAGGACTGTCTTGGCTATACAAGCTCTTTTTTGGTTCCATATAAAATTTAAAGTAGTTTTTTTCTGATTCTGTAAAGAAAGTCAACAGCAGCTTGATGGGAATTGCATTGAATCTTTAAATTACTTTGGGCAGTATGGCCATTTTTCATGATTGATTCTTCCTATCCATGAGCACAGAATGTTTTTCCATTAGTTTGTGTCCTCTGTTATTTCCTTGAGCAGTGGTTTGTAGTTCTCCTTGAAGAGGTCCTTCACATCGCTTGTCAGTTTTATTTCTAGGAATCTTATTCTCTTTGTAGCAATTGAGAATGGGAGTTCACTCATGATTTGGTTTTCTGTTGTCTATTACTGGTATATAGGAATCCTTGTGTTTTTTGCACATTGATTTTGTATCCTGAAACTGCTGAAGTTGCTTATCAGGTTAAGAAATTTTGGGGCTGAGACAATGAGGTTTTCTAAATATACAATCATGCCATCTGCAAACAGAGATAATTTGACTTCCTCTCTTCGTATTTGAACACGCTTTATTTATTTCTCTTGCCAGATTGCCCTGGCCAGAACTTCCAATACTATGTTGAATAGGAGTGGTGAGAGAGGGCATTTTTGTCTTGTGCCAGTTTTCAAAGGGAATGCTTCCAGGTTTTCCCCATTCAGTATGATATTGGCTGCATATTTGTCATAAATAGCTCTTATTATTTTGAGATACAATCCATTGATACCTAGTTTATTGAGTGTTTTTAGCATGAAGCCATGTTTAATTTTATAGGCCTTTTCTGCATCTATTGAGATAATCATGTGGTTTTTGTCATTGGTTCTGTTTATGTGATGGATTACATTTATTGATTTGCATATGTTGAACCAGCCTTGCATCCCAGGGATGAAGCCAACTTGATCATGGTGGATAAGCTTTTTAATGTGCTGCTGGATTTGGGTTGCCAGTATTTTATTGAGGATTTTCGTATCGATGTTCATCTGATATATTGGCCTGAAGTTTTCTTTTTTGTGTGTGTCTCTGCAGGTTTTGGTATCAGGATGATGCTGGCCTCATAAAATAAGTTAGGGAGGATTCCCTCTATTGCTATTGTTTGGAGTAGTTTCAGAAGGAACAGTACAAGCTCCTTTCTGTACTTTTGATAAAATTTGGCTGTGAATCCGTCTGGTCCTAGTTAGTAGGCTATTACTGCCTCAATTTCAGAACTTGTTATTGGTCTATTCAGGGATTTGACTTCTTTCTGGTTTACTCTTGGGACAGTATTTATGTCCAGGAATTTATCCATTTCTTCTAGATTTTCTAGTTCATTTGCATAGAGGTGTTTATAGTATTCTCTGATGGTAGTTTGTATTTCTGTAGGATCAGTGGTGATATCCCCTTTATCAGTTTTTTTTTGTGTCTATTTGATTCTTCTCTCTTTTCTTCTTTTCAGTCTAGCTAGCAGTCCATCTATTTTGTTAATCTTTTCAAAAAACAACTCCTGGATTCATTGATTTTTGAAGGGTTTTTCCTGTCTCTATCTCCTTCAGTTCTGCTTTGATATTAGTTATTTCTTGTCTTCTGCTAGCTTTTGAATTTGTTTGCTCTTACGTCTCTAGTTCTTTTAATTGTGATGTTAGGGTGTCAATTTTAGATTTTTCCCACTTTCTCATGTGGGCATTTAGTGCTATAAATATCCCTCTAAGCACTGCTTTAGCTGTGTCCCAGAGATTCTGGTACATTGTGTCTTTGTTCTCATTGGTTTCAAAGAACTTATTTATTTCTGCCTTAATTTCATTATTTACCTGGTAATCATTCAGGAGCAGATTGTTCAGTTTCCATGTAGCTGTGCAGTTTTTAGTGAGTTTCTTAATCCTGAGTTCTAATTTGATTGCACTGTGGTCTGAGAGACTGTTATGATTTCCATTCTTCTGCATTTGCTGAGGAGTGTTTTACTTCCAATTATGTGGTCAATTTTAGAATAAGTGCTATGTGATGCTAAGAAAAATGTATATTCTGTTGATTTAGGATGGAGAGTTCTGTAGATGTCTATTAGGTCTGCTAGGTCCAGAGCTTGAATTCAAGTTCTGAATATCCTTGCTAATTTTCTGTCTCATTGATCTGTCTAATATTGACAGTGGGATGTTAAACTATCCCACTATTATTGTGTGGGAGTCTAAGTCTCTTTGTAGGTCTTTAAGAACTTGCTCTATGAATCTGGGTGCTCTTGTATTGGGTGGATATTTAGCTCTTCTTGTTGAATTGATCCCTTTACCATTATGTAATGCCCTTCTTTGTCTTTTTTGATCTTGTTGGTTTAAAGTCTGAAAACAACTATTATTATTAAAAGGAACAACTTTATTTGCTTTTAGAGTAGCTGATTAAAGTAAAACTAAGAGAAGAGATGAATTGTTAGAATTTTTATTACTTCAGACTTGTTTCTTCTTATCCATAAGTGTGGCAAAATGCAAACACAGATTTGCTAATGAGATTAATGAAATAAAGAGTCTCTAGTATTAATTAAAATTAAAAAGGATGAACAGATGGTCTTAACACAGCTGGAAGTATTAGGATGAAATTCTGCCCGTGTGTTTAGTCAGACAGCACAGTTGCAAGAAAGCACACCTGTTTACTTTTCTAAGAGCAAAAATATTATTAAATGTGGTTTTGATTTACTGCTATTTTGACTATTAAATCATTCCTTAGTCCTTTTGTGTCTGTGGTATCCAGAGATAATCAGCTTTAAGTAACTTAATAGTGTACATGTATGTCTGTGTTTCTTTCTGTCTAATAATATTGATCGTGACATCCACATGGTAAGGCAATCTTTTGCTACTTATGCATTTTTTGTGGCCATATAGTCAAAACACCAATGGAAAGGGTGAAAAAGAAAAATAATAAATATTAGAATATGCATTTGCTTTGATAAATTCTAAGTACTGTTTTAAGATTTTTAATATTTAAGATAATCCTCTAAGCTTTACTCATTATTCAATGTCTTGGAATTTTTGACAATATACAGCAGATAAATGATTTTAAAATAGCTTCACTTAAGTACTTTAATTTTATGGTTTTCTTAATAAATAGTAAATATGCAAAAAAGGAAAGTTTAAAGATTAAGGGATAATATTAATGTAGAATAATCCTTCAATTATGGCCATTTTAACCTTTCATTAATCATTCCTGAATATTTTTATATGTAGAGGTTCCTTTTATATATACTTGTAATTAGGCTCTACATACAATATTATATTTCATTCACCAGTATTTGTTAAGTAACTAAATAATTATTGAGACACTATTACCAAAAACAGCATCAAACCCAAACAAGAGTAATATGCAAAATACTTCCAAATTTTACTAGATTTTTAAATATTTAAAATAATTTGTTAAATTTAAAGGAATGAAGTGTATGTATTAGCCCTTAGATTAGTAAGACCTAAGTCTTACTAGTACCCCCATCCTCTTATTTTAATAAATGTAATTTGTCTGTTTACCTATCATTGAAGAGCCACCATAAAGCTGACATAAAGATTTTTATTTCAAATATCAAAGAGGCATCAGGAAAATTGTTACTTTTCTTTCTGCCTTACATATTGTATTCAATTCCTAGGACTAACATAGCAACGTACTACAAACTGGGTTGCTTAAAACAGAAATTTATTCTTTCATGGTTCCTATAGCTGCACGTCTGAGATCAAGATGTTGGCAGGGCCAGGCTCTCTCTTAAGTCACTAATGGTGAATCTGTTCCCTCTGTTCCATTCCTGCAATTCTTGTTATTCCTCGACTTGTAGACACATCACTCCAGTCTCTGCCTCCGTCATTGCCTGGCCCTCTTCCTGGGTGTCTCTTCTCCTCCTCTTATAAGGACACTAGTCATATTGGATTAGCCACTCCCTGCCACTTGAGACCCCCAGGACCTCATCTTAACTTGACTGTGTCTGTGAAGACCTTATTTTCAAATAAAATCACATTCACAGGTATTAGGGGTTAGTACCCCAGCATATATTTTTGGAGAATACCATTCAACCCATAACATACATTTCTATTTGACAACATTTAGCTCAATGGCAATAATCTTGGTAATTACTTTTTTAATATAAGGATGCTTTACTTTTTAAAATCCCCTTGCCTCTTTTACCTACCAACAGTGCATTGTTGTAGATAGAGCTGATATTGCTACAGGTTTTACTGATGAAGATAAGAACATATTTGCAGAAAGCCAGCCGTTGTTCTGGAGCGCCCAGGATGCATTACTTGTGTTTTGATGCTGATGTTTCCTATGGGAGGCAGTTTCTGATGCGGCTTTTCGTGATCTCTGCACCGTGGTGTGCACACCCTGCTGTAATCCCCTTACTTTAAGAATGGTCGTACCTAGCAACTCACTTCTAATGAAGGATGTACAGCAAAAGGAGCAGTATATGATTTCACATCAGATTGCAAAAACTGCTTCCAAGCCAAGCCTTCAGATAACTGCAGCTTGGCGAGGATCCCAGAGCCACAGGAGTCAACTAAGCCACACTAAAATTTCTGACCTATAGAAACTGTGGCATAAGGAATCTTGTTCTAAGCTACTGTCTTTTGGTGTCATTTGTTATCCAGCCATAGATAACTGATACACTTCTTCATCCTCATCTGCTACCTGTAGTCAACCAAAGCAGTTTTATACAAAGGTACTGTTTTCTGGCTTTTTATTGCAACCAGATTTCACAATTTTTTTGAGTGTTGGTGTAGAGGATGGTGAGATATCCATGGAATAGAAGATTGTTGAATGAGAAAGTCAGAGGTAGCAAGGAAAATGTGTATTTAGTTCAAAAAATCCTATCAACCTAGTTGTATGTGTTGATAATAAAGATCTCTCTGTCTTTCCTGGCAATTCGGATCAATCTTGTTAAGGTTGAACAGACATAGGCTCAGGTGTTTGAATGGTTCATATTTGTGTTTTACTCCTAAGGGTGAAGCACCTGTAATTTTTAGGGCTTAAGATATCATCATGAAAAAAATTAAAAGAAGATTTTTAATGGTAAATGGAGATGCTAAGCTTGTTTAATGGCTATTTTTTTTTTTACTACAAGTAAATAATAATTTATTTTCATAAGCTTTTACTGATGGTGCTGGCCATGCTAGCTTCAGATTCCCTGACTGAATTTTCCCATGTTGGGACAGCAGTTGCTTATAGTAGATTTGGTTTGCATCGCAGGTACACACTTTCAGTTTGAAGATGTATTGCTTTTAGGGGGAGTTTGTTACTAATTTTGTTCTTGATTCATCATTTAAACAAAATTAAAGCATGTAATTTTGTTCTTCTGAATACACTGTGACTCTCAGCAACAGCTATTTGTTGATCATTTCTGTTGATGAAATCAACAAATCCTGTGGTTAGACTGTTTGATTACTTCTATCTTATACTTTCTTGTGAGATTCTGTTTCAGGAAGCAAAAACAGTGAATTCTTCATCTTATATGTTTTAATGAAGTGTTTCTAAATAAAATTTCTGGTACAACAGAGAAATTATATTTTGCCATGATCTCAAAGACATCAATTTCTGTTATCACCAGACTTCAATTTAGGTGATCGTTTTTTGGTGATTAATGCCCAGATTTAAAAGTAATCTGAGAAATAAAGATTCAACACATCTTTTCTCTAATATTGTGTCGTATCTCTTTTCCCTGGTACATTTTGTTATACTTTTGGATCACTTACTGAGATTTATTTACCTAAAATTGTGCATCCTTGGCATATCACTTTAAAGGTGTGATCATTCATCGATGCGCAATTTATCTTGATTTCATAGCAGTATTATCAAAATCCATCCCTTAGAGATGTTACATCCGTATAAATGAGAACGATTTTATCATCTTCTCTAAAATGTTTGCTCTTGTTGCATTCATGGATTTAAGGTGCTATAGAGAATGAAACTAATTGTATCTCTGTGAAACCTAACATTAAAAAAAAAGTGCCTTCTGTGCACTCAAAGGCAAGATTCGATTAATAATGATGTAACCTATAGAGTTCAATGCTGAGTCTTAAATCCTGCGTTGTTTACCTAAAGAAGCCAGGTTTAGTCATTTTTAATTGACTTTAAGTTATAAAATTACCAGGCCGGGCGCGGTGGCTCACGCTTGTAATCCCAGCACTTTGGGAGGCCGAGACGGGCGGATCACGAGGTCAGGAGATCGAGACCACGGTGAAACCCCGTCTCTACTAAAAATACAAAAAATTAGCCGGGCGTGGTGGCGGGCGCCTGTAATCCCAGCTACTTGGAGAGGCTGAGGCAGGAGAATGGCGTGAACCCGGGAGGCGGAGCTTGCAGTGAGCCGAGATCGCGCCACTGCATTCCAGCCTGGGCGACAGAGCGAGACTCCATCTCAAAAAAAAAAAAAAAAAAAAAAAGTTATAAAATCACCTTGAAGAGTAGAATCAAAATTTCAAATATCCTTAAAACTTGTGGGCAAAATCAAATAATATTCAGTGAGTGGAAGAACAACTAACATTATTGGGTAGAAGGCCATGTAGTGTTCTTGCTGTTTTTTTAATTAAGTATCACAAAGACAAAAATCATCTTTATCTCATGCTCTTAGTAGTCTTTGAGTTTACTCTTGGTTGTAAGGCCTTAAAAAGATTTATCAAGAACCAACATAATAGGCTAGCCACTAATTATGAAACTCCCTTTCTCCTAAAAGTAGAATTAGAGGGAGAAATATCAAATAAACAAAAGAATGCTTCTCAGGCCCTTTCTAACCTGCTAAATCTAGTTATTTAGATTATAGAGCTTGAAATAAAAAAGAGTAAAAAATTTTACTCCAAAAAAATAGAGAGAGTAGATTTCTCAGAGGGCCCCCACGCCTGGTAAAGATTTGGTCAGTTCATCTTGATGCAGTTTACAGTTTATACAGCCCCATGACTGTGAATTACCAATAATCATCAATATTAGAGTCATTAAGTTGTTGTACTTTATGTTTCCTCTTTGTCCCTATTAATTTGTTAACAAAGCATCTATATCTAATAGATGATTTCTTTTTAAAACTAGCCATTTGTAAAATACCAAAAATACCAAAAATAAAAAGAAGAAAATCAGTGTTTTCCACACATGCACTATTAAATAATTTGGTGAATGGAGAACAAAACACATTCACTTTATTTTATCTCTTTAGATAATCTAGCAAGTCAGTAAATTTTTGGCCAATAGAAAACAGACTTTAACAATGGGTCTGCATTAATTAGAATGCTTTCATTTTGTCCCACTGAAAATGTAGTGGCCCAATTAAAGTTCACCCAATTTATATTTAGATATCCATAGCTACCATTCACTTCATGGAGGGAAACAAATGCAGTCAGATGCAAAATAAAGACTTTTTCCTTCATACACACACACACACACACACACACACACACACACACACATATATATCTCAAGCAAATGCCCACTTATGGAGGCTATTTATTTTTCTTCTTGGTGGCACTGTTTGAGCTCTCTGATTCGTGTATCGAACATGGTGACATATTTACGTCTGTGCATTCATGTCAGACCTTTCAGAGGTTCTCCCTGTTTCCTAGCAGACTGTTTGAAATAGCTCTTTGTCAGTTTCAGTTCACACCCATAAAATTGGCTTCAAGTTTCCACCTTGTTTGAAACTCCCTGGCCAATAACCTTCCTAACCCAAACCAGATGTGAAAAAGTTCATCCAAACAGTTTTGAAATGTGTTGACCTTGTCCACATATTACAGAGTAGGGGTTTGTAAAACCTAATCTAAAATCCTATTTTCCTTCCTTTGGGGTATGTCAGAGAAATATTTCATTACCCTTCTAAGGTCAGATGTACGTAGATCTGCAAATCTGTAACATCTCCACTTTTTTTCTAAACCTGTTTAAGTACCTTGGGAATCATCCAGTGTCCTCTGTCCTCCCACCTTTTTGAGGATGGGCAGTTAGAATGCCTGCCCCCTGCCTGGAATTTTTCTGTGGTTAGCTAAGTAATTTCTTTTTTGTAGTTATCCCTGCACAATGGCCTCCATCTTCCCATTCATCAAGAGTCACATTCTTCCAATACAAGGACAACTACCCCCTTAGGACTAGAACTTAATGTCTTCCACCTGTAAGAGGCTTTGGGCTGATGGCCTCCTCATTAGCATGCTCAGTGTAAGGGATGCCCAAATGGACTTGCTCGCTGAAATTATCTTTTCTTGCAGGATAATGTTGATGAGAGAAAAGTCTTGTTTGCAAAATCAGCTGGAGTTTATATGTTGATATTTTCATATAGATAGGGCTCCATTTACTCATTGTTTTATGCGTAATTGAATATTGGGGACAGTCTTGGAAAAAGGTTTTAAGGAACAAATATTTACTGACACAATGACAATAAAAAGAGAAAGCAAGCATTTTACCTACTGGCATGTGGTTTCATTTTGTGGAGCACCTAAGTTGATTACTGTAATCAGAGAGATGTGTAACTGAAGATAATAGTAATATTTTCCACTAAAATATACTGCTCTTACCATGTAAAGTTGGCAGCTTTCAAATATGGACTCTGTTCAGGAATTGTAGAAGAGCTTCAACTGACCACCGGCTACAGAATATTGCATTTTTCTTCTTTCTCTCTGTAATTCTTCTATAGATTTGATTACACAATCTCCCCACAATCTATCCACATTTCATCACTCCCCACCCCATTTGCCCTATCTAGCCCACATCATCTCTTTCCTGGACCACTAAATAATCTCCTGAGTGGTCTCCCAGCTTACACTCTTGCCCTTCCCCATGGTTTATTCTTTGTAAACAGCCAAAGTGATCTTCTTAAAGGGAAGGTAATAAATGTTTTGGGCTTGTGGGCCATATTATCTCAATCACATCTGCTCCTCCCTGATGTTATAACATGAAACCACAAAACCAAGCATGAAACCAGCCACAAACAGATGAAGGAAAGTGCATGGCTGCATTCCAATAAAATTTTATTTACACAAACTGATGGCCAGCCATTTGGCCAGTTTGCCAACCCTGTTTTAAAACTAAATATCAGGACGTGTCACTTTCCTGTCTGACGCCCTCCTTGGTCTTCTTATTTTACAACTATAAAATCTGAACTCCTCTCCCTGGCTTACAAAGCCTCCCTTCTGTGAACTCACTGCTAAACATCCTGACCAGGCATCCTCCTTCCTGCATACTTCACAGACAGTATCCCCTCTGGCCTATTTGCTGTGACTGTGTCCGTATGACCTCGACGTTTGCTGTTCCCTCCAACTGAAACCCTCTTCACTCCCATCGACACCTTGCTGGGGTATTTTTGGTTTTGTTTTTAATCACTTGGGTTTTAGCTTCAATCTACCTCTGTGGAGAAGCTTCCCTGACCCTCTGTGAAAATTATTGCACTCTCATTTCCTGTACCAATACTGTTCATCCCTTTTTGCAGATTTGCTTTCTTCAGGGTCTCACTATTTCAAATTATCTTTTTGGTTTTGTTTGTTTATTTTTTGAGACAGGATCTTGCTTTGTCAGTAAGACTGGAGTTCAGTGGCCCAATCATGGCTCATTGCAGCCTCAATCTCCCTGGATCAAGTAATTCTCTGACCTGAGCCTCCCAAGTAGCTGGGAGTACAGGCCTACCACCACGCCTGGCTAAATGTTTTTTTTTTAATTATTTATTTTTATTTATTTTTATTTTTTATAGAGACAGGGTCTCACTATGTTGCGCAGGCTGGTTTTGAACTCCTGGGCTCAAGGGATCAACCCACTTTGGCCTCCCAAAGTGAAGGGATTACTGGTGTGAGCCACCACACCCAGCCTTATTTATTCTTATCTTATGTTATTCTATTTATTTATTTATTTTTGAGACAGAGTCTCACTCTGTTGCCCAGGCTGGAGTGCAGTGGCACAATTTCAGCTCACTGCAGCCTCTACCTCCTGGGTTGAAGTAATTCTCCAGCCTCAGCTGCCAAGTAGCTGGGACTATAATCACCCACCACCATGCCTGGCTAATTTTTGTATTTTTAGTAGAGATGGCATTTCACCATGTTGGCCAGGCTGGTTTCGAACTCCTGACCTCAGGTGTATCCGCCTACCTTGGCGTCCCAAAGTGCTGAGATTACAGGCGTGAGCCACCACGCCCAGCCTTATTTTCTTTATTAATTTATTGTATGTTGAGGCATGGACTTTGCTTTTCTATATCAGCAATATCCAGAGAAGTGTTGGAGTCATAATCAGTCTACAATTAATGGTTGCCGAATGAATAGATGTAAATATAGCTTTTTTTTAGTATTAGTGCAGAGTCTAAGTATTAAGTATTAGTAGAATAAAAATAATAAATCCTTAAAGGCTGATTGAAACAAAGTAAGAGGATGATATGGAACTGCTTATATCTGCCTTGCTACTTGATCTGTTAATAGTAATAGAGGGTCTAATAGTCTTAAATAGAGTCCTGCTCTCTTCTCTGTGTAGCTTAACCTACACCCAGAGGAAAATTCAGTGGGCAATGGTCTACAAGGACATTGAGATTCTAGAAAAGTCCAGGAGAGAGCCATCAAGGTTGGGAAATGCATCAGACCACATTCTCGGAGGAGCAATAGACACAATCTATTTTTGTTCAGCCTAGAAGAGATTCACAGCATTAGGGGCTCTATGTTGACATACTCCTTTATAATGTACCGTGAGCTCAAATATCCAAACAGCAGTAAACTTACATAAAGGTACAAGGAGTCATTGGTCATGAGAGAAGTATCAATGAAAACCTCAGTAATTGCACCACTGTATACTCATCCAAATGCCTAAAACAGAAAAATAACATTATGTCTTTCAAGGTGTGTGTCATCTTAGATAACATCAAGAGTTGGCAGTTGAGGTGCAACTGGAATTCTTAATTTACAGCAAAGTAGAAATCGGTACAACCATTTTGGGAAACGATTGGACAGGATCTACTAAAGCTAAATATAGCATAGCGTATGATTCAACCATCTTAGTTCTAGATATATACTCAACATAAATGCTTACATATGTGTGCACATGGCTGTACTATTCAAATTAGCCCAAACTGGAATAACACAAAGTAAGTGGGGTGTAGTCCTTCAGTGGAATACCAACAGAAATAAGAATGGGAAAAACAGTTGCCATATGCAAAAAGAAAAAAAAAAGGATACATCTTATAAACAATGACAAACACAAGAATAGTACACTGAAGCATCCATTCTGTCTGAGCTTATTTACAGAAAGTTAAATTTTTAACAATCTCTGCTGGAAGTCAGGGGCCTGATGATTGGGAAGGGAGTGTTTGTGGCATTGGTAATATTCTGCTTCTTGCCCTGGGTGCTGGTCATACAGGCCTGCTCATTTACCTGTACACCGATGTGATCTTTCTGTAAGTAAGATATGTATTAATAACATGTTCACTTCATCATAAGTTGCTTGATGGCTTCCCTCACCAGCTAGAATACAGAGCTCACATCAACTTTCTCTGGTTTCTCTCCCAAAACTCCTACCAGGTCCTCTCCTATAGCAGACACTCGTTAAGTGCAGGAGACAGTGCTTTTAGGAGGAACAAGACAGTTGAATATATTAAGGAATGTTCTAGCTATTTTATAAATAGCACTGGATGGAAAAAATAACAATTTGACCTTAATAAATCACACTCACACTCTCACTTGCTTTTTGATTTTCAATATCAAATTACAAAACTCTACAAATGTCCTTGATGCTGTTTCATTGCATATTAGTTCCTGAATGGATTTATAATAATCTTCCTGCTTCCCCAGCAGAAATATCACTGGCATGGCCCTCCCCCAGAGCCTAGTCCCTGCTCTGTGCCATTTATTGTAACTAATTGGCCTAGACTGCATGAGATCACATTTAACAAAACATCTGATGGCTCCTCTGGTTGATAGGTGCTTCAGAAGGCTCCCTAAAGTGTCTAAGGTTTTCATTAGTTTTTAGAGCACACTGAGTTAATTATATTGCTCACTAGCTTTTCAGGTTGAATAGTCAACTAGAAAAAGAAGTAAGCATGGAGAGGCTGGAGAGGGAGTAAAACCATTTCTTGTTTTGGCAGCCTTCAAACCTTGTCCTCAAAACTTGAGAGTTACTGCGGCCTTTCTTGAAGCAAAAAGTTGATGACCTGGGAGTGACTTACTAAATGCAGGTGGCTCGTAGAAGAAATAAAACAGGACCTCACCCCTTGCTGGAATGTGCAATTTGTGGTAAAACTTGAGGGCCCATTATGATATGTTGACAGCATTCCTCTTGAAAAGTCAGGACAAAAATGAAAGCTAGAGAAGCAAACTGCGTTTAGATTGTGCTGTTGCTCTTTGGTCCACAGGGCTTTGTCATGAGGGAGCATGGGATACAGTGGGATACTATGAAGGAAAAGGTTGCCGAAGATTGTAGGGGTGCTCGTTCCCTGCATTACAGTACTAGGGAGAAAATGAAGAGGGCCATCGTCTGTAGTCGGTGATAGTGCTAGGACCAGTTGACGAGTGAGTTAGCTTTTACGGCTCTTTCCAGATCTGAATTCTTTTTCCAACAGGAATGTGGCAGCCACACTACATCACAAAACTCTCACGTGTTTTTGAGGTCTTGCCAGATTGCTTCTCACCATGGCAATGATGTCTAGGGGAGAATCTGTAGGAAGCTTACTGAGTCTTTTAGTCCTGAACAGAGCACCTAGCTTCTGAATGGAAGGACGGTTGTCATGGAACATTCCGGACTGCTGGAAATTAGCTTGGTGGTTCTATCTCCTTCACAAACCCACCATTGTGTTAGCTTTCTAATTACAGGACTTTGCAAACCAAGTGTCTATTCTAAGGAATATTAATTATATCAAATTTATTGTATATACTAAGGATAGTTACTAAAGTATTCACTTTTTCAGTCATGTGTATGTGGTGTATATTTTAAGTATGGAGTATAGATATACATGCAGATAAGGGCATCCATTGTACATCTAGATATGAGTGTGGATTATAGATATGGATGTGAGCATGAATTATATACAAATATGGAATATTCACATAAAGGAAGCCTAGTTATGAAGGGAAGAAAGGGCCATATTAAGGCATTTTTATTTTTTGAAGCAGATCTGTCCCTCCTTATTAGTCTTGAAGATCAATTCTGAAAATCTAAGTAATTTGAGAAAAAAAATGACCGTACGTATATGTAATAATGAAAGTGACTTAGGGTGTGAAATGCTTAAAGGCATGGATACAATATTCTTCATCTCTGTATTCCCAGCACCTTCACACAATAGATGTGACTGATGAATGCAAAAATGAAAGAATAAATAGCATATGCCTTCATCCACTCGAAGCAAAGAAAAAAAAAAGTCAATCTCTAAGTGTTTCCCATCATAGGTAGATGCAGCATTCCCAGCTTTCTACTCTGAGAGGAAAAATGCTGCAAATCACATCTCCCTTGTCCTGTAGTTTTCAAAGTGATGTCCACGTGTCCCTGCAAATTTCTGCTGGGTACGAGGCGGGCTCCTTGCTGCACAGCCAGGGAGTAATTTCAGTTGTGCTCTGGTGGAATAAGACATTTTGAGCATCAGCAAGGATGTTTGCAGCTGACAGTCCTATCAGCAAATGCAGCTTATTAAGATCACCGCCACCACAACAAAAAAACAAATATTGGAGATGAATATAAGACAGATGATTTTGTTTATCTCAAGTGAAAAAGACAAGCAATGAGACCCCTGGGAGCACTGAAATGAGAAACTTCTGAAGCTAATTGAGATATGATTAAAAAGATTGCTGTGTGTTATTGCCAGCAGTCATTGAGTTTTGTCATTAGGTTTCCAGTGTTGGAGCAATCAAACCAGTTATGGCTTCAGCAAGCAGCAGAGTATCTTTTAGTATACATATTTCCTGGAAAACTATAACTTATTAAAGGCATAAGTGGGGTTTCTGAAACAAATTCAATACATGTATTTTAAGAAATTGCTCTCTTTGGTATCACTTATTATAGACTCAGATGTGTCACTGGATTTTGTCTTTTTATATGGCAGTGCTGTCCAATACAGATACGACGCAAGTCGTGTATGATTTTAAATTTTCTTGCAGCTACATTAAAAAAGTAAAAAGAAAGAGGAGAAATTAATCTTAATAATATTTTCAATTAAACTAATGTATATATAATATCATTTTTACATGTCTTTAATATGAAAATTATTAGCAAAATATTTTACTTTTTTTTTTTTCTGTACCAGTCTTTGAAATCCAGTGTGTATTTTACATTTACAAGACATCTAAATTTTGGCCAGCCATATCATGGCTAATGGCTACCATATTGCACAGGGCAGAGTAAAGCTTCTCCTCTACTTGGTTATTGTCAGAGATAAATTATGTAGTTTATATTACTTCCAGTATGCCACTTGGAAATTTCAGGACATACTCTTTAAGTGATATTATATTTGCTAATGGAGGAAAATTATCTTTCTACACTCATCTTACAGTGACTCAAAACTCTCAAAATATGAAAGAATGAGAATAAAGAATACATTCTGGTTTTGTAGAAAACCATTAATAAGTAATACTATGTATTTTAATTATATTTTATCATGCCCCAAGTTATTGTTCAGGCTAAATTTCAGGATAAAAATTATCTGGCTTTTATATATGGTTCATGACGATGTGTTATACATTGTAAAATCCTCACTAAAGAAAACGGAATTACTATTCACAAGATTATCTCTAGAAAAATGTCACTGTGTATTAGATGCTTGAGCCAAGTGTGAAATAGTGTAGTCTATATAATGTGATCAGGCATAAAATATTGAAAAAATATATAAAATAAGGCTAATCCCCTATCACACTTGAAATTTTTATGTAAAAAAAAAAAAAAAAAAAAAACATCTGAGAAGTCAAGGATCTTAGTTCTCATTGAAGAGTTGGTATGAAATGGTTGGTAGTCCATTCCCATAGTCCATCTCATGGTACCATTAAATTCAGTTATTTTACTAATGAGAAATATTTGTACTGAGAGCACATGCAGAACAATAGAACCAAGGGCAAGTAATGGCAGAAACACACGAGGACGATGCCCTGACTTAGAAATTCAGTTACGTGGCATTGAGGTAGCTGAGACAGAGAGAAGGAATGGTTGACGAAGAGGCAGGTTCACTGTGCTTAGGAACTGGTGAGATGATGGTGGTTGTTTTTCTTTGCTCTTCTTCTTAGTTGACTTTGATAGTTAATATAAATTTCATGTTCTTTCATTCATGGTCTTCAATATTAAGCTATCCACACCCACATACTTTAATGACCCCCTATCCAACATTTAGGTTTAGCCAGCTTAAATATTTGTTATTGAATTCATCATGTGTTAAACCTCAGCTTCTACAGAAATGTAGCATTAGAATTCTGCAGTTTTGGGTTGAAAAATGAAAACATTGTTGTTTTAGTAAAAACAAAAGTGTCTTGAAGGCTTGAAATCCCACAAATAAGCCACAAACTGTGTTAAAAATGAATGAACCATAAAGCTCTTCAAAACTCAAATTTGGAGTCATTAAAATCGCTTTGAATTTGTACTACTTTTGTTGGTAATTAAAACGTTTGCAGAATCTCACAAGTGGGAACAATTGTAGAGTTATTGTTTCACAATGATGTTAGCACATCCCTTAAACAAAAGCTGCAACCACAGTAGACATGGTAGAACCTGAGCAATCTGAGTGACAGATTGACTTGTTCTCCCATTTGTCTGGGTGAAGAGCATTGAACAATTATGCATACTTTTGAGGGACTGGAAAACCACTCCCTGTTCCATCACTGGGTCACTTAAAATTCAGAAATTTTAACTTGGGAGTAGGAATTTCATTGCTTTTTTATCCAAGTAGAATCTAGGTTTAGACATTTTTAGCAACTTAATTGGAATAATTTCAAGGATAGACTATGTATATTAAAAACCACCAAATTGTGATGGAGATATTGTAAATGTAAAAATAATGAGCCAATTAATATATCCAAAAATAAGCACATGAAAATTGGCTCTGATGGAAATTTTTAAAAATAACCAATTGCCTGATTATTGTAATTACATGTTTCCCTTTCTTATTCTGCCTCCTGTGGAAAACAAACAACAAAAAATACAAAGAAACTACACAATTAATAACTATTAATGATAATAATGGTTTATAAACCATTTGAAATCTTCCTGAAATACAATAGATAATAAAGTACTAAGTTATATTAACTCCAATTCAAATTACAAGGTTTCCCCTAATATTTTTAATGAGTAGACCTTAAATCTTACCTTATAACTTAAGATTAATATATAGCCTGTTATTGCTGACATGTTTCATCCATATGTGTATGTATATTGTCCTTTTTTTACCAATGCATCTCAAGTGGTGATAATGACTTTTGTGTCAATAAAGATAATTACTGTTGTATGTTTTCTAATATAAAGGAAAAACAAGGAGCCTATAATAATTCAAGAAAACTCAATTAACTATTTCATGCATACCTGGTTTCTGTAGCCAGGACTCCAAAGTCTTGTGTGAAGATGTCGAGGATGGGTGTGGTGGCTCAAACCTGTAATCCCAGCACTTTGGGAGGCCAAGGTGGGCGGATCACAAGGTCAGGAGTTCGAGACCAGCCTGGCCAACATAGTGAAACCCCATCTCTACTAAAAATACAAAACTTAGCTAGGCGTGGTGGTGGGTGCCTGTAGTCCCAGCTACTCAGGAGGCTGAGGCAAGAGAATCACTTGAACCCAGTAGGTGGGGTTGCAGTGAGCCATTGCACTCCAGCATGAGTGACAGAGCAAGACTCCATCTCAAAAAAAAAAAAAAGAAGATGTCCAAGGATAGACAGAGGATGATGAGTAAGGGATGACAATCATCTTTGATCAACCTTTGTCAAGTTAGTCATGAAATTGATTCTTCTGAAAAGCTAGATACACTTCCATTTTGTCCTTCGTCTTTGAAGTTAATTGCCTGGTCAATTTTCAAAACCAAAATAATAATCACTACCTGTAACAAGGCTGCCTGATGCATTCTAGGGGACACCATTGTATTATGGACTATATGAATGGGTAGAGTTTTGCAGTGCATGTTCTGTACTATTTGTCTGGAGGATCCGATCCATTTCTGTGCTGGATATTTGCATCCATTGTTTGGCTAATTAATTCTGAAAAGTAGGTCATATTTTACCTGAAGTTAAATGACTTGCCCAAGGGTCTTGTTCCTTTTGCCTATGGATGTGACAGTTTATGACTTCTCTACAAGACCAACATCACTTCAAAATTGATCTTAAAAAGAGAAAGTATACACCTGAAAAGGATTTTTTAAATGGAAAGAGGGTGCTGTGCTCTTGGCATTCTCAACTTCCAGAAAGCATTTGGCTCTAGAAGAGTTTATCATCTTTCTTTGCTAAAAAAGACACATACCATATTATGGAAGGCTCTCAGGGGCCCAGACAGTCACATGTTAAATGAATATAACCAGACCCTTTGGAGCTGAAAGCTCTCTTGAAACTAGAGATGAATGTGAGGAATTTCAAAATAGCTATATATCAAAACTTTAACTGTGTGGGAAACTTTTACAGCAAGTTCTCCTCTCCTCAATATGTGTGACAGCACACTGACATCCATGAACTATGAGTAATAGGGCTGCTATTATGTCTCGTTGCCATATACATACATCTATTTTTAATATGCTCCAATACAATTTTCAGTTCAAGAGAAGGCATGCCACTTCTCTTTAATGATAATGATGAATAGAATATTGATTAGAAAACAGTCTGAATAACAGGTAATTGATAGGGGTAGGAGATGTGACATTTTCCGTCTTCTTTTTACATAATAACTACAAATTTCCAAGCTGCAACAATATATATATCAGGCACAATCAAGAAAATGAAATATATAAATTAATTTTTAAATTAAAATGTCTGATGCTTAAATAAACATAGCCTTATAATTTTGTACTACAAATAAATTTGAGGTATTTACCAGTTGAAGGAAAATAGTATCATTTGCACAGAGATTGAGGATACTGATTAGTGTTTATGGTAAGAATTTTGAATGTGTCTTTCAGTTTGTTTCTTGGATGGAAGGTACATGTGCTTCTGAAATTATGACATTCACAAAATACACTGTTAAGGTTCTTATTTACTCTGATGCATATTAAATGGACTCAATAGCATGAGAAATGCCCACTTCTTTTAGCTAAACTCAGAAAGGCCACAGTTTCCTATTAAGCTTTGTATAGTTTTATGAGAAAATAAAGATAAAAGGCATGCGGAAATGAACGAGATTGACCTTCTCCATTTTCCAAGATGCCATTGCAGGCATTCTGTGTTCATCTTACTTTTGCTTTTCTCTGCAACTCTAGTTGTGCCTTTTTATTTTCTTTCTGCTGTTTACTTTGAATGTGTGCTTCAGAGCATCCTGCATGCATTGCTTGGCCATTGCACTATGACTGGCTTAACTAAGTTGAACAAACAACTATTTGTAGAAACTAGAATCCTGGTTGATATGGACTTATTTCAAGCAAGTAGACCAAAATGATCTCTTAATGGATCTATAGTGGCTTGCGAGGACCTTTAAAATAAGAAGCCATATTACTCATTTAATTAAGGCTTTGATGAAAGTGCTTAAGATTTTTCCTACAACTGTGTCATCTTTTCTAATCTTCTAAAGTACGTTAAAGATAGATAGCCCCCATTCTCAAAGGTACTTCAATTAAAAACAATAGGAGCACCATAATCCTTGGTAGAAAATACTTGGAAAACTTGATAAAAGGAGTGAAAGGAAGACAATCAAAGTTCAACATTCGTCTATTTATTTTTAGAAAATGCAATTTAATTAAGTATAGTCTCCATCTCTACCTGCTTTCACTACATCTTGAGAGACTCAGGAAAGCTCTTTTTTACAATAGAAGATGAGTGAATAACAATTTCTGTGAAAAAATATGTTTCTTCTTAAAAATTATTGGGGCCATTCTTCCTAGAAAAAGTAGGTGAACAAATGTAATTTTTTATAAAATGTTCCTATTTTGTGAAAATGTTGATTGGTAGGACTCTATACTCTAGAAATAGCTTTACCAAAACATTATATTTATTTTGGATGTCTTTACAGAACATTTGAATTTGCTGTTAGTCTCAGAGCTTTTTCTAAGATCAGCTTTTCCTTAGTAATCAGGCAGAAATATGTTTTTAAAAATACTCGGAATTATGCAGCCTTAGACTTGAACCAACACTGAAAACTCGCTTGATGTCATGCTCCTCAAACTTCTTATATTTTCAGACTAAAGATATCTACAACTTGTGCCAGATTACCAACCACTTTTTTACCTGGACAAACAACTTGATACGTCATGGGATATCAGCGAATTTCCTGTTCTTAATATTTGCAAATAGCAACACAATGCAATCTAAGTTAAGGAAAGTGTTAGTGCTTCATGTAATATGACTCAATGCCTGCTAAATAGTCTTCGAATATATCTTCATGACCAATGGAATGTCTGCGTGCATATATACCTTATTATTATCATTATTAGATTTGTCATATGTTAGATTTTTCATCATTAATGAGCTGAATATTCTTGACTTTTGGCCTACAGTAGACAGAAGTTGTTCGAATAGTGGTATCTGGTCAGGCTAGGTAAACTGATCACCCATGTTTTCTGAAAGCACAGTGGCCATAAAGAATGATTTGGGTCATTTCATGACAGTTTTTTCCCATATATTAGTTTCCCATAGCTTCTAAGCTGTTTTCAGACTACAGCTTCCCATATTACTTTAAAAACAAAATTAAAATTCATATACCACATATTTACTTAGAAATGACTTCAAAACGGAGCCAAAGAGGTTGTCAGCATTTTCCCATTCTGCATTTAATCCTCATGGTTAACATTATAATAATCAATACTTCCATCACACAATAATTCTCAGAGGTAGAGACATGGGGGTTTGGAGTAGGAGAGAGAGGAAGGGAGGTAAAGCACCCCTCACAGGAAGTCATATTAGAATTTCAGATTGTGGACTGGACAGTTTGAAAGAAAGAAAAACAAATTTGAATTCTACACATTCCGATACTTTATGAACGGATTATGCTTATTTCCTTCCTATCTGCCACTGTAAAGTTCACTGTTTTAGCAATTCTCTAGTTCACATAAAATCTGTTTTTGTTTTAATCTGTCCTCCAAAAGAACTCACAATGATAGTTTAAATTACAAGTGTACTTGATTTTACACACACACACACACACACACACACACATACGCATACATACACACGCATGAGATATCAATGGTTTTTAGTAAAGATATAATGACATTCTGGCCAGTTACCCAATACAGAGGTCAGCGATGAGATGGGACAAAAGGAAGCTGCTACTGGAGGTCTCCAGTATCTACAAGAGGTCTAGTAGATAGTTAGATATGGAAGTAATATGGCCCGCAGTGCCTTTCCCATTAGTTGAAATGTGCATAAATTCATGGGAAAATTGTTAGAATCTCCCACAATGGACTTTCCCTCCCTTCCCCCTCAGACAATAGATAAGAGAAGAAAACTAGTTAGGTGATGAATTTTCTCCTTCTATAAGCATGACATGTGGCTTCTGTAATGTGCCCTTGAATATATAAAGGGAGTTGTTTTTCCTGTATGTATTAAAGCTCAAAAGAAACTTTTAATTATACATAATAAGTAATAGGAAACTTCTTATTTCTTAATTCTTCAAATACATTTTTTTTTTTTTTTTGAGACGGAGTCTCTCTCTGTCACCCAGGCTGGAGCGCAGTGGCGCGATCTCGGCTCACAGCAAGTTCTGCCTCCCGGGTTGGCACCATTCTCCTGCCTCAGCCTCTCCAGTAGCTGGGACTACAGGCACCCGCCACCATGCCCGGCTAATTTTTTGTATTTTTAGTAGAGACGGGGTTTCACCGTGTTAGCCAGGATGGTCTCGATCCCCTGACCTCGTGATCCACCCGCCTCGGCCTCCCAAAGTGCTGGGATTACAGGAGTGAACCACCGCGCCCGGCCTTCAAATACATATTGAGTGTCCATTATATGTCAGGCCCTTTTCTATGTTCTAAAGCTAGCGTAGGGATTTAAGCCCTTAGGAAATTACTGCCTGCATGAAATTTATAGTCTAATGAGAGTTTGGGGAAAGTCACACAGTAAATCAAATGAATAAGTAAAATACATAATTTGTCAGATTGTGAAAGGTACTATGAAGAAAAAATAAAATGAGGAAAGAGATATAAGGGTTTTCATTGTATGGGGCAGTCAGATAAGGCTTCACTGAATTTGAATTAAAAACCTAAAGCAGGGGAGATAAATCATGGTGTTCCCCTTTATTTGGGACTTTCACCATCCCCTTTCAATTACAAATGATCTAAGTCATTGAAGAATTGTGTCCAATAACCAGTAAGACAGTTGTAAAACACCTTTAAAATTACAAATCACTAGAGAATACTACAGCAACGGGACATTGTTCTATGTTGTAAGGTCTAATTTTAATTATATTTATAACTTATTGTTGATACACATTTTGTTGAAAGTGTACTAAAGAAGCTTTGTGCAGTAAAATGATGCCAGATTAAAGTAGGTAAAGGAGTAACCACCAAAAGTAAATATGTAGCTGGAAGTAAATTATTTACTTTAGAAACATTTCAAATGCCACAGTCTAATTCCATGGACAAGTGTTTTCTTAAAGCATTGTGCGGCAATTAAGGATAAAGACTGGAAAAAGTCAAGGTCAAGAAGCAGTGTTCTGTAATTAGGCCAGAGTTATGGCAGCTTTTTGCTGGGAGGAATTCAAAACATGATCAGAATGATAAGTGGGGCTGAAATTGATAAACAGTTTAATATTACAATTGCTCTGTTGTACCCTGACAGTATCACATTTGCTAAACAATGCAAATCCTTTATGAGATAAAATCTCCTGATCATATTTCAAAGCTTTTAGTAGAAAGCAAGTGGCAGTTCAGCTTGCAAGATATATTAGATGAATTTAACGCTAATTCCAAATAGCAATTCTAAAATGATTGAAAAATAAATTCAGGTACAAAAATAATAAATGCAAGACTCAAAAAGTCTCATGCCTAATTACAATCTGGGACATTGTGGCTAATTTTGAGGCAAAGCTTCAAAAGGTAGTTTACTTTACGTAGAAAACTATCTCGTTTAAAAGAGAAAACTGTGTTGTTAACAAGAATGTTTCTGGGAAGGGAAATAAGGAGTTGTTACGGTTTTTCATTAGTTTTTTTATATGTTTGCAATTAGAACATGATGCTATTGATTTTATAATTATTGAAGAAACCAAATAATGTACCTAATATATCACAAAGTTAGTTTTTCTATTATGTTTGAACTTTTATAGTATACCGATACCCATCCAGAATCTTCTTCTTCTTTTTTTTTTTTTTTTTTTTTTTTGAGACGGAGTCTCGCGCCCTCACCCAGGCTGGAGTGCAGTGGCGCCATCTCGGCTCGCTGCAAGCTCCGCCTCCCAGGTTCACGCCATTCTCCTGCCTCAGCCTCCTGAGTAACTGGGACTACAGGCACCCGCCACCACGCCCGGCTAATTTTTTTGTATTTTTAGTAGAGATGGGGTTTCACCGTGTTAGCCAGGATGGTCTCGATTTCCTGACCTCATGATCCACCCGTCTCAGCCTCCCAAAGTGCTGGGATTACAGGCTTGAGCCACCGCGCCCGGCCCAGAATCTTCTTAGTCTTGTCTTCTACAGGACATGGAGCCACAGGGCACGTTATTTTATCCTTGTTAGAATGTGGTCTCCTGTTTCTCATGCTCATCTCATACATTTTCTTTGTCATTACTTCTCTTACAAACCTGGGATTCAGTGCTCTTCCATAGACATAATATAGACAGCAGAGCCTCGCCCCTGAGTTTAAATTATATTGTATTAATCTCCCTATACTTATGTTTGCTTTCTATAATTTCTATGTGCCCATCCTCTCTTGAATAAATAACTTTATTGATTGGTTATTAGTTTTGCTTTTCTCCATAAACCAATAAATGCTTACCCCCAGCACTCTTACTCTACTTAAGTAGCCTTATCATGACCTAGTTGTTGAACTTTCCATTAATCTTTATACGCGTCCCTAATTCTCCAAATCCCCTGGCAAATTCTCTCTCATCTTACCATGTTGTATCAAATTATGACTCCTCCCAATTTCATAGTTTTCACTATTTAAAAAGGACTATATTTACGTATTGTATTTTTATTCCAGTAAGAACAGAGTCAGAAAATGAGACAGAATTAAAAATATGTAAGTCCAGGAAAGAACATAACAAATGTTGAATTGTCTTGAGAGCTGCTTGATTAGCCATATCCTGTGTCAGGATTAATTCACCCTCCATAGGTCCTTGGCTGGATCATTTTATAAGAAGGAACATGTACCAAGTTTGACATTTGACATAAATAAATACTTTGTGGTATGTATATTTTTATTCATGGAGATCTGTCTTCAAACTGAAAATTTAGAATGAACATTTCAAAGTAGGAAAAAGATGGAAATATGATTCCATGTAAAGCGTGCCAAATAAGCTCAATTTAAATATAAATATTGTTGAGTTTAACTCATTTGATGCTGGCCTTACTTCTATTTTGATGGCCTTTCTAGGTGAGAAGAAATCTCCTATAATTCATTAAAAGATAGAGAGTTTGAAGAAGTTGGCCCTAAAATAAAATGGCTGATTATCATGATTTATGCACTTTTGTTTATGCCATGTTTCAAGGGAAGGTTACAGGCATTGTGTAATTAGAATTTAGGAAACATTTTTCAAGTATCTCTTGATAGCCTTGTGAACAAGATGGATAAATGTGGACCAGATGACAAGACAGACAAGTGGTTTTGTATCTGATGGAACAGTTGTCTCCGGATGGGTTGGTTAATGTGTTGATATCAATGGAGAGGCTGACGCCTCATGTCATTCCTCTGGGTGCTGTTCTTGGCCATGTCTATATAGCTCATCACTGTTATCAAAGATCTTCACACTGACAAGAAGCATGCTCATCAAATTTGCTAATGATGCCAGCCTTGGAGAAAATTAATAAAATGGTGACAGAATCAATATTCAAGTGCTTTCAACAAGCTGGAAGTATGGATGCAAACAAACCAGATGAATATTACCAGTAAAATATTGGTTTCCAACATTCCCGTCTGCAGTACTTGTGTACATAGCTGAAGAAGATACTTCAGAGCATGTTTCACTATGGAAAAATGAGTGGGTAGATCGACACAGAGGGAGAAATTTTAGGGGTCATGTACCGGATTCCACAGAGATTATGAAAAAGGCCTGAAGTTACAGGAAAAACATGGAGGTACAGAAATAAAAGTAGTTGTAGTTAGCTACAAGCAGTTATTTAGAGAAATGGTGGACTGTGAGTAGGAGAATAACTTCCAAGAGTCTATCATGAGCAACAGGGCCCAGAAATAGAGACTGCAGGTTGAGAGGATATCTGTGCTGGCAAATATAGAAAGATCCTGGTATGTGAGACACTGAAAGGTCAAGTAGACAGGTGTAGGTATCACAGAGCATGCGGTAGAGAAGTTACACCAAAGCTATGGTGTCTGAAAGACCTAAGCTTGAATTTCTATCTCTAATGCTTACAATAAGTGTTTTCCTTAAAAATAATAAAAAAATTAAAAAATGATATAATATGGCCAATACTATTCATCCTAATAGATAAAAATAACAAATCACTAAAGGGAGACTTTGAAATGTATTATCTTAAGGTATTCTTCATTTGACTAACATTTTTCTCTAATTTTCATTATTTTTTACTGTGACTCTTACAGTCTATTTCCTTGTTCCAATTTTCCTTGTTTATAGGTTTTTTTCTTTTAAATAATTTAAATTTGCCTGTGATTTGTCTGTTTTATTATACTCTTTTATGAGCCAACTCTTTGTTTATATTATTCTGATTTTTAATGGCTTCTAATATATTTATTGCTCTTTTCATCTGAATTATTTCCTTCCTTTTATTTTCCTTTCTAACAGATCTTAAGAATTAAAATTTATTATTTTTTCCTTTTTAACTAATAGAAACAATTCAAGAATGTCTCCCTGTGTACTATTTTGACCAATATTTAATATACCTTCCTTTCATTGGTATTGTGTCTAAGGTGAGTTTATTTCAATCCTGATCAAACTGATATTTAGAAATACTGATCAGAAGGCTTTTTTAAGTTTTCTGCTGATACTGAATGGCATTAATTTGTAATTTTACTGACTTTACATTATTGAAATTAATGTATAAAATACATTTCTAATTTTGTATTTATTGAATTTTGGTTTTCTGCTGAATATAGCAAAAATACTTTAGAGTAAAGATTTATTTCCTGCTTGAGGGGGTTTAATTCCTTTTATACTGTGTTTCAGATTATTCTCAGTTTTTGCCAATGTGTTTGTCATTAGATATATCTTCTGTGGTTGATTTTCCTCTCCTGGCGGTTAACATTGTTGACCTTTTCATATGGGAGGTCTCTACCCCCTTGACTTCCATGGCCAGTGTTATTCCTGACCTCTAACTTTTCAAATCACTGTTTCTTCACTCTTTTCCCTTCCTCAGCTCAGTCCTGACATTGATGAAGCTCATCTCTACCCATGAACTGCTGCCTTCCACCTGCTTTTCTAATCTATCCCCTTGAGTTTCTCCATCCCCATGCATTCCACTTCTTAGTGCCCACTGACCTCTCTTCCCAGGAAACCAAGTGGACTTCTCTGCCTGGATTCCTACCAGGACCTTCAACTCACTACGTTCACATCTAAACTCCTTGTCTTCCTCCAAACCTCCTTTCCCTAGTCTTTTTTTTTTTTTTCAGTTGATCAATTCCTCCACTTTTATAAGTAAGAAAAACAGGGTGTTGTCACCTCATCTGACATCAAGCACTGTCAAATTTTGTAACATAAACATATCTCTTGACCAGGCACGGTGGCTCACGCCTGTAATCCCAGCACTTTGGGAGGCTGAGGTGGGTGGATCACGAGTTCGAGACCAGCCTGGCCAATATGGTGAAACCGTCTCTACCGAAAAAAAATACAAAAATTAGTTGGGTGTGGTGGAGCATTCTTGTAGTCCTAGCTGCTCAGGAGGCTGAGGCAGGAGAATTGCTTGAACCCGGGAGGCGGAAGTTGCAGTGAGCCGAAATCATGTCACTGCACTCCAGCATGGGCAACAGAGCAAGACTCTGTCTCAAAAAAAAAAAAAAAAAAAAGTGTATATATATATATATATATATTTCAAATATATTTCAAATATATATATATTTCAAATCCATTTTCTTCTTTCCATTTCCTCCTCTCCACCTCCAAAGTGGGGGAACACAGCTCATTTCCAAAAGCATTCCCAACTCCTATCAGAGCTCAGGTCAGTCAATTGCCCAGGCTCACAGGTGAGTCCTCCATTGACAGGCAATCCCAGCTCATTCCCTGGACAAAACCGATCTTAGGCTCTCAACTCTCTACAGAAGACAGTTCAGAATACTTACATTGCTTACCTGACTTCCTTTGTTTATAATTTTTTCCTTTCGGCCTTCCAGCCTCAAATCTCACTATGCGTCTTCTGCTCTTTATACTCCAGATGTTTTCTCAAGTCCCTCTATGTCCCGTCCCTTTTCACCATTTCTTTCTTCTGCCTGGAATGACTCCTTTCTTTGACCTTTATTTGACCTAAAGAAAGTTTATCATCGTTTAAATTTCTCCCCAAATATCTTCATCTGTGACCGTCTCTGATACTCCCTCCTCTCATCACCTCATTAAGTCACTAACTTCTCCACACTAGGTCTTTACCTTGCATATACTTCTTACTGTTTCTATTATTATTTACCAAATTACAGACAGTCCAAACTTACAATGGTTTGACATAACTGCTTTTTGGCTTTACAGTGGTGCAAAAGTGATACACGTTCAAAAGAAACCGTTCTTTAAGTTTTGATCTTTTCTCTTTTGAGATGCTAAGCAGCAGTAGGAAGCCACAGCTCCCAGTTAGCCACAGGATCAGGAGGGTAAGCAACCAATACGCTAGTGTATTGTGTTGCCAGCATTTTTGGGTATCATGTTTTTTGTTTTCCCATGCTATGATGTCTGTGTGCCCATCTGTATCATCTGCTTCTGGTGAGAAGAAGAAGACAGTTATTTTTGAGATGAAACTCAAAATAATTGCCCAGCATGAAAGCAGCAAGCCAGTAATGGCCATCACATGTGAGTTAGGACTTTCACAATCCATGATTTTGACCATCATGAAGGATAAGAAACAAATCAGTGATAATGAAATTGTCAGCATCAGTGAAATCCACTCTTTTCATGAAGAAAAAAGCTAGGCTGATTGATGATTTGGAAACCTTAGTTATCACATGAGTGGAAAACCAGATTCAGAACCACATACTGCTTAGTCTAATGATGAGTCAGGCTAAGATAAGAAGCTGTTTTGATATACTACTAAAATGTACCAATGATCTTATGTACATACAAACATTTATAGCAAGTCAGGGTGATTCCAACTCTTCAAAAGCTGTCATAGTTGTAGGTGTCACAATGCAGAGGTAAGTGGTGAGACAGCAAGTGCCACTACAGAAGGTACATAGGATAATTGCAGTTGATAAATATTTTCCAGAACAAATATTTAATGTTGATAAGTTGAGCTTATTCTGGAAGCTTATGTCAGAGCATACATACATTCATGAAGAGTCCAAGACAACACCAAGATTCAAGACATTCGCAGACCATGTAAGGCTGCTTTTGGGTAGAAATGTTGCAGGGTTCAAATTAAAGCCTTTCTTAATCTACCACTCAGAGAACCCTAGAGCATTAAAAAATGTGAGCAAGCATACACTTCCAATTTATTATCACCATAAAAAGAAAACCTAGATGAAATCAGCATTGTTTGAAAATTGATTTTTGAACTGTTTTAATCCACAAGCAAAAGAATATTGGAGGCAAAACAACATCATATTCAAGACTCTTCTGATCTTAGTCAATGCCCAAGGGTATCTATAGCATCGCAGCAATATGCATCTTGAGGTAAAGATTTCCCATGGAACACAACCAAACTCATTCAACCAGTGGACCAAGGTGCAACAGCTGGGTTCAAAGCGTACTCTTGACACAAAATGTTTGTACAAGCTGTTAAAGTGATTGAATCTGGACCAGTGCTCTGAGAGCTTTGGAAATGGTTTAACATTCTAAATCCTGTCCAGAACATCCCTAAATCATGGAAAGAAGCCTCACGGCAATTCGTGAACAGGATTTGCAAGAGAATTTTGGAGACGTGTGAACATGTTCAAAGGCTTTTAATAAATATTCTGCTATTAATGAAATATTAAGTAATAAAGTCTTATTATTGGGGAACAGCTAGAATTAGACACTGATGAAGATATTCATGAGCTTGTTGGCATTGAGGCTGAAGAGTTTTCCAGTGAGGAGCTGACTGAACTGGCAGAAGAAAGAAGTAAAGAAGTTGAGGCCAAAGGGTGGTAGAAGAAGATATACCTGAGGCATTAATAAAGTTTACAGAAAAGAAATCGGTGGAGGCCTTTGCCACTATCAGCAGTGGCACAGGGATGTTAAAAGAAATGAACATCAATGACAAGAGATGTGCAAGAGCTGACAGGCAGCTACAGGATGCTCTTGCTTGTTACAGGGAAATAAATAATGAAAAGAAGAAACTGTACAGTCAAACCTAGTATCTTCCTGAAACACACTATGCCTACTAAACCATTAACAAGTGTCAGTGCCCCAGTGCCTTCTACCAGCTATTCTCCAGCCTCATCAGAAGAGAGAGAAGTTGATGGCCCTGTCGCTGTCGCATTCCCATCATCCAGCAATTAATTTTAGTTCAATTCCTCCAATGTTCTTCAGGCCCAATCAATGTGCTTTTGGCTGCATATGTGACTACCCATACAACCATTCTGTTTTTCACTTTTAGGACAGTATTCAATAAATTACATGAGGTATTCAGTACTTCATTAAGAAATAGGATTTGTGGAGATGATTTTACCTAACTGTGGGCTAATGTAAGCGTTCTGAGCATGCTCTAGGTAGGCTAGGCTAAGGTATGACATCTGCTAGGTTACATGTGTGACATACATCTTCAACTTACCATTGTTTCAACCTACAATGGGTTTATCAAGGCATAACCCCACTGTAACTCAAGGAGCCTCTGTTTTCAGCAGTTACCTGTTTAGATGCCTTTCTTCTTTCCTAGACTGCAGGCCTTTCAGGGGAGGGTCTTATTCACATCTGTATTCACAGTGCTTAGTTTAGTGCCTGGCTCATAGTATGACTTGATAATAGATAATGTAAAAATAAAAATGTTTTAAAGTACAGTATTTGCTCAATGAGAATATGTTATGATTTGCTTCTCATTGACTGTCTTTTATTATGGTATGATAATCTTCTTTAATCGAATGTAGTGCTTACTGCCTTAAATTCTGTTTTGCTTAATATTACCAACCATACTATTCTTTTGTTCAAATTTGATTGATAAATCTTTGTTGAATTTCTTATCTTATTTTTAGCCTTTAAATGACATATTGCTTTGTAAGCAGCCAATTGTTGAATTTTTTTTTTTTTTTTTTTTTTGAGACGGAGTCTTGCCCTGTTGCCCAGGCTGGAGTGCAGTGGCGCAATCTCGGCTCACTGCAAGCTCTGCCTCCCGGGTTCACGCCATTCTCCTGCCTCAGCCTCTCCGAGTAGCTGGGACTACAGGCGCCCGCCACCACGCCTGGCTAATTTCTTGTATTTTTAGTAGAGACGGGGTTTCACCGTGGTCTCGATCTCCTGACCTCGTGATCCGCCCGCCTCGGCCTCCCAAAGTGCTGGGATTACAAGCGTGAGCCACCGCGCCCGGCCTCACTTGTTGAATTTTTAAATGCAATCTGAGAATTTCTGACTTTTAAATGAGGTGAGGGAGACAGTTTCATGTTTTATGTAGTAATTCCTATTTTTGATCTCTTCCTACTTATTTCGCTTTTTATTTGTGGCTTTTTGTGATTTGACTTTTTTTTTTTTGGCTTTTTTTATTTTTGTGTGGAATTTGCCATGTTTTCTTCTATCTTTAAATAATTTAAAAGTTTATCACTCAATTTTTAATTATCATGCCTATTGCAAAATAGCGTACAACATTTCTAATTCTGTATTTTCTTAAGTTTTTATAAATGACAAGGAATTTTGCCCTTTATGGCTTCATATGCAGTTTCATGCTGTATCTTATTCCATTCATAATTAAGTCTTAAGGATTCTCTAACTTGGTTAATATTATTAGCAGTAATTCACAGAGTTCTTTAATTATGTCTTCAAATGAGTAGTATTTACTTTGGTAATTAGTACAATACTTTATTAATTGTCCAGCAGATTTTGGAGTGAATATCTTTAGTGAATTTTCTAAGTCTTTCAAGGGGTAAGAGTGTCTTATTTTCATGAACAAGTGAAAATGAACAATACCTCAGTTTTGAGTATATGTTCTTCCATTATTGTTACGCTTTTACTTTTTCATAGAAGAACACAAAGAATTCTGATTTATATCTTGTAATAGACTACACTGTCTTCTTAAAAGTACATGGAATACTGTTCTTCATTTGTATATTTTGTTTAAAATGAGGCTCTCAGTTGGATTCAGTTTCTTATTGTTATATAGTACATGAGAATCAAAGATGCTATTTCTAGTCCTACTTCTTTTTCATTTCTGAAATAATCAACTATACTATTTTTGTTCAGAAATGTTATTATTACACATTGGATCCCATTTTCCATTCTTCAGATGTCTCAACTTCTCACATACTCTTTATTATTTTATTTTTAATCCTGGAATTTTCTTAAGTGTACCTTAACTTTGATTGCTTTAACCTTAAGTTCCTGTTAATTATATTTTGTAGTTCATATTTTCCAACCTACTTTTCTCTTTGATAATATATTTTAATCATATTATAATTCTATCTTACACTTCCTGGATATGGCCAATTTTTGGTTTTGTCCTAAGAAATTCACTGCTTTCTACCGTTTTGCAGTACAGATTTTTTTCTTTGACTTTTTAAAAAATTTTCCTTGACTGTTACTTGATAATCTTTGATATATGCTGCTTGAAGAATATTTACTGAGTACTTTTCCTAGGATAGGTCTTTTACAACACTATCTACCATTATACTAGGAGTCTCAATTTATTTTCAAACAGATTACATTAAATAATTTATACTTAATCAGTAAAGCATTATAATGAAACTTAAAATTGTAATAAATATTTCTAACATGTATAACAAATAGATGCTTTGCATAATATGTAAAGGTTCTATAATTAATAGCAATAATAGTAATGAAAAATGAACAACCCCAGGGAAAAAAGACAAAGGCCTTAAACTGATATTACCCCCAAAAAGCCAAGAAGCCAATAGCAACCTATAAATTTTTCAGCCTTACTTGTGACGAAAAAAATACAAGGTCAAATGGCAAAAGATCCTTTTTCTAACAAATTGAGATGGATTAAAATCACTATATTTTGGAGAAAATATTGAAAACTAGGCATTTATAAATACCATTTATTGCGGTATTCTAACTTCCTGGACAGCATATTTGAGTAATAGCATTTTATTTTCTAGGGCTCTTTTGGATGTTTTGAATTTTCTATAACAAAGAACAGAAAGTTGTGAAAAAGAAAAGGTAGTGTGCATTTAAGCCTAATAAGTGACAAACGGACTTAGGGGGGAGAAAATTGTGTCTGGGAAATGGTAGGAAAATATTAGAATAAATAGAATTTAAGCAGAGTCTTTAAAATTTGGTAAGATTTGTCTGTAAAGGCAAAGGAGGACAAAAGGAATAAGAGATCAAGGAGAAAGTAGTAGCGAAGATTCCAATGATCACGGTGTGTAGGATGCTTCCACGAAAATTTGTCGTTTGGTAATTCTAGTCGGCTCTTTCAAGTAGCAAACTAGAATACAAGGAGCTACTACTGGAAAGTAGTTAACCTAACTTTTTTCCCTTTTGTTGAGAAATATGAAGATAGGATCTGCTATTAAAAGGTAATGGGCAATGGCATATAACCATTCATACCAAAACATAAAAATGGCATCATACCCTAAGACTAACTTCTTCAGGGCTATATTTTCACAAGGATAAAAGTTACTTTATAGTGGTTGCTACTTCCTATTTCAATCAGATCTGTGGTAAAATATCTCTGAAGCAGATAGAGATAGATTCAGTGTAAAAAAAATATACAATTGGAATACAAATAAAAATAGACACACCCCAGTATAGCTCTGTTCTCATGTTCTCCGTTCTTAGCAGATTAGCTTAAAAACACAGCTATAATTGTGATCCGAACTAGAAACAAGCTTGATTAGTTTTAAATGACACCAACTAACCACTTCAGCCAACCCTTGTGAGCCGCATGATTTTACCTAGTTGGTTGGGTAGGCGTGAGGCCAGGCACATGGTAGCTGCTTAGTATGGATTTAACTGCCTTGTTTCTGAACTACCACCATGGTGATTCCAAGGCGAGTCCAACAGAAGTTGAGCCTGTTGGGAGTGGTTCACAGCAGATACCACAGTGCTTTTCCAGATGTCCAGGGGAATCCGGAGAGGTCTCTGTCTACATTCACTTCTCTGGAGACAAAACCAATGTCCAAAAGGAGGGAGGAAAGCAAGCAGAAAGCCTACTTAATTACTCTCTGTATGCCTCCAAACTCCCTGTCTTTGGATCCTCATCTGTAGAGTGAGGAGGGGTACAGAGTTGGCTACTTCACAAGAATAGAGTGCTGTTTTGTGGGTTACAGTTTTTCAAGTCCCAAAAAAAGAAAAACAAAGAAACAAACAAACAAAGAATGCCTAGAAGTAAGAGGAAGCAAGCCTGTATGGAGTGGAGGCAGACTCAGGTTTTCTCCTCCTGAAATCAGAGGAATGTAGGGGATGTGGCCTCACCACCAACAGTAGCTGGAGGATGTGCTGTACTTCATTGTGTTAGTCATTAGGTTTAAAGTTCTGAGAATACATTATTTGTGTTGAGTTTCATAATTTCTCTCCCATGATTGTGTATCTGTCTCATAACTACTCCTTTACAAAGTTTTCAGAAAAAAAGAAAAAAAGAAACACCGTTTGCTTTGTCGCTGTGGCTATAAGTCCTTTTAACTTGTAATTTTTATTTTATTTTTATTTTTTAAATTTTATTTTTATAGAGATGGGGTTTTACTCTGTCACCCAGGCTGCAGTGCAGTGGCACAATGACAGCCCACTGCAGCTTCAAACTCCTGGGTTCAAGGGATCTTCCCTCCTCTGCCTCCCAAGTAGCTGGGACTACAGGTGTGCACCACCACGCCTGGCTAACTTTTAAAATTTTTTTGTAGAAATGCGGTCTCACCATCTTGCCCAGGGTGGTTTCAAACTCCCGGGCTCAAGTGATTCTCCTGCCTCAGCCTCTCAGAGTGCTGGGATTACAAGGGTGAGCTCCCCTGTGCTTTTAGTGGAAGGATTTCTCTTCCTCCCCTATTGGCCTACCACTTTTCTTTTCTCTCATTTCCATTTTGTTCTCTCACTTCAATTCCAGCCACACCATTCTGATTTGTGTGGTGTGTATGTCAGTGTGGCTTGACATGCTCTCTAATAATTCTCTCAGGCTATATTTTCTCTGACAGTATTTCTAATATACTATTAATCAGCTCTATTGTTTCTGATGAGCATACTGAGTATAATAGTCCAGAAAAAAATCTATGAACTCTAGTTCTGATTGTAACTTTGTGATTTGGATTCTAGGAGTAAGTTGGTTCCGACTAAGTAGAGGACCACATAGATTGTATGATTTTCAATCTATTTTAGGTCATGAGACCTTGCTAGGTTCTTCCCTTGGTAAACAAGCCATTTTAAAATACAGTATGGAGGAGTTAGATGATGTTTCAGAGCTCATGTTCGTCTGCAATATGCACTTCCAGCAGTTTCTTAGAAGACATGCCATCTTCAGGAGCTCAGCAGGGCTCTCCTTATGTAAGTCAAGGCTGAGATGTTTCAAATTATATGTCAGGCAAATGCTATGCTCTTCACACAAGAGATGAACTGTTGCTTCTCTATGTGTTTTAAACTTAAAAGAAAAAGAAAATGCCTAATGTAGCACTTAGGAATAATCAGTTGCAATCTATTACCACTGGCAACATTATAATTTTAGCTATTGAAGAGCTCAGGAAAGCCACCACAGAATCTAATTGATATCTTTGGGAAAGGTTTGATTACTTGGCTGTTGAGGAGTGTAGCAGTCTGCCTGTTACAGAGTTGCATGTTGAAAGTGCACCTGTCAGCGTGGGTGAGGAGTTCCAGAAACGTGTTCTCTGCTGTCATCCCCACAGGACCTGAGGACCTAAAGGCCTGACTCATGCCAGTGATGGCTGCAACATTTATGGGACAGGCTGCATGTCTTTTATTGGGAGACAATTACTGGGGTAGTGCTGAGGCATGACTGAGCCTCTGGGCACAGTAGCTGTCATACCTACTGCCAAGGTTTGTGAATTAATGATCAGATGGATTCAGCGGGTTGCACAACATTAACTTTAAATTGTCAGCACCCCTGTGAGTGTCCAACAGTCTCCCCTTTATATCCTTTCTTTCATTCTCAATCTGAATTTAGAAGAATAAACACTTTTTAGATAACCTGCTTCCTTAGTTTTAAGCTACTGAAAGAGCCTGAGTAGGGATATTAAGAGGGAGTTCTTGCTTGCACTCTGGTAGGCTTTGCTGATGGTATATTCAGAATGGATTATTCCTTGCCCCCAGCTTCCTCATGATTGACACAGTAAGAGACCCTCTTACTTCCCTGACCACAGTGTCTCATTACTTAGTGTTGGCGGAATGTCTTCCATGTCACTTTAGTGAACATTTATATATAACCATTTCTTTACCACATGGTTCTAACACAACTTAACAACATTGTCAGCTTTTCCTCGGCATGTGCGTATGTATGTGTGTGTGTGTGTGTGTGTGTGTTTGAAATAATTAGCAAAATAAGATATCATGCTTATCTACAGTAACACAACAAGAAGTAGAATATATTTTTTATAATTTTATTTATTTTAGGTTTTAAATTTTTATTTTTAATTTTTGTGGGTACATAGTAGGTACATATATTTATGGGGTACAAGAGATGTTTCCATACAGGCATGCAATGTGTAATAAGCACATCATGAAGAATCCGGTATCCAGCTCCTCAAGCATTTATCTTTGGTGTTACAAACAATCCACTTATACTCTTTCAGTTATTTTAAAATGTACAATTGAGTTATTGACTATAGTCACCCTGTTTTGCTATCAAACAGTAGGTCTTATTCATCTTTCTATGTTTTTTGTGCCCATTAACCTTCCCCCAACCCCTCCACCAACCACCCACCACCCTTCCCAGCCTCTGGTAATCATCCTTTCACTCTCTGTCTTATTTATTTATTTATTTATTTATTTATTTATTTATTTATTAAAGATGTCTGTCTTGCTTTGTCACCCATGCTGGAGTGCAGTGATGCAATCATAGGTCACTGTAACCTCCAACTCCTAGGCTCAAGTAATCATCCCGCTGCAGTTTTCCAAAGCACTGGGACCACAGATGTGAGCCATTGCACCTGGCCTAGGAATATGCTTTAATATTCTGGGCTGAAATTAATTTAAGGAGACTGCGCACGTGGAGACTGAGTATGTTGTAGAAGGAGCAGAGTGATGGGGTAGCAGGCGGCTTGGCGACCAGGGCTTCCTTGGAAGCCAACATGCTCTGTTTTATCTTTAATATTCTTGTGACAATTTAAACCATATTATAAGGTATTTTCAAACTTTCTGCTCTTCCCAATGAAGATTATTTTTGGAGGAAAAGATAGTTTCTCCCCAATTTTTACCTAATATGTCAATTAAACTGGAGATATTTATATTAGATCCAAAGAGAGGACATTAAGAACAGTTAGAACCTATATTATTCTGAAGTATTCCATCTAATTTAGAATCTTGGCAATCAGCTAAGCCATTTTTTATTCTCTTTTCCTACTTACAGGTATAATATTGATACTTAACACCCACTAATTGTGAGACCTTCCAAAATGCTTGTATCCCTTCCTCTGTGTTGCCTTTAGAATGAAAACAACTTACCCAGCTAAAAGAGATAAATAATTAATCACTTATTCCCACTGCAAGAAAATGACACATATGGCTGAGTAGCAGGGGGCATTAGGAAAAGAGCTGTCAAAGGGTACCCTTTATTCCAAAATGTTAAAGAATGCTATTTTCCCCTACACTTAGAATCAGAGTACCAGTAAGTATTGATAGGAGTAAAACCCATCACAGTGCTAAATAAAAGGAAGTCTAGAAAGGCATAGAATAGAGCCAATATTTTATTTAAAAAAAACAACTAAAATCGATGGAACTACTGTTCTCATAAACAGAAACATAATTAATTGCATTCCTATTTAGATTCTGTTCCCTGATTTAAGTTAATGTTAACAACCTTTGAGGACACCCAAATGGGTCTGGAATCCACTTGGCTACTACAAAACCCGAGCATGAATCTAGCACAGTCCCATGATACAGATCTTCAGGAACTCCTGAGTTAATCCCAAGGGGCTGACTTAAAATTCATAAGTGTACCAGTTTCTATAGACTGGATAAATATTATTTTACACATACATGTACTGGTTTTCAAATGCAGACAGGTACTTTTACAATTGATAAAATACAGACTAATATTATTTTATTCTTCAACATGTATAGCTTTTTTTGTTTTGTTTTATCATTGTGCATTGTCTCAATCAACAGTTTCTAAACATATAGCATGTGTGGGTATCCAAAATATTTTTGCCATTTGAAGAGATCCTCATATTCCAGAAGATTAGGTCCCACCACAGTGTAGAAAATCTGGACCCTGCCAGCAGGAAGTAATGCAAGCTACCCTGACACACGGAGTGAGATTTTCCTTGGAGGAAGCCTCCTCCTTCAGTGATGGCCGATAGATTTTACAGGCAATGCTGGAGGCCATGGTGGCCCCCATTGCAAAAAAAAACCCACCACTTTTGCCTCCTATAGAAGCAGCTCTGAGCTACTTCTACTTCTGTAGGAAAAGAGACTAAGTAAATACAGATTATGTGGCAGGAATTTTAGAGTTCTGGAAAGGCCCTATAGTCATTTGAAATTCTTCTCACTCACTGAAATTCACTTTAGCTCAAGGATTTGATCCCTTTTAAGACAGATGCCCTAGGGAGAGGTTAGCACTTTGCTTTTGTATCATTGTTTGTTTCTTTGTGTCAATAGTGGGTTTTAGAATGTTGGGCATTTGAAGTGTATGAATACTATCTGCTAAAAGAGATTCTAAGACCTGTGAAGGTCCATTTGCTGCACATTTTGTCCATGCATTCTGTTCTTCCATAAGTTGAGTAGCGAATAGCATTGCCTTTCAGCATTTTGAAAGAAAGATTCATTTATACATAAAAATAGAGTCTATGATGGACATACAATGTTCATCATTGTATGTTATACATTCAACAATATGCTTTAAATAACAGAATTTTTTTTGAAATCTAGAAGAAGAATTTCACTTTATAGAATCAGAGCATTTTTGTGTAAGAGAGATGTGCTGGAGGAATCCTCTACTGTTATTTCTTTTGTTCCACCAATAACTTTATCTCAGAAATTGATTTCCTCTGTGATGGAGAAAAATAGCTTACATTTTTAGTGGAAGATGTGTATATTTTGTTGACATTCCATCTCTATTACTTTTTTCATTCCCAGTAAGTTTTAAGGGGGTAAACTGCAGCAGTGTCCATGAGAATCATCACTGGGATACTACGTAGGCTCCACCATGGTGAGAACAGTGTGTCAATCAAGGTGTTCTTAGCATTTGGAGCAAGGCAATTCTTAATTGTTTAGGATTAAATTGCACATTTCAGGATGTTTGACACCCTGGTCACCATATTCCAGGAGTAACTTGCAGTCATTGTGACACCAAATAACACCCCCACCCATTTTCTTACATCACAGAGAAGAGTACCACCCTCGTTGAAAAATCACAGTGCAATCTCTTCCCAAAGACAGAAATGTACTTCCGGACATCCTGTTCAGAGGCCATCTGCAGAGCTGAGCTACCTTTCTTGTGGTGATTACAAAATGGCCACCATATAATTCCTGTCCCAGAAGCCTTGGGACTTTATTCAAGGACTACTTTTAATTACTCTATTTGTGTGCCTGCTGGATACTGGGGTGTTACGTTTGTTCTGTGATGAGAATTCACCAATGCCAAGGCAGAAGGATGAGAATGCTGCTTAATTTTACACAGATGGGGTTCATCTTTGTAGTGCTTTGTGTACAGAACTGGCTTTTCCCTGCTGTTGGGGGCATAAGAGATGAAGCCCTAAGAAATGAATCCCTTTTCTTTTCCTTTATTCAAACTTCCCCATCTTTTCAGCTGTACTTGGGCTTTCAAAGTGCTACTGATAAGCTGGCAATTTTGTTTTAGGGGCTTGATAGGGAGTGGGAGATTAAATACTGCAAACTGTGAGCAGTAACACTGTCCCCTAGGCAAATAAATAAGAGCACTTCCAAAGAGATGTAATATTGGTTTTCCAGACTTAACTTCCACAACCCTTTTAATAGAGCTTGTAAAAATATACTCTAATTGCTCTGTGGCACATTTTACATTGCAAAGATTCTACTTCAAACCCTTTATGACTCCCTTGTTCTACAGGTATATGTTTATATTATGACAGATACCTCTAATTAGCTAAACAAGAAAAACCAACCAAATAATTCCCCACATGGAAATTAAGCCTTTTGGACCAAGATCTTAATGCCAGCCCTCTGTTTTGTTCCTGAGTCTCCCTATAGGCCCATGTATGTTCGTAAATACACATAAGCAGTGATTGTCTGAAACCTGGTTCATGGAGACATCAGAGTTCCAGAGTCTGTGAATTCCCAGTGGGAATGTGAGATTGGAGATTCTATCGCACAGGCCCAGCACAGTCTGTCAGCAGATTGTAAAGGGGATATCCGGGCCTTTGAGCCTTCTCTGAGACACCCACAGAAGGTTGTAGCTTGGAGCAGCACAATGAATCAGTAACAGAGAACTCAGATGTTAGGAGGCATTATTGCCAGCTGCCTAGAGTTTTCTGTTACTGAGATCTATGGGAGCAGTGAGAAGCAGCAGACACTTCTATTCTTGTTCAGCCACAGAGGATTAGAGCAAAATAACCTCCCTTGGTCAGCGAACATTGCTTGGTCATTGCTTGGTTATTCCTATCTGTGAGTCCTTTCAGGGCTCACATCTCTAACTCTCCTTGTTCAACTCTTTGTAGGAGATAACAATTCCATGTCAAATGCTTGAGTCCTACAAGTCAACTCGTCAATTCCTAGACCAGTCTATTACCAGCAGTAGTGGGAATGATTCCAGCAAGGATTTTGAAGGAAGAGATTTTCTGTCTGAATTCAGGCACCATAGATTCTACCATTTAGGCCACCTACGAATGCTTCACATAGGGCTGGATAAGCTGGGTTCAGAAACGTCAAATGTGCACCTTATATAGGAAAAGAAAACAGAAATGGATAATTGAAGTTTCTATTTGTGTTGCTAATATCTTCAGGGACTGAAAAATTTCCAAGGCTCCCTCCAGGACTAAAGTTGTGCTGTTCTAAATTGCATCCAGTTCCTGTAAGCAGTCATTTCATATTTCCCCAGTTTTTCCTCACTTCTAGGCATTAATTCCCTGATCTCAAATAGTGTCAAATAACAGGTTTGTGGATATGGAAGTTCAACCACATTAACTGAATTTGGTCCTGGAATTGCTAATCTGCTCACGTTGCATTGTTTTAGTCCAGTAGGCAGAGCTTCACATCAGCTAACTTTGAAATGACTTTGATTTTCAGGACTCAAAAATAAACAGAAAGAGGCAACAGGGCAGCTGTCTGAGGTGTAACAGTTCACAGTAGAGGGAGAGGAAGTTAGAAAAGTTCCCTGAGAAGGAAGTGTTGGCAACTGTTATGACTGAGGTATTGAGGGAGAAAGTCTCCACTAATGTATCCAGGTTTCTTTCTTTCTCCAATTCAACTTCAGATTTGAGTACAGTCTTTCTTCTCTCTCCCTGTCTCTCTGTCTCTGGGATATCTATGTATCTATGGAGATATAGATTTGATTTATATACATATCAATCTATAAAATATACATATTGTCCTGAGTGTTTTGATAATCTCTGTAGATAATTTATATACTTTATGAATATATATATATATAAACTTTTGTTAGTAGAAAATTCCCACATCAATAGGTATATTTATCTACACATATAGGCCTTTTTTTTTCCTTCTTAAGAATGCCAAGGGTTATGTTTTCTTCCTTTTCTTTTTGAGCATGAAAGGGTCACCCTGGATACCTGCCCTTTCTTTTCAAACACCGTAGAAGTTGAACACTGAATCAGCTGTCTCTGCAGTGCTAATGTTGACTTCACTTCCTTTTGACCTACTGGCATTTCCTAATTGTGTCATCATTTTCTAATTTCCTGTGTTCTTGTTTGCAGGTTTAATTTTTAATGTGGGGCTATCTATGATCTATCTGACTCCTGCATTTCTTTTGAATCCCAGACCCCACTTCCTTTCTCCTGTCTCTGAGCCTTAAGTTCTAACCTATAGTTTTTCCATTCTCTTTTTACATTTTCTTTCTCTTTTGTTTCTCCTGTCTAGAGTAACCACTTCTCTGAATTTAACATGCCCCCTTCCATTAAGCTGCAAGATACAGCCCAAGGATCTCCTCTGGAAGATAAGTCTGTCTTATCTACCTCCCAGAGAGGCAGTGCCATCCTTTTTTGTGCTAACATGGTCTGTTGTATATTTGCTGATTATAACACTTCTCTGGCTGCATCATAATATGTTTTCAAGCTTGCCTCCCTTTCCAGACTTACCATCCTGAGGACAATATACTTTATTCAGTAGTGTCCCCGTATGTATCCCCCACATGGGTTATGTGTGGCACAGAGTAGCTGTGTTTTGAAGCAAAGTGACTAGAGAAGAGACCAGCACCTCACACTGATTCCTATGTCAGCGTTGAAGGACACATTATTTTACCTTTATGGGAAACCTCAATAATGGCTGTTACTCTCAGTCGACATGACAAGAATGCCTAAAGTTTACATCAGGCATTTTGAGCTATTCTGTGGGTTTATAAGGAAGATTTTATATACATGCTACAAAATCAATATAGCTTCTTATTTTCCTATGGCCACAACTCACCTTACATCAGATTTCAGATTTAGTAAGTATGGCCTTGATCTTTAGATTCAGTGGTAGGATCTAAGAAGAAAATCCTGATTTGATGTGAACCTAATATTTTCCTAAATATCTTATTTTCAGAATTTCCTTCTATTAAACTAAGTGCTTAAAAACTATAGTAATATCTTAATTTCCAATAATCAGTGAGACAAGTTCAAACTAACCCACCCAAACAAACTGTAAATTCCATTGTGGCAGAAAGGTAGGCTGTTCTTGGGGAAACAGGTCTAGAACTCCATGTTTTCTGATTCCTTGATCATGGTTCCAGTAATATATGTTGACTTTATGATCTAGAATGTACCATCAGGTGTAGAAGGAAAATATGAGAAGTGCTGTAGTGTGGTAGATACCCTGTTTAAGTAATGCTGTCCCCCTTCAGCTTGACAGAAAGAGAAAAGGAAAAAAATGCTGAGAAAACAAAACAAAACAAAAATCCTGAATAACAGGGGCATTAGTTGAATCATTTTATGGCCACACAATGTAATAAGTGTCATACAGGTATTAATGAAATTGATTTTTACAGAAAGCTAAGAAATAGGTGATACTGTGTATGTTTCTCTTTTCATTCATAGAAAGGCTGAGGCTTAGAAATATTAAGTAACTAATAACCCAGTGCAAGACAGCCAGCAATGGCACCAAGCCACTGAATGCAAGGCCCTTTCTCTTGACCACAGTGTTAAGCTGCTTCTCAGGATTGGAGAATACCCAAAAGGCATCTTAGGGATTTTAAGAGTTAATTACACCCTGAGCACACTTAGAGACAGCAAGAGGTCAGTGGACGTTCCTCTCACACCTGGAGTAAGAGAGGATTTGATTTTGCCAGGAGCTAGAAGAGAAACTATGTGAACTCACCTTCTGGGAGCCTGGCTTGGTCCTCAGGCAACTTTGAGCTTCAAAGCTCGGAGGGGTCATCCAGAACATGGCCTGCACAGGATCAGGGTGGACTAATGGGCAGGAAATGGCCAAGCCTTCTCCCTTAGACCTGACTATCTAAAAATTCCATGTCAGTTGTATTCTCAACAAGTGTCCAGGCTGCCACCACAAAGACTTATCACTCAATAAAATATGCTGTATATATACATGCCGAAGTAAATCCATATACCAACCTTTGATATTCTTTCTCCTGCATTCACCTAAAAATTCTAGCAAATGATTGCATGTTCATTTCCTTACTGGATTTGAAACTTGCCTTTTTGTTCCTCTAGTTACGTATGCTTTTGAATTGCAACTGCTCAGCATCTTTTAAAGTTTGTAAAGCACCATGAAAAATCATTGAAATGAAAAGCACTAAAATATGTAAATTGTTGCTATTGTTCTTAAGTGCTTCTTAACATAGGATATGATCATTTCAAAGACAGAGTATGATTTCTTTCATGTCCACAATGATTATGTTTACAGCATGGGATCAGTCTTCAATATATGAGCAGTATTACTTTTGTAAAGTTAAGAAAAGTTGCTTTAAACTTTTGAAATTTATATTGCATTTTCATTAACCTTTTTTTCTCATGCCTTTATTTTTATTCTCTATTTTTGAAGAAAATGATCAGATTGCAGAAATTGCAAAGGCATGCTGTGGTAAAATTGTCAGTAAATACCTATGAATTAGGCACTGCATTATAAACTGATTTTAAAAAGCAGTTTAATTTTCTTTTAGTGTGAAATATAACAAATACTGATTTGGGAGGGATTGCACTCTGCTATGTAGTATATGAGCAAAGGGCTTCAAAGTTAGTTTTTTAATAGAGACAGATTAGAAACTAGCACATGGAGGGCACATCTTCAGTTTGTAGGAAATTTGTTTTTCAGACCTCTGTGTCGTGCTTAAGACAATTAAGTTTTCTCCCTCCTACCCCACCCCTCTCTCCTGCTATATCTGTGAAAAATAATTTTTTAAGCTTTGCTTTTTAGTTTTAAAATTTTTAAATAGAGACAGGGTTGTCTTGCTGTGGTGCCCAGGCTGGAGTGCAGTGGTGCAATCATAGCTCACTGCAACCTAGAGCTCCTAGACTCAAGTGATCCTCCTACCTCAGCTAGGACTACAGGCATGCACCACCACACTGGGCTAATTTTTTAAAATTATTATTTGTGGAGACAGGGTATTGCTATGTTGCACAGGCTGCTATTTTTTATTTTTAATGAAAAATTAATAATTAGATATATTTATGGGATACAGTGTAATTTTCAATATATGTATGTATTGTAGAATAATCAAATAAGCATAATTAACACATTAATCACCTGAAATACTATCATTTTTTGTGATGAGAACATTTAAAATCCACTCTTTTAGCTTTTTGGAAATATACAATATTATTAACCATGGTTGCCATCTGTCCAATAGAACACCAGAAGTCATTCCTCCCATCTAACTAAAACCTCCTACATTTTCACCAGTGTCTTTCCGTTCTCCACTGACTCTCCTTCTCCCCTTCCTCCCGTCAGGCTCTGGTAGTCACTGTTCTACTCTCAATTTCTGAAGGTTCAATTTTTTAGACCCCACACATAAGTGAGATTCTGTGATATTTGTCTTTCTGTCCCTGGCTTATTTCACTTAATATAAGGTTCATCCATGTTGTCACAAATGACAGAATTTCCTTTAAAAACAAAATGCTATTATCATGGCGGCCAAACAATAAGAAAATTAATATTCTTCCTCTTTGTGTTTAGAAATTAGAAACAGTCTAATGCAGTTCTGAAATCCTACAGCCTCCAAAGCCAGGAAATTTTGTTGATAGTGTATTTCCTGATGTCTGCTATTGGAAGCATAACGATCATTCTCTCAGGAATCCCTCGGTCAGAGTTGCAACTGATTATATGAATCAATAAATGCTTCTTGACCTGTGGTCAGTGTAAAAGCAAGGCTCTAGGGATATCACGTTGTCTGCCCAGAATGGAGCTGTAAGCATGGATACAGAAGATCCTGGAACAATAGGCAGGCGAAGGAGAAAGAAGCTACCGAGAGTTACAAAGCATGCAGTAGAGTGGGATTTATGGACTGGCAGGGAACTTTAAAATAAAAGGTTATGCTTGACTTGGCTGTCACCTCTAAGGAAAGAAAATTACGTTTTTCAAAAAATATTGTGCAAATTAAAAAATGACCTAACCTGCATTTATGGATAAATCTATACTATTGTCATAAGTCAGGTTCTGATGTGCTGGTAAACAGATAAAATACAGATCAATTTACTCGTTGCATGATTGGCGACCATACTAATTGGGATTCATAACTGTCACCCACCATTTGTGCTATTTGAGAGCAATTCTGCACGTAGGTAATTATAGTAGATTGCCCCTGTGCCAAGAAGACATTGCATAAATCCTTCAGCTGAGATACAACTGACAAGCCGTGAGTAATAGAGTGCACCTTGGAAAAGATTTATATTTGAGGCCCAGTTAGCTGGAGTGCTTTATACTTTTCATTTCTCAATAACTTGACTGGAACTAAAGCAGTCAGTTATTTCCCAAATTCTCCGTTTTCATGATAGGATAATCAATAAAGAGCAACTATTAATTCAGTGTCACTCTGATATACTAGACTAGAGAGTTTTACTATGTTATTGATTACTTCTGTAATTTACCACTGGGGGTAGACACTCTGAAGGTCATTAGATATAGGTTGTTTCTTAGTGATGCAAGTTCACTTGTGGTAAGCAGAGGTTTTGTTGCCATGATCAGCTGCACTCTTTGATTCCCTATGATGCATGGAGCAAAGAGTAGCACAATTTCATCAATCATACATCACATTGCATAGCCTACAATCAAAGGGCAAGGTGATGAGGTGGCTCTTTCTGTACAGATGGAGTTCTCAGAATGAAGCTACTTGCCCCTATTCTCTCATATCATAGGACTTTAGGTAGCCCCCAGCTGTTTCCCTGCACCTACTCTCTCAGAGAGGTTTTCCATTACCATCAGGCATCATTCAAGGAGTTCTCAAGTTCTCAAGAAATAAAGTAATCTATGTGATACGAGTTTCAAATATAGTCCTCAAAAGACATCCTGGACAACTGTTCTTTCCAAACTCTCATGATTTATCATAGGATATTTCAGACAAGACATCTTCTGATTTCTAAAAAGAAATATCTGTGAGCAGAATTTGTGCACTTTGTAAATTATCTGCTTTCCCCCAATAACATGTTGCTGTGTTAGCATTAACTTGCTGACCCTATGCTTTCTCCCCAAGATTTGAGATGTTGCAATAATTAGCAAACACTTTATCTTCTTTATTTTTTTTTATCTAGGCCATGCTTAAACCTGCAAGACTCTCTCCTTTATCCCATTCCATAAATCTCTACCACACGTATTCTATGTGGCTTTCCTTGCGTAGAATGTCAGGAAACACTGTCTATACCCTTGTTTTAATAAGTTGTTGTCCTTTCAAACCTTTGCACTTACATCACAGATCGGATCTACTGATTCCTTTTGAATTCCTCAATAGGTACCTCCCTGCCAATCACCTAAGCACCTAAAGCCCAACTATCTCACTTTCTTAGAGATACTCCTCTTAATTTAGATACCTAGTCCTAAGCTTCTAAGCCTCTAATATATAGTAGACCTTTTGCTATATATTAGACACTTTGCTATATATTTTGTAAGATTGGAGGGGTCTGATTTGTTGAGGAGAGGGTAATAAACAAATCAGACTCCTCCAATCCTACAAAATGCTACCTTTCATTATATGCAACAATAAATGGCATTTTTAGGAAGTGATGTATTTGTAATATTTTGTTATATTTGACCTTGCCATTTTTAACATGCCTTTATGAAAATAATTTCTTATGTGGATTACTTTTTAAATGGACCTTGATAGCTCCAAACATTTTATTTTAAACTTTAGTGTAGTGTTTGGTTCATATCTACTAGGAATAAATTAATTAGTGCCACAGATGGACCACCAAAATTTGAGACTTTTTGGGATATTTTTTGTACCATTTTTTAAAGAATATGAAAGTTATTTATGAGAAAAAAATAAAGATGTAAACACACACACATACACAACACACACACTCACAAAGGCCACCTATAACCATATTAATGACATGTCTATGTTAACAAAACCATTGTGTGAGGTTAGAGGCAGAAGGAGTGCATGGTCAAAGCCAAAGTTAAAAGAGCAACAGAAGGAGAAAATATAGTCCTGGAAGACTAGAATTAAGTCATTCAGAAAAAATTAATACAATATATTTATTTATTTATTTTTTTAGACAGAGTCTTGCTCTGTTGTCCAGGCTGGAGTGTAGTGGCGTGATCTCAGCTCACTGCAAGCTCCGCCTCCTGGGTTCAAGTGATTCTGCGGCCTCAGCCTCCTGAGTAGCTGGGACTACAGGCACGTGCCACCACGTCCAGCTAATTTTTTGTATTTTTAGTAGAGACAGGGTTTCACCACTTTAGCCAGGATGGTCTCAATCTCCTGACGTCGTGATCCACCTTCCTCAGCCTCCCAAAGTGCTGGGATTACAGGCATGAGCCACCGGGCCTGCTCACAAGATATTTTAAAGAATTCATAAGCATATGTTTTTATAGGTCCATTTAGATGTACCTAGATTCTCTATGTAATTGAAATAAACACATTTTTATAGACCATAGACCATTATCTTTTTATGAAAAAAGATAAATTGTCTGGAAAGACAACTTATTTGGTTTTAAGTATTAGAAATCTTTGTACTTATAAATAAATGCAAGCAGATGTTACAGTTGATAAAGATGCATGAAAAATGGCCAAACATATTATTTAAGGATTTTACTAAGGAAGGTTTAAGGGATATAAATTTCATTTCTCTTCCATTAATATATGCTATTTATATTATAAACTTTTTTTTTAAAGAAAATGAGATGAGTTTAACTTACATTTCCACTTCTATGCCTTCTGCAAAATAGAATCATATGGAGAAGTCAAAACTTTGTCACAGAATTAATATGTGCCCCAGGTTACCTGCATTATTCATAGTTCTGGTTAATCTTTGGGATAATTATTGTCCCACTTAACAAACATTCACAGTGGTGAATTATATAGCACCCTAAAACTACAGAAATACAGGACAATTAATGAAATCCAAAGGTATCTGATCTGATTCTAGCGCTGACCTCTTCAAAGTAAAATCATTGCTATTACTCCTGTTAAGAGAATTTTCACTTCATGGAATGGGCCTGTGCCTCCAAGAATAACATGGAGCTGTTCTCAAGTTGTTTCACTTTTTTGGAAAGTTAACCTTTTGATATTATGGATAAAAGTTAACATTTGTAAAACTCAAGCTGTTAGCCCAAATGCAACCTCGCCTCCTATGTTAGTACAACATTATGTCAATGACAAATGAGCCATAAGTTTCAACTTTACAGTAGTAGTAGATACCTTGACCTTTGAGACCTCACTCAGGTCATACCATGGGTGTTCTGATATTTTGATGGTGGTTGCAGTCATGTGCAAAGAAAAGGCTATGTTTTAAGTTGTATAGGTTTTAATCAGTACAGGATTTCTGTTCCTATTCAAATACAAACTTTGTAAAAATTTTCAGAAGTTATTCAGCAAAAGAATTAAGAATTCAAATGATGCCCTTTTTTAATGAAATTATAAAATTGAAGGAGATATGCAGATGTCTCCTGAATCCTTGGAAATGTGACCAAGTCATAGTGCAATCATTAATGGATTTTGCACATGTAAGTTTCAAGTCTGAAACTTTTCCTTTGTTAAGAAGTCAAGTTAATCAATTGCATTAAATTAAAAGATGAATGAGCTCTAGAGATCTGCTGAATAACATTGTGCCCGTCGTTAACAATACTATATTGTGCATTTAAAATTTTGTCAGGAGGGTTGATAATATGTTAAGTGTTCTTACTATAATTTTATAAAAGATAAATAAATTAAAATAATATACTGCCAATGGAATTTGAAATAAAAATTTAAAAAGAGTATTGATAGAGTTTTATATTATGTCCAAGGAAAACTATTTTAAGTGGACTTAAATTTGGGAAAGGAAAGGAAGAATGATACAAAGACATAGTGTTATCATTATTTATCATTAAATATATTAAGATATTCTCCATAAGCATTGTTACCAAAAAAGTTCTCTTTTTGGACATCTTGTTGAAACAGTTCTGTAAAATAGTGTTTCATGTGACTGGCTTCATTCTCATGAAACTAAACCACGTATATTTAACTATCTCCTTAAGCTTAGCTTAAGACCAGATATACATAATTGTTACCGGTGGCCAAAGAAATCAGTTCTTTTTGGGTCACTCATTTTAGCTGAGTGGACATTCCTAATGGATTAAAAAACAAAGCACAGTGCTTTAAAATGCACTTAATTTTTTTTTTTCCCCGCGGTGGTGGTGACTCTGGGCTTCTTCTGCAGCGCTTTAAGCTACGCTCCCCAGAACTAGTGTTGATATTGTTTCTTTAACATTAATCTTCAGTGACATAATTATTTCTTTTTAAATCATCAGTATGCTAAGCATTATAGGACTGGGAAGCTACTGACTGAAAAGAGATGTGCCGTAATGAAGGTACTCCTTTTTTTAGATAATTTTGGCTGCTTATCAGAGCAGAAGCAACTGTATTTTGGACGTACTTAGAGTTGCTATTTAATGCACCATGAAAAAGCAACAAGTGCTCCACCAGAAAAATCATGTTTTGTTGAAAGAAGTAAAGCAAAATGAGTTTCAGCTCTATACCACAGAAACTCACAACAGTAGGGGAAAGATCAACTTGGGAGTATATTTTTCGGTGTTCGAAGTCAGTTAAAAAAACAAATTTGTACTTTGAACTTAGTGTCTATTGCCTCAGAGTAAAAATATTTTTAGAATCCTTATCAGTCAGAAAATTATCTTCTTCAAACAAAATGAACTGGAATGTAGAGCTAAAATAACCCCATTTTAGTTTGTGGAATGGCTGTTGAGCCTTTATTTTTATAAGCAAATGGCAAACGCTTGCTCCAATGTATAGCTGATGCAAATTAAGCACATACTCTATTTCATAAATGAAGGGGGAATTATTGGAAACACTCTTGCACTGATCAGTAAAAACTGATTACCATCAAAGAAGGGCCTGATTACTAACCACCAGCTTAGTGTTTAGCTGTACCATCTGGCCGGCTCAGAGGGGAAAATTTGCTGAGCTTAAAAAATGTTTATTCCGACTTTCAACTCATGCATGTATAGAACACAGATGAGGAAACATCTGATGTCCTTCGGATTCTTGTTGTTAAACAAACGTTAACTCATCTTCAAGCAAAAATTTAGTCGTTTTTCTTTTTTCCCCCTCACTGATTTGGTTTCTTAAGCTATTGAGTTACAAGCACTATGGAAATAAGCATTAAAAAAAAACCTAAGGGTGATTAGAGCCCTTAAAAATATTTGAAGGATAATGTTGACCTCATGTTTTTTCACATACACTTTGATCTAGGTAGAATTTTATTATTTTAATTTAACTCATGTGGCGTGGAGGCCACATTCAAGGCACAGACCTGAGTGCTTACTGGAGACAGATGAACTCAGGACTTGCCTGTGCCTGGCTGCAGCACTTTTGCTGTAACTCATGCCTTGTCTATGGACGGCACTGCTTTTCCTACCCTTTAGTGTTGGTTAATTATTGCCAACCTTTAGAGCAAATGACTCTGCTTAACAGTCATTTTCCCTGAAAACCCTTCCTTGATTATTCAAGATTAAGTCCTTAGAGTCACAAGTTTACCTATTCCATAGCACGTACAGTTGTCATCATGATTTCTTATTCGATTACCAGTCTTACCTCCCCAAGCCTGTAAACATAATTCAGTGACTGCATTTTTATTCACCAGTGTATTCCAGGTCCTAAAACTAACCCTGACACATACTGGCCACTCGGTAAATATGGGTTGAATGAATGGATGAACAAATGGACAGAGAAATGAATGAGGCACCTTCTCTGTCCTCATTTCAGTTTAAATTTAGGAACAAGGCATGGGTGAAAGTGTGAGGAGACAAAGCAGAGAAAGGCAAGTGCTGAAAGTTATGATCGTGTGCAGTGACGGCCATTAAGATGATCTTCGTAGAGGAATTCATACAGAAACTTTTTTAAAGATAAATGCTGGCTTATGCAGGCTCTGAAGACTTATTTTTTATATCCATTCTTAATTAAACTGATGTTGAAAATAGTACACATTTATGGTAAACAGCCTTCGGTCGTCTTTGGAGGTCATTTATTTGCTTGCTCTCTGGGAAGCTTCTTTCGTAAAAGGATGCCCTTTTACTAGATCCCAACTGGGAGCTTTATGGGATTATTTTTTCCTACTTAACAAAAGTGGGATTTAAACTCTAATTTCCAAAAACATAGTGGCTAGCTAAAATTGGTGTTGATTTAATGTTCTGGGTCAATTTTAAGTGATAAATGAACATTAGCAAAAAAATGAAGTTTCTAAATTCTGTAAATCACCTGGGATTTTTCATCGTCTCATTCCCTTACATTCTTTTTCTCAGGGATAAGGTTTTCTAAGTCAGTATTTTCCCAAATGCTTGCCCTTTTGTCTTCCACTAAATATGGTAGTCTTTGTTTCTTCAATGGCCACGTGAGAACAGAAGGAAAATTTCTTCTCAGAGAAGACAGAGCAAAGCAATATTCTTGCCAAAAGTTATCACAGTTTAATAGCAAGAAGGAATGTACACTTCTCTAAACAAAATGTGCTTGCTATGCTTTCTGATGCTGACACCATTTATTTAGTCTTATTAAATAGCTGGTAAAATGATCCAAGTTTCAGAGAAACACAAGCTGTAAGTGGCTGCTGCATGTGACCAAAAACAAAACAAAACAAAAGCCCCCAAAAGCAGCAGGGAGGATAAAAAAAGAAAAGAAAAGGTAGCCCCCAAAAGCAGCAAGGAGAAGAAAAACAAAGGCGGCCCCCAAAAGCAGCAGGGAGAAGAAGTGCGCAGAGTCTGGGAGGATCACCTTTCTCCACAGCTTTCTCTTCCAAACCTAGGCACTGCTTTCCTCTCGCACTTCTCTTCCCCTGATATCCATTCATTCACCTTATTTCTACACTCTTACCCCTTCGATATTTTTAATTAACTTTTCTCTTTGTGCTTGCACACTTGCTTTGCTTTGCTTTGCTTTCAATCTATAGTTATTTTATGGGTGGCTTGGCACCTCAACCAGATGGGAATTAAGTGGAAGGCAGAAGTTGGCGTGCACACACAATCTCTAAATAAATGCAGGCCTGGGAAGGATGATTCATGCTTTACCTGTATTCTTTCAGCTGCAGTCAGTTATTTTTCCAATCTTGGTAGGCACCAGCATCACCTGGAAAATTGTTAAAACAAAACATGCTTTGACTCTACTCCAGACCTACTGGGGCTTAAATCTCTGTATTTATTTGCCAAGTAGTTCAAAATTTAGTAGTTGGGGGAATGGGATCACCAACCATTACGGTTTGCCAAGGAACGAAGGATTTCCTGAGCTGTGTGCTAACGCCTGAACATTTCTGAGTAAATTGAGACATATAGTCACCCTATTTAGGGTTGAAGATCAGGGCCAAAATAATGCATACATCTGTCTGCTTTCCGTCTTTTGATCCTAATTATTCTAAAAAACCATACAACCCCCACTTTTATGGGTATAAAATAGTTATGTTACTTATCTATTTTTACTTTTGCATATTTTTAGTTATTGCATGGTTTATTATATATAATGAGTGCAACAATCTCATAACATTGATTTTAGAATTAAATGAGATAAAATATGTAAAGCACTTAATATAATGCCTGACACTAAGTGTTCAATGAGTGTTACATATTATTTCTCTTTAGGTCCAAAGGTATTTATTTTCTTCTTGGCTTCCTGGAATACTAATCTTTGGTAAAGGAAGTTTCTCATTGGTCTCTTAAGCCGGCAGTGGTCTGAGGCATGCCACCATTTCTTTGAACTGTGATGTGTTATATCATCTTCTTCCAAGACAGGCACTCTTAGCTAGTGTGCTAACTGGACTTTCTCTCTCTGACTCAAAGGGGCTGTGCCTCAGAAGCTTTGTGGAGGTAGAAAGGCTTCTCCACACTTCCCATGATAGGAGAGGAATTCTACCCTCCTTCTTTCTGGATTCTTCTATGGACTCTAATGATTTTTTCCTCAGTAGTATCTATTCCCAGACCTAGCAACTGCTTTTTGAAATTTGCTTGCAGACATCAACTTTGCAACTCTTTATCTAGTTCTCAGCACTTCAACTTAAGGCTAATATTAGACCAAGACCCACTTCCTCTAGAAATAAATCCTTTTCTCCCCCATACTTTCTTGGTCAAATAAGGTTACACACTTATTTGGCACTTACTTAAGTAGTTTTTTTTCATCCTTAGGATGGTTCTCAATTTGTTGACTGATGAAATCATAAAACATAACGTAACCCTCTAGGTAGCAGAGGATGTGCTTTGTAACATCATCCAGCACTCCTTGTTGCATTATCCTACAGTCTCAGTAATCCACATTGTCTCACAGATCAAGCCATTTGCTCATTCTGTCTGTTCTGTGCCAAACATATTAATAACACATACACTGAAGGACTGCTGGCATTGTCCCTCCCCAGAATAAGCAAACAAGTCATCTTTAAAAGCAAGTTGTTTCAGCCACTTTGATAGAAATTAAGTCGCATACAAGGTCACAAAGTACATCAGTGAACTAACTGGAAACACAACCCAACAAGGCTGACTCCCAAGCCTGAGCACTTTACTAGATCACGCTTCCTTCCTCGGCGAAAGGCTTCCCACGGCAGGAAGAACCGGAGAGCAAGCCTCTAAATTATACATGACTGTTTGTCTCATTTTCACTCCGTGGCTAATTGAAGACACAGGGGAGTGCTGCTTTTTTGGCTTCATCTCTCATCGCATCTCATTTGTCTCACACATGTCGGGGAGTGCACTCTGCAGGTTAGCTTTATGAAGAGTCGAATGGAATTTGGTGAGCTTTGAGGAGTCCCAGGATTACAAGTTCTGTGTCTTGGTTCACAACAAGCGGTGCAGTTCCCTTTTGTTTGTTTCCTCATTTGCCATTTTAAAATAAAGTAAATACGTTGTTTAAAAAGTCAAGCATAGGAGATCCACAGTCGATAGGAAAGGAATGTGAATCACTAAAGAGAAAACCATCAGCATATTTAAATGACCAAATAAGGAACATGAAAATGTTTCTACTCCTATAAATTTTAAGCCTGTGGGAATCAAACTTGAATTAGTTTTAATAACAAAAGTTCAGAGTTCACTGTACCTTGTTCCGCCTGCTGAAAATTAGCACTGTGGTGGGAGTGTCCATCCAGATTGCCAAAACCACAGTCCTGCTTGGTTCAGTGACTCACAAATTATAATTTTTGCAGCATTTGGAAGAAGAATTTCCATATCATATCTGACAGTATGCTTTTGGCCCATAGCCCTTAATGCAATACCTTTTATGTAGTGTAGGCTCAGTGCACTTTTGAGAATTAAGCCACAAAAATATGAATAAAATGTCACTGATGATAAAGAAAAGTAATGGCATCAATTAACATTAGATAACTGTAGGATGATTTATTGCTTCTGTATGCATTTTTTGTTCTTATCTATGAAGATATCAGCATTGGTTAGGTTTACAGATGTCTGTGAGAAAACACATCACCCTCTGTCAGGAAGGGCCATTGACTATTAAATTGAACAATAGACCTAAGTGTGCTCACTTGGGTTTGCAACAGCCAAAGCCCTGTGTCTCCTGCTTGGTCACTCCTACCTTGTATTAAATATGGATTTCGTGTATTACATGGAGTTTTCAAGGATAGAAAAAAGGATTTCAATGGGACAATCTAACTTTGGATGTCTTGTGATGAGCAGAGAGGCATCATTGAGAGGAAGAGTTTTAAAAACAGGTGTACTTCAGAAATGTTAAAAGGCGATATATACACAAGGAAGAGAAAGAAGAAAAAAAGAAGTTTGGTTAGGAAAGTCCTATAATTTTTTATGTGGAAAGAAATCAAAGGCAAAGCAAATTGAATGATGCTGTCCTGATAGAAGCTGGGGTGTGGAGGAGGAGTAATGAAATTCAGAATGTTGGTCCTGCATAGGGTCTTGCCAGACACATCCTTCTCCTCGGTCCTCAGATGAAGAGCCCTGTCTCCTGGAGCCTGAGGGCCAAGTGCCCAGATGCACTATCATTCTAAGGAATTGTTCTGGTCAGAATCTGGAGTTTTCAACTCCCTTCTGTGGTCCATTTTTATTATGGATGCTGCTTTGAAGGATGGATAAAGTGCTAGGAAAGGTTGTTGTCACCTAAAAATCCAGAATTCTTTCTACTCAAAGGTCTTGTTCTCTACCATGTTCCCGGTGGGACATTTTCTCTGTAGTTTTTTCCAATATATAGTAGATTATGACAGGACACTGCTTATCCTCACAAGGAGGGCACTTCTATTAAGAATTTAGCAAAAAGAAAAAAGAAAAACTAGGAGAGAATAAGAAATGGAGGTTGTTTAAAGAAAAAGTAAAATGCCACTCTAGTTAGTAATACTGCCACTTAATGACAGAATTAGTAAAAGTCACAAATAAAGCCTGCATGATGGATTCACTTTTTCAGGAACTCTCTTTAATAATACAATGTTATATTCTGAGTAACAACTTGATGTATAAATTAAACAAGTTAACATGAAGGCATATGTGTCATAATCTTAGAGATGGTTCATCAATAAGCATCTCAGAGACCCCAATAAGACATATCCTGTTCTGGGCTCTGGAAATTGATGATGAAAAAGACAGGAAATGTCTATTTAGCTTCAGTAAGCAGCTGATTTTTTTGATGTAGCTTACATACCCCAAAATCTTTCCAAGTAGATTTAAAGATTCCTCATCCTTCTGCCTCACTCAGTCTTATGGTATGTGACTGTAGGGGTTCCTGTGTAGTTTTAAGTTCCCTCTCTGCAAAATTCCTTAGCTAATCAGTACTCAAGCCCATGATTTTCTCACCTACCTTTCACGGGTTCAGTCTGTGCCCTTTGATTTGGCAACTCCTTTTCAAAATATTATCTGTGCTTTTCATAGCCATCAAACCATTACCAGTCCTGCCTCACCCACTAGAGTCTCTGCTGTTTTTACTCTAATAACAAGCATTGAGTCTTACAAGAGATTGCCATTGGCTATACTGGCATCAGATTCATCAAAAAGCAATGGGATGGAAGTACAACTTGCCAGCAGAGCAACTTAAAATATTATTTTCAGGGAGAGATTTTATAGCAGTACGTAGTGCCCAATAGACATCATTTTGCCATGCAGCAGACAGTTCAGGTGTAAGAAGACAAGTTCAGATCAGACAGTCAGAGCTGCTTTGGCTTAGATGCTTCATGCCTCCAATGGAGCCGATACTTCTGACAGATCCATGGGCATAGCTGCCATTGTATATGAAATGGGGCATGCCAGTTAGAAAAGTCACCACATTCAGGGACACTCAAAACTATGAAGACTGTTCCAGATATGTATAGACCAATTTGCCAGCCAGGTGTCATTTTTCCTGTAGGCACTATTCCTAAGTAACACAGTTGGTATATAGCAGGTGGCCAGAAGAGTAGAACTGGAACATTCAATGGAGTTTAGGTCTTCAAGAAGAGGGAATCATTCACTGGAGCTCAAGTCTTCAAGAAGAGTGTAGTCTTTGCCTACACTCCTGGATTAATGGACACTTCCATTCTGTTTTACTTCTCCTTAGAGCTATTTTTAAGAACACTGGAATATTAGGGACCATATCACAAAGTATCTTATATTTTTAACTGGATCAGAAGATAAGTTATGCTAATATTATGCACTTTACTTCCAGCTCTCTTTCATATATTATTTTTACCAAAATCCTAGATACTAATGACACACTTAATAAGAGAATTAGTAAAAGTCATTCATAAAGGCTGCATGATGGATTAACTTTCTCAGGAACTCTCTTTAATAATACCATGTTGTATTCTGAGTAACATCTTGATGTATGAATTAAATAAGTTAACACGAAGGCATATGTGTCATTATCTTAGTTGGAGTTGGTTCATTGGTAAGCATTTCAGAGACCCCAGTGAGACATATCCTATTCTGGGCTCTGGAAATTGATGATGAAGAAGACAGGGAAAGTGTCTTCTGTAAGGGGCCTGTGTTTGATTGAGGGAGACCATCAATTGGTTTAAAAAGCTAGTAATCTAATTTCAGATACAGTCAAGTATTGAAGCAGACAGGACATGAGGAGGGGGGCTTCAGGAAAGTCTTCTTTTACCAGAGAGCTCAGCCAAGGCCCCTGGGAGGAGATGCCATCTGAGTGGAGAAACAAAGGATGAGAAAAGGACATCCACGCAAAGCCAGAGCATTCCAAGAGAAAAAGGAGCAAACACAGATGCCCAGAGATCGTAAAGTGCTGCATATATAATAAAACAGTGATAACATATTCTGTACTTACTGCTAATGTTTATTCTGCTTACTGCATGCTAGGCACTGTGTGCTCAGTAGTTAATCCTCATTATCTCATTTTGTTTTTATTGCTTCAAGAGACAGGGTCTTGCTACATTGCCCAGGCTGAACTTAAACTCCTAGGCTCAAGTGATCCTCCTGCCTCAGCCTCCCGAGTAGCTGAGACCACAGGCGCACACTGCCTCCTGGCTTTCTCATTCATTTTCCAAACTATGTAAAAGACTTTACAGATGAGGAAACTGAGGCCAAAAGAAGTTCAATTACAGGCTTAGAGTCATGTAGGTTTTAGGTTTCGTATCTGAGATTTGAGCCCAGGCTCAAAGCCTAGAGTCTAAAGCATTCTCCTCAAGCTAAACCTGGAGTTTTCTAGAAGAAAATTGTCGTTGCCACCTTCAGGCCTGCTGAGCTTCTGAAAACTAAGTGAAGCTACAAAAGAGATGAGGCTGAGAGTGATCACGGAGAAAGAAAAAGCATGTATATTTGGTCAAGCAAATATTACTTTGCAGTCTATTAGCTACAGTTAAATATTTAACACCTTTGAAAGCTCAGGGTTGATGACATTTTCAAATTGTCAATTTCTGTTTACATTCGGGCAGTCTGCAGCATCACTGTGTTCAAATACAGTTGGACTAGTCTTACTTTGCCTTAATTGAGTGGTTCACTCTTAACACCCAAAGCAGAACTTGGCAAATGTCGTCTAAACAAACCAATTTCAACAGAGTTTTAAAGTTACTTAGAGATACAGTGCTGTCAGAAAATAATTCTCTGAAAAGTCACAAAATTCTGCAGCATGACTCATTATTTGCAGACCGTTTTTATAAGAAAATGATTGGCTTTTTTTAAATGTAGTACTGTAGCCAGCAACAATAAACCCCCTTTGGAAAACACATGATTCGGTTTCATTTACTTTTAAAGCCTTTTTTTTCCCATCTTTTTTTCTGGTTTACATTTTTACTAAGCACTAGCCTGGAGAGAAACACCCAAGTATCTGTTCACTGAAAACTACATTAAAATAATAAAATCTAGGTAATCTCTCAACGTGGTACTTTACAAATATAGGGAGTAGAATTTCATTATGTTAATAGTGTTATTATAATGTAGCAGTAGTAATGATAGTTTACATGTATTCGACCCTTACTATGTGCTGGTGCAGTTCTAAACACTTTAACAACAGCTCTGAAATAGACACTAAGAACATCCTCATCTTACAGATGAAACTGCTGAGACTGAAAGTAGTTAAATAACTTCCCCCAAACAGATGGGGGCAAATTGCCAAGTTGCAGAGCTAGGATTTGAACCCAAACTCTCTTTTATCACCTCACTAAATTATCTCCAGAAGAGTGTCCATAGCATCTTCTTTTGAAACCCAGTATCATACTGGGATAATGAACTGATATGATCTGGATCCATCAATACGTTTCTCTTAACTGTCTTTTCAAGGTATGTTCAGAAAAAAAAAAAGAAGGAAAGAAAGAAAGAATATATTTTCTTTTAAAGCTAGCACAAATGTATGCTTCTGCCCTTGGCTTCACTAGAAGAAGTTTGGAAACTGCCACATACTAGGCAATTACTAAATCAATTATTATGCTTGGGTCTGTATCAACTTTGTAAATGACATAAAACATTTCATCAGGACTTACCTTGTCCCTGTTAAACCATCAGATCCATCCCATTCCCTGCTGGCTGGTTTGCAGGCTTTCAGAAATATCAGATGGCTGTGGCAGTGAGTAGGATTTGGACCATCCTTCCACCAAATAATGACCAACTATACAGAACAGTTGTGCTAATGTTATGATTAAGCACTCTTGCCCATCGACCAACCTCTGTCTGATTTCCTTATCCATAGAGATATCTCTAATAATAAAGGATGGAACTTAAATCCACATCTGGTTGAGTTCAAATCCAGCAAATTCCGAAAAGGACATACTTCCCGTTCCTCAATCTTCTGACCTCAGTCCCGTTATGTAATTGGGTGTGGATTCCTGGTTGCTGACCATGCTGTCATAATTGCATAGCCATAGGTGAAAGGATCTCACACAGGGCTTGAAACAGGCGATCAAGCAAGTTTTAATTTAATTTCCCAAGCCCCGTCTCCTGTTTTCTTATGTTCTCCACTTTTCTGTGTTCTTATCTCTTCTATTCCTTCATTTCCTTGTTTTTCCTAACTCTTGTGCTTACTAGTAACATTAACTAAACCCAGCTAAGCCTTTCCATTTGCCCAGATAACTCTTCTAAACAGAGCAAATCACATCTGCCCTTTAGCTCAGGCATTCCAGTGTGCTCTGACACTACTTCTTTTTTGTTGCCAATGAGGTTTGTATTGTTTGCTTAAAATTATTTCATTAAGTGAATTGCTTTAGAGATTCATTTGGCTTTATTTTATTACGGGCTTGGGGAAAAGATAGCTTTTGTTAGGAGAATATGCCAAAAAATAGAATCAGTACCTATGTAGACATTATTGTTATGATTTATTTCCCTGTATAGTAATAACATTATTTTATAGGTTTACATGAATACATTGAATTGCTGTCCTGAGAATTCCAAAGCTAATGTGTACAAGGGTTACTGCTAATGCCTGGTGCATGCCGAATCAGTAAATTCCAGTCATTTGTGTATTTGTACCTACATATATCTATACATTATGTCTACATCTGCATCTGTGTCTATTTGTATATGTATTTCTGAGACCAGCTAAGTGTTCCCTTTCATTAAATTTCTGTTGCCATATTAAAAGCTACTTTCTACTAAAACATATTAAGGGAAAAGCAAGTTGTCAAGTCCACCGGACCTTCATTTATAACACCAGAAGAACACTCAGTGTAAGTGAGATCTTGAAAGAGGAGTCAAAGGTGAGCTTTTTCAATGCTGGTAATTAATTCTTGCTTTGCATAGGCTAATTGAGGGCAATCATTGAATACTTGATGCCATTTCATTTCCTAGCTGTCAATGGGATTACAGCCTGCTTTCCCTGCTAAATCTGTTAACCTCTGTGCTTTCTTTTGCTGGTAGAGGGATGTTCAAGATAGAGGGGCACTGAGAGCTTTGTTCTTTTTTTTTGGATGTCAGTATTTTTCTTCAAAAGAATGTTGTTCTCCTTTGACAGATTTTTTTTGTCTTTCTAATATCTCTGTTAAGGCACAAAAAAAGAAGCAGCAACTTTCTGTTACTGTTGGTACCAAAACGAAGAGAGTGAATTATAAGAGAGATTTCCTGGGTGATCTGCCTTAATTTGTAGACTAACTGGTCCTCAAATCCATGCAAATACACTCATTAACTTGTTCAGCAAATAGTTACTGAGTATCTATTAAGTCATAGCATTGTGCTAAGTACTGGGGAGAGGTGAGAAAGGAGACATTAACTCTGCCTTTAAGCAGCTCAAAGACTACTTTTGAGGTTGAGGTGACATCAATGCACTTGTTTAGATATGGCCTTTGGCAAAACTGGTAATATTTTAGGTACCCACTTTCACCATTCTTGCACCTGTTGTTCCGCCAAGCTTCTATACCAGGACAAATTATTTATTTTGCCATCCTTAATCCATTTAGCTAACTCTCCACCCTATCTCACCTCTCAGCCCTACCCAGATAAATCCCATTCCAAGCAAATGGCTTATTTGGCAGTAGTTAAGCCCATACAGCCAAGTCTTTCCCATGGTAAAATATGTGGGAATGTGTGCCTTGAGTTTCTGGGTTGGCTGGATACATTTGTCTTGATGGCCAATGAGATTACGGCCATGTTTTGCTTCCATCCAATAAATCAGAGAACTGCAGCCAATCCAAGTAGAACAAATCATTTTTCTTCTAAAATATCATTGAGATAAACATTTCTGGATTATTTATTTGTTTGTTTAGTTTTGCTTAAATACTTGCCAATCTAGATTTTGCTGTATGTTTATAACTATTCCTTTAAGTTTTAAAAACATTTTATATTAATCTGCCAAATATAATTTTCTATCACACACTGCTTTTCTTTCCAGTTTATTATTTATATCACTTTCTATGCCTATTTGTGTGTGTTTCTCAAGAGAAAGGACTGAGACTAATATATTTACAAGACTCTCAGAACTTAGTATTGCGGCTACCAGTGGAGGAGCGGAATACATTGGACTGAATTCATTGGGCTTTAATCAATGTTAATTACTATTTTTTGTATAAGAAAAATAATTTACATCCAAAATAGCCTTCTAACATACTTGATGACAATCTAAATCAAGTTTGTTCCTTCAACTCATTCTGGTGTCTTTGTTAAAAATTATGGAATACTTGTTTATAATTCCATATTGAGACTACAGACAACTTGGAAAAATGATAAAAGCCTCAAAGTATCTATGGACCATTAGAGTATACAGTGAAGTTATAGTAATCCTGCAACTAGCTACTGGGTGGCATGCCCCTCCATTTCACGGGTATCCATCACAAAATAATGTGATCCGGGTTCTGTGATTCAATTTCAAAGAGATAGTTTGATTATCTCCTGAACACCTAAATGGTTTATGTTAGCATTGTATATGCTATATGCTATATCTGCCCCAGTTATCATTGTCTCTTTTTCATATGGGCCAGTTCTTTGTTGTTTTGTTCTTTGTTAGAGGCCACCTTCGTCCCCAATTTTTCCAGAGGCACCACACGTGTACCTTAGAGCTTAATGTAGGGAAATGACACCCCAGGTCGTCTGGTGAATGGGGAGACTCTTCCACTCCATAAAGAAAGACCATTCTGGATATTCCCTCAGTTGTGTGCATATGATCCCCTGGGACTGGAAGATGCTACTCTTTTCCACTGGTGGAGTTTGTGATGAAGAGTTGAGGACATTCTTTTTTTCCTTACGGATCCAAGGAATGTGAGTTATCTTACAAACAGAGAACCAGGCCCAATACACATAGAGATGAACACCTAGATCAGGAGAAGTGAGGCAAGAATAAGGCAAAGTAGTCCAATAATTTGTAATTGTACATGAAAGCCATTAAGAAGTAATGAGGATGAAAACAAATATGGATTCAAGACCCGACAATTTAAAAAAGCATTTTTTTCCACAAAGTGTGAAGAAAACACACCAGTCAACCTATAATTAAATATGTGTATTAGATTAGTTAATTGAAAACCAAAAAAAATTAAAAAGCAAAAAAAAAAAATTGTTTTCCTTAAGAGAATATCGCCATAGGCTACACATATAGTCAATTATATCCCACCATATTAGATGCTATTTGCTGTTGTAAACAATTAGCTCAGCCATCATTGTGAATTTATTTTTTCCAATCTTTACATCTTCAAATGACTCCTGGCTTAGTCAGTTTGTTAAAAATGGCATATAAAACAACCCCTAAAGCCTTCTCTAAACTGGTACACAGCATTCTTCATTATTAAACAGCTGGCATTCTAACTATATGAAATTTCATTAAATTAATCTTAATGACTTAATGGTTCAGAATCACACACAAAACACACACACATACACACACAATAAAATTTTAAGATGTAACTTCTACCCTTATCTAAGGTCACTCCTAGTAAAGGTTTGACGATGTTAATGTTTAAAACAAGTCATAGAATGATTCAACAATAATCTGCATTTTATTTTTAACTTTGAACATCTATTTTGGTCATTGCCTTTACATTTCTTCATATTTATGCTTCCCGTAATAGTAAAAACTTATTCCTATAAAATGACCGATTTTATTTTTAATTTCGGTTTGGCCTTATCCTTATTGACTGAAAATTTATTTTTTTTGATGACCTGCGTTGTGTAAAGTACTGTTACAGGCATAGCATAAAATGTTTAAGCCCCTATTTCCAAGGGTCTTACAGACACAAAGAAATATATAATTGGCCAGGTGCGGTGGCTCACACCTGTAATCCCAGCACTTTGGGAGGCTGAGGCGGGTGGATCACGAGGTCCAGAGATCAAGACCATCCTGGCCAACATGGTGAAACCCCATCTCTACTAAAAATACAAAAATTAGCTGGGCATCGTAGTATGCACCTGTACTCCCAACTACTCGGGAGGCTGCGGCAGGAGAATTGCTTGAACCTGGGAGGCGGAGGTTGCAGTGAGCTGAGATTGTGCCACTGCACTCCAGCCTAGCAACAGAGTGAGACTCCATCTCCAAAAAAAAAAAGAAAAGAAAAAGAAAAAAGAAATATATAATTATACTTTGTCTACCCTTTACCAACAAAAGTCTTTTTCGCAAGCATCGTTTTGATCCTGTGAAGACTCCAGGAATTATTTCTATTTTGTAAATGAAAAGCCAAGGTTCAGAAACAAGCAACATGCCCAAGTTAAGGGATGGTTACAGGAAGAACCAAAATATGGATTTTGTTCACATCCAGGATCCTTTTCCCAATATTTCTGTCCCTAGAGTTGGGTTCCTAAAAAATTATCTGTTAGAAGCATTTGAAATTGTTACTATATGAAATATAGAGAAGAGGAGCCTTTCAAAGGCCATTAGTGAAATTAGAGATGATTTTATGGGACAGTCCCACAGATTAAGATAATGTGATCCTCTGAAAATGTCTGAGACTGAGCCATGATATTAGATGTAGGACACAAAAGTCAGAGCTAATACATAAAGAAAATATATGTGCTTTTCTAACTGTGTATATAGGTAAAATATCTATTAGGGTCAGCATCTTTTGAAAAATATATATATGTATAATTTTAATTGACAAAAATTATATGTTTATGTTGTACAATATGATGTTTGATATACGTATACATTGGAGGTGGCTAAATGAATTTTATCAGCATACGTGTTTTCTTATATATTTATTTTTTTGGTAAGAACATTTAAAATCTACTTTTTTAAAGCTATTTTCAAGTATACAATGTATTGTTCTTAATTATAGTCATCATGAGATACAACAGATCTCTTGAACTTACTCTAACTGAAATTTTCTACCCTTTGATCAACATATTCCCAATCCCCACACCCTCTAGCCTCTCCTAACCACCACTGCACTCTCTGCTTGTGGGTTCAACATTTTTAGATTCCACATATGTGTGAGATCGCGTGATTTTTATCATTCTGTGCTAGGCTTATTTTACTTAACATAATGTCTTCTAGGTTCATCCATGTTGACCCATAAATGACAGCATTTTCTTCTTTTTCAAGGCTGAATAGCATTTCATTTTGTATATAGATCACATTTTCCTTATCCATTCATTGTTACTAGACACTTAAGTTGATTCCATGTCTTGCCTCTTGCGAATAGTGCTGAAGTGAACATGGGTTGTGCATACATCTCTTGTACTTGCTTATTTCATTTTCTTTGGATATATATCCAGTAGTGGGATTGCTGCATCATATAGTAGTTCGATTTTTGAATTTTTGAAAAACCTCCATTCTGTTTTCCATAATGGCTGTATTAATTTTCATTCCCACCAAACATGTTTAAGAGTTCCTTTTTCTCCACATTTTTACCAACATTTGTTTTCTTTTGTTTTGATAACAGTCATTCTAACAAGTATAAAGTGATATCTTGGATTTGATTTGCATTTACCTGATGATTAGTGATGTTGAGCACTTTTACATATACCTGTTGACCATTTGTATGTCTTCTTTTAAGAAATATTTGTTTAGGTCCTTTGTTCCATTTTAAAAATTAGATTATATATATACTATATATATATTTGCAGTTGAATTATTATGGCACTAGGATTCTGGGTAATATTTATTATTTTCTTTAAGTTCTGGGTACATAGAATGTGCAGGTTTGTTACATAGGTAAAGGTATGCCATGGTGGTTTGCTGCACCTATCAATCCATCACCTTGGTATTAATCCCTGCATGCATTAGCTATGCTGCCCTTCCCCAACAGGCCCCAGTGTGTATCGTTCCCTCCATGTGTCCATGTGTTCTCATTATTAAGCTCCCTTTTATAAGTGAGAATATACAGTGTTTAGTTTTCTGTTCCTCTGTTAGTTTGCTGAGGTTAATGGCTTCCAGCTCCATCCATGTCCCTGCAAAGGATATGAGCTTGTTCCTTTTTATGGCTGCATAGTATTCCATGGTGTATACATACATTTTTATTTTTATCCAATCTATCATTGATGGGCATTTGGCTGATTCCATGTCTTCGCTATTGTGCATAGTGCTGCAATGAAGATATGTGTGCATCTATCTTTATAATAGAATGATTTATATACCTTTGGGTATATATCCAGTAATGAGATTGCTGGGTCAAATGGTATTTCTGGTTCTAGATCCTTGAGGAATCACCACACTGTCTTCCACAGTGATTGAACTAAATTTACCCTCCCACCAACAGTGTAAAAGCATTCCTGTTTCTCTGCAACCTCACCAGCATCTGTTGTTTCTTGACTTTTTAATAATCGCCATTCTGACTGGGGTGAGATTATTGTATCTCACTGTGGTTTTGAGATCTATCTATCTATCTATTTATCTAAACAAGAGAGAAAGTATACAGAGTAATATAATAAATTTCCACGGAGCCAACACCCATCACCGTTATTCTCTGAAGAGTCACATGAAATATTCCAACCTATACTGGAACTCCCATCTTCTACCACCATATCCTATCATGCAGCCACACTGCAGTCTAGGTACTTCTCTCCCAACCTACCGAATATATTTATGCTTCTGTGCTTTACTGATTCTGTTCCCTCTCCTAGAATAATCTTGCTGTTTATGTGAAAATCATTCATTCTTCAAAATTTTTTCAATTGCTCATGTAGAATTAATTGCCTTCACCTCTTTGTTCCTACAGAATTTAGTTAATACCAAAAAATAAAAGGTAGAGATTATAACCTCATGTAATATGTAGTTATAAAATGTTATAAATGTTTCAGGGTCCTTCATTTTACTACACAGTCCTACAGAAGAAGGAGCATATCTATTCTTCACTGCAGTGTCCCTGTGCCTAAGGTACTGCTACGTACATAAAGCAATACCTATACAGTGAATATTTAATGAAATCAAGAAGAGATAATCAGAGGTGGGTGGGGGTATGGATTGAACTTGATTGACAGATATAATAATAGGCTTTATTCATGACCAAGACGGACAGGTTGTCTGGGGTTTGAGAACTATTAGAAGTAGTATCTTCCTGGAGTCCAGCTCACAGAGCAAGGAGACATGAATATTTCCCTGTAGTTACTGGATCAGAACAACCTGCACAGATTTATTGGCAATTGTTTTCTTCCTTCCTTCCAAACAATTCTACACTACTAGGGCCCCTGAGCAAACAGAGATGTAGAGAAATTTCTGTTTAGGTAACATACTCCAGCTGAGTAGGCATTTTCCAAACCCCTTCCTCAAAAACATGGATGTTACACCCGTGGCTCTGCTCACACTAACTTCCCACTAAAGCACCTAGCCTTGAGCTTATTTCTCAGATGCAGAAGTAAATTTCTAAGGCCAAGGTTTATTGGAGTTTGCTGTTATCTATTTTAGAATCCCATCACTGAAACCTCTTGTCTACTTCCAACAGTTGGGTGTCTTTAAAAGAAGTGGCCTGTAATTTTACATATACTTGAAGAGAAATTCTCAAAGTTGCTTAAAATCCATGTTTGAACTTCTTTGTAAATTGAAATTATACTCCAATCAATGATTATTTTTTCCATGAAATGAATGGATGATTGTGATATGATGCCTCAACACATGTACAAATAACCACAGTTGAGACACAGATTATGTCTGAATGCTACGGGTTTTCAGAAGAGGCAGTGCTTCTTGGAGGATGTAAATTTAATTTGAACTTTGTATAATAAATAAATTGAATGTAAATGGAAGCAACGACACACCTGGAAAAACTTCAACAGAGGTTGACAGGAATAAAAGGGAATATATATTTAAGAAAAGGAAGTAATCTCATTCCCCAAGGAAAAGATTTTAGAGGCATTAACTGAGTCCCTTAGCTAACAAGGTGGCATTAGTTTCAAGAAGAAAAAGGGCACATTTCACTGGAAAGTCAGTGATTAGACTGCTAAAATTATGATTCTAGGTGACAAATCTGGTAGCATCGGAAGACTAGAAAAAAGGGAATTATTTCAAAGGTTTTTGATTATCCAGACATGAGAGATAAGGGCCTATATTAAAGTAGAAAGAAAGAAATATACTATAGAGAATATGATAAATGAGGTAGAAGAGTATAGTCTTTCTAAAACTTCTTGCAAGTTTTGAAAATGGATCACATTGGCTCTCAAAATTGGTTATGTGTAATTATCATCTGGGAAATTTTTGAAAAGACCCATAGCCATGGTGATGTTTCTGAAGGCCTAGGGTGGGGCTTATGATTGATATTTTAAGTAAATGGCTCAATTGTTTCTGACACAGATAGTACATAGATCACGATTTGAGAAGCACCAATTTCGTAGATAGCTGGAGAAGGAAAGAAAAGCAAGGTACTGGGGAACTATCAAACAGCTGTTCTGTGCAATTTGTTATGGCCATTGTTTTCTGGTTTTAAACTTTATTCACCAGACATTTGTTAATTTAATATTTTAGAAGACATAAGCCAGGCACCATGATTCGTGCTTGTAATCCCAGCACTTTGGAAGGCTGAGGAGGGAGGATCACCTGAGCCCAGGAGTTCAAGAACAGCCTGGGCAACATAGCAAGCCCCCATCTCTACAAAAAATTAAAAAATTAGCCAGGCAGAATGGGGTGTGCCTGTGATCCCAGCTACTTGGGAGGCTGAAGTGAAAGGATCGCTTGAGCCCAGGAGGTCAAGGCTGCAGTAAGTCATGATTGTGCCTCTGCACTCCAGGGTGGGCAACAGACCCTGTCTGAAAAAATAAAGAGAATGGACTCATCAATAAATTTTGAAAAGGAATGGTAATGAGGGTAAAATTTGTCTGTTAACATACATTAAAATGGTATAAGAATTGTAGGAATGTCTAGAGTTCTCAGGTGACTTAAGGCCTCCTTGATCAGTGTGGGCGCCAAACACTCAGACGTTATTTTCAAAACCATAAGATGAGATAAAAAAGACAGAGAGGAAGACTAGAAAAGAGCTAAAGACAAAACAGCAACAACCTCCCCAACCATGGAGACAGCAGAAGTGTAATGAAGTGAAAACACTGTCCACTGAAACTTCCAGACAGTTTGCATCAGGATATTCCCAGGAAGCAAAGTTAGAGGAGTTTCACTACTCCCTGTAGCTTGTTTTGTTTGTTTATTGTACAAAAACTCTAGGCTTTTGGTAGTCATCATATTTCTTACTATTATGACTATCATTTTATTAAAATGCTACATTAAGTATAGAAATAACATATTGTTCATACAAGCGTCTTCTCTGAGTGGTCATGGTTAAAATATTATCTTCCACTTTGTGCTAATGAAATGACCTAAGCTATTAGGACATACATAGCTACTACACATGGCCAGCCAGTCAGCTGTAAAATTTCCAGTTGGAAAAAAAAAATCATTTTTGTGAACCATTAAAATGCAATAAATTGTTTCACAACTGAAAACTTGTTTCAGTCCAACATAAAAGTTAATAAAATTATTTAAATATGCATAGTTGAAAAACAGTTTTAAAATATTTTGCATTCTGTGAATAAGCACCTAGAGTATTTTTCAACAAAAAATTATATATATGCAGAAAAAGAAGAGGTTAATAAAGACCGTCAGTGAAATCAGAACTCAGCTTAGTAAGTGGCACAAAATTAGTCTTTGCATTTAGAAAAATGTGATATTACTTTCAACCTGGTGAGCTTATTATGTCTGCATCTCTTCAGATTTTTACATGGCCTTGAGCAATTTGGGCTGGAGCCAGCTATAACAGTATTATTTCAGCAAATCACTTCCTATTGTTGTACATTTTAAGAATGTACTGAAAGGTACTTTCAAGTCTGAAAACATCAACTGATCACACAAGCAATGATATCTCATTTACAAGGCCTTTATGTAGCCACAAACTGTTTTCTTTAACAGTTCAACTATCTCAGGAATAGTAATAAACATAAACTACTCTATTACCACATTTTTTAAAAAGCTGTGCAGTTTACCTAAACCATGAATAATGTCATATGCTTTAAATTCTCCCTAAAATAAATACTACTTTACGTATGACAGGGGTTGGCAAATTTCTCTGTACAGAGCAGAGGGTAAATATTTTCTGCTTTATGGGACCATAGGGTCTCTGTTCTGACTACTCAGCTCTGCCATTAAAGCATGAAAGCAGCCGTAGACAATGTGCACAGGAATGTGTGAACCTCTGTTCCAATAAAACCTTATTTATAAAAACAGGCAATGGGCCAGATTTGGCCTCCAGGCCATAGTTTGCTAGCCCCTGTTCTATAGGATTCTTTTTCTAACATGTCAGTAATGTGAATATGGTTGTGATCTAACACACCAAATTGTTTTAATGTTTATTTTTATTGATACATATTAGATGTATACATGTTCAGCTACATGTGATAATTTGACATCTTCATTAATAAAATTAGGGTCGTTGGGATATCCATCACCTTAAATATTCATCTTTTCTTTTTACTAGGAACAGTTGATTTATTCTCTTCTAGCTACTTTTAAATATACACTACATTAATGTTAACTATTATCAAGCTACTGATCTATGAAACACCAGATCTTATTTCTTCTAAATGTACATTTGTACCTGTTAAACAACCTTTCTTTATCCCCTCAGTATCTTTTAGCATGTTGAATTATGTCCCATACTCTTAGTTTTAAAACCAGGACAGTCACTTGTCACAACTCAAGTTATGAACAGTGCCTAATTTTGAGACATTCATTGCAGAAATGAAATGGTTATGTAGAGCTGGCAGAGATTAGGAAATCACTGAGAAATTCTTTAAGATGTGGGTTATAGATTGATAGGTTATTCATTCTAGTAAGTAACAATGGAGTGCATTATATCACAACTATCTAAGTTTGTGCTGCTATAACAGAACACCATAAACTAGGTAATTTACAAATATCACAAATATTTAATCACAGTTCTAGAGGGTGGGAAGTCCAAGATCAAGGAGCCAGTAGGTATGATTGTCTGGTGAAGGCTGCTCTCTGCTTCCAATATGGTGCGTTGATGCTGCATCTTCCAGAGGGTAAGAATGCTATGTCCTTACACAGCAGAAGGCTCAAGGGCAGGAGAGTCCAGTGCTGTGTGAAGCCTCTTTTATAAGGGCCTTTATCTTATTCACAGGAAAGGAGCCCTCATGGCCTAATCACGTCTTAAATGTCCTGCCTCTTAATATTTCACATTGGCAATATCTGAATTCTGGAAGGGACACATTCAAACCACAGCATATCACAAGTGGCATTTGGAAAGAAAAGGTTTTCTGAAATGCCCTATTCTGTTTATTGTTCACTCTTTACACAAACTCACACACACAAACACACATACACACACCCCTTGTCTGCTTGACAAAATCTCTTTTATCCTTCAGATTGCTTTTTCTGTAAACCTCTCACTCAGACAAAGTGAAATACCTCCCAAGTGCATTGATTTCTGTTTGCAGTTACAACACCACATTATACTTATTTGATTGCATGTCGATGACTAGGACAGAGAGGCTGAGGGCATGGTAAGCAGGTAGGCAGGGCCAGAGATCCAGAAGGGTTTTGTATACTGTGTTAGACAGCCCATATTAAGCCAAGAGCAGTGGAAACCATTGCAGAGAATCAAGTATAAAACGTATGTATCAGATCAGTATTTTAGAAAAACAGCAAGATAACCGCATGGAGAATGAATTATAGGGGGATGAAATAAAAAAGGGAAAATTGGTAGGATGTTATTTAGTGATCCAGAGAAAGATGATGGTGGTTTGAACCAGGAGAGTAGCAGGCAAGATAGAGAGAAATATTGAGATTCAGGTTTTATTTTGGCGGTTGCACCCATAGCATATGTAGTGGATTGGATGTGAGAGAAGGAAAAGAAAAAAAATCGAGGATAGCATCAAGATGTTTGCTTTAAACTGGGGTGATCATATTACCATATACAGGGGATGACACTGACGTCTGAAAGAGAAAATAAGAGCTCTGCTTCATTTCTTTTATTTGAAATGACTAATTGCGGAGGATATCAAGTAGCCAGTTGGCTCGAAGAATACAGGTTAGAAAATGAGTCAGAGCAGTAGATATTAGCGTTCTACACTGTCTGGGGTTGTCAATAATCCATGAGGATTTCCTGTGTATATACCTGATCCTACATCATCACTCTTAAGGTAGTAAAAGAATAATGACGTGGCTCCTACTCTCCAGTAAGGTCAAAGTCACGTGTACCTATCATTACCGTAGAGGACTTAAATATGTGAGTGAGCTATATATATATATTTAAATATACATGTAACCCTAAAATAAATATACAGGAATATATATATATATATATATATATATATACAGGAATATATATATATATATATATATACAGGAATATATGTGTATATATATATATAGTTAATATAGGGACTAGTTAATTATATATATAAATACTATATATATAATACTATATATATAAATACTATATATATCATACTATATATATAAATACTATATATATCATACTATATATAAATACTATATATATAAAATACTATATATAAATACTATATATATATAAAATACTATATATGTATATATATATAGAGAGAGAGAGAGACAGTATTTGGTTAAATGTTGATGTAGGCAGAAATGATTAGAGGTGTTCAGAGAAGTCTACATGGAAGCCATGGGCTTCAAATGAAGTGGATGGCACAGAGGACAATGAGTTTGATTGACCTCAGTAGAAGCAAGGGCATCACAGCTCTGTTAGTTAAGGGGCAGCCAGGACAGAAGTAAAATCAAGAACAAGTGAGAGTTTGGGTTGTGACTTTAGGCATAAGGAGAAACATATACTCCTTTCTCTTTATATTCTTATTTGTTTGCCCACGGCATCAAATAAAAACAGGTAAAACTGGCCGGGCGCGGTGGCTCACGCTTGTAATCCCAGCACTTTGGGAGGCCGAGGTGGGCAGATCACGAGGTCAGGAGATCGAGACCACGGTGAAACCCCGTCTCTACTAAAAAATACAAAAAATTAGCCGGGCGTGGTGGCGGGCGCCTGTAGTCCCAGCTACAAGGAGAGGCTGAGGCAGGAGAATGGCGTGAACCCAGGAGGCGGAGCTTGCAGTGAGCCGAGATTGCGCCACTGCACTCCAGCCTGGGCGACAGAGCGAGACTCCGTCTCAAAAAAAAAAAAAAAAAAAAAAAAAACAGGTAAAACTCTTTGAATATGCGTTTTAAGGAATTTTAAAAATAAAACGTTAAAAGTACTTGAATATATAAATCTGCTTTATAAAATTGGTCATTGAAAATGTGGCAACATGTATGATGCCATCTTCAAATGTCAGTAGTAAGAACAATAACAGAATGTCAATTAATGAAGGTGGTATTACCATATTGAGTCTGTCACTGGGCATTTGAACAACTCTTAGAGATGACAGTTAATAGTACACAAATTATGCCCAGTTAGAAGTCAAAGCTTGGGGCTCTCCTAAGGCCTTTCAAATAAGATAATAGGAGAGTACCATTCAATTCGTAATCTTGAATTGAGGAGTTGTTTCCTAATGAGAAATCTACATTTCATTATTATACAATAGGGCATAAAATTCTTGGTTAATTTTTGTAAATGTGGACACTACAGATTCCTGTGTATTTATTTTAGGGTTGCAGAAAAGACATAACTAGTCCAATTTCCAATTCCAATGAACAGGAAGCCTAGAAGGAAACTCTTAGGTTTGAGGATATCAGATTTATTATTGGTAACATGAGAAAAAGCTCTTGCATTTAGAACCAACTCTCTCTTTTGAGTTAGGAATAAAACTCACATACACACTCCTTTACTTCAATAGATGATGCCATACCTCCAGTTATCTCCCTTTAATTCAATTTTGTTAAATAAAATTTACCATATGCCTAATGTATTCTCAAGATACTATTCTGGGAAAAAAAGAAAATATTAAGACAAGTAAGACACAGTCCTAAAATTCAAGGAGTGGCCAACCTAGTGGAAGAGACAGCATATTCACATGTTATAATTCATATTCACATGAGTTATAGTGCAGCATCTTAGGTACAGAGGATGGAGAAGTGGAGAATGAGAATGTCTGCTTAGAGGAAAGCATTAGAGCTCAGCCTTAAAAGAGGAAAGGTTTTTACATGGACAGCAAAGGGCAGAAAATTAATTCCAGGCACAGGGAACAGCAAATTGGAGAAAAGAATAAAATACTTCAACTGAATCATGCTGTCTCAGAAGACTTTATAGAAATGCTTAGTTTTTGAAAAGGGGAACTATGCAGGAGCCTCAACCGGCCCCCTTACCCCACCCACCTGCACTCCCTACATTTCTATTCTGAATGAAATGTAAAATGTTGGTTCTGTACATAGTGATTCATTCATCGATGAATGTGTAGCGATACCTATTGTGTGTGCTCTACAGTGTCATTGGTACTTCTGATGTATGTTCCAGGTACATTAACTCATCCGTTCCTTCACTCAAAAATACCGTTGGGTTGCTACTGTATGCCAGGAAGTTTGCAAGACTAGGGCTGTAGAAATAGTCCCTGTCTTGTAAAAAACTGCAGTGCAAGAAATAAGCATTTTTTTCTTTACTTTTTAAAACTTTTGTTCAAATCAGGACTACTTAAAGATGTAATTTTTTCCTACTAAAGCATATTAATTGAAATAGTACGTAGGCCATTTTAGCTATTAATGTTTAAAGTGAAAGGCAAACAGTTATTGTATATTTATTTCCAAAGAAATTCAATAGGAAACAAGGTTTAACACCAATCTTTATATCTAAAAATACAACTAAATAGTATTATATGTGAGCTTGACAAAGAGTAGTCCCATCCATGCACAGGCCTGGTTGTTTTTCTTTTTCTTTTTTTTTTTTTTTCATGGCACATTAATTAAAATGTTAAAACATCTTGAGCTATCTTACTTTCCTGTTTGTTTTGTTAGAAAATAATATAAAAGCCACTGCTGACACACTGACAGTCTGTTGACAGCTTTAGCTTCCAGAGTATTTGGAAGACTGTTCCTGGGGCATTACATTTGAAAAGAGTTCAAAGTGATTGTAAACTTGTTTAGATTGTGATATTGAAAACAACACTGGGTGAAATTGTGCTTCTAACTGTCTCAAATAAATCTGTTAGCATCGCTGTCTCTTCCCAGGGGTACTTAGAAATTAATTTTCGATCTATTGTCTTATTCCCTAAGGATTTACGCAGGGAACGAAGCAAAATTGTGAGTTTTTAAAGATTTTTTTTCTAAAGAATGACCTATTAAGTTTAAAGTAGTACCAATGTGATGTATCAAATACAGTCTTTTTAAAAAATAATTCCTTTCATTGTTAGCCATTAGAAAAATTAACAGGAAATGGAAATGCTATGGAATCTGCTTCCTCTTTCTAGCAGTGAGGAGCAGAGGACAGAAAGCCCCACCTTGCCTTCATGCAGGTGGTATTCTCACCTCTCAGCGTGTGTTTGTGCCTGTATCCTTAGTTTTCTCTAATTTCTAACTCTAAGGTAGTAGAGCTCTTAAATGGTTTTCCTGCTTTCTCTGCAGCTGAATGATCAGGTCTATAGGGTTTTTTTTTTTTCTTTTTTGAGATGGAGTTTTGCTCTGTCGCCCAGGCTGGAGTACAGTGGTGCGATCTCAGGTCACTGCAGCCTCTGCCTCCCAGGCTCAAGCCATTCTCCTGCATCAGCCTCCGGAGTATCTGAGAATACAGGTGTGTGCCACCATGTCCGGCTCATCTTTGTATGTTTAGTAGAGATGGGTTTTCACCGCTTTGGCCAGGCTGGTCTTGAACTCCTGGCCTCAAGTGATCCACACACCTCAGCCTCCCAAAGTGCTGGGATTACAGGCATGAGCCACAGCACCCAGCCCAGGTCTATAGGATTTTAATTGCTTCCCACATGCTAAGGGAGAATCAGGTTGCATAATGAGGCTTTGTAGGGGAAAATGTGGTTTTCACACTTACTTTCAAGGGAAGGGAGTACTCAAGTTACGCCGATGTGGCAAAGTGCATCCTAAGGACCTGATAACCAAGACTAAACTAAAATCAGTAAAATCCTTGGGTGTATGGATCAGTAGAGGCGAGCTTCTCAGGACAGGCTGAACTATTGGGGAATGAAGGGACATATGCTCCACATGAGAAAAACAACCCCAGCATACAGTCAGGGTTTGAGTTGCTTCTTGCTAGCCATGCGACCATGACAATTCAGTTTCTGAACTTTCTGACGCCCATACCTCTCATCCATAAAAGGAGGAGTAGTACTACTGATTTGGCAAGATTGTTGCAAGAATAATGCCGGTGATATTTGATTTGAAACGAGGACCTATTAAAATGCAAGGCATTCTCGTCTATGATATACATTTTCTAGGTCATGTTCTGAACATCTTGAGATACCTGTTGTAGGTCATGTCTTGCCCCATTGTGGGAAGTATGGGATTGAATCCTTCAGCCTTTCTCAACTGTGGAACCAAGTCATTCATTTAATGTTATGAATGAATTCTAGAATGATGCTAGTTAAGTACATTTTGGGGAGAATTGAGAAAATAGTCACTGAAATCCGGTTTTCCACTCTCTGCTTCAGATGAGAAATCCTGCTGAGAAAGGCTGTGAGATAGTAAACTATTCATGCTCTCTGAATGAAAAAGCTTAAGAAAACCTAAAAAAAAAAAAACAGATTTAAAAAAATTTTAAAGCCCCTTGCGTTGAAATATATTTCAGAATATCCCCTTTGACACTTTTTTTGGTGAATTCCATGTAAGATTATGAATTAGCTTTTGCATTCTCTTTCCTTGTGCACTACATTGTGTTGAGGGCTAGTGCACAAAGAGAAACGCAAATATTAATATTTTATGTTAATATAAATGTTAATATCTTATAATAATTATGAGCATAGAACCCAAAACTTTTTGTAATTCCTAGTAACTACTTTTATGATGGTGATGAAGATGACGGAGAAGTCTGAAATACTAGTAGTTATCAAATAAAAAGATATTAATATCTAAGCTATAGAATTATTTCATATTGCAAGATGATTTTCTTAGTAAACTGAGCAAATAAACTCACTCCTGTCTTTGTGATATGAATCCACAGTTTTATTTTTACTCTGCTAGGAAATTTTCAACATTTATTCTCAGTTTAAGTCATTTTGGTGTGAAATACTGGGTAATATAAAAACAAATGTCTTTATCTGTCTATTAATGTTTTTGTCTCTGTTAAACATTTTCCATGGATCATGCCTGTGTTTGTGCTTTGCTTTGACATAGGGATTATAATTTTAGTACTGCAAATGAAAATCTTGAAAAGTCAGGAGGCAAGAGGGATTTAGCCCGAGATTATCAAAAGCACTTGGCATTTGTTCTCTCTCACCTCCTTTCCACATTCATTTCCAACTTGAGATTCATGATGGATTCTATGATAGTATATGGTTCAAAGAGAAATAGTAATTTTTTTAAAAAATGCCCAGGGATAAGCCAAATAAAACTTTTATGACATATTTTCAGAAAAACCACAGACTGGAAGACGTTACTATATAGTGGTTCTCTAAGCATCACCTGGGAACTTGGTAGAAATGCAAATTCTCAGGTCCCACCACAGATACACTGAATCTGAAACTCTGGGAGTGGGGCCCAGCAATCTGGTTTCATACACCCTGTGGGTGATTCTGACCAAGTTTGAGAAACACAGTTCCTGAACAGTGCCTCACTCTCTCACTTAAATGACTCAGTTTTTCTAGTTTAATACACAAGCATCAGCACTAAAAATACCACATTTAAAAGAAAATCTGGAAAAGACAGGAAGAGTTTCCACTTCATTCTGGGGGTCGGGAGGGAAAGAGTTGTTTCAGGGTCATCACTTTGAGAGAGCGAGGGAATGTACATGAGACCTTGTATGCATTTCCAGCTGGGATTATGACTGGTTGTGTGACCCATCAGTGAGGATACTAATATGTTCACAGCTGCCTACTAGAGTCACTTACAGTAGAAAACTCACAATATTCAAGGATCGAAACTGGGCCGATAAAATCTGTTGTTTAAAGCAGCAAATATGGCTATAGATTTCACTCAGCTGAGTGATAGGAAGTTTATTTTCAATTTTAAGTTCTTTAAAAATTTTATTTAAAAATAGATTCAAGTTTTCATACTCTTCAAGCATGCTTTCAAAATGTATCACTCTTTTCCATCAGCCCCCTGAGATTGGGTAGCATAGCAAATGGTAGCCACTCTATGGCAAATGCTCTCAGCATACAGACTGTGAAAAATTCTGTTGTGGAAATGATTCTACTTGAACCAAACTGTTACAGGAAAGGAGTCCCGATCCAGACCCCAAGAGAGGGTTTTGGTATCTCATGCAAGAAAGAATTCAGGGTGAGTCCACAGTGCAAAGCGAAAGCAAATTTATTACATCTATCCTAGGTATAATTGTTGTATATATGTAGGAAAAAAAAAGTTTGTGGGGAGATGTGCTGTGCTATAAGGGTTTGTGATAAAGAATTAATTTGCTTACTATATTTTGCAAGAATCGGTATTATTATCTTTAAGGCAAAATTAGGAATGCCTTTGTTCTCAAGATAACTGGATATTAAGACAATCCCAAGTCTGGGTCTGTTCAGTAAACATCATCAATTTGTTCCCTCAACTGCTAGGAATAGCTCTTGGAGAATGCAGCCCAGCTCCAGAGTCCCTCACTTTCCCAGCCCTCACTCAACGCCTCTGACAAAACTGCACCAACATGTGTCATATACGTAGAAAGTCATCTTCTACAAGCTATACAAAGCAATCCCTTGTCTGTTAGAAAATAAGGACTAAACAAATTAACAGAAGGACTAGGATGATTGAAAAGATATTGATGCCTTATTGTGAATGTTTGCCAAGATATTTATATAAATAAGATAGAGGTGTTAAAAGAAAAACAATGTAAATTCTATTGCCTAATGTGTACTTCCATCTCAAATATCTAGTTCACATATTAGTAGGTATCATTCATCTTAATTGGGTTCAAGAAGGTTCTTCATTGCTAGTGATAAATCAATCACCATCTCTGAACACTGCAGTGTGTACTCATGACCTGTAGATTGTGTTGGAATTTTAATATATGTGGAAGTATTTTGAAAAGTTAGGAATTTGAGTTGGAAAGGCATCCAGAAAATTGATTTCAATTTTTCTTAAGGGTTAAGGCTGGGTGTGGTGGCACACGCCTGTAGTCCAGGTCACCTGAGCCCAGGAGTTCAAGACCAGCCTGGGCAACGTAGGGATACCCCGTCTCTGAGGAAAAAAAAAAAAAAGCAGCTGAGTATGGTGGCGTGTGCCTGTAGTCCCAGCTAATTGGGAGGCTGAGGTGGGAGGATCACTCTCCTCTGGGAGGTCAAGTTTGCAGTATGCCATGATTGCACCACTGCACTCCAGCCTGGGTGACACAGTGAGACCCCGCTGAAAAAGTAAAAAATCAAGGGACTTTGTTAAAAAGATTGTAATCTCATATTAGCAGTCTAGTAACTGGATTTTTTCATTTGACAGAGAAAAAAAACTGTATTTTAATGAGAGTATATTTTCAAAACGCAATTTCTTCTTTTTGCCGTGCTATTTTCATACTTACTATTTTAGACAATGGACATTTTTTTTAGCATGGAATTATGTGTATGACATTCCTTTGACCTAGCAATCACAGTACTAATAGGCTTCACATCTGTTTACTTTTAAAGAAATGTGAGCATTTTGATAGAAAACACTGTTAATGAAGTTTTTTGAAAAAAAAAATGACATTCTGAACATATTAAATGACGTCAAATTAAAAAAATTAAAAGATAGTAAGACTGAGAAGGCTTTTCCCATCATAGAGGGATTCAGAAGTAATTTCAAAACAAAGATGGGGAGGAAAGCTTCTCCTTCCTCCAGCAACCTTTTCTCTCCTTACATGAAACTATGACTTTAACCTCTTCTTGGCTGCAAAGTGAAATCTATTTTATTAATGGTGAAAGAGGTATGAGTACTTAGGAGTGGAATAAAACAACACGTATTTGATTCTGTGGTGCCAAGCTTGATTTGCCTCTGGCTTGGCCATTCCAAGAAGAGCTTAAGCTTTTTCATCTTAACTCTGATTCACAATCTTAAACTGTATGAGATTTGCCCTGATGCACACCAGTTTCATCTGTTTCATCAAAGCGTCTAACTTTTTCAAACACAAAGGGATGAATTGTGAATACCTGGTGAATTTCCACAAGTCAACAACCTAACAAAACCACAAAAAAAGACGAGGTAACTTTTTTCTTAAGTGAAAAGTAGCCTAACACTAGAAAAGAGAACATTTATTTCTGTTAATCTAGGCATTAATAAAAGGTGCTGGGCCGTAATTATAGTTCCCTTTGTCATTCAATAGAGAGGTAGAAAAATGCAGATTTCTATTCCCTTTGCCTAGGGTGGAACCTGAGATTCTGCATTTCTAACAGGCTCCAGGTGATTAGATGTCACTGAATGTTGTCACATTGTATACCAAGGGCAAATACGTAAAATTCTTATGAAAGATAGACTCCTTTATACCGTCTTCACAGAGGTTAGACAAAGCTAAGGCAAGAAACCAACTGAGAACAGATATTTTATCTAGTACAGCTTTCATATACGCACAATGTTCAGAAAATGAAAATGAACATTTCTCAGCTTCAGTCTCCTCTTCTATAATTTGACAGGCTTGGAAGCTTCTTCCAGATCTAAGATTTTATGATTCCACTGGGCACTAGATAAATCCTCTGTGAATATATGAATGAGCGACGGAATTAGTGAATTTTGAGTTGTCAGTTTAACTATAAGAAAGTGGCTCTTTTGTACTCCCGTTATTACTTACAGAGGAGCTTGGGGGATATGTGAGTCATTTCATAAACTTCAGACAGAGGAGAACGTGTGAAATAATGGCCTAAGAGAGAAAGTAAACGGGGAAGAAGGAAATATAATAGGCCAGACAGACCACATTTTAAGTGTTAACTTCAGGTGAGAGACCATGAATTTAAACTGAGATCAGTCCACAAGGCTGTGTTTTTTGTTATTTGTAGTCACAGCAGAGTGACTGTTTCAAACATGTGAAATGTTCTGGGTCTCTATTTCCAGTGGGTTTTAACAAAGATTACAATTTTGTTAGTTTGCCCAAGAGTTGGTTTTAACAAGGATAATAGGCCCTGGAATTGGGTCAGGTAAGGAGGAGAGTGAGGTTCTGAGGGATGGCAGCACAGGAAAGGCAGTAGAATAGTGGATTGTACTTTATGTTGGTTTGTACTTCCCTGAAGGGTTGTTGAAATGGGAATACTACAAGGGGCAAGCTAGAGTGTGGAAGGCTTGAAAATGGGGTTATGGAAGGTAACTGTTAGTAATGGCAAGGTCTAGGGTGTGACTACCTAAGTCACATAATGTTACATCTCTGCTCCAGGTATTATGGAGATGATGAAGGTGTGAAAGAGAGAAACTGAACTGACAAGTTTAAAGTTGTATTTTCTAATTGGGACTAGATTTAATACTGGCATAGGTCTTCTGTGAATCAAGTTACTTGACTTGTTGAACATGTATAAAGGACATGCAGTATTTGATGGGAAGTTTCAGCCAAACAGGTGATAAGAAGTTGAATTTTAAACCCTGGAAAATTAGGTCAGTCTACCATATAAAAACAAGATTTAATAAGCGGCAGATGACATTTTGTCCAATTCCATTAGATTTTGCAGTGCCAAATAATTATAGGCAGTGCAAATCATGCATTTGCTGTGCTACGAAGGGTTACGTGAATTCTCTGCTACAGACATGCTATACCTTCCCTGAAAAAAGCACATATGGCTATCAGTAAGAAGGTCATTTTGAATGTGCACCTACAATAGTGACAGCAGGCTGGGCGTGTTAGCTCACACCTGTAATCTCAGCACTTTGGGAGGCTGAGGCGGGCAGATTACCTGAGGTCAGGAGTTCGAGATCAGCCTGGCTAACATGGTGAAAACCCATCTCTACTAAAAATACAAAAATTAGCAGGGTATGGTGGTGTGTGCCTATAATCCCAGGTACTCAGGAGGCTGAGACAGGAGAATCGCTTGAAGCCAGGAGGCAGAGGTTGCAGTGAGCCAAGATTGCACCACTGCACTCCAGCCTGGGCGACAGAGCAAGACTCTCTCTCAAAAAAAAAAATAGTGACAACAATTTAGTTAGCACATAGACGTCTTAGCAAAAGTTATATTTTATATACGAAAGTTAAAAAGCTACATAGTAATATGTCTTAAGATAATATTTTATCACTTCATGACCAAGTGTTGAATACCTAATCTTCTACTAAAATCTGTTCTTTCTCAGTGACAAGTTCACATTGACCGTGTACTCAAGCAAATGTAACTGCAAATGTTACTGTCTCTGCTAATCTAGACATTTTATGAAGTCCCCAACTCTTGAAGTTTAGTAGGTTTATAGTCAGGTACATGAGGTAAAGGCATAAATGTCATAGTTGTGTTACGTATTTGAAAACATTGGCTTCATGAACTCCCCCCTAATTTAATACTTTTCAAATATGAGTGATTTATGATACGTATCAGTGGCTAAATGTAATACCTGCACTGTTTTTTAATATCTAACTTTTTTAGTTATAAAAGGTTACATAACTACATAAAACAATCCACATACTAATTTTTATCTCTCATTTAAGGCTAGATACTTCCGTTCTGAGGTATATGAAATTATCAGTTTGTCAAACACTTAATCCTTTATCATTTATTGGCAAGGAATGTAATTGAATTGGTGTAAACTAAAAGTGAAGATATTGACAGCTTGTAGAGTGGTGGATTACCTGGCATAGTAGAAGGCACGTTAGATCTGGGGTCAGAAAACCAGAGTTCTTAACTTGCTCTGACTCCTTTGTCTCTGGTTCCTTTTCAGTAAAAGATGGTATAAATGCCTATGATAAAGTGGTTATGAGTATTACTGACACTGTATGGAAAGCATCTCACATGAGACTGGCTCTGTAAACCAAAGTCTGACCTTATCAAAAGCTCTTCACAGCCATAACTGCGCTGGGCACTGGGGCAGGTGGGGGGGCAGGGATCCCTAGATTCAGTAGGCTGTCTTAAAGAAGTTACTATCTAGTGGAAAAAATTCCACTTTCATCTACTCTAGTACATATTTACAGAACATTTGCATGTGGTGGACAGCAGCCTGGGTTGTGTGTACTCAGTGAACAAGACAGAAATTGTCATTCAACTCATGGAGCTTACATTCTGATACCTTCATTTCTCGTCCATTAACACGATTTACATTGACCATGATTGCTGCTACATCAAGTAATATTGGCTTTATCTTTCAAGTGTGCATTTATTGTATTTTAAGAATGAAGATATTAGAAAGGCCTCTCCTACTCAAGAGTACATACCAACTATGACAAAATAACTTGAAGTGAGATTTTTCTGAGATTATATATTTACATGAATTATATGTTAGTTTTTAAACTGCCTCTTATGTCTCGTTGCTACCATTTGATAAATTTACTGTGGAGCTTAAACCATAAAGACCAGAGCTTATTCATAATGGGCAAAGCTGAATATAGAGTGAATGTGCTCTGTCAGGTTGAATTAGAATTTAGAGGGTCCTAAATGACGCTTTTTCAAGGGTGGAATTGTAGATTTTTGAGGAAACAGCATCTCTGGGACACAGGAATTACTCACACTTCACTGCGATCTGTACGTCATCTCAAACAGCATCCCAAAGAGAAAGGGAAACTGTGTTTAGAGCAGAGATCAGTGTCAGGACAAACCTCTATATTGTATGAAGTCAGTGACCTAGCGCAAACATAAACAGGGTTCCATGTCATGTTATGCTTGCCAGAAAAGCATTTAATGTGAACTGGAATTGTGTGATTCTCTGTGAGAATGTGGCCCATAAAACTGATTATGTTTTTGCAAGTTATTCCATCTGTAAGCAATGTGCATAAAATATGTTTTGTTAAAATCGAATTCAAAGTGTGCACTAAAAATTATCCTATCAGTGTGAACATCAACCTAGAAAATTAGATGCAATCATCTTCCATATTTCATATTTTAACATCCCAATATTATGGAACATTTCTCCTATTCATGAATCTGCCTGCCAGTGCTATAAGTTTGTATTATTTTTAAACTTCTTGAGTTATTTGGCATATAGGGTAGGATAAAAATAGTTTGGATGGATAGTATGCATTGGCATTAAATCTGCTTCAAGTCAGAGCCTAGAAACTCTGAATGGCATAGTTACTTTTAAATTGGCCAACAGATCAATAGACACTGTGGACGAAATTCTGAAAAAGTCTAATAAAAAGCATTGAGGTACACCTGTTTGGTCAGAATATGGTTTGCCTGAATAGACACTTGCAATGTTTGCTTTTCTGGATTGAGTATCACAGCAGGCAGATATTGTTGTTCTATATTGTCTCCAGGCTATCTCTGTCAGAGGGTTGTGTCAGTGGGAACAAGATATCTTTTCCAGGGTCTTTTCAGGCTGTATGTATTTAAACATAAAGACTAGAACTAAAGATAACAAAGAAGACAAGAGAATATACAAACAGCTCTTTGCTTCTCAAAATGTGTAGAATGGTCATATCTGCTTTCTGACGGTGGTGCTAGGGAGTGGGTTTGATTCTTCCTCAGTGCTTTTCAATGTTGAGCATCTTTTCGTTTTCTCTTTGGGGAGACACTGTTCAAATGTCTGACCCCTGAAACAGGATAAGATACGCTTTGTCCTGCTCACTCACCCAAATCCTCCAGGGACGCTTCAGTGCCTGGCTCTGGTAGCTGACACTGCTCCCCATTCCTGGTAAATGTGCTGGGACCATTTCCTCAGAAGAGAGTTTTCTACCTATCCAGGCCAAAAAGAGAGAAAAATTGAAATGTTGACTGAAAAAGAGGGGGGAGATTTCTAGTCCATTTTATTGTTTCATGTTGATTTATTGAAGGGTCCAATTGGGAATTCTTACACACTTTATAAATGTAGGAATAGGAGAAATCTGAAAAAGTGGGAAAACATAAATGAACTTCCAGCTTCATTTCATGACTTCCTTGTAAGTACCTTTCATGCTTAACCAATTCATCTTAGAATTCCCAAACCTTGAAATTCCATACATTGCTACCTTCGATAATCTTCTTTCTTCCTGTTAATGTTCTCAATCTTTTTCGTGCTGCAAATGAATGAATGAACTAATAAATAAGATGTTTCTCTTTTAATTGTTTCAATAGGTAGTATACTAAATTTCCCCCTTTCAGTAGGTATTTAAGAGATTATGTTTAAAAGTTCCCAGTGGTTTTATTTTTACTTTAATTTTTACTGTTAATTATGACAGTTGTTTTTTCACTGTAAGTAGATAATATAAAAGAGAAATCAGAAGGACATACTTTTATCTTTATACAGTTTATGCCTTGTCTTTTATCTTCTGTCATCTTGTTCCAAAATATGGCAATTTTTTTTCCTGTATTCCCTTTCTCTGTATTTTGCTTTGCTTTGTTCTGTAATAATTGGAGATACTTGGATATGCATACTCGACTGTTATTTTTGCTCACTAAGACACTTCCCCCTCCCAAATAAAATCTTACATTTAATTGTCAAAATAAAGCACGCACACACAAAAAAAATACTTTTGTTTTTTTAAGAGACAGAGTTTCAGTGTGTCACCCAGAAGTGCAGTGGCACAATCATAACACACTGCAACCTCAAACTCCTGAGCTGAAGCCATCCTTCCACCTCAGCCTCCCAAGTAGCTAGGATTACAGGTGCATAACCACCAATCCTGGCTAAGGTGTTTGTTTGTTTTTTTGTAGAGACAGGGGTCTCACTACGTTGCCCAAGTTGGTCTTGAACTCCTGGGCTCAAGTGATCTTCCTGCCTCAGCCTCTCCAGAATTACAGTTGTGAGCCACCATGCTGGGGCTGAAAATAACCTTTTACAGAAGAAAGAAAAGTGATGGCATGAAAAATGGTATGTCTGTTGGACAGAGCTCAGTAATATGACCTATGAAAAATAAATATATTTAAAGCAGACTAGAGAAACACCTGAGAGAAAAATAATTCCTAGGATAGTAGAAGAAAGCTTATTGTTCTGATTTTTTATATCTAAGTTTGTCAACTAAGAGTATTCTCTACTCCAGACTAAGCTTTTATCATCACTTTTTAGTATTCATGTACCCACAGTCTGAAACATGTTATTTTTCATTAACTGTGAAACAAAGGCTCCAGAGTTTGACTATTGTGTGAGGGAAGGAAATTATATTTTGAGTTTGGTATTCTTGCATTCATGCTGACATTGTTTAACTCATCCTAGAGCAGCTTCTTACTTTTTCATTTCCTAATCTGTTTTATAATTTTTAAGCCACAGTAAAATTATGAGTCCTAAAGAGGAAATGGAATGGAAGAAAATATTTTTAAATTATATCTTTGATAAGGGAATTATATACAAATAATAAAGAACTCTTCAAAAGCCACAACAATGAAAAGACAACTTTATTGAAAAATGGGCAAATGACTTGAATAGACATTTCTTGAAAGAAGATATAGAAATAGGCAATATAAAATATGTTATCTTATCCAGTAAAAAATGTATATCAAAAACAGTATAAGATACATTTTCCTACCCGTTATGATTGTGATAATAAAAAAAGACATGACAACAAGTATTGGTGAGAAAGTGGAGAAATTAAAGCCCTTATACATTGCTGGTGGGAATGCAAAATGATACAGCTCCTACAAAAAATAGTTTGGCAGTTCCTCACAAGCTAAACCTAGAATTAACCATATTCCCCAGCAATTTCACACCTAAGTATATACCTAAAAGAAATAAAGGCATACATCTATCCAAAAACTTCTATATGAATGCACATGGCAACATTATTCTTAATAGCCAAATTGTAGAAATAACCAGAATATCAATTAACTGGTGAGTGGCTAAATATATGTGGAGTAACCATACAGTGGAATATTATTCAGTCATAAAAAAGTGAAGTACTGATACATGCTGCAATATGAATGAACTTCAAAATCATTATGCTAAGGGCAAAGAGCTATTCATCAACGACCACACACTATATTCTTCCATTTAGTAAGTAACTTAATGATTGTCTACGGCTGGGGTGGGGGATGGTAGAGGGTTGGGAGAAAATCAGAATGATTGCTAATGTGTATGGAATTACTTTCTGGAGTGATGAAAATGCTCTAAAATTGATTGTTGTGATGGTTGCACATCCTAGAGCAGTTATGAATAGGTGAATATATTAAAAACATTGAATTGTATAATTTAAATGGATGAATTGTATGGAAGTATATGAATTATATCTTAATAAAGCTGTTTTTAAAAAGGCATAGCATAAATTAATTTATAGATATAGGTTAATTTCTGGGTTTCTGATGGAGTTGAATAAAAAAAAAAAGGATGATGCTTTCATATAATGTTATACCAATTAAGCCTAAAATTTTAAATGCTAAGTTTAATAATTCTCTTTAAAAGCGTGTTTTCTCTCTTTCTAGAAAAGGCATACATTTTCAATTTTCTGATAGCTTGATGATTTGCAATTGCTTACATATAAGTAAGGAGTAGGGTCCACCATTACATATGTACATGACCTAAAATTTATTTTCTTGATTTGCTTCAAGAATGCATTCATTACAGCTTCATTTCAAGATCCAGACAACTTTGCTTACTACTCACCTGTCAGTTCCAAATCTCAAGCCACCTCCAGAACTTTTTAATTTTACTGTTTTAATTCTATAATCCTAAACTAAATAAATCTACATGCCATAACTTAGTGTTCCCACTTAGATTATATTTCATAGTAAGTTCTTTTGTACTCCAAGGTAGTTACCTCCTGAGTCCTTACCCATCAATAATAGAGCCTGCCTCCCAAACCCCAGTAGAGGGATTAGATATACAAATTCTATCTACTCTTCGCCTATCCCAAATCAACCACCAGGAACCATAGACCCTCTCTTGACAACCATCCTGGCTTCCTACTATGCTGTAGGCAATATCTGAACTCCAGTCCATTTTGGGCTTCTCCATGTAATAGCTGCATGATGTTGGCACATCACTTAAAACTCCCTGAGTCTCAGTGAACTAGAGAATAGAAAGTGTCATTTCTTCTCTTCCATCCTAGCAGAGCTGTTATGAAGACCGATGAACATAGCAGCAGTTTATGGGCCACCATTTTGAAAAATTAAATGAGTTTTTAACAAAAGTTAATACATGTGACATTCAATCATTTTACTTAGTAAGTACTTTAAAAATTTATTATTTCTTCAACAAAAAATTATAGCCACATAGATTAATAGGGAAATTGAACCAGGATAACAAATATAAGAAAGAGGTAATGAGGTTTAAGAATAATTTACAATAAAACCCATATGAATAGCAAGGGCACAGTTCTCAAATGTGTCACTATTATGTCATTGAGAAAGGTAGAAAGATTTTCTAACTAATCTCTATTAAATCTGTACTTATAGTTATCAATATAATAACATATTACACTTATATTGTACATATCCTATGCCACCCTGTATTCTAAGTGCTTTGCATACATTACATACATTTCACCCTCTATCACCAAGTCATCCTTCAGTTAAGTAATTTAATCATGATGGGTGGAGAATAATGAGCTAAGAGTTTGAAAGAATATATAAAAATAATGTTTGGGGGAAATCATATACATTTTAAAAGATTATTATATTATTAAAATGTAGCCCAACTTTTCAGAGAATGTTTCATTTTTAGACTATCATATACTGCATTTTAAACTATGTAACGCATGGGTAGTTATATGGCGTGCATTATACGCATAACATAGTTCATACATAGTTTTTAGCCACTGCTAATTCTAAGCTATGCCTTTCTCCATTAAATATATTTGTTTGCATATTCTAAAAAGAAGGAGCAGAATTGTTGGTCATCCCCTCCAATCTTGTTTAGTACTTATGCTGAAATGTGGCTTATCTATCAATTAAGTTCGGCCCAGTATTTGAGCTGCTGGTTTCAACTTAATTCCCTCATTTGTTCCCCTTTTATTCAAGCAAAGTGCCATTTAATTTATTGCTCCTTTTCTTTCCCTCTAGCCTAAGCTTCTTAGAAAATAAATGAGGCTATAAGTCCTCATTTAGCCCTTCTTAGTCCTGTGGATTCTGGCTGAGGATTTGAGTCTCGTCAGTCATTCACCACGCTATGCCTTAGGTCATTGTGCTCTCCTTCTTTGGCTCTTTCAATTTTCTCTTTGTAGAAACCTGTAAAGATGTTTTTATAGAAATTTCAGTATTATAGCAGCTATACATATTTTGAATCGGAATGCTTTTCTTTGAACACCATGGAATGCATGCTTACTGGCAACCTTGAGATCACTTGGAGAATAACCGGGAATGGAGGAGAGGTTCTTAAGCCACCCCTTGGTTGTCATTAGTCTACTCAATTTGGAGAGTATGTTCATAGGCCTCTGTTCCATTGTGCATTGGCTGGATGCATATGTTGAGCAATGGGGACAACGTATAATTTTTTTTCACTTGCCACAGTTTTATTTATTTTTATTTTTTCTTTGAGATGGAGTTTTACTCTTGTCACCCAGGCTGGAGGGCAATGGCGCAATCTCGGCTCACTGCAACCTCTGCCTCCCGAGTTCAAGCAATTCTCCCACCTCAGTCTCCCAAGTAGCTGGGATTAAAGGTGTATACCACCATGCCTGGCTAATTTTTGTATTTTTAGTAGAGATGGGGTTTCACCATGTTGGCCAGGCTGGTCTCGAACTCCTGACCTCAGGTGATCTGCCCTCCTTGGCTTCCCAAAATTCTGGGATTACAGGTGTGAGTCACCACACCCGGCCCACTTGGCACAGTTTTAGATTGAGGTAAATATTAATCTAGGTTTTGCTTAAATTCCTGTGGACAGACAGAGAAAATATACAATGTTAGGATTCTTAGCTAACAAGGGATACTGCCAAATGATAAAATATTAATTTTATTACTTTGTATGCAGATATGTGAGAACTAGAAGCAATTACCCTGACTCTAATTGCTTCATAGATGAATACAATTATGATGTTACACTCATTCTGTCTGTATTCTCAGTATAAAATAACATCCACATAAGACAGTCAGAAATTTCATTTAAAAGTAAACCTTACCAATGTGAAATATATTAAGGCAATAAACCAAGAGATTAAACTTTCATAAACAGTAAGAGCTCATTGTTTTGTAAATGAGTGTATAATAATATCTTTGCAGCTCAAATGAAACCATAAAACTGACTGGGGGCCTCACTTTTTTCAGCAAACTTTTGATTTATCTTTTTAATCTGTTCTTTGCATTGTATAGCAATTAAACACTGGAAATGGGTTTTACACTTCTTGCCACATTGCTCTTCTCCCATTTCACTTCTGTCATTTCTTTTATAATGACAAGCAATTTAGAGGAACAAGAAACAATTAAAATGTAAGTAGCTCCTGCTGTTACAGGTGTTCTCCACTAATGAATAAAAATGACTGGGATTATAGAAAGGTGAGATTTAAGGAGAGATCTCTTTTGGGTGTTAGAAGATTTAAAGATTCGTGGACAAATTCAGAAGGTAAGCACAGATTCCTAAGACATAATTATATCAGGGGAATTTGATAAAGTCGGTTAGTTGTTGAAAGTACCATATACAGAGGCTGGCCAAATGAAATTGTCAGTAGTTTTAGTGGGCATGGGAAGTGTGTGATGTGCCTGACCTGGAGTTACTGATTCAGACAAAATGGCATGAAGCCAAGAACTTACATTCCAACAAGTTTCCAGTTGATTCTGACACCACTGATCCAGGGACCATACTTGGAGAGCCACTGGTCTAACAGAGGCCAGTGACTTTTGCATTCTTTCTGTCCACTTCCTCTTGAAAAACACTCAGTGCTTGATAGAAACGCTTCAAGGCTGTGACAGTTTGACACTGGTGTATGGTAGACTCCCGTAGATAGTAGTAGACTCACTTGTGATAAATAAATTCACAGATAATCAAATGTCTTACAAAAGGTTATATACTTGAACATACTGGAAACCCAAGACTCTTTCCCTTCTAATTCAGTGCTATGCTGTCTTCAGTAATCTGTATATCCACGACAAAGAGGTTTCTGGGACATTGGTCACTCCCCTAAAGGCAACAGTTTAAGGAATTATAAGTTTGTTTTAAATTATGAGTCTGACTTAATGAAGAGCAGATGGGTGACTTAGACAACATGGCACTTATGAAATTAAGTAGGCCACTTACACTTCACTTTCCTAAGTCACCATAGTGTCTGTATAATACAAAGGGGGCCAAATAATTTCTTGGTTATAAAACCTCAGTTCTAAATGTTAACATTTTATTCACCAAAGACTAGATTGATTTAGGTTAACGAGGTAGTTATTACTATACACTATATAGCTCTATGTGTAAGTTGTAAAAACAATTTTAAAAATTAGAGTATTTTCATCCTATTCTGAATATTACACAAAATATATTTCTTGTAAAGACGACACGTGTAAAGATCACACATGCTCTTGTAAAAAGCCTTATCTAAAGACTCCCAAGTGCTAATTTAACAGGTATACACAAAGGAAAAGGAAAAAAAATCATATAAATTGTAAGAATTAGCCTCATCTGTAAGTTAACCACATAGTAACTCCTCTCTGTATGATATGATTTCAGCCAAGGTCTTCTATCCTCAACATTTCTCTTCCAAATAATCTGTTGGATAACTAAGTATCCTTTCGTGTGAGCTGAAATATTTCATTCAATTTTTAAAGTTTTAGTTCCTGTCAAAAAATACAAATGCCAGCCACTGTGACAGACTTCGAACTTACATATTGTTAATACGAAGTGTATGTAATTAAACATAGAACTCCTATGGAAAGCAAGTTTATTCCAGAAAGTATGAGTGAGGATGAATTCACTCTACAGATAGCTACTGAGTACCTACTGTGTTTCAGACACTCTTTATGGTGAGCTTGAGCTAAATCAGAACAGAACCAACCAACCAAAGATCATGACCCTTATTTTAAGCTTCCTGTTTGGGGAGCATGTGTAGAGATAAACGGTAAACAGCAAGGTAGTTGTAGGGAGCTGAGAATAGAAGCAAGGAGATAGCTAGGAAACCTAGATGTAAGGCAGGTGAGAGATAACGGCTGCTCCATCAGAGAGGTGCCTGTGGACTTAGTGAAGGGTGGTTGAATTCTACACACATTTTGAAAGTATCAACAACAGGATTTATCAATGCATAGAACAGGTGCTGTGAGAGCAAGAGAATAGGAGGGAAAGTGAAGACAAAAGGAAGTGGAAATATATTCATTTTAAGAGAACAACAGATTGTACTGATTTACTTTAGATCCTGCAACTCTGAAAAACTATCAGTCTTGTAACTACCTGGCAAATACGCCTCCCCTTCTTTCCACTCCTCATATCTAAATACATTGGATTCTCTGCCAAGTCAGATGGCTACCTTCCTTGCCCTGCAAATAAAGGATGGAGTTCCCAGGATCAGTGACCATATGCATTTCCATTTCTAATACTGTGAATCAGGAAGAAGAGAAGTTTACAAAATGTGATTAGTGGGTTAATTTTCTTCATTTCAGTTAAGACTTTCTTTAAATTCAATTTGCATAATGAAAGGCTCTTGTTTCAGATCTTAGGATTTTAAGGGCCATGGTATAAAATGTGGATGTCTGGCTCTGACTCTAAGGTATAATTTAAAATACAGTAACATTGATATCTGTAATTCATAAGCAAGACACCCTTCCTCCCTAAATGAGGTACCTTTGGCAGCCATTTCTTGTCCCCCATCAAAGTTTCTCTAGCTGTTTCTGGCTGAACCTGGAACATTTGCACATACGTGCCCAGTACCACTTCTCCATTTCTGCCCTGCTTGACGGCTTCTATTGCCAGTTACAAGCCCCGTGCAGGAGGCAAATGACAGCTGCCACCACTGTCCACTCACTCTGTGGGAATGCTGCTTGGCTGCCTGGATTCTGTTTGCTGGTGTTCCCTGTACTCTATACTTTCTAGGTAGTAACTGGAGTTACATTCCTTTGGTCATTACTGCACTGGGGCCTACTTTGTGTGTTTAGTTGGAATCTTTAAGTTAGAAGCCCACTTTTGTACCTGGCCCCAGAGAAGTTTCAAGTAAATAAGAACTGCTCAACTTTAATTTATATCCCTTGCTCTTCCTTGACCTCAGATCTCTTCCGTGGGGAAAGACTCAGCATAGACACTAAACTGGTCTCTGAGTTCCTTGCTTTTCTCAGACACCCATCCAAAAAACTTTGTTCTTAAAGAAAGCTCCCCCAGCCCCTCCTTCCCTACGCCTGTTGTCTCAGGCTGGTGGCCCACCAGTGTTTTAATCAGGCACAATTTAATTCTGAATCTCTGTTTAGGCTCAGCTGACACTCACAGGACATGTCTAATTTTGTCTTAAGAAGGAAAAAGAACTTTGTTGTAGAAACAGCTTCAGACGATTTCGAAAGCATTCAAGAGTCAATAGCTACATTGAGTCCATTTCACTATATTCTCATCTGGCCACCTTTCTATCACTTTTCTAAATGAAATGGAGCTGTCCTCATTGTTGTGTTATAGGTCGTCTTAGATTTCTACACAAACCCAAATGAGATAATAGAGGTTCAAGCATGTGATGACTGGAAATAGACTTGAAATGGTTTCAGTCCTGGCTTTCAAGTTGCTTTTGTTCGAAGGTGACTATTGTTTGTTTTTTAGGAGGCCCATTGACCAAATGGCTGCTTTGAAATTCAGATGAAAGGGATGACATTTTCTTGTGGGAGAGCTAAACTAGTTGATAAATTGTTATTGTGCTACCTTTCAGGGGATGGCCCGTAATTAAACCACAAAAAAAGGGCATTAAAGAATTCTGATAGATCTGATTCACCTCTTAAAAGTAAAGAAATTCAAAATTAATGCCCAAAGTCCAAAGCCAAGTGTGCAATATTAAGTATTGTGGAATATTTTGCTCTTGGGGAAAACATTAGCTGATGCCTGGATCTGCAAAATATCACAGCAGGATATATAACAAAAGCCAGGATTTGCTTTAAGTTTTTATTCATCTTGTATAGATACATATGTATATTTTCTTACTTACGTACATAGTTTTGATAAGAAACTGATAACCAGTTTGCTTAATGTTGTTTTATCTTCACATATCTGAACCTGACTGTATGGTCATATTCAAATCATTTCAGAAGAAATGCTTCCTCTTTCCCTGAGCAGTGATTTATGTATTTGACTTTGAAGTCAACAACTGTGTAGCACTTAATGCCAAATCAAATGCAACATCAAATTACCTTGTATCCATTTAAGTGAATTTGCAGATTTATGGCGGATGGGCACAGATTCAGGAAACTGGGGAAAGGACAGTCACCCCAGATGATTGTACAGAAGGAAAATGAAGTAAATATCTGGCAATTAATTACTTAAGAGGTTAAGGTCTGCTCTTGAAAAGAGTCAGAACCAATTTATTCCACAATCAATTTGCAAGCACCCAGAGTGTGACAAAGTGGCAGGGAACATGGACTGCTCAAAAACAAGCCATGCCCAACAAAACTAATTTCCCTCTTTGACAGAGTGATTGATCTTATAGACTGAAAGATCCACTGGTTCCAACCCAGTTTGATCTTTGCATCATTGTCAATGCTATTTCACATGGAGTGGTCATTGACAAGCTTGCAAAAAATGGCTTGGGTAGAATCATAATCAGGTAGCTATTGAACTGGTTAAGAAAATGTTCTTAGATTTGGTCAGTCAATAGTGTGAGGACAAGGCTTTGCTTACACAGACATTCCCCACAAGCTTGACTGTGGATCGGATTTTTTTTTTTTTTTTTTTTCCCCAACAAATGGTTGCATGAGAGAATGCAAAGCATATTCATGGGGATTGAGGCAGAGTCAGCTTTGTTAGAGCCGCTTTGCCAGAATTTCTGAAAAGAAGGTTGAGAATGCAAAGTGATTTTAACTAATTAAAATTATGATCTAAATTAATTGGGAAGGAATTGCTGCGTGATTAATGCTAAAAAATATGTGTAAGGAAACAAAAAGAAACTTATTAAATCCCACACTTGCAAAATGTGAAAATAAAGCTGCTCTGTGCACATCAGTGTCAACTACTTTCCCTGCCTCATATTGCATCTCTACCCTGCAGCCACACTTCTTGTTAAAAGAGAAAGACATGAGGCATATCTGCGCTGATCTTGGCACCAACATATATCAACAACGTCATTTGATTACCGAGAAGGGAAAACCATTTTATATATTCAGTGAAGTGGTGTTATATTTAGGTCTCAGTCACTGAAAGACCATAAAGAGGGAGATCTGGGCTGGGTACGTTGGCTCACGCCTGTAATCCCAGCACTTTGGGAGTACAAGGCGGGTGGATCATGAAGTCAGGTGTTCGAGACCAGCCTGGCCAACATGGTGAAACCCCGTCTCTACTAAAAACACAAAAATTAGCTGGGTGTGGTGGCAGGTGCCCATAGTCCCAGCTACTTGGGAGGCTGAGGCAGGAGATTTGCTTGAAACTGGGAGGCGGAGGTTGCAGTGAGCCGAGGTCGTGCCACTGCACTCCAGCCTGGGTAACAGAGCAAGACTCTGTCTCGGAAAAAAAAAAAAAAAAAAAAAAGGAGATCTGATAATTACACACTAGCCCACGTATAGGGGAAGGTGGTTGATCAACTCAAAAGTGAGTGAAGGATATACAGGTTTTACAAGAATAAGTTTAATTTCCCTTAAATGATTTTTCTAATCAAGCATATCACATAACTAACACATTCCACCTACTTTTGTTGCCAAATGCAATTTTTTCACTTCTCTTAATAAAGATACCTTCCGAAGACCCCATTTGACTGATATCCTGAGAAAAGTAATGTTCATCTTTTATATGCCAAGATAAATTCTAAATGGATAATGACGACCAAGGGTGTTTGTTATTAGCAAGTGTTTCATTCTTGAGAAACTAATAATAACTGGTAATCATATAGTGTTTACTATGTGCTGTGCCACACACTCTCCTAATTGCTTCATGTATATAATGTCATTCTCATAACACTCTATCAGGAAGGGACTATTATTATTTGCCTTTTAGAGATGAGAAAACTTAGGTCAAGAGTACTGGTATATGCCTGTCTCTCAACTTTTGATAAAGCCAAGAGAATCAGGATTGTCAGTAATTGTCAATAATGCATCATTCCACTTACGTTGTGATATGTAAATAGTCGTATTCAGAGGCTGTGTTTGGGCATCCATCTCTTCTACAGGACTGCTTTAGATATTTAGAACTACTGTGAGCTGACATTTCCCCTGCACAGGGAAAGTAGTATATAGTTTAGTAGTTCCTGTATCTCAGCAAAATATAAAAATTTTAACCTCATAAAATGTATATTACGAGATAAATGAAAAAAATTGAATGATTCACGAGGTCAGGAGTTCGAGAACAGCCTGATCAACATGGTGAAACCCCGTCTCTACTAAAAATACAAAAATTAGCAGAGCATGGTGGCAGGTGGATGTAATCCCACAACTACTCAGGAAACTGAGGCAGGAGAATCGCTTGAACTTGGAGGTGGAGGTTGCAGTGAGCCGAGATCATGCCACTGTACTCCAGCCTGGGCGACAGAGTGAGACTCTGTCTCAAAAAAAGAAAAAGAAAAAAAAAAAAAAGGAATGATTGTTCTAAAAGTTTTTAAAAGTAAACATCTCTAAAAGAATTTAATTAACATTTTCTAATTTTGCATAACTTCTGGGGATAATGTAATCTCATATTTATGTGTAATAAGAATTTGCTTTAGATGTTTTTCCAGCTGCGATATTGAAATGAAAGAGCAAAAGAGACCTGCTAAATATTTCATCTTAAAGATACAATTGATTATAATTGTTTTATTTTCAAAACCTTATTTAATTAGTAAAAAATAGTAACGATAATTAAATGTTATTGATTTAAGAATATCTTGAGGAAAATGGGATGACCATGATATTTAAAATAAATAAACTATTGGTAACCACAAAGTTCTCTTTTAATGAAGGATTATTTAGATGTTAAATAACTTCTTACAATTTAGATATGTATCATATATAAATTTAATTGTCTCACTTTATAAGACAATATAGTTTATCAAATGTATATCTTTTTTGAAAAAAAGAACAAAACTTTTATACTACCTTGCAAAAAGAGCCTTAATCATTTAAGAAACAAAATTAAATATAAAGATGATGTATGTATCATCAATATCGTGTGCAGTGGTCTATAATTATTAATGTTCTTTAGATTTTAATGTTTTATCTCTTATAATAGTTTTGCCAGTAGTATCTTATTGGTGACTAACACATTCTAGGTGTCTTCTTAACATGTAACTGCTTTGGGTTTTTCTTTTCCATTTTCTTATTAGGAGGTATCTATAGGCTCGTATGTGGCAGAAGGTAATTTTAAATAACGAGAAGATAGTGGACAGGAGAAATACATGGAAACTTTTGTTGAGGATTACTCATTGCTATTTGAGGAATTGCTTTTTATTCCTGGTCCTTCACTTCTTATTTATACAGTGCTTATTCTAGATTTATGCCATTAACAAATATTATTCGACATATTTCTAGAAAAATGTTAAGCAGATATCCACAAAGTGTTTTTAAAAGCACTTTTTAATTGTTGATTTTTATTTTCATTAGGTATTTATTTGTAATAAAATCTCTAGTCTTTTGAAATTTATATTTAAGGATCACAATACCAGCAGTTATGCTAAATCATTGGTATTTTCAACATGGTCAGCCTTGATTTGTCTCTTGAGTACATTAGGTATGACTTAAGCAAAATCAAAATTATTGGCCAATAGAGTTTTTTCACATGAAATAAAATAGTGTTATTCCCAACTTTTCCTGTTTGTACTTTGGAACTGTAGGCTTAGGGGCTTTGGGGACCCACTTAATTTGACATCTTTGGCACACTGAACCAGAACCTGGCTTGGAAAGATACAAAAACTACTTTGGCAAATGATCTGTCAAGTGACCCATGAACAAACGCGAGATTGGGTTGCCCTTTGAAATAAACCTATTTGAATTTTATTATCTGCACAGCACCTTGTGTCTCTAATCTTGTGAAAGGTTAGTATTCTATCCATCAGAGCAAGATTAGAGTGCTGGTTGATGTCTGCTCTTGATGATAACTGAATGCAGCAGTTGGCGCTGGAAGAGGGAGATTCATTACCATTAGCAGTTCAAAAACAGAGGGGAGAGATGGGCACAGAGGGAGTCACATTTACAACAGAAGCTACCTATTCCCAGGTCAAGGTATTTAAAAGAGAACAAAACAAAACCAAAAAACAAAAGACTACTGTTTGGGCAAAGCTTTGCTGAGATTTTTAAATAAGTTCCCTCCCTGAAAGCAGGGCTGCATTAAGGCTATATTTTGTAGAGATTACCAATTTTTAATATTCAGATACCTTCTTGTAAACCATGCTGATTGCTGATGGGTGGCTTTGATGACACACATCAGAGGAAAAAAATAAGAATGATGTTATATCACTATATAACATATGACTAATAACAACAAAAAATATAAAACATCCACTAAAGTGTGAAATAATAAGCCTGTGGCATGAATAATTCTTTTTGAAAATTACTGAATTCTGAACTGAATGTCCTTTTGGGGGGACTTTTGTAAATGATCTATATAATTCAGAAATTGAAATATAAAAAATTTGAAATTTGTAAAATATGTAACTGTATCAAAGTAAGCCTATTCTTATCTAGAATTTAATATAATTTTAACATGATGAAAAACAACCTGCATACATTCAACCCTGTACAATTTCAAATTGGTACTGGCAGTCACCAATTGATATTTTATCAAATGATTAAAGATGATCGTTTTTTGTTTCTTGCATTCCAAATGACAATGTTATGAAAGTAAAATCGCCTTCCAAGAACATGAAATTAATGAATCTGACATTTTTCTTTGAGAAATATCCTGTGAATAACTGACAAAATAAATTTAATCAATGTTAAGCAAGTTAGATTGACATTAAATTTATTCATTTTCATTTAGGTCTTACAGAATAATACTTGGTCTTATTATGTGACTACATCAGGGTATCTATTGTTTGTTTATTCATCAAAAGTATATTCATTACCTTTGAATTAAGACATCTGTGATGCCACATGAGCCTCATGTTATTTTCCTGTTGATAGATTTAAAGACTAAAATGATTTCTAAGACATGGCTTGGGGAGCTGAGCCATCTCTAACTCCTGACATCAATAAGCACCAAGTGTATGGTAAGGGGCAAAGGTGGTAAAAAGGTGTCTTAACTTTCTTTACTTTGGTTATTGTTTTCAAATTGTTTGTAGAAACATTTATAGAATTCCATAGTTAATCATCTTATTCATCAAATCCCCACCAAAGGCTCTGTAGAGAAAATGAGCAATGACTTTCAATTCATAGTCATTTAAATCTAAGAGGGATTTTTTTTCTTTAGTTTGGTCTGACATCTATAATAATGAACAATGAAATTTTATTGTCTCCTGATTATATCAATTTGGGAAATCCTTTCTCTGCCAAGAAATAGATGGAAATTATCTATATTTTAAAAAAGCATTCATTAGAATACCAAAACTGCAGATGATCATATTGTCAATTAATAATTACCTAACCATGCTGGGGACTATTATTTTATAGCCAGCACGCTGTGCTTTAGAGACTACTACTTACTTCTTTTGTTTATTAAACCCTTTTTACTAATCAGCGTAAATTCACTATATTTAGAGTGAAGAGACCCAAATTCTATTCCATGCTACGTTGTTGTTACATTCTGTGATTTTGAGTAAATTACTTGTTTATCTTCTGCCCTCTTTATGCTTTTTGTTTTTTCAGCTTGATTCTTGGATGCTCCATGGTAGATTTATTAGACAAAATACTTCCTATATTTTTAGGTCTTTTAAGTTAAAATAATATTCGTTTTTTTCAACTATGAAAATAATTTATAGCCATCTACTTAAATTTTCCATGCCTCTGTTTCCTCAAATGTTTATTTTGGAAAATTAGACAATGTACAGAGGAAAAAAAAACCACAAACTATATTCTTCAACCAATTGTAAATTGTTATTATATATTTTCTTTTGATTTTTCTTAATAGGCATATTCACAAATTATTTACAAAACGGAGATTGTATTCGATATATACTTTTATGTCTTTTATTTCTATCTTAGCATACTATTATGGTATTATATTTTATATTAAAGGTGGATTTCATTTGAATCTGGTGAAGCTTATGTTGCAGGTACCTTCCCATTAATAGACCCTTTCAAAGGCTCTGTACCTAATTGTGCCTACTCATAATTGTGTATAATATTTGTTAAAGGGAGTCCTGTAAATTGCATCAGCATCAATCCTCATAGAATCTGGGTCTATCACTGTAGGCACTAAACCTGGAGGAAGGCTGCCTGGATTTGGAATCCCAGCTCCATCACCTTGGAAGTTACTTAAATTTGCTCTGCCTCTGTTTCCCTAAATGTAAGACGTTGATGATAATAATAACTACCTCATAGGATTGTTGACAACATGAAATCAGTTAATATAAGAATCCCTTGGAATAGTGATAGTATTGGTGTTAGCTTTTAAATATTCTTTAAAAATAATTATAAACATAACTTAATATTTATATTTTGCAGTGTACATTTATCCTTCTTGTGAGATTTTTAAATCCTTTCTCATTTTAGCTGATATAAATAATAATGGGATGGATATCTTTGTACACAAATCTTTGACCTTACCTTTGTAATTGAACTATTTCCTTTTATTAGTGTTATTTTCTACTGAAGCATCTTTCATGTCACTATTTATTAAAAAAAGACTTTGGTAATAAATATCAAAGAAGTTAAAACTTATATTTTAAAAAATATAAGTAGTTTAGACTGGGTACAGTGGCTCATGCCTGTAATCCTAGCACTCTGAGAGACCGAGGTAGGTAGATGGCTTGAGCTCAGGAGTTCCAGATCAGCCTGGGCAACATGGCAAAACACCATCTCTGCAAAAATACAAAAATTAGCCAGTGTGGTGGCGTGCACCTGTAGTCCCACCTACCCAGGAGGCTGAGGTGGGAGGATCCTGGGAGCCCCTGGAGGGGAAGGTTGCAGAGCCGAGATGGTGCCACCGCACTTCAGCCTGGGTGACAGAGTGAGACCCTGTTTCAAAAAATAATATATATATATAAATTTATAAAAATTATACCTATAATATCTATTATAGATATAATTTATTAATTATACCTATATCTATAATACAGAAATATATAAGTATATATAAAATAAAAATATAAATTTTATACTTATATATTGTAGATATATTTATACAGTATATGTAATTTTGTTAATATAAATCATATATTTATTATATATGTACATATTATATATAATAATTTATATATATATACACACATAGTTTACAACAACTCAGAAATGAAGGTGGGATATAGTAGGATATATAAAAATATTACTTTTCAATTTTTTTAACCTCTCATAATGTTCTACTTGTATTTGCTCTTATTTAGACGTCTGTGGAATAAGGTAAATTTTTTAATTCTGTGAATTTTCACATTTTTCAGTATTGCCAGTTTTTGATGGACCAGAAAGATATAACCTAAAAACTTAGCTTTAAATTAAGATGTAATATTTTCACAAGATTTTTATATATAATTATGCTTTTACAACTAAGCATTTCTCAATACCTTCAGTTTTTGTTGTCTATGTTATATGCTTAAATGCACCCTATGTTGTCTATGTTATGTGCTTAAATGCACCCTAGGTGGGCCGTGACTGGCATTCCTTTTCCCCTGGTCATTAATTAGCTGGGGGAGTATCAAGCCCTGTTCTTTCCTCTTCCCATGTTATACCCGTCCTTCCCGCATCGTGGGACAAGCCCAGTCCTGTAATTGATGTAGGCAGAGGGAGAGTTGAGAGAGAGTGCTGGGTGCTGATAAATGGAAAAGAAATGGAGGAGAAAGGAAAAGATACCAGCACAGTCTTGTCCTCAGAAGCACTGCTTGTGTTCCTCACATACTCTTGATACTCTTTCATCAATGAAACTCTCTCTTCTCAAGATGCAAATACTGGCTGTCTATAGGGAGTAAAGAGAGAAGGGAAAGGAAATGAAGGAAAGAATAGAATTGGGGGTTTTCATGATGTATAATATGGCTCCATCTCCATTTCTCCTTCCACTGCCCATGGAACCACCATCATACATCAACTAAAATGAAAGTGTTGGAGAATGAAGAGCTGCAGTGATTCTCAATCTTGGCTGCACACTGGGATCACCTGGGGAGCTTGAAGATATACTGGTACCTGGATCCCGCTCCCAGAGAAAATGAATGCAGCCTGGGCATCAAGATTTTTAAAAGTGATTTTAGTGGGCACCCTGGGTTGAAAACCACTGAACTGTGTGAAGCAGGAAGGAAAAAGTAAACTCCATTTGGCTGTTCCTCTTTAGTCTCCTTGGAGCCTACACAATCTTTTGTTCCAATAGCCGCAGGTCCTTATCACTGGCTTTTAGCAAAAAAACCAGCTTTGGGTCCACATCCAGATTTGATCCTTGGTGGTTTGTTCTTGGAGTTTTTCCATCTTCTAGTCCAACAAATGTTTAGGTGAAGAAGGAACGGGAGCTGGGGAAAGAACTGGGTTTATGAACAGATTAATATATATTGTCAATACTACCATCATGATTTGGAAATCTAATTGCCTCTTACAGTTGAGAAAAAAAAAAACTGGAAATGATTTTAAGTTACCATTAATACAGTTATATACTTTAGGTATATAAAGGGTTAAACAGGCATCCCACACTGTGGTTAATGTCATTTCTGAAAGAAAAATGGAAGCAGATTTGCGGGCCAGGCCCAGAGGCCATTTTCTTCAGGCCACTGCTAGGAAACTGCAATGATGAAAGTGAACTGTGAAAGCATCTCAGCTTTTAATTTTATATTCAGAGCTTAGGGTGGGATAGAAATGCAGTCCATAGGCTCAAAGCAGTTGTTTGCTTTTAGCAGCAACCATCAGCACATTTCAAACTTAATTCATGATTCTGGGAATTAATAGTTTATCTATACTACCGTGAGAACATAAATGGCCTAATCAGTCTTTCTTACTTTAAAAGATATCTTTGGGAGAAATAACCTACCAAGAAATAAAACATTTATCAATCTAATGTGTAAAGGATCACTAAGTACAGAAAAAGCTTAACCTTGTGAAATGTGGATTCAAGTCAACATTTCTACAAACTGCTTTATTGCTTCAACTCTCCCTCTGTCAACCAATTACATAGTGCTGCTTTTCGGGAAACTTTCATTTTTGCAACTGAATTACACACTTGATTCTGAAAAATCCAGCATTTAGTCTCTTCAGCTGACTTTAATGGAACTAAATTGAAGTACTTTGGTGCAAAGTATTGATTATTTTTAATGAACATTCATGGTTGTATACTGATGACTTTTCATTAAAAATTTCTTCATGGAAAAGTTTATTAGATTAGACACATTGGAAAAACATAAACTGGTGATGTACAGTTGACCTGAATAATTTATTAAAATGCATTATTATATTCTTGATTTACTTGACTTATTGAATAGGAGTATTGCCCTAGAACTCTTGTTTCTACTTATATATAATTTAAGTAAATTTAATTTTTAATGTTTAAGAGTTTCCAATACACATTGAGAGTAATATAATACAAAGGGATCCTTGGATTAAATATTGTGAACATTTTTTGAATTATGTATTACAGTATTTTTAACAGCCAATATACTTATGATTTTCTGAAAATAATTCTCCTTGTTTTGTGATGAACATTGTATTTTGTTGCAGGGCCTTTGATAGTTTTTGTAAGATGTTAAAAGATAGTTTTAATTTCTATTTTTATTAATTGTCATGAATGGGAAGTTAAAAAAAGGAAATTGTAATAACAATAGTTTTTCTTAACCCAGTATCAATGTAGGGTTTTTTTTTTATTATTATTCTTTTTCATCTCTATACTCTTTTAAATGTCAGAGTTACTGTGAGATTTTTTAAGTCTCCTGGGACTCATTAGACTACAGCCTTAGAAAAATTTAGGAGTGTCTCACTTTAAAATCACTAAATTCACCTGAATCCTCCAAATCATTTACACGATTTAAGGAGTTACTTTTAGAATTTAGCTACCGTGCAAAGGAATATAAAGAGATGAGGGCATTGTGGAGTTTTCAGAGCACATTTTAACATATAAAAATAAAGAAAAGGAAATTTTATTCTACTGTTTATGAGAGAGTTGACAGACTAATAATTAAACTGTCTTCCTGACTACAAGAATTTAAAGGCATGATATGTTTTGTTGAATTAATTTATCTTTGAATATCTCACTTAAGATTTTGACCTGCCATGCTAAGGATTGGCAAAATTTTGGGGTAAAGGGCTAGATATTAAATACTTTTGTCATTTTATACCACATAAAGTCTCTGTGATATATCATCTTTTGTTGCTGGTTTTCTTCTTTGTTTGTATTCAAACAGAAAAATGTGAAAACCATTCTTAGCTCACAGGACTTACAATAGATTGCTGACTAGAAGCAACACCTTCTTGAAACTGTTACGGTATTTCTTAAAGCATGTTCTCTGAAACACTTATTTTCAAGCTATTTAATAATGTTATAGGGATGAGGGTCCTGAAGAGGAAATAGGCCTGGAAAATACTCATATAGGAAAGGTAAGCAGATTCTCTGCTGGGGACATTCAGTACTAGAAGCATTGTCCTGGGTGCTGAACCTCTCCAGGGGCCTGGGATGCACAGTTCAGGCGCACAGTCTCTTTCTGGGCTGGTCAAATGTACCTCGAGAAGCACAAATTTAGGACATCGGGATTTTTAAGCGTTGCAGTTATAATCATTTCCAACCACAGTACTCAACTGTAAATAACATCCTTTATTAGAACTCCATTTTGGAAGTGGAAACATATCTTTTCTGTATAATATTTGGACAATCACATCTCACATTAGATGTACTATGTGATCAGCTTTTTTTGTTCTTCCTCAGTTTCTCTAACTTGTCTTTCCATTGAGATTGCTGAACAAAGTCAGGGCCCCCTGTCTATGAGTCTCCTTGGTTGAAACAAATAACATTAATAGCTCTTATTTTAAGGACACTCATTTCCTTAAAGGATGACTATTATAGAGAATCTTAACAAAATGTTAAGACTTACAACTGAATTATTTATTTAAGTATATTATCTAATATGAAAATATGATTTCTATGTAATTTGTCAGGGATATGTGAATGTATTCATGCATATGTATAATTGTTATATGTATATACATATAAATATGTATATATATATAATATGATATACATAAAATAGATAATATTTTACATAAAATACATATGATATACATAAAATGATTTGCACAATATTGTCTATATATACAAATATACACATATTTATACATATATGAATATACATATGAATTATGATTTACACAATATTTTCTATGTGTACAAATATCATAAAATGAGGCACCATTTTGGTCAAACATTTTAACTATCCTTTTGTATGCCAGTCACTGTTCTATACACTGTAGTGATAATCCCAGGTTCTGTATTTGATTTTCTTCTAGTGGAAGCCCCCACTTTTAGGAAAATATACCAATCCCAGAGGTTTGAGCATGCTCTCCAGGCTCAGTTATCTGCATTAGCTACTTAATATTAATGGGATAATAATCACACATGAAAATTATTATTATTATTTGATTACACTTTACGTTCTGGGGTACATATGCAGAATATGCAGGTTTGTTACATAGGTATACATGTGCCATGGTGGTTTCCTGCACCCATCAACCCATCACCTACATTAGATATTTCTCCTAACACTATCCCTCCCCTAGACCCCCACCCCCAACAAGCCCCAGTGTGCGATGTTCCTCTCCCTGTGTCCATGTGTTCTCATTGTACAACTCCCACTTATGAGTGCGAACATGAAGTGTTTGGTTTTCTGTTCTTGTGTTAGTTTGCTGAGAATGATGGTTCCCAGCTTCATCCATGTCCTGCAAAGAACATGAACTCATCTTTTTTATGGATGTGTAGTATTCCATGGTGTATAAGTGCTACATTTTCTTTATTTTTATTTTTATTATTATTATTATTTTCTTTGAGATGGAGTCTCACTCTGTCACCCAGGTTGGAGTGCAGTGGCATGATCTCAGCTGCCTGCAACCTCTGCCTCCCGGGTTCAAGCAATTTTCTTGCCTCAGCCTCCCGAGGAGCTGGGATTACAGGCACCCACCACCACGCCTGGCTAATTTTTTGTATTTTTAGTAGAGACAGGGTTTCACCGTGTTAGCCAGGATGGTCTCGATCTCCTGGCCTCTTGATCCGCCCGCCTTGGCCTTTCAAAGTGCTGGGATTACAGGCGTGAGCCACCATGCCTGGCCGAAAATTATTTTAATAAATTATTTAGATGTGACTTTAGAATGCATTTTGCAATTTATATTTAAATATGAATTTATCCACTGTCCTAAGAGTTAATGCTTCCCATTAATTATTCATATCATGGTCTGAAAATTTGACTTAGGATAAACTACAAAGCCACCCTGCTGTCTTGTTCTTTCCTAGAACTATTTCTTATCTATCATTGTTTTGGATCTCTGGGTTGCATTCTGGTTCTATTGGTCTAGGGTAACTCACTTAACATTTTGAGCCTCAGCTTTCTTATCTGCAAACTAGATAAATTAATAACTGATTGCCATGCAAGTATGTAAAGCCTGTAATAAAATATCTGATGCCCTTTAGAAATCAGGCAACATCTTTGGTACTATCTCTAGTTTTACTTGAAATTAGCATCATTCACTGTTTCAAATCCACTTTTTGTCTCCAGTTAAAGTTTGGTATTTTTACTTTTCTCCTAAAATATAACAAAGACAAATGGAAATGATGAAGATGTTCTTTTGCCTAATTACTGGCATTTTAATTAGTTTGTGTATATGGAGGGGAGGGACATTTACTCGAGGGTTAAAAATTTGGTTCTAATAACCTCTCAAACAGGAAAGATGTGGATTCCTACTACAAGATCACTTTGAAATTATATAGGCTTTTGTTAAGTCCTAGGAATAATTAGTTGAGTAAATAATAATACTTATAATAAACTTAATTTATAAAAACATGCACCTACACACATTCAGAGCAAAAGAAAGTGTGAATTATGAGATGCGGAAGTGGCAAATCCCAAAGGAATTATTGCTTAAAGCAATATTGTCTTTTAATAATCAGATTTTTATTTCTCCCTTTTAAAATAAACTGTAATTTAAAAAATATCTTTATATAATTTCAACCTCAAAATCTAAAAAATACATTCGAAGAATCTGCTTTTTACACAAAAAAATGCAAGTGATGTTTAAGAAAAAAATACTGAGACAATGTAATGTCTATTGGAAATAGTTCTTTTCCTTTTTCCCTTATATAACTGCTTTTTAAAAAATCGTGTGAATGAGGAAATAAAGGATTCCATAGTCTTGCTTATTAAAAACAACACTTGAGCAAAGCTTCAGTGTGAGTTTATTCAATACAGCAGATGACTTATTGAGTGGAAGAAGCCTTTATGTGTAAGACTGCAATGTGTGAGACTCAAAAGTGGTTTGGGAGTTAACTCTAATATAGCATGCTGGGCATTGCTCAAATGTAGTATGTGAGTGAATGTGAGTGCAGTCAGCTTGGTGAGATAATGCACTGTGAAGTCATGTCCCATCAGGGACAGAACAGCAGAAGCAATCATTAAGCCAGGCAAAGAATGGCTCAGGACAGGCAGAGTTTGGAGAGAAAGTCAAGCTGTGGCAGAGCGATATTGATAGCCAACATTTTTTTTTAAACAAAGTCACAATATTTTATGCGCAGGTACACGTGAACTTGGAGCATGAGGGGTTATACATGAATATTTATATGTGTATAAATGTATAAGAATTTGCAAGATGACAAGAGGGCAAATCAGTTCTGTCCTATTCTAAGATGTGGTTTGTGGGATCTTTCTTTCTCTGAGGCGGGCCCACAAAATCATCACTATCAAAGACAAGTCCAGAACCAATGGAGTCAGGATGTATTTCACTGGATGGTCATGTTCATCCATTGATCTATTCATTCATTCACTATTCACCACTTTTTAAGGCACTATCATGTTACAGGCACCGTACATGGAAATGGCAGTATTGACTACCGAGAATCTTACTGTGAATACAACCTGTATTTCAGTTCCTTCCATTTAAGACACGGCCCCTCAAATTTGTATTACAAATAAATCATGGGGTTGATGAGATGAGGTTTAGCAATAGGCTGGCCTTTTCTCTGAATGTTTTTAATGTTCTATTTGTAGACCTTGGAATCTATCAGTAGAAGGGTGGCTCTCAGCAGGTTGGGGTAAGGAAGGGAGTGAGAGTGGTCTTGTCCCCAAGAGGACATTTGATAATGTTTGTTGACATTTTGGTTGTGACTACTGAGAGAAGGATATGCCACTGGCATCTAAAAGGTAGAGGCCAGGCATGCTACTTAATAATTTACAATATACAGCACAGTGCTCCCCAAACCCCTGCCCAAAGAAAGAATTATCCAGCTCAAAATGTGCACAGTGCTGAAGTTGACACCTGAGATAGACTAGCGTCATCTACTGCTCAGTAGCACACAAGCTACAGCTTGCAAAGGACACGGCCTCATGTGGCAAGGACAGACATCCTGAGCAATTTCCATCTTTACTTCTACTTACTTTCAAGGTCCCAGCCCCTGGGAAGTGGGAAGTGATAGGCCATTTGGGACCATGTTTTCCCTCCCTCACAGTCTAATGCAGAAGAGCATAAATGGCACTGTGGGTCTCCCTTCATTAATGCTCCTTGTTAACTCAGCATTTTCCTGCAGATTATATCAGGCTATTACATAAGCAAGATGCCTTTTGAAAGGAGAAATGATCTCAAAAGATATATCTGAAAGCTGACACATGTGTGTGGAATGAGAAAGAATACTCGTCATTTCACCTTGAGAAAGGCAGGAGGGGAGGCAGGCTGGTAAGTTTATTGAGTGTCTATGGATCACAACCCTTATAGGATGTCAGCTTTCATCTTTTATTTTTTTATTTTCATTTTTTTTTTTTTTTGAGATGAATCTTGCTCTGTCCCCCAGGCTGAAGTGCAGCAGCAGGATCTCGACTCACTGCAACCTCCACTTCCTGGGTTCAAGTGATTCTCCTCCCTCAGCCTCCTGAGTAGCTGAGACTACAGGTGCTGGCCACCATGCCCGGCTAATGTTTTATTTTTACTAGAGATGGGGTTTCACCATGTTGTCCAAGCTGGTCTCGAACTCCTGACCTCAGGTGATCTGCCCACCTTGGCCTCCCAAAGTGCTGAGATTACAGGCATGAGCCACTGCACCCGGCCAAATGTCAGCTTTCAGAATCAGTTTATCCTCCATGTCAGCGCCTCCTATGGAGCATTCCTTACCCACAGCTTGGCTGGGCTGACCAAACTGATTTGGCCTCCTGTTGTTGAGGGAGAGTAGCAACAAAGAGATTAGCAGAGAACTACACAAACATACACAATTGCATACACATGTGTGTATTTCTGGGTTTAAGGAAGGAAACAGCATACCTGCTTCCCACAGTAGGACAAGTGCTATAATCTTGACTGACTAATGACCAAAGCTTTACACTCCTTGGGTTCCGAAAGGATATAGAGTCACACCACCATGCTGTAACATTCATTTTAAACAAGTTTTTAATAGGAAATGTCTCTGAGAGCATGAAAAAAAAATAGGAAAAGGATGTTATATAGTACTTAATCCAATCCTGTACCTAATCCAGCACAGAACATGTTTATCTATGTAGTGTTAACAAGACATTTCTGAGTTGAATGGGAAAAGCTTTTGCTGTGTGATGTAGATTGTGGAGAGCTTCTTGTCTGCCTTTTTCCTCTTTCTGTGCTTCCCCTTGTCCCTGGGTGCCATCTTACCTTTCAGTCCATTTATTTGGAGGCTTCATTTGGGGCCTTTCTCAGTTATCCTTAGGGCACCTCTTGGCTCCTTGGGGTTGGTTTCTGCCCCTTAAGAGGTCTCTCCAAGTGATCAGGCCACATCACACAGACTTTCTTTTTGCTTTTGCAACAGTGGTGGTTTTTATCTACAAGACTGTTCTCCTACATGAGACAATCTGCCCTGAAGCAAACAGATGTTTGCATTGAGATCTCCCCTCTAGATGAATAAAATCGTCCCAGAGGCTAATGCTGGCTAGGAAAGGTTTTTTGTGCACCTATGAAGTGTAACTGAGCCCTAAGCAACCACCTTTGATGTATATTTTGTGATTGGGGAAGAAGAAAAAATCAAATAGCATTTCTTTCTGCCAAATTGTTTTTTGCAGATAAAAATTTTTGTTGACTGAAGACTTTATCCAATGTGTGCTTTGCCCTCTTCCATTAAAAAGAGTTCAGTTGAGATTGCTTTTTCTTATATTGTCCCTGAATTTTGTTCTCTCTGATGTTGCTTGCACATGATACTTCATCAGTAAAATGGATCACATAACTGTCCTCTAAATCTCCATCTTGTTTGGTTTGCTGAGAAACAATTTTCATCCAAGCATAAAGTAATTTGTTCAAAGAGTCAGACTTCAAAAGGTGGAAGTCTACAGTCATGCTGAAAATGAAATGAGTACCCTTGTTTTTGGAGGACATTTGCTTTGCCTCAGTACCTTGGATCTCCATTATTCATAAGATCTTAGATCAATGTGCCTTAAGGTAGCAACATTTGTCATAATTGGCTGATACATTAGCGTCTTTCAATACCAAATATTAACTTTGACTATGCGATCAGTAAACCATATAATGATTTTTAACAAGAAATAATAATAACTTGACTTTGAGGATCAGTGAAGCTAACAGAAAACTTTTGAGACGATGACATACTCTTAGACAACAATGTAAGCTTGGAATCTAAGGAAATATTTCTTGAGCCATATTTATTGAAATGTGATAACTTGGTTTCTATACTCAATCACAAATACTAATTTAAACTTAAGAAAAACAAACCACAAGACACAGTGAGTGGGCAGTCTTGTTTGAACCATTCACTTTCACAGTGCGCATAGCTCAATATTCAGAGTCCTCATATCAGAAGAAAAAAAAAAACTAAGGAGGTGTTACCCTCAGTAAAAGAGAAAATGACATTTTTATTCCTAAGACAAACATGTATTTCTCAAGACTTTGGAGAGCAATGAGTATCAGAGAATTTTTTTTTTCTTCTCTTTGTCTTTTTTTAAAGCTCTTTGCAAATCCAGACCACACTATTGATTACTGATTATTCATTGCTGAAGGCAGTACTGTGTATTCAATAAATTAAGCTTTAATTCCTAAGTCCAACAAAATAATTGACCTCAAAAAGAAGATAAATGAATAGGCTGTCCAGAGCTCATGATTAGAATCCACTTTCCAGTCTCATTATATTAGTATTTTTCAATTCAGTGATTTTCCCATTCTTTTTTATCTTCTTTCACAATCTGTTAGGCCTTCCACCCTGTTCCTATACCAGCAAGGCCAAGCTACTTTCATTCTTGGTTTCCAGATCGGAAGGTTTAACTTATGATATTCTCATACTTTTATATTAATAATTTAATATAGTTTCCATTTTAGGACAAACTAGATAACTAGTATTTTTTTTAAAAGTATGAAATTCTCGATTTCCTAAAATCATAAGCAACATCAGCATACAGCATATATAAATATTTTGATAAATTTATGCTTCTCAATTTTGCAAATTTTACCCTATCTGTTTCAATAGTCATTTTCTTTACCGAATCCTTAAAGATTCAGAGAGATTTAATAATATTTAACTTTATTTTACATTTAGTAAAAAAAGCCATTTGGTGACCTGGACAAAATTACACAGTATTTATAATCCCACAGTTTTTGCTTCCACTGTAGCAACAGAATGTCTATTTTTAAAAATATATATATTTCATAGAAAAGAGGTAAACAAATGAAAAGTACTTTCATTGCTGCTTTGGTCTGATTTGAAAACAAATATAAAATAATTATCATTATTATAGACACCATTTAATTGTCAAGACAATGGTTTGATTGTATATTAATCAGAACTAAAGTGGCTAAACCAAGCACTTCTTCAGCCAACTTCTAAGAATGCACAAGTAGCCTCCACGGAATTAATGGAGAGGTGTTCATCACTATTTCCTTTCTGTATCTTAGCAGAGAATACCCAGTACCCCAGAAAGGAGAAGAGTCTTTTTAAAAATTCCTGGAGCTTTTGAAGTATGCAGGACTTGATTTGTCCCTGCATTTCTGAGAAGGGGCATAGTTTCAGGGAATAAACGGGGACTGTGAAGAGGTAAAGCAGAATCGTTTTACTCTTGGGAACTTAGATTGATAACCTCAGAAGCATTATCTTTCCTTAGCTCTTTCCCCACCGCAATTTATAATCTCTAAATGAGATAAAACTTGAACTTGCTCTACCCAAGCTTATTTGTGCAAAAGGATAGGTGCCCTACACACATGAAGTGTGTCTTGAGGGAACCTAGCATGAGGGCCAGTGAGGCTAATGATACCCAATGGCTTTAATTTCTGTCTTTTTTTTTTTTTTTGCATCCTATAAGGGATCCCAGTAACACTCATGCGCTGTTGCAAAGTGGAAGATTTGAATTATTGGTGTGCACTATTTCATTTAGAACCTCATAACCAGAAAGTCCAATTGTCAATATTTTATTCAAGTTCTAGAACATGATGGTTTATATTTGTAATGATAATCCAAGATACTTTATGGCTTTCTGACTCATTATGGCCACCTAAATTATGCTCATTATAGCTTTATTATAAGTGAATTTAATTGCATTATGAATATCTGAACTTTGCTAATTGATTGCTATATATAGAAACTAGAAAGAGTCTAAAATATGACATTAATTTGAACATCTCATTTATGGACTATTTCAAATAAAAGCAATTTAATGGAATTTAGTGTTAAGACAAATTTATAAATAAACTGAAGCAAATGTGTTTATCATTATGTAAACAACAATACTCTGCACATTATATTTGCAACATATTTTGATTTGAGTTTGTATCAAACCATAGGATTATTTAAAATTTAACAAGAAATGATAAAAGAATTGAGCTATTTTGGAGGAGGATTACATGGTAGACTCCTAATGTTAATAGAAATCATGCGGTATTCTGTTTTGAGTCATACAAGATCATAGGTGTAGGTCAAATCCCATTTAAAATATGTTTCTTATCTGTCCATTAACACCTTAATCACAAGATATGTTTTTCCATGAAAATGTCAGTTAAAAGCAGTTGTACTTAAGGTAAGTAGGTGCCTTGGGCTTTCTACATTTCATTAATTTATTACATCTCTCTGTTTTATCTGCAGAATTTTTCCGAGAGCTCCTGGAGAATGCAGAAAAGTCACTAAATGATATGTTTGTACGGACCTATGGCATGCTGTACATGCAGAATTCAGAAGTCTTCCAGGACCTCTTCACAGAGCTGAAAAGGTACTACACTGGGGGTAATGTGAATCTGGAGGAAATGCTCAATGACTTTTGGGCTCGGCTCCTGGAACGGATGTTTCAGCTGATAAACCCTCAGTATCACTTCAGTGAAGACTACCTGGAATGTGTGAGCAAATACACTGACCAGCTCAAGCCATTTGGAGACGTGCCCCGGAAACTGAAGATTCAGGTTACCCGCGCCTTCATTGCTGCCAGGACCTTTGTCCAGGGGCTGACTGTGGGCAGAGAAGTTGCAAACCGAGTTTCCAAGGTAATTGAAAGCATGCGGTCTTTCTCATTGGTCTTCCTTGTTTACTCTGTTTTTAAAACCAATGTTTACCAAAAAAAAAAAAAAAAAATTAAGGTAAAAATTCTTAGTGGTCCTTGCTCTTAGAGAAATCAGTTAAATATCAAAGCATAATTCTGGCTTTCGTTTCCTTGCATTGTGTGAGAGAAGACAGGGTTTTAAGCCATTCTATGTGGTTTGAAAATTAATGTTAATACTTGTCAGCAGTATAGCAGAGAAGCTTTTAGTGCCAATGATGCAAAAGCAGGCGCGTCGCAACTATGATCATTTGATATTTCTGATCAGGGTTTTAAGGATGATAAATCCTCATGAAAGAATCCATTCAGAGGTTATAATCCTCTAGGGAGTCAAGATGACAGTCTTCATGGACCTGTGAGTGGAGACAAGTTATCGTTCAGGACATCAGCACCTGGCATTTCTTCTTTGTCATCACCTGTCAATGTGGCCAAATTCCTTCATGGTAAAAGAAGAGCCCTTTGCTGACACCTGTATTACTGGATTAGGAAGGACTAATGAATACCAAGTATAGATTCTTGTAGAGAATTTCTTTTGTTACCCCTTATCTTTGTAATTTCATACCATGCATTGCCTTGGGCTTATGAATAAGATCAATCGTTAATCTACTTTTGGGCCTTTCTTGAGGATAACATCTCTATACCTTGGATATAAGGGATAATTCTACATTCCACTACTTAAACATTGAATATTTCCTGTGTAGAGGATATCTGCTTTTGTTTAAGTTCTTTCTTGACATTTAAGGCACTTGTCAGGTCAGTCCTACAAATAAAATGAAAGATAATTACTTAAAGAAGTAAAGTTAAAAATAATACGTAACAGGAATCTGGTATTATGTCACTCTAAGAAGGTATATTTGTATAAGGATTATTCCCAAACACTACTTTTCTATTGGAGGGCTGTACCAAAGAGCCACAGTATTTTTCATAACTATTGGTACTGTCCTGCAATGCTGCTTCTTCTTCTTCTTCTTTTTTTTTTTTTTTTTTTGACACTTTGGTCTCCTCAATATTTACATCCTAGCATAAAGATTGTGTGTACCCTTACAAATGTTTCTCTATTGCACTGTCAGTAAAATCCATAATAGCCCATTTTAAATTGTTAATTTCCTAAACGTTTATTTGAGCATACAGAAAGATTATTTGTAGGAAGGCGCTGAAGGAAATAATTACAAGGGCTTATTTATCAATATAAAGCGCGTATGATTCTAATGTTTAAAATAATATGTTTGCCGGGTGCGGTGGCTCACGTCTGTAATCCCAGCACTTTGGGAGGTCGAGGTGGGCGGATCTTGAGGGCAGGAGATCAAGACCATCCTGGCTAACATGGTGAAACCCTGTCTCTACTAAAAATACAAAAAATTAGCCAGGCGTGGTGGTGGGCGCCTGTAGTCCCAGCTACTCAGGAGGCTGAGGCAGGAGAATGGTGTGAACCCGGGAGGCGGGGCTTGCAGTGAGCTGAGATGGAGCCACTGCACTCCAGCCTGGGCAACCAAGCAAGACTCCATCTCAAAAAAAAAAAAAATATATATATATATACACACACACATACATACATACATATATATATAATGTCTTTACATTGAATCTCAACGTTTTAGATACCAAAAAACTAGAACCCCAAAAATGAATTTATAAGGAATTAGCTAGGTAGAATAGCAAGAGGAAATATCATCACCTGAGGACTGTCAGTAAAATATGAATAAATATAGAAAATAAATATGTATTCCATATTTTCTTGAGTAGATGCATTTTGCTGTAAAATAAGTATAAATTAATTTAATAAGTTAAACTCAATAATAGGATTAGTCACAGAGGCTGCAAGCTGAAGCTTTTGATTTTGTTGAAGGATAAACATGTGGCCAGCCTTTGAGAAATATGAATTAAGAAATTCAAAGTATGGATGGATATATTCCTGATTATGTGTATTTATTCTAATTCAATGTTAATAATATTTAGATGTGTGTATTATGATCTGGCAAATTTGCGGTGAGATAACAGAATATTTTCTAGCAAAGTGTCTACAAAGCCATGAGGGAGGCTGCTGCTGGCTATCCCTCGTTTTTCAGTGAGTGTCATTCACAATTGCTTAGAGATGGTGTCTCCCCTTGGTCACTCTCTGACTGTCTCAACTGAGGTCTTTGTTGACCAAAATCTAACACACTCTTCCTTCTGGTGAAGGATGACCTCATGAGCCAACCATCAGTAGGGTATGACCTTTTTCTCTAGAAGTGGTGAGAAATGTATTTTCCAACACTGTAGTCTCTCTCCTACTGATCCCTTCAGGACCACCATTCTTTTGCAGAACAATTGCTGTGGGCATGGAATATAGTACGTAGGTCATTTAACCATGGAAGGTTAACTGTTCCTTGCAGATATTGGCTTGTTTGAACTGAGTTTCGTCATCATCCCTACTCGGTTAAAATTATAAGCCCCATCCTGACATTTGGGCACTGCCTTTTGCAGATGGGTAGAGAGATGGATGGATGGATGGATAGATAGATAGATGATGGAGAGAGACAGAGAGAGAGAGAGAGAGAGAGAGAGAGATGGTATATGTATATATAGCCTTGGTTTGAAAGAAGTTGAGCAATGTTTTTGCGAATAATTTGTCTCAGGAATTTAAGTATTTTACCAATGAACTTCCTCACCTAATAATTACAAGATGGTCTAGAGCTGACTAAACTAGCAATTTGTGATCTACTGGTACTATGATGACTTTCAGCACCCAAGGTATTTTTGTAATAAGAATAAAATATCACAAAGACTAAATAGATTAAGAAGAGAAGCAAGAATTGTGTTTGAGGTTTAAGCCCTTCATAAACCTGAAGCCTCTTTATGGTCTATTAATTGAGTGATTTAGAGTTGGAGAAATGATGACAGAAGAGTTAGAAAATTCAAAGCAAAATTCCCAAATGGAGATCAACAAACTAGCTTATGTCCTGCATCCTGATTTCAGTGATTTTTTTTTCTCTTCAGTTTCTCTCTACATTTATGGTGACTCCTTAATCTTGAAAGACATCATGAATATCTTCTAATTAATTGCTTTGACTGGAAAATTTACCTCTTTGGCAGAACACAGCAGTTTGACACAAATGTTTTGACATAATGTTCAGAACATTATTGGGAAATTTCTTACCAGAAAAATGGAGGTCTAAATTGTAAACATCAACAGAATTATTTTTAAAACTTCTGCTTGCCATCTTATGGATACAAACACTGTCTTTTTCTAGCCTTCTGATGGGGCCAGTTTATTTTAAGTAACTATAACTCAAGATCTGACTCTTAGAAGTGATCACTATGTGATTCTGTAGTGAATATCTGTGGTCAGCCAGCCAGGATTCATTTTCTGTGTGAATGACCATTTTGAGCATGTCAAGTGTTGATGAGAGGTGGAATATCAGGAACCTCCATGCATTGCTGGTAGAATTATCAATTGATATGCTCACTTTAGCTAATAATCTGAAAATACCCGTATTGTTGAAGATGTACCTATTCTAAAACTTCAATTTCATCCGGATAAACTGTTACAAGTGCATACAATTAGACGTGTAGAAGAGTGTTTGTAGCAGCATCTTTTACAATGACAGAGAAAGTAGAAACATCACAAATGGCCCATCTGCCTAAATGGTGATCTCTTCACATCATGAAATTTTCCAGAGCATAGAAAGTGCTCATGATTGAGTCACAGAAACCTCATTGTGAGAGATAAACATCACATCACCTAAAATACATACATTTGTATAAAGTTCAAAAATGTAAAACTAAGCAATACATTATTTAGGAGTAAAAATATATGTAGTAAAACTCCGAAGAAATTTCAAAGAATGAAAAAAACAAATCAGATGGTGGTTACCTCTGGAGACGCAGTTTGGAGGTAAGATGAAGGAGGGATACATAGAGATTTCTAAAGTTATCAATAACATACTATTTCTTAAGCCAGGTGCTTGAGGGGTGTGTGTATGTGTGTGTGTGCATGCATGTATGTGTAAGCATGCATACATGAATGTATTAAGTAAAGCTTTTTTAATGAAATAAATTAAGATGTAGAAAGACTTTACCATTTTCCATCTCTGTTTCTACCTGTGTAACTACAATTGAGTCCCTGAGCTAGCCTCAGTTGTTTGTAGTACTAACTACTATTCGTGGACCTGCTAACAAGTCAGTTTCCATGTTCCATATTGTGCTAAGTGATGTCAGAAAGGCATGGAAGGCAGAGCTCTAAAATGAAGAAAAAAATAAATTTTGATAATGTGGTCACCTTGACAGAATGGATTCAGACTGCTTTTTAGCACTGTCCCTTTATTAAAGTACCACCCTCATTCCCTTATCTTCCACCACTAGTGAATGGAAACATGGATACCAGCCGTCACTCTGAAGGCTTGTCAGACATTGTGAGGAAGAGAGAGGGCTTTGTAAAGAGATATTAGCAGATTGTCTGCTTAAATCAGTCTTTATTTATTATAAAGGCAAACGTGGAAATGACTATAGTGTCTTCACTAGTCCATCATGATACCATTTACACTAAGAAGACATGACTTTTATGTCTTTTTCTTTTTTTTTTTTTTTTTTTTTTTTTTAAGACGGAGTCCCACTCAGTCGCCCAGGCTGGAGTGCAGTGGCACAATCTTGGCTTACAGCAAGATTTGCCTCCTGGGTTCAAGCAATTCTCCTGTCTCAGCCTCCAGAGTAGCTAGGACTAAAGGCACACACCACCACGCCCAGCTAATTTTTCTGTTTTTAGTAGAGATGGGGTTTCACCATGTTGGTCAGGCTGGTCTCGAACTCCTGACCTCAAGTGATCCACCCACCTCGGCCTCCCAAAGTGCTGGGATTACAGGCATGAGCCACTGTGCCCAGCCTTGTATTTTTCTTTAATAAAAGTGACTTCTGGTATGGCATGGTGTCTCATACTCCTAATTCTAGCACTTGAGGAGGCCAAGGCAGGTAGCGAGCTTGAACTCAACAGTTCAAGACCCAGCCTGAGCAACATGGTAAAATGCCATCTCTACAAAAAATGCAAAAATTAGCCAGGCATGGTGGCATGCACCTGTAGTTCCAGCTATTTGAGCGGCTGCAATGGGAGAGTGGCTTGAGCCCAGGAGGTGGAGGTTGCAGTGAGCCGAGATCATGCCACTGCACTTCAGCCTGGGCAACAGAGCCAGACCCTGTCTCAAAAAAACAAAAGTGACTTCTGGCTGGGTGCAGGGCTCACGCCTGTAATTTGAGCACTTTGAGAAGCCGAGGCAGGCAGATTACCTGAGGTCAGGAGTTCGAGACCAGCCTGACCAACATGGAGAATCCCTATCTCTACTAAAAATACAAAATTAGCCAGGTGTGGTGGCACATGCCTGTAATCCCAGCTACTCAGAAGGCTGAAGCAGGAGAATCGCTTGAACCCGGGAGGCAGAGGTTGCAGTGAGCCAAGATCACGCCATTGCACTCCAGCCTGGGCAACAACAGCAAAATTCCTTCTGAAAAAAAAAAAAAAGTGATTTCTATGAGTAAACGCTGTAAATTGTGTCAAGAGCAATCATTTCAACTTTGCAAGTCATCTCGTTGATTTATTACAGACAAATGGGGGAGGTAGTAGAGCTGGGATCCGTATAACTTGAACTATTGACAAATACTGTCATCTATCTCTGTATCCATCTATCTATCAAAAATCTTTCTTCCTGTGGGTCATGACTTTGAAAAGAAAGTCTGACTTTTAGTCTTTAGTAAAACTGGAATATTTTCATCAACAGATACCCACCTACGTCTGCTACATAGACTGATGTTTTTGCTGGAAGAGCCTCTTAAGTGGTTCATTCCCAACTAAACAGCTTTGCATTAACAATATGTGCCTAGAAAGCAACAGACAAAGTCAACTTTCAATAAATGCGGTTGATGCACTATAAGGAATAATGTTATCACCAAATTTAATGAAATAGAGGCTATGAAATGCCTCTGTTTAAAGTATTCTCTGATCACAGTGGAAAACCATTCTGAAGAATTTACCATGGATTCAATTTACAAGATAAATTGTCTTCTATGTAGCTGTTTGCTTTTGAGAAAGAATTGAGAATACAAAGATCACCTGTTGTCATTATCACCTGAGTTACTGGTTTTGTTCCTTCTGTGGTGGTTTTTGGATTGGAGTTAATTTTTTGGGGGCATTCCAGAAATGAACACAATCACAAAAAGGCCTTAGGTGAATGAAAGTTTTTTTATAGTTCATTTGTAATTAGTGTATTCACTTCTGTAACCGATTATTATTCAATGTAGGTTACTTCAATAATATACAGTGTTATGAATAATTGGTAAGCCTTTTGAAATTATCAGTTTCAAAAGACTGCTGTCTTATTATGGTATTTTGAGTATTATATTTAGAAAGTACTTTGCACTTGATAGATAAATAATTTCATAATAAAAATAGTAAGAAATTGATATTGGGACTAGGAACTATAATAAGAAAAATAGATTATTAAGATAAATCATTAAAAATGCATGAATCTTACCATGGTTCAGATACTGTGCTAAGCACTAGAAATTACAAGAGTATAAGAAAGTCCAGGTGTCAGTAGAAGAAAAGAACATTTTCCCCTCTAGAACAGCATATGGAATGTATCACATTTGAGTCTCCAATAGTAAGAAAGTTCCACTTTGATTAAAACAATTTGGTTTAATTGATATATGACTTTATGGTAAAATTATACTATGTATAGGAAGTCAATTAAAACAACCATCTGTCTCTCCACTGAATCTGATTTTGAAGTTTTATTACTATTGAAAGAAGTTAGGGATTCCGTAACCCTATCTAAATTTACCATGGCTAGAAAAACTTGTTTGGAACCACAGTCCTAATAACTATATTGTACCTATCAAATATAAACTTCTGTCTTCTACAATCTGAGATAGGTGGTTATGATAATCCAACCTTCATCTGACCCAAATGTTAACTCTTGTAAAAACAGAGCCACTATAGAGATTTAGCTCAGTCCTGATCAGTAGGCATTTGTTCTTTGTATTTTGTATGTCAAGTACTGTTGGTTAACTTCCTGAGCTATGAAGACAAAGCAGGTTACAGCATTTGCAAGTAATAATTAGGAAGAGTGAAACAGAAGCAAATAATGTCAATATATAATGAATATGTAATGAACATTTATTATGCAATAAATGCTTTGGGAACTGAGAGGAGAGGCACCTAGCTTAATTTGGTGGGCAGGGTCACAAGTAAGCTTTCCTTGAACCATGTGTTAAATGTTGCATAGGTGTTGGGCAGGTGATGAGGGCACCTAGCATAGTGAAGGACATTTTAAGCAGAGGCAATAACAGAGCAGAAGTGCAGAGGTGTGAGACCGAATGATGTGTGCAGGGAGCTACAAGCATGTTATCCTTGAGCCATAAAGTACAAAGCAATGAATTGCTGGAGACAAGGATAGAGACCTTAACTGAACCCTTGAATGAAAACCATGTATTTCACTAAGGTTTTGTTTGTCTATTCTGCCTGCATAATTTAAAAAATTTTCTGTGGATAGAAGCATTCCAGTATTTTCAAGGGACAGACATGGGCTGAGTACCTACTCTGTGCCAGGCACTTCTCTATAAGAAACAGAGGGAAAAACAATGAATGGCATTGCCCTTGAGGGATTCACAGTCTATCACAAAGAGAGACAGTATGAAAAGTCCAAGTGTAGTGCAGTTAATCAGTGTGATAGACGTATGGATAAAATACTATATGAACCAAGGGAAATACATGTTTCCCTTTACCTGGGGAAATGGGAGCAGACATCTTAGAATAGGGAATCATCAGATGTGGACTTAAAGAATGAATAGCATCTCTGAGAGGGAAAAAAGAGGTATGGCTTTCTTGCCAAGGGCCCAGCATGTGCAAAGGCATAAATCATGAAATGTTATGGTTGTTTGGAGATGAGGCCAGGAAGTAGATTTGAACCATATCATTTGGGCATATTATTTTTAAGTTAAGGAATTTGAAGAGCATCGCATGAGCTATGGACCACCAGCTAAGATTTTTTAAAAGACAAATATATAGTTTTTTTTTTTTTTTTTTTTTCACTTAAGAAAGATGGACATGGAGCTGATAAACTGGCTGAAAGGAGACACACTGATGGCAGGTGCTGGGATGGGAGGCTGTTGAAATTAACCAGACAAGGGGTGATGAGAGCTGAGTCAAAGCAGTGTGGAGCAGATTGGGGAGCACATCTGGAGAGACTGCAGAGACTCTCCAGCTCAACAGCCACAGTGCATGGTTTAGGGCCCTGTCCCCAGAGTCAGGGATGGAACCGTTTGGGAACAGTTGTCTGCCTGCTGACTGATGTGAATATAACCAACATATAAATGTTTGTTGGCAAAGGATAGTAACATTTAGCCAGAGAAAGAAGAATCAGTATCAGATGAAATGTCAGAGACTGTACACATTTAAAGAGAGTTCTGAAAGCAAAGACAAATGATGAGAACCAGCAAAGCACACCATCCTGAAAGTAAAGGGAGAGAGAATTCAAGAAATGGACTAATCAATAGCATCAACTGTGGCAGATAGTTAAGTGGAAAGGGCAGAGAAAACAGACCTTAAGATCTGGCCATTGGGATGTTAATGACTTTAGCAAGTGCAGGTTGACTTGAGTGGTTTAATTGGTTGAGAAGTTAACTCATCTTCCCCTACACATTCTAGAACAAGGTGTGCAAAGCTTGGTTCATGGACTGGTGCATGTTCATAAATAGGCTGTTACTGTTTTGTAACAAGATACATACAAAAATTGAAAGCTAAAAAAATCTTTACAGCAATTTCACATTGCTCTGACACCATCAGTGGGACTTTTCCTGGGATGTTGAATTTGCATGGTGAGTCTCCTATGTGTGAGCGGCATATTACTTGTACTCCATAGGATCAGGTATCAGGTCATGATATATTGGTTTTTAATTCTGTTTATGTGGCGTATCACATTTATTCTGTTTATGTAGTGTATCACATTAATTCTGAATGTAAACTGTAGCTTATCACAGTTTACAGTGCTGTGTAAACTTTGAACAGCAGTCACATCATCTTCACTTACACATGTACAAGTGAGGAGGGTAGGCAGGGTGTGTGATACCATGGGTCCAACTTGAAAGTTTGGAGAATTTCTCTTTATTTGTCCTGTCTTCAGAGATTCAATGTTACGAGGATGTTCCCTGGCACAATATCAGTGCACTATAGAGGTTTATGAGCCAAGATCTTGCATGTGTTAAACCATCCCTGCATCCTTGATATGAAACCCACTTGATCATGGTGGGTTATCTTTTTGATATGTTGTTGGATTCGGTTAGCTAGTATTTTGTTCAGGATTTTAGCATCTATATTCATCAAGGATATTGGTCTGTAGTTTTCTTTTTGGGTTGTGTCCTTTCCTGGTTTTGGTATTAGGGTGATGCTGGCTTCATAGAATGAATTAGGGAGGGTTCCTTCTTTCTCTATCTTGTGGAATAGTGTCAAAAGGATTGGTACCAATTCTTCTTTGATATCTGGTCGAATTCTGCTGTGAATCCTTCTGGTCCTGTCGTTTTTTTGGTGGGTAATTTTTAAATTACCATTTAAATCTCACTGCTTGTTATTGAAGCTGGTTCTTTGGAAAGATAAATAAAATTGATAGACTATTAGCAAGATTGACGAAGCAAAGAAGAGAGAAAATCCAAATAACCACACTAAGAAATGAAACAGGAGATATTACAACTGACACTACTGAAATACAAAAGATCATTCAAGGCTACTATGAACGCATTTACGCACATAAACTAGAAAACCTAGACGAGATGGATAAATTCCTGGAAAAATACAACCCTCTTAGCTTAAATCAGGAAGAATTAGATACCCTGAACAGGTCACGATATATTGGGAAAAATCAGTCAACCAAAGATTGTTCAGATAGTATGAACCCCAAACAGATAATTTGAAATGTACTATTCTAGAATAATGCTAAAAACAGGAAAATAATGAACCTATTTTGATTGATTTTGTTGATATGTTTGGGTTTTACCTTTCCCGTGTTCAGCTCCTCTTTACCGATTTTTGTACCTTCCTACCCTAGCAGTTTTTCCCTGGGGTATATTCTGGGTATTTACAACCATGATGAGCTTTCAGAAAACCCATTATGATTGGCATGTCTACTGTTTGCCTATCCCCCCCAATTCAAGAACTTCCCTGGGACCGTGGAAAATGTGTGCGACAAACAGAGGAGACATCTTTGTTACTAATAGGGAACATCCACGGGTGAAATATGCCAATTAAGGTGCAGCACAAATAAAAAAGACCCAAGGATAAAACACTAGTGCTATAACTCAGAGAATGCTGCTTGTAAAACAGCTTTATGAAGAAAAACGAACCCGACGTTTATCCCAGTCTCAATGCTGCCCATTTTTGGACATTTATCTTTGAAGGCAATTATGCTCTTCCTATGAGAAGGTCCTGTGAAACAAGGTTTGCACAGCAGGCACACCGTAATCACTTACACATGTACAAGTGAGGAGGGTAGGCAAGGTGTGTGATACCATGGGCCCAACTTGAAAGTTTGGAGGATTTCTCTTTTATTGTCCCATCTTCAGAGATTCACTGTTACAAGGACGTTCCCTGGTGCAATATCAGTGTACTATAGAGGTTTATGAGCCAAGATACACATCAAAAAGAATTTTAATAAAGCTTGACAGATATATTGCCTTAATAATGCTGACACGGTGAAGCGGGACTTATGTAGGGAGTATGACATCCTAACATTTTTAAAAATGAGATATTAGGTCACAGAGATATTTGTAAGAAAGAGGGTGGTATATTATTACATTTTGTAGATTTCCTCCATTGTTATCTTTGTCATTGCAAGCAAGGGTTATTCCCTTGCATCTATTTGCATTATACCTCTTCATCTTGATGAGTGATATTCAGCACGAACACAATGGATCAATCTCAGATATTTAGAATATAGTAATCATACCAAACAATGTTGAAACTCTACATTTTTTTGTGTCTAAATCAAATAACCAAGAGTGAAAATGGACAGTTCAGAGTGTCAGTAATAGGATAATGGTGACTCTAACATTCAGACGTAAGTAAAACTATAGCCAAAATCAATAGATACTGCAAGTTAACATCAAATGACACTTAAGTGGCTTGCATACACAGAATTTTTAAATTCATTTTTGCCCTTTCAGGAACATGCTGCATGTCAAAAATGCCACTGTCATATTTAATACTGAACAGAGAACAGTGGATTTTATATGGAAATTTTAACCTTTTCAGATTGTAGTATCTGAAGAAGTGAGGAAAATCAACTTTTCTATGTTAGTTTTGTATAGAATTTTGGCAATCAAAAAGTACATTCATTGAATATTTTAAACTTTCATAAATACATTAATTTTGGAAACATTATGCATACTATTTTTATAGTAGTACAAATACAAGTCTTTTCATAGAGAAATATATTCATTTATAAGTAATGGGTTTTAAAATTTTCATTTGCTCTTGGCTTTCTAAAAACATGTTGTTACTAAAAATGTATCAAGACATAAGGAAATATTTATTTCATTGTTTTTTAATGAAAATGGACAACATTTAGTAAGAAGTACACAATTTTATAACACTTTGAAAATTAGCAGAGAACCAAGCACTTTGCAGAAGTCTTTGTTCTTTTCATCTTAGAATATTGTTGCACAAATTAGAGGCTCAGCCAAGGAGAATTCGACTGTGCTTGCAACAAAGCATTTTATTGGAAAGACGAACCTTGTGATATTCTACTGCATTGGTAGAGAGAAAATAACTATATAAAATATTTATGCTCCACTTTCCATAAAATATCAAAAATATCTATTTTGGAATGGAGAAAAAACTACCCTGACATTTTTGGCTAGGATGGAAGATAGAATCCAGATTGAAAGTCTTTTTTATTTGTGCAGAATTTTTTTCAGTGTTAGTGTGATAGTACTTTCCCAACAATGGTCTGTTATACTAAATGTTTAACAAATTGTAAAACCTTTCGCTCCCAGCTGTCCAAGACTTCCCTCTTGATTGCTTGTGTTTGTCACTTGGGCTGTGATTTTGCGGTAGAGAACTGGAGAAATGAAATAATATTATGAATCACCCTAGCCAAATGGACATTTATATCTTCCAAATTACTGAGGAAATTTAAGTTGTTCCTCCAGCTTAAATCACCAGGATATTTATTTTTTGTTGGTGGTAAGAAAAATAAATCACCAGGGTATTTATTTTTTGTTGGTGGTAAGAAAAATAATTTTAAGTATCTTCATATATTTTTTTCTGATCCTAAAATCAATATGTGTGTTCATCTTAATTTTTTTGAAGAAGCAGAAAAGTACAAAGAAGAAAATAAAAGAATTCTAAATTCTCCATACCCGGAGATAATTGAATGTCAAAAGTTTTTATTTCTGGTGTATTTCTAATGTGATTTTATATTGCAAAATTATGTGAGCTGTTTGATATTAACTTCTACTTTTATTATTTTAACATCACATGCATTTCCCCACCTCGGTGGCACTTCTTTTATTTTTTTTTTTAAGTACTCCTATATCTTAAAAATTTTCTTTTACAACCTAAGAGATTTGTTTGCTGCCGATGTATCTTGGTATCTCTTACAAAAAAATAATTCCCTAAACAGCCTTACCTAGAAAAGAAAATGGTTGGCTCGCATCGTTTGTTTGCGTGTGTGGGTGTACGTGTGGGTGTACATGTGTGTGCATGTTTAGCTTGACTCACTTTTCACTCTGAATTCCAAGGTACATGGGAGCTCCATAGCTCTCTTTTCATGTATTTAACTGCTGGAATTTACTGATCGCTTTAGACCTACCCCACGTAGTTCCATAACTTAGAAACGGTTTTCATTCAAAAGGGAAAAGAAAGGATGGGTATATAAAGGGGAGATAAGGAATGAAGCTGACAAAAAAATGTTTGGTAGAAATCCATGAACAAAACTTTCCACTGGGCCCCAAATCTGAATCAATGTCAGATTAAAAACTGGTGGACCTTGGTCCAAACTGGCCCAGTTATATAAAAAACATATTTTATTTGGCATGAGCTCTTTAAGATTTCAAGCAATGTTTTTAAATCGGGCGGATTGACATAAAATATGGATTTCTACAGTTTCTTGGAAGATGCAACAACCCTGAGCTTGCAATTGCATAGCAAAGATCAGCTGGAGTTAATTAATCTTTACACTGAGCCTTTTTTTTGCCTTAGCATCCATGTTGAGTTTAACGCAGGTCTGAACACTCCTGGAGTCTGCCTGATCCTGAATTCAGTGTTAGTTGCCATTTAGCTCAGTGCTTCGCTCTTTCGTTCATAATAAATAAATATTTTTCTGTACCTATTTTTTAACCAAAAGTGAAAAAGTGTAATCCAAATAAGCCATGTGTCAAGAAAAATAATGCTTGAAAAATAATGCTTTTTTTTGTTTTGTTTTGGCAGTACACAATATGTTAAATATTTAATATACAAATAGCATCTATGGTTAAAGAACACACTCAGTGAACTTCATTCACAGTTATTGTTCATCTCCCTACCCTGTGAACTTGCAAAGTCTCCTCTAAGCTTTATATTGGCCATCATTTGGTGTAAACACTGTTTCTTTTTTTTTTTTTTTTTTTTTTTTTTTTTAAGACAGAGTCTTGCTCTGTTGCCAGGCTGGAGTGCAATGCCACAATCTCAGCTCACTGCAACCTCCACCTCCTGCATTCAAGTGATTCTCCTGCCTTAGCCTCCCGAGTAGCTGGGACTACAGGCATGCACCATCATGCCCAGCTAATTTTTGTATTTTTAGTAGAGACGGGGTTTCACCATGTTGGCCAGGATGGTCTCGATCTCTTGACCTCATGATTCGCCCACCTCAGCCTCCCAAAGTGTTGGAATTACAGGCATGAGCCATCACGCCTGGCAGGTAAACACTATTTCTTAATTAAATGAAAGTAAACCAAAAGCTAAGAAGAAAACTCTACTATTTCTGATGTTGGGACCAGGGAAGAATCCTCCCTTCTGTTAATGCCCTCAAAAACATCCTCATAATATATACAACTAGATGTTGAAGCCAAAATGTACCAAAATGTATAGCTAGCACAGGCTTACAATTGTTCCTATTTTATGTCATTGTAACATCATCACCATTAGGAAAATTCTCTTCCTGTTCAATGTAATGCAAGCTAACACATGATTACTTGCCAGCCACTATGCTAAATACTTTCTACACCTTGCCATTTAGCCCTTACATTAAACCTATGAGATAGGTATGGTTATCATTCCACTTATTATATAAGAAACCTAAAGCAGAATGACACAGAGCCTATGCTGTAATATTCCACACTGCTTCACACACAGTTGAATTTTTGGTCTCTAAATACTGCAACCTAATATAAAACTCCTTGGTCTATGGCTTTGCTATTCGACAGGAATATGATGTGAGTCACGTATATAATTTAAAATTTTCAGGCTGGGCATGGTGGCTCACGCCTGTAATCTCAACACTTTGGGAGGCCGAGGCAGGTGGATCACCTGAGGTCAGGAGTTTGAGACCAGTCTGGCCAACATGGTGAAACCCGTCTCTACTTAAAATACAAAAAAAATTAGCCAGGCATGGTGGGCTCCTGTAATCCCAGCTACTCGGGAGACTGAGGCAAAAGAATCACTTGAACCAGGGAGATGGAGGTTGTAGTGAGCTGAGATCGCGCCATTGCACTCCAGCTTCAAATTTTAGTGTGTATTTTGTGCTTATAGCACATTTGGGGTTGGACCAGCCACATTCCACATACTGAAGAACAGCTTGTGGCTATAGCTAAGGAATTAGTGTGGAGATAATGTTTTAATACATTATTCTCCTATTTAAGATAAGAAAGTTTAAAATATCTCTCTAGGAAGCCTAAACTCTTGTGGATGATTATTCATACACTTTCTGATTATTTCATGATTATTCATACACAAGGAAAATGGAGAAATATTCTGTCTTTTCATAATGCATTTTTGTCTGTAATTGGAACTATAACATTAGTAACGTAGACACTCTATTGAGGGATTTGTTCTTGCCATTGCCTCAAAGGCCCTACAAAGAGTGCTACTGCTGTCCCTTAAGTGTAATGGCCATGAGGAAGGTTGCAAGTCATCATGGATGAACCACTCTGTGATTTTCAATCTGCTCTGGGGAAGTGGAGGAGACGCATTAATACAGGAGTTGGCAAGTGTCTGTGGAGGTTAGTATCAGCAGTGAACAAAATAAATAAATGCCCAATTATGATCATGGGAAGGGGCTCTCTGAGATGTTTAGCTCTTTAAAAATAGTCATAATACTCAGAAAGCTGGCCCGTCACTGGGTTAAATGACTCAAAACCACATGACTCATTTGTGTTCAGATAGATTTGAGGGTGTTTCACAATCTTTGGGTAAAGAAGGTTCTTTTCAGGTAGCAACACTGAAGCATTGGTTCTATTTGATTTGTCATTAAACATTTTAGAATATAACTTTTTTAAAAATATGAAATTACAAATTTAGTGAATTATTACTTGGGTGCATACGGTGTTACACTAAGTTAACGAAATTGACATTCATTGTCCCAAAATGCCTATCTCCATCAGGAAGGAGCTTCTCATGAGATGGGTCGTATTTAATAATTCCTATTAATTTTTAAGTATGCATTATGGAATTGATACTTTCATCGCCATGCTGCAAATTGTGATTCGTAATTGGGTTTCCTTTTGTAATATAGAGAGTCAGATCCACCTGGCAGAAGTATATGCCTCTGTGGCTGCAACCATGTTCTGAATACACACAACTTTCTCCTAGGCTCAAAGTATCATGGTGCTGAAGAGCTGACTTTGGGCTTATTTTATAATTCTATTCGTTAAACTAACTTAGAATATGTAAACGGATTTATTGTGAGATTTAAAGTCCTTTCCCTCAAGAGAGCCCAGAATATTAGTTTAGCAGTTTTTTGAACACAACATTGACTCAATTTCTGGGGCCAGTCAATTTAATGTCAGCATCCCATAATCTTAGCTACACAGTGTCATTTTCTCTCTACTTTTCACTTCTGAGTCAAAAATCTTTTTGAGAGATTACAAGTATTTCCAACAGAGAGAAAGTTTGTAGATAACTTCTACCTGCATCTACGGTTTGCGATTTCTCTTGGGTACTCAGAAACCCTACAAACTATTGAAAATTGAGTTTAGAAATTTCAAGCAACACAATCATTTTGTAACTTTCTTTTTGTGTTGCTTTCTTTCTGTGTTGCTTCCTGTCTATATTTCTCCCTTTCCCATGACTTGGTTTCTGCTGAAATCTACATCTCGATCGCCCCAAGAATAGGCTGTTGCCACCTTAAGGTAACCTTCTCAGTCATTAGGCTCTGTACCTTCTTTTGGGCATCCTAAGAATATCTTCATCAAATACCACGTTGATGAGGTTACTGTCCTGTTTACAAGTCTTGACAGTAAGTAACTTATCAATTACTTTTTTAAAATGTGGGGTATTTACTAAGTCCTTGACTCTCTGCTAGGCATGGACTTTAAATGTCATATCCCTAGCCTCAAGAGGTTGACAAGTCTGAAGTTGGCAGCCTTGCCTTTAAGTCTTCCATCTCTCACACACCTTGCTGCCTGGTATCATTAGTCCCAACTCAATAGCCAATTTCTCAAGCAAATTTGTCTTGCCCACCGCCCCCCACAACCAGTATAATTTTTGTCAGTTTCTCTGCCACTTTCCTTACTCATTGTGCCTTCCTCTCCCTTTTCTTTCAAACCCAGCTCACTTGCTTCCCTCAAAACTTGCTAAAATCCACTCACCACCATATCTCGTGTATCCAGGAAGCTCCTTACAGCTGAACCAGTCTTTTACTCACTCTCTTTTCAGAACCCCTGTACTAAGATTTCAGCATGTTTGTTGACTCAAAGTTTTCACATTGTACCATACAGTGGGCCTCCCCAACCTGAAGATTGTAAACTAGTACTCAAGGAAGGAACATGCCTTCCATTCTTAACATTCCTCAGAGCAAGAACTATTGCAATTTGGATATGGTAGACATTGAATAAATATTATTACTTCCATTATATTACTTTTCTTCTTTCTTTCAGTCTTACCATGGTTGGGATGAAGGAGAGTAATATTCATATGCGTTATAACATCTCCCACTTTATTGTAAATAGTGCCCTGCCTGAATACCTGATGGTTTTGGAAAAGGATGTACTATAGTTCTTTCTAAAACCATACTTTCTCACAAAAGAGATAAAATTAAATACTCATGGCATGTGGTTACCCAACAGAGTGGTAGCTTCTTTTAGGGTTTTTTGGAACATCCAGCTCGAAAGACATTGTGGATGAATGAAAGATGAATGACTGAATACAAACTGAGAAGGCTCTCAGATGTGGTTGCAGCTCGAGATCTGCTGAAGAGTGATGAATCTTTGTACTCAGACTTCTAAAACACCTATATCTATACTGTCTACCTATACATAGATAAAGATATCTATACTGTTTCCATAGTTAATGGAACAACTCTTCTTTCCCTCAGATTTTCCCTTCATGCCTTAGAATTCAGCTCATCTTTCCAGAGGCTTGTTGACTTATTTATTACAATTGAGTTTGGTAAATTATTAGGGGAAGAAAGTGTATACCAGAGGTTTCATAGTCTTCACACGTGAACATTGTACATTTCCCTAGGTGTGGGTAAACAGAAGAGAAAGATGTACCAAAATGCTAAAATGATGGGAACATTTTTACAGTGAATTATTAGAATTATTAAGGAGAAAGGAAAGAAATAAAGGGAGAAGCAACTAATCTCTTTTGTAAAGTGCTCACATTGCACATTTACAATTAAGCTGTTCTGATTTCTGTAATTAAAATAATTTCCTCTGAGAGGTCTTAATCATTCATGCCCATGAGTAAAAAAAGGCTGCTGTCGTGAATGAACGATTAAAAGGAAGATCTTATTCAGATGCATTAGTTCCTATGAGAAATCTTTGAAAACAAATCACGCATGAAAAAGACAATCAGTAGGTTTGGCCAGGGTAATTTTGGCAATCTGTAGAAAACACCAGTGCATGTGTTTATTCAGCCCTTCATTCAGCAGCATTTATTGAACACTAACTCTTTGGCAGGTGCAGTGGGTGCAATGGTAAATAACACCTAGCCTAGCCTTAGAATTCCCATTCTAAAGTGGATCCCAGACAAATGAATAGTAGAGGTCAATGAGGGCTAAGATAGGTACTCATGAGTCATAATAACTCGGGTGACCATTGGTACAAGCTCAACCTATGGGGACTCTTTGACCTTAGACCATTTTATTTTGCCAGTCACAGATTTTATATCAACAGAAGCATAAATTCTAATGAAGATATGAAAATTCACTGTTTATTGAGAAAATAAAACTCCATAAACAACTAGTTAATATTTATTGACTAGTCACAAAGTATATGCAACTCTGCTGGGAATAGTTAATTGTAATTATATATGTATGTAATATAAATAAATGTTATATCATGACCATGACATGAAAATAACATAGAAGAAAATGTAAAGAGAGGAGAAACTTGATGTAATCCAGAGCTCATTAGACCAGAAATAGGAGATGCCTGGAAGGGAATTCTTAGTTGGACCCTAATTAGTTGTCTGAATAACTTAATTTCTTTGCTCTTTGATAAAGTGAGATTAGACCACATGAAATGTTTATTGGGAATGGAATTCCCAATGTGACGGTTATTGAGGTCTTAGACATATGACTGAGAAACTGAAGTATAGATTCACGACTGCGTCTTTGAGCATTTAGATCTGCCTGGGAAGGGATTGGCCAAGTAATGCACTAGCAGTTAATTTGAAAGTTGTAGGCTGTACTTCATTGTATGTGTCTTTGAATATGGCTTGAGAATCTAACTACTTCTGATTGTCATCCTCGTAATTGGGCTTAACTCTAATTTTGGGGTAACACAGCTTACTTTTATAATAACAGGATTTTTTTTAATCACTTCAAATTCCAAAGACAGTGTTGAGCAGCTGAATACCTGTATGCCTAATAGATTTCCAAGGGCATCCTAGAATTCGACCTGTTTTGCTGGCAGAGCCAGACATCTAAATCTACTATACTGTGTTTTTGTATATAATTCATAATTTTAATTTTGGCACTCTTTATGTATTTGGTGTTAAATACACGTTACTGCCAGAGATAATGGATGTCCTCCTACGGAAATGGTGTTTGCAGTGTTCTCTATTGAATCTCACATTTGATTGGCATATGTATCCTAGAAAAGTTGGCATAGCACTTTGTTAGAGGGCACAGTGCCATCTAACAGTCAGGGAGGAATATAGGCTGAAAAGTGTTCACAAATGAAGTCAGCTAGGAGTGTTCAGGAATCAAGATTTGGCTCACTGCAGTAGAGGGAAATAAGTACTCTTATGAAAGTCTTCTTTTATGCAAACATTTCCACTGACTATAACCTTTAAATATATCTCAGGAAGATTGGAAGGCACTTTTGCTAACTTGGAAGAATTATGTTTAAAATTTAATTGTATAGTGATGTTGAAAAACAGCATTAGGTTTGTATTTACTCTACAGTTTGTTAAATCAATATGCAGGTGAGTCTAGCATATCAAATCGCACAGTCAACGGGCTTTTGTGTATCGAGTAAAATAAGTAGAGGATTATATCCTTCTGCCACCTGTTACCTAGTGAAATTCTGAGGTTACTAAGCTTCTGTTATCTCATCTTCAAAGTGGGGAGGATAGGAAGTGGGGATGATGTACTTACCTGAGGTTTTTATGATAGTTATATGAGACAAAAATATGATAAAAGTGTTTGGTAAGCAATAGCAGATTCCTAAGACTAAAAATAGTCTATAATATCAAAGTTTTACATAGAGGTGAAAAAAGCAAAATGTATTCCAAAGTAGTTGACGACAAAAACTTATGACAGCAATATCAAGTTTAAACACTGTAATATTCTGTATTATAAATATGATGATACTAATTATGGAATACTATACTGGTTCTGAGGAATAGGCTCTCTTTATATCTACTCTAGTCTCATTACACTGCTAGGCATTGGCAAACAAAGGAACACACATGGAAGTCATCTCAGTTTTTGTTCTTGTCTAAAGTTTATAGATATATGCACAATGCCTTTTGGAAACGCATACTTTGTAAACTGCATATAAGATATGCATGGGGCTGAATCAATAAAATTCAGCAGACACCACATTCCTATTCTGTTCTTTGTATTCTCTCCAAAGTATCTTTAAGGCTACAGTCAACAGTAAGATTTCTGTTGTAGACAATCAATTAAAGCCAAAATAAGCACTCCAAATAATTTCATGATTTCTACTGGAAATTTTCAGGACTAAGTAATTTGTAGTACAGTATGTCTAAAATAAATACTACCAGCTCTTCCTAAAGGAGAGTCCTACAGTATAAATTTAAAAGTAAAAACTTTCTGATAAATGATTTCTCTCTCTCCAATTAATAGCAGAAAACCACTGAAAAGAGACTTTTTCCCCACAAACTTTCAATTCTTGTACACATGGTTTTATTATTGATTGTACATGGGAACTGACTGTGATTCTGTTACTTGAAATTTTATTGTTCCCTGAGTGTTGACTTCAAAATTACATTTCTTCTCTGTTGGATCTTCTGAAAGGCTATGATCCAGTTTCCAATCTAGAGGGATATTCCACCCTCTCTCTTATTGGCTAGTATCATTCCCAGAAGGGATCTGTCTCTTGTGCTTATTAAAGTTTATTTTGTACAAAAATTTATGTTCCTCATCTTAGTATTTAATCAGTAGTTTAATCTTATACAGGCAACATATGTATCAATTTCAAGGGGATAAAATGGTAATTAAAAATCCAGTTAAAAATAATTACAAATATTTCTGGGGAAATACATAAGAAATGTGATGAACATTGTTCTATGTTTACTATTTCCTCTTCTGACATTGTCACTACAAATGAAAAGTTTTATTTAAAAACCAAAACATGGTCAAACAATCCTCTAATTAAATGGTGGGGATAATTTTAAAAATTCAGCCAGGCTCTGGGAGTATAATTCAAGTAGGTTATGTAACATCTATTTGTCTTTCCCTGCTTCTTGCCTGTATGTAATCTTTCCTTCTTTACAATGCATCGGGGTGAACAAGGCCTTAGCACCACTATGGCAAAAGAACCACTGGATTTATAAATAAGGTAGAACAATCAGTTTATTGTCATATTACCATTCTCCGCAACAATTTCATCGTCTTTCAAAAACCAAGTAGAGGTTAAAGTGTATAACTGACTCACTGAGCAAAGCTTGTAAAATCATTTGCAAGTCTTTAATCAAATTTTTATATTCAGGATAAATTGTTCTTATAGACCATTCTATAAAATGCCTTAATTACTATATTTTCACTCCTAAAACCTTCAATCGAGATACAAATCAAAAAATATGAATTTTAAAATTTTACTCTATTTAACACCTGTAGATAATTTGTCTCTTATCCTTGTGTTAGTCAATCCCTTTAAACTCATACGGTGGCAATAATTGTATCTTTATGAAGTAGTATAGTTGATCAAATTCAAACTGCCTTCCCCAGATAATGATACACGTTAATGTGTTTTCTGAATTTCTTTACTGATGCTCCAGAAAGGAAGACAAGTTCATTTTTATAATTTTATTTTTAATATTTGTGTTATTGTTGTCCTCGTGGGAATTAAATACTATATATGAACACTATTAAAATTCCCAAAACTACTCAGGTCAGTGAAACACAGTAACATGTTCACAGGGACAAGATAAAATGACTGTAACTATTGTCAGATGTCAGAATTGCTTTAGCCTTTTCCGTAAATCATGGTGGGAGTATCATTATCAGACGTGATTAATGACACTTCACGTCGTAGATCTGATTGCAACCACAAAACAAAGAAAATAAAGAGAAAATCACTCATGAACACCCTCTCTGCAAAGGTCGGGGTGTTTCTTTCAAATTACCATAATTTGCTTACTCAGCGAGTCTATTAAACACAGTTCCCTGAAACCCACAGAGACCTAACAGAGATTTTCCTGATGATATTCAGATCTCTTTCCTAAACACTGAGTGGGCAGTTTGGGGAACAGCAATAATCTTTTTTCCTTTATCCCATTTCTTGTTTGGAAATCTCTGAATCCGTATTTATTGATCCAAGCCACCTTATATTGAAAAACTAATTTTTTCACAATAGTAGTATTTGATTTATTTAAAGATAACCTTAAACCTCATGATTCTGCAAAATGCTAGGGTATTTTTCCCCAAAACTCTGCTTTTTAGTTCTCTGTTCTCAAATCACACTTGTTTCTTAATAGAATTAACTTACATGTTATATTTTCATTTGGATTATATTGTTAAATTTTCACTGGTAATCCACTGAAATCACAAGTGAAGATTTTCTTTGAAATACATGTTAAAATTATTTTAATACAAAAAACATTTTGTATAGTTGAGATATTTTCTGATTTTTAAGAAGCACCTATATACATGGAATAACATGTTTTAATTATTGACTACAGAGTATTCTTATCCATTAATCAACTAACTAATCCATTAATATATTCTGCTTGATAACATTATTTGTATCACTTTTTGTTATTTTTAGAAATTTACAACAACGAACTTTCTTTTATTCAATAGTCTATCCTTAAGATACCTAATTTACTTTCCCACCTAAAAGAATCTAAGTACATTTTTTTAAAAGAATAAATATTCTTTTTCAGAGCAGTTTTATGTCCAGAGCAAAATTGAGTGGAAGGTACAGAGATTTCCCACATAATTTCCCCTCCTGCTCCCCACCTCATGTACAGCCTCCCCTGGTATCAATGTCCCCACCAGAGTGGCACATGTGTTATGACTGATGAACCTCATTGACACATCATTATCAAAAAGGACCATAGTTTACATTAGGTTCACTCTTGTGTTGTACATTTTGTAGGTTTGGACAAACATCTAATAACATGTGTCCACTTTTACAGTATCCTACAGAATAATGCTGCCATGAAAACTCTCTGTGTCCCACCTGTTTCTCTCTCCATCCTTACTAATCCCTGGCAATAACTGATATTTGTATTGTCTCTATAGTTTTTGCTTTTCCAGAATGGCATGTAGTTGGGAATTCTACAGTATGTAGCGTTTTCAGATTGGCTTCTTTCACTTAGTCGTATGTTTGTAAGGTTTCTCCATGTCTCTTCATGGCCTGGTAGCTCATTTCCTTTTAAGGTTCAATAATATTCCATTATCTGGATGTAACACAATTTTATTTATCCATTCATCTACTGAAGGATATCTTGGTTGCTTCCATGTTTTGGCAATTATGAATAAAGCTTTCATAAATATCTGCATGGAGGTTTTTGTATGGATATAAGTTTTCAGTTCCTTTGGGAAAATATACAAGGAGCAAGAATGCAGGATAGTATTTATAGTTTTGGGAGAAACTGACAAACTGTCTTCCAAAGTGGCTATACCATTTTTCATTCCCACCAGCAATGAATAAGAGTTTCTGTTGCTCTACATTCTCACCAGCATTTGGTGTTGTCAGTGTTCTGGATTTTGGTCATTCTAATAGGTGTGTAGTGTATCTCATTGTTGTTTTCTTTTGCATTTGCCTGATGACATATGATGTGGAGCATCTTTTCATATGCTTATTTGCCATTTGTTTGCTTATTTGCCATTTGTATGCCATTTGTATGTCAGTGAGGTGTCGAAGTCTTTAGACCATTTTTTGATTGACTTGTTTTCTTATTGTTGATTTTGATCATTCTTTCTATATTTTGGATAACAATATTTTATCAGATATGCCTACTGCAAATATTTTCTCCCAGCCTGTGGCTTCTCCTTTCATTCTCTTGACGGTGTCTTTCACAGAGCAGTTTTTAATTTTAATGAAGTCCAGTTTATTGATTCTTTCATGGATCATGCCTTTGGTGTTTGTTCCTCAGATGCGTAAGAATTGTTGAGAGAGTATATATCAGCATTCTTGCACTGTCATCTCAGTTCTCTCCTTCAGGCTCAAGAGGCTACAGCACAGCCTCCTACAAACTATGCTTCCCAAAATAATCTTATTTGGGTGAAAATTGCCTTCCCTGTAGGTCTACTCAACAGCAGCTGAAAGTTGAGAGTTAAGCAGAATATCGTGACTCCCAACTGATGTCAAGTGGGTTGAGGATAAGGCAGGATGTCCAAAGAATGTTTAAGTCATCCAAACATTAACAATCAGCAAATATTAATGGAGCACTTATCTTGTTTCAGGTGCTGCGGTAGGCAGAGTGTACTGAGAGGTCCAGAAGGCATGGATCCTCACTACAAAAATATCAAAATAAGAGACAAAGGAACATAGGCAAATGAGAAATTTGTAGGGAAATGTGTGTAGCAAAAATATTTGCACAGTTTACTCCAAAGAGGAAGTAGGAAACTATGTCTCAGTGGTACAGTGGGTAGTTAGTTGGTGCACAGGCTTGGGAAGAACCTAGATATCCTGATGCCTGAACTAATTTTGCAAAGATACAGATATTTTCAAGGTGGACAATGTGTAGAACATCATTCTATTCAGATGGGACTGTGGTGGACGTGTTTGAGGTGACTATAGCTTCAATTAAAAGAAATTAGTACATTGGAGAAACAAACCAGGAATGGATTGTGAGTCTTGACTTTGGTAATGGATCCCCTTGCTACCTCATTAGCTGACCTCCAGACCTGGTTCATTGTGCCTCCATTTAAGAGAACGTGGTTAAATCGGCAAAGCCAGATTTCTTGTGGATTTAATACAATCAGAAGTCAAAGAAAATTAGCAGTAACTACCTTTTCTCATTGCCACTGTCTGGTGCCTATTTCTTGTTGTAGATTCTTATTCAACATTTTCTGTATTAAAATGGCAATACAATACAGTATTTACAGTCACATATCACTTATTTAGTACAAAATGGATGCAATGCATTTTGTCACTAACATCACTTGAAGACATTTTTCCCATTGGTCACTATTAGAAGGGGGTATACAATTCATCCTTATTGGAAAAAGGAAAATAGATCACAATAAATTGCAAACACATCAGGGAGTTTACTCCTAAGCAGCAGGAGAGAATCAAAGAAAGTTTTCATGTAGAAGGAAGGCGGCAGAATGAAAGAATCACTCTGTGGGAGATGACAAACCATAACAATATCAGAGGTGTTGCAGAAGATTTGGAAATGGTCAGCTACGTCAATCCATTGTGAATTCTATAGTTAGCTCAAGTTTTGTGCAGATGTTATCCAGAATAATTTGATCAGGTCCTGTCTTGTTTAGAGAATAATAAAATGGTGCCTTTGTCAGCTTGTGCAAGTGATGTAACAACAGTTTATTTTTATTTCTTGAGAATTGGAAATTTTCTTTATCTCTGAATAAAAAGAAGCAGCTCAGAGATTCAGCCCACTTTCAGGTCTTTGGAATATATACAAAGTAAGGTAGAAAAAAAGAAACTTTAAGTGGAAATCTATTTAAAATATTGGGAATATCATATGTTATTTATAGGACTATTGGTCACTGTTACTTTGCTTTCTGAACACATTGTTTTCAGCAAATGCGTTAAAGCAAAGGGCTACTACTACTAAGGGCTAGAGAAAGTGGAATGGGAGAACTGGGCTTTAAGTTGCTAATAATTTTTCCAAATAGAAAAAGTGTACACATCCATTCCAGAACAAAGAACAACACAAAAATATGAGTGCCAAACCATGTAGTACAGACTGTAAATAATATATAGGGTCAAAGAGAGGAATGATCTTTGTGGACCATAGATAATGGGGAAGAGGAGAGAACTGAATTGAACCATTAGTATTTATTTTCTTTTCTCGCTTTGAGAGTGGATAAATTGCTGTTAACATATACTAATTACATATTACAATTCAAATTCTACCCTATAACAAAAAATCTACAACTACCCTTTAAAACAATTTATTTTAAATAATTAATTATAATGTAAATGCATGGGTTGTCTACCACTTAACTATTTGACTGATTAGTTGCAATTGATGTTTTCCATGCTGAAAGTACTTTGTATTCACAAATCTTTATTCGTACAATTAAGTCTTTTTTGAGGTGGTCAAATTAATCCCAATTACTATCTGTTTTTTGTTAATAATATAATATTTCTACACTGTCGTTATATTATTAATAGAGCTTGTATAAATAAATAATGGCCAATGGATTATGGTTATATGTGGGGTCTCTTAGTTACGAAATTTTAGTTTGCCATTATAGGTCCCATACATAATTTGGCATCAACACCTTATTAATGCAAACAAGTAGAAAATTTGAAACTTATCTCCAATGGAAGCTGGAAGACTGGATGAGTTCACCAAGGAAATGAGTGCCTGTAGGGAAGAGTAGAGATCCAAGAACTCCAGCTTCAGAAATCTCAAAGAAATGGACAAATCAGCAAAGAGCATCGAGAAAAAGAACCAATGAGATAGAAAGAACACCATGAAAACATGATGTTCTAGAATTCAAGTTTAAAAACCTGTAGCACAGAGGAAGGAAGGAGGAGAAGCAAGTAACCGTTTGCAAAAGAGTATGAGGATGAGAATGGCCTATCAAATTAGCCATGTGGAGCTCATCAGTGGTATCGACTAGCTGTTTTATTGGAGTAGTGGGGGTGAAAGTCTAAGCGGTTTTAGGGAAGAATAGGAGGAGAGTCACTGTGGGCAGCAAATAGAAACAAGACTTTTGAGGAATTTTGTTATAAAAAGGGAAGGGAGACATTGAAGCTAACTCCAAAGTAGAATAAAGGGAAAGAGGATTATTATCTAATACTATTAATAATAATGATTTTTATTATGTTAAGATGGAAGAAATGAGAATTTGTATTGTGCCAATGGGAGTCAACACCGAGAAAAATTTCTAGTGAACACTTCATTAACTTAGGTAATCTCTTTAACATCTCTGTATGGTCTATACTATTATATCTTCAATTTAATAGAAGCAGTAACGTTACATAGCTTGCATGTGGGCAATATGGTATTTTATTCTTGGCAATATTGTCCAGTCTTAGATCTTAAGCATTTTCTCTTAAACAGTATCTATCTTTTAAAAATGCACAAACATATACCACCTAAATTATAATGTATCCATGTAACATTTTCTTTAGGAAATTTCTCAGTGATGTGTCTAATTGTTCTTTCATTTTCATGTATTTTACTGAAAAATAAGCTGTTCAGTGTTATATTGGTTAATACAAGTTCTCATCAGTTTCTGAAATGAACATAACTGCTTTAGTACCAAGAAATGATTTTATAATCTGTAAATATTCATTTGACAGGTTTTAGCTTGAATTGGCTTAAAGTAAAAGAAAGGAAGATTTGGTTTTAAACTGAGAAGAAAGTTGGGTGATTTTTGTCTTAATTTACAGATAAAGATTTCTCTTGTAGTAGTTCTGGTTTTACCATTGTCTATCATTTTGACCAAGAGAAAGATAGCACGTAGAATTACGCATCAGTAGTTTTCCCTTTGTACATATCTTTTTTGGGTAGAGCGGGGAGCACAACTCAATTCTTAACAACCATGTAAGCATTTTATGTGCGTTTTGATTTCTGTGAGCTGGATTGGGAACTGTAGAAGGCATCTATACAGTTCAGTAGCCTCATGACTGACTGACTCATGCCCTTCTACTCAGTCTCTTGACCACCCTGGAAATATATGAACTTGGAGAAAATGCTACAACAGCTAATGAATCACTGGGTTCCCACTCATCTTAGAATAAACGAAAGGCCCCTTAACATGGCCACAAGGATCTCAACAGTCCCATCTCAGCCATAATACTGGGACCTTCTATGCCAGCACATCTGGCTGTATTTTATTTCTTTACATTCTCGGCCTTCCAACTTCCTCTCACCTTAGGGTGTTAGCTTGTGTCATTTGTCCTCCCTCTTCCTTCCCCTTAACTCTTAGCAGACATTTACTCATTCTTTAGACACTAGCACGCATTGCCTTCTCATGGAGTCATCTTGGGCCACCCTAAATCAAATTCTTTCTTCAGAGGTTCTTAAGCCAAAATTCACCTCTTTGTCTTAATTTTTTCACACTGCAGTTTTGTACTTGGTGTGTGTGTGGCTATTTGGTTGACATATACTTCTCATAGATCCTTAAAATAGGGACCATGTATCTCCAAGGCCTTATTAGCACCAGGCTCACAGTAGACATTAAATACTTTCATGCATTTTTTTTTTAAACAAGAAGGTACATTAAATTGTTGGATTCTTTACTTCCATTCTCTCAAATGTGAGAAATAAAAAGCTCATTTTCATCTTTTCTTTGAAGTAGGGTAGTTTTTTCTGGATATAATTTCAGTTAACTCATAGACCTAAATTTGGTGTTTAGCAATCTTTTACACAAATATATGTGGGTGATAATGTGTCAGAATGAAGAACTTTGAAATTTCTGTGCAGAATGTCTCAGCATCATCCCTGGAGGTGATGATGGACTTGGGGGCTTGTTCTATATGATATTCTTATGTTTGCCTTACAATTTTTTTTCTGGGACTTCAAGATGGAAGTGGGATAGGCATTCCACATTACCTTGTGTATGTGTTATATGAAAAAAGGTAAATTAGAATAATGAAGACTCTTGATCCTTAACTATCTTTATAGCTGGCCAAAATCTGTCACAACTAATTCTATTGCACAAAATAACTATTATATAACAGTAATTTTGAACCTCATCTTTTCTTAGTTGCTCTCACTATAGCAAAATGAAAATATAATAACTCACTAAGTCATTTTTATCGACAAAAGGGTGGGCTCAGGGAACAAGCATTCTGGGTTTGCGTGCAGGACTTGGAGCTTCTACCTTCGAGTTGGGGACTGTGTTGCAGTTACATAACAGCCTTGTGTCTTGGAGGGTTTTTATGTATAAAATGGGAATACTCATACTACCCTGTAGGATCGTTTTGAGGATTAACAGAGTAGATCCATGTAAACCCCTTAGAACATTGTCTGGCCACAATATACATTAAAAATACTAGCTGTTATTCACAATAATATTATTATTACAAATTGGTGAGAAGGTGAGAACCTTTTCTATTTCACAGTAGTAAAAAAAAAGAACTCTTTTGTATAAATTTCATGAAGATTTGTTGAGCACTTATTGTATGCCAGACAGTGCATGTTTTGTGACTATAAATGAATAAGACGTTCATTTCAAAATGTAGGCAAAAGTATGTGTGAATTTAGCGAAATCTTCAAGTACCTGGAGTTGTATATGTAAAAAAAAAAAAAAAGAAAAGAAAATATTCATGTCTAATTGTTAACTACAGAAAATATTGTAAACCCTGATTTTATCCAAATGAGAAGACAGCCACTGAATGTAGATAGGAGGAGCAAATAACAGGAAGCTCAGAGTCTAATTCTCTCCCAACAAAATGTTTAAAGCTTTTATTTTAAGCCCATTTCTGGCACCTGGTGTCATTTACCCTTGAAAGGTTTTGCTTTTATTGCAGCTGGTTAACTCTGCGCTGTCTTTTGATGAATTTCATTATCTCATGTTGTCTCTTTAATTTTACATTGGTATATGAACACAAAGTAGAGAACTATTGGAAAACAGTGAAAAGAACTCTGGTCTAAAATCAGCCCCTTCCTGTGACAGCACCCTCTGACCTCTTTACTGGTCGATTTACTTCATCCTTCTGGACCTTATTTTACATCTTCTGTAAAACAAAAAAGTTGTGTTAGGTGATCTAAAGTGTTGGAAGGTTAGGCTTGCCTCTCTGTGCATCACTGTGCCCTGTCAGTAAGGTAAGGAGACATGCCTGCCCTGAGCTGCTGCTAGGATTTCATGAGTCACCATGTCTGGGAGTGCCTGGGACATCACAAACCCTCTCTATCAGTGTTGTTATTCATGGAATGACACTAAACCCACTTAGGAGTTCTCTTGGGTGATTATAGAACTTTTTGTGCAATTTGGTTTTCAGAAATGACAGCACAGTAAAAGCAATGTGCTCTAGTGCCTAGGAAGCTCACCAAGATTGATTGAAGAGCAAATGTAATTCTATTAGTGCTGAATTCTTCTTAAGTTCTCTCCCACAGTAACAGCTAAATGCCATTTCTAAGATATTTAGGAAGGCAGTGTCATGGAGTTTTCAGCACTCACATTAAAGTTTAGCTGACTTCTGGGGAAAATAAGCCAGCCTAAGAATGGACTTTGCTCCATGCAGGGGAAATATTGCCACTTCTCTACTGCTCCATGAGTTCATATTTAGGGGGTTTACATCAGGGGCTACCGGAGTGGAAAGGCTTTTAAGTATTGCATCTGATTCAGCCAGCAAGTTGAGTCACAAAGTGGACTACATAAAAGGAAGAGGAGGAGTTTGTGGTGCACGTGTCCCAGAAAATATTTAATTCAATTCAAAATCTCAATTCTGAAGATAAATACTGCCCTAATCTGCATCCCTGGGAACCATATATTTACAACCCCCACCACATATAAGAAAGTAGCTCTAAAGAAAATAGTGCAAGCCTAAATATATTGGACAAGTGGGATTAGTTGCCACTGTATATAAAGGGGCAGATCCCATCACGAAACTTCCAGAGTAATATCCCCATTGACAGTTATTATTCCCTATGTTGCCACTGTAGTATATTCTGTTTGTTTCTCTGCTTTCTTTCCCTATGAAGTTTATGGCCTTCCAAAGTATGTGCCAGTTGTTTTATCATTTTTTTTTTCTCTCTCTGGTTAGACCCACTCTTTTGGTAACATCTTTTAAGATACAGAAAAGAGTGATGGCTTTTTCAACTCTGTATTCTCACTCATAACACTGTATCTGGCCCAAAGAATGAATCCTCGCATGCTTTGTGACCCATAGTGAAGAAAATATAGGAACAAGGATATGTCCCTTCCAGTTTTGGCTTCTGCTTGTTTATTTTAATCAAGGTGATATGATATGTGCTGTGAAACCAAATACCCAATGCTACAAGACCGACTAGAAACAACCAAATAGTAAGCTTTTCTTTTCGAGTTAATTTATTGCAGACTGCGGGTCATCAAACTACAGCCTGAAGACCAAAGCCATCTTGCATTCTGTTTTTGTAAATAACATTTTATTTGAACACAATCACACTTACTTATTTTCGTATTAGCCATGGCTTCTCTCTCCCTACAGAATTGGGTAGATTCAACAGACACCATATGGCCTACAAAGTAATAAATATTTACTATCAAGTTCTTTATAATTCATGTTCACCAATTTCTGTTGTAGACTATTTAGAAGCAGAAAATGAAATAATTATCATCTCTCTTAGTAATTTGTTAAATCCAAAGAAAACATGTTTTTATGTTACAGTTAGCCAAAGGCCTTATGTTTTTTCAGACTTTTAATATTCTCTAAGCATATTCTTCACACATTATGTGTTAATGAAAACAGTAAACTGATTAGGCTCGATTTATGGTAAAAGAAAATCTTCCCTTATAGCTAAAGTCGCATCCATCACTGGACCGTCATAAATATACAACTCCAGTTCATTGTGACATCATAAACTTCTCTTCTGTAGTTTACCCTGATGTAAATTGTACCCCCCCTGGTATTTATGACCTACAGTTGCCCAATAACAGAGTACAGTTTATGAGACAAATGAGTCTAGTCCTCCACTGTCATTCTCAGATTGACAGAGTCCTATATTAAATTGGGATCAACTATATATGATGTGCATTTGTGTTGCAAAAAGATACAGCGGTCTGCTGGATTTATCAGGAATGTTTTGGGAAATAAACATCCATGCCCTGGGTAAATAAAAGATGAAATCAGTAATAGTCAAAAAAGTCTTAAAATATGACTGCTCTGTTTCTAAAATGTTTTCCCATCTTGCCTTTGTAGGGAACCCTCTTAAAATGCATTGCTCTCTGATAATGGGCTCAATTTAATGAGTAAAATTTCCTTAATTTTCCCTTGTATTTTGGATATACCATAATCCTACCTAATTTCAAATTAGCTACAATGGCAGATACTTAGGCATTGTGAATAACAATGCCAACCTTATAATAACCAAATTAATATTGGAATACTTCATTGTATGTAATTATGTACTAGTTAAGTATAAGATAATAACTGCCTTTCTCTTGCTTCCCGATCTGTGAAAGCTATGCTCAAATCCTCCCTCTACTGAGCAATCCTCCCAGACAAACCCAGTGCTGCTGCAACTGCTGTTGCACTAAATGATTTTTCTACAGAATTAACACCGCACCTTATACTTCCCATGAGTATGTGACACATCGTTTAAACCTGGCTTCTACCAGTGCAAAATGCTGATAGTATACATTACTGCCTGGTACCCACCTTGTGTCATTTCTCTGTAGACCTCACCATGCCACCTCTCAGCCATATGAAATGATTCTTATGGAAGGAGATCTAACCCTGTGCTTATTTCTTTTGCACTCCAGAGGATCTAACAAGGCAGTAATAAAAGCTAATATTTATTGACCACTTGCTGTGTGCCAGGTATTTGTTATCTCATTTTATCTTCACAATGAACTTATAAGATAGCTACTGTTTTTATAGTATCATTCTAGTTTTACAGATGGTAAACCTGAGTCACAACCAGGCTAAGCTAGTTACATAAGGTCACAAAGCTAGCAAGAGGTAAAGCTAGAATTTGGCCTCTATGGGCTGACCCAAATGTAGAACTCTAACCACTGTACCACAGTGTAGATGTCCAGGGGGTAAATCCTTTGTTGACTGGGTCACAAATAATGCATAGAGATGGTTTTTACAGTGTAAAAACTTATGACTTAAGTTATTCAAATTTTGTGTAAAGATAATAAAAATACAAATTTCAAAATACACTCAGAAATAGGCTCATTTGTTTATGTAAAGTGTACTAAAAAGAGCTTAGGACATTAAGTGCCTCCATGAATGGGCATTTCATCGCAATTGGATTGCAGTGGGTGACACCATAAAAAAACTAAAATCAGTCAGGGAGATGTTTTAGAAGATATGGTTTGTAAAAGTTCCTTTGAGGCCCTTAGACTAGGCAGTAAATGTACTGCCCCCAAATCCTCCTCCTCTCCAGTTGGAAGATAAAATTGCTATTATAATCATGGGTCACTTCAAGTTCAATGGAACTTACTCTCTGGGGAAAAAAAATGGCCAAATAAAAAGCAAGTTTTCTATCTATTTTCAATGATAAATGTCTGGTCTACTTCAAGAGCCTTTTGCTAGGGTTCAACTAATTTCCATGCAGCTAGGCCCAACATGCCAATAATGATGGAGAGCGTGAGACACCAAAGGATTCTGCGGATCATGACTCCTGCTCAGCAGACAGACAGCACTTCGTTTAAGTGGCTTTCCAGATATCTCACTGTGGATCTGATGGAAGGATTTAGCTTAAAGCCAGAGGTTGTAACCTTTTGTCTGTGAGATGAAGCCTTTGACCAGAGGTGTAGCACAGAAACTGCTACCCTGTGTCATCCTTATTATGCAGCCAGCTTTGCAAGACTGCACTGACTTTCATATATTTACCTTCTCTCATCACGGCACATGATAATAAAGATATTGATTCTCATGCCCTGCAACTTTCTTTTCAACTAATTCAACATGTTTTCATTGCCTATGGGAAAGAGAGCTAATTCAAAGGCAGGAGTCCATTAATTTTAGAAATTTAAGGCAAAAGAAGAACCGATGGATAATTTTGGAAAATTGTCCTGTCCTCTGCTTACTGTTACCATAATACCTTCAACTCCTGGTGACTGGATAGAGATATTATTTTAGGTCAATTTAGATGGGTGGGATTCTCTGAGGTCACATGATCTGAATCAAACCAAAAGTCATAGACCAAAATTGGGTAAGTGCCATGCAGAAATAGAGGGCATGAGTCAAAGCTTAAGGGTACCGATGAGCAGAGGCAGAGTCCTTGAAGCCAGAATCAATGGCCTGATGTGTCCAAAACCAAAGAGTGGTGGACTCTGCAAGTTTTGAAAAGCAGGTAAGTGGTGGGATGATTCACTGTAGCATTCTTCTAAAAAGTGAGTGCCTATATGCCTTTTTGAAAGTAATGTTATTTACAGCCAACAACTAGAAACAACCCAACTATCCCTCAGTAGGAGACAGCGTAAACCAATTGTAGTGTAGCCCTACAAAGGAATACTACTGAACAGGAAAAAGGAACACAAAACCGATTCATGAATTGACATGGATGAATCTCAGAGATATACAGAGCTGTAGGGTCCAGAAACATGTATCTTTATAATAGAATGATTAATATTCCTTTCGGTGTATACCCAGTAATGGGCATATGTTCACTGCAACGCTGTTCACAATAGCAAAGACATGGAATCAACCTAAATTCCCATCAGTGATAGACTGAAAAAAGAAAACCTAGTACATATATACCATGGAATACCGTGCAGCCATAAAAAAGAACAAGATCATGTCATTTGCAGGGACATGGATGGAGCTGGAGGCCATTATCTTTAGCAAACTAACACAGGAACAGAAAATCAAATAATGCATGTTCTCACTTATAAGTGGAAGATAAATGATGAGGACACATGGACACATAGAAGGGAACAACACACAATGGGGACTTTTGGAGTGTGAAGAGTGGGAGTAGGGAGAGAATCAGGAAAAATAATTAATGGGTACTAGGCTAAATACCTGGGTGATGCAATAATCTGTATCACAAACCCCCATGACATATGTTTACTATATGACAAACCTGCACATGTACCCCGAACCTAAAAGTTCTTTTAAAAAATTGTTAGTCAAAAAATAAACATTTCTAAAAATATATAATATAAATAATTTTTAGCAAAAATTAAAGTTCAGAAACAAAGGAACATCTTCTGCATTATTCCTTTACTTGAAATGCAAAACCAAAGTTTATCTAGCCAAGCAGAAAACACCTCAGTGCTTGTCCAGGGCTAGTGGTTGGGGTAGGAGATGACTGAAATGTATATCTCAGTATGTTGATTTTTTTTAAGTGAGGCTATTTCCAAAAATTTCATTTACATGGAATACCTCCAGGATATCCCCAATTCATGAAACAAGGTTGCTTATATTATGGTGAAATGTCTTTGGGCAACAGTGTTATGTGTTACAGTTTGTTCTAGAAAACCCTTTGTAGAAAACTTGGAACATTTTACAGTTGGTTTAATAAACCCTGTTTGTTCCTTTGAAGTCTCCCTAACATTGAAGTAGGGCATGACAGCCTGTGTGTGAACTGAGAAGTCTGCAGACTGGAGTTTGACGTTGGACTTTGCCATTCTTTAGCTATGGGATGTTGGACAAGCTACTGAACATCTTCAAACCTTAGTTTCCTTATCTCTAAAGTAGGGTTATTAATAAAGCCCTCTGCATAATTCATTGAAAAGAGTAAATTAGAATGATTATAAAGCCCTCAGAACCACGTGTGTCCTGTAATAAGCTCTCAAGAAAGGCTAGTCATTCCATTTGTATAAACTCTTCTTGGAAACCCTTGTCAACATGCCCCTAATGGATGGAATCAACACTCCATCTATTACAGCTTTGACCGCTGACATCACTGGTAACCTATTTGCTTCTCCTGCTCCACTGTAAGCTTTTCAAGATGATTAACTCTGGGTCCTTTTCATCTATCTATTCCCGGTACCATCAGTGCAGGAACTTCATTCTTGAAGCTTAAATCATCAACATTTCTTTCAGTCTCACGCTTTTCTTCAGAATGAGCTGCAACAGAATCCATGTCTTGTTGTGGGACCCAGCTCCAAAGCCTGTATGGACCTGAAGAATTACACAAGGGCAGCAGGAGTTACACAGAGACGAGGTAACATATTTTTACGTCTCTCCTCTTCACATTAGAAACATGAAAACCAGAGTGAAGTCCCTGACGTTACTCTGGAGAATGCCTCAGTAAACCTTCCGTGGATGTTCTGCAGAGTAGGATCAAGTGAGGAATGTTTCCACACTTGAGGGAGACTTCACAAATGCTGAAAGTTTGGTGCATAATATTTTTGAGTTAGATCACAATGCTCCTTCCCATGGTGCCCGCTTGTCATATTCATAAACATGGACTTCATTTACTAGGTTTTGTTCTCGCCAAACCTCATCTCATGCTTTTTCAGTAATGTTAGCTAGGTTGTCTGCACGCTTGAATATTTAGGATTAGACCCTCAATCCCAATAGCCTATATTATAAATGTTAACATTTCTGTCTATGTAGTTATATCTCCTTATGCTTCTTTTATTAAGTCAATAATAATTCAATTAATGATTATGATAGATACAGAATAAAATTATAAAATAATGAGTTAATAATTTTGCTTACAGCATTGCTTAAGTGTACAATTTCACACCGAAATTTTTGATAGCATGTTCCTCTCCTCATAAGTGATAGTTTAACTTTGGATACTTACGGAGAAAAGGAAGGCGTTAACTGGGATACAGGATTTATGTAAAGGTCTCTCTTTCCCTCTCTTTCACTGCCAGAAGGACAAAGAAATCCCTAGGCAAATATCTGGTACTACATAGAAGTATTTATCTCACCAAGGTGTTGCTGAAGGACACTTTGCATACTATTAATATTATTTGAGAGACGAGCAGACACACCAAACCAAACAGAATCCAAGACAAAGAAAATGGATTGATGTAAGATTTTAACCTGACTGGACCCTCTTTCGAGTATATCTACGTGATATCTCCTCTGGCCAACAACAACAGTGAATGCAAATATTTCTCTCTATTCCCTTTCCCTTTTTCACAACCCACCGATACTGTTGGCTGCAAGTAGGAGGAGAGAAGTTGGGAACTGCTTCTATTCCTTATGTAGTGCTCAATTGAGTAAGGCAGTCTTCATGCACCATTTTAAAACTTAATTTTTGGTTGGAGTACAAGACCTTGAACAATTCAGCTCCTTTTAATATACCCGTGCTACTAAGTAACATAGCAAAATACATTGAAAGTGATTAGCCCTTTAATACTGCACACCATCTGCTTCAAGTCCCTTTCTTTTTACAGCCCACGGTTGGAAAATGTTTCACACATCCCTACACATTGCCAGTCGATTGTCTGATTCTCCAGTTTAACTTCAAAAGGGAGAAACAGGTTCAAATCAGTATAGAACATTGATGACCTTTGAGAAAATGATTTCCCTCAGTTGGAGCTTAGATAGAGCACAGAGATGTGGCATGTGTTTGCAGTTCAACTAACCTGTCCAGTTTTCTCAGTAGTGGTAGACTTCTATCTGGCATGGTCCATCTGCCACCCCATGAGGCTGTCATAGCTAAGAAGGAGAGGTATGAAACACAGAAATCCTCTGCTAACATGATAGTATCAAGAATCAGTCATTTGATGTAGAACAAAGATCCAGTGATTTCTTTCCTTGGTGCTATTGTCAACTGTTACTTCTAAAATACAAATGCTTCTTAAGGAGTTCACTTAAAATGGCATTGCAGTCACTTCAGAATCCATGCCTGGCCTCACATCCCTATGATTTCTTAGAAACTTGACATATTAATACATTCATGGATATCCCCGCCATCTGAGTATTTCAAATACAGGGCAATTTTCAATGGCTTTCAATGGCGAACCAATAATTTTCCTAGCATGTTTCTTAACTGAGGGGTATTTCCTGCACAACTAGTGCTGCATTCTCTCTAAATATGTTCTTTCCAGTGAGTGGCATGGTTTTGTAATTTTTCAGTACAACAGAGGAATGAAAGAGATAAGGAAATGAACACATTTTTTCCTGGTATACTCCACAGCTAGTTTTAAAAGAATGTTTTTCAAAAGAGGACCACTGCAATGGAATAACACAGTAACCTGAGGTGGGAGATGGCAATTTTGATCTCAGCTCAGCCTCACCTGAGCCTTACTTGACTTTAGGCAAGTCACTTATATGATGTTTCTCAAGATAAAAGTGTTTGGAAGGTTCAGGATTTGAATCTTTAACTGCCTCCCAGGTGAAGCACCCTGACTTTCTAAGGTTTTAGGACACCACCTTCTTCGTTATCTCTTCTTCCTTCTATTTTCACATAGCCTGAAGTTGTCTTGACTGTAACCCAAAGATGATACTACTTTATTGTTACATTGTTGTAAGAATTAAACGAGATCTTGTCTGCCAAGTACTTAGCAAGTAGTGTGGCTCATAGACATGTCTTGCTGTTATTTTTTATGAGGATGCATGCCACTACTATGAATACAAAGTATTACTACTATTTTTCCAACCACAATTGCCTTGTGCACTACTGACATTTGTATATTTCCTACATAAATATGCTGGAGAATATAAATTTGGCTAGTTTTTATTATGGAATAGTCCAATTGTTTTTCTAGTTATATATTGCTGCATAAACAGGTACCCCAAAAACTTACTGTTATGGGCTGAATTGTGTAACCCCTAAATTCATATGTTGAAGCCCTAACTCTAGTATCTCAGATGTGACTATATCTGGAGAGAGGGGCTTCAAAGAGGTAACTAAAATGGAGATGTTAGCGTTAGTCCTAATCCAATATGATTGGTGTCTTTATAAGAAGAGATAAAGACACACACACACACACACACACACACACACACACACACACAAACAGAAAACTTTGTGAACCTACACGGAGAAGATGACAATCTACAAGCCAAACTGAGAGGCCTCAAAATAAAACAAGGTTTTGCCTCAAAATGAGATGGGGTTTTGCCATGTTGCCCAGGCTGGTCTTGAACTCCTGGGCTCAACTGATCCTCACATCTCTGCCTCCCAAATTGCTGGGATTACAGGAGTGAGCCACCACACATGGCCTCTCTGGTGACTTATTTAAATTTACTTTGATATTTTAAAATCTTTATTTCAGCTATCCTTTTTTTTTTTTCTAAGTGAAAGCAGGACAGTTAAAAATTTTTTCACCGCTACTTTGAGTTCAGGTTTTGTATGACATCACTAATCCTTTGAGCAGTGGTACACGATGCCTCTAAAATGAGGAAGAGGCAGGGAATAACGGGAGATACAAGGTATAGCCAACAACACATGCTCTAGCATGAGACAGACTCTGTCTGCATCTTTCTGAATTCTGACTTTGTCACTTACAATTTGTCTGAACTTTGGCAAGTTATTTAAATACTCAGAGCTCCAAGTTTTTCAACTACAGAGTGGGGTGACTAACACCTATCTCACGGGGGTGTTGTGAGGATTAAATAAGAAATTATTTGTAAAGTTCCTAGCTTTGATCTTAGCCTATTAATTATACTCCCCTTAGCTCTTTTAAGGTAATACAACACAGATCAAAATATCACAGTTCGAGTTTATTAAACTGTAATGACTTCATAGAGGATGATAATCAGTTGTCCTTAAAATAACCTGTTTGATCTGTGCTCATCATCTTTTCCAAAAATATTTGCATGACAGCAGACTAAACATCGCACTGCGATTTCACAATAACACTTCACTATAGAGTAAATTTTGATGTCAGACACATTTTGCCTTTTTTCCAAAGTCTCTCATGTATCAAAACAGATTGGAAGTCAGGTGTTAAAGCACATCTTCAGTGAGTTCCACTTTTTAGTCCAAGAAGAATTTACAAGTTTATAGTATTTTTCCCTTGTAGAGACTACTGGTTTTACTTATTGTAAGTCACCATTACCAGTACAAGGAAGTGAAATATCCTCTTAATTTCTAAATGAGAATCCGTTTGAGTGAAGGAAAGCAAAAACACAAAATTATGGTGATGGAGATTCAAATGTTAGACTTTTTTTTTTACTTGTATACTTGAAATTTTACCCCCAGTGTATTAATGAAGATTTTGCATTTCATTTTCACTGCATTTATTTTTTGATTAATGTAGTTTCTATTTTTCTAGATAAGAGGCACAAAAGAAATAAAACAAGTTTTCAGACTGATTGCTAATTTATATGAATTCATATATTCAAATTTATGATCTTTGAATCAAATAGAAGTGCTCAGTGCTGTTTTTCAAATCTCTGACATTATTTACATAAAAGCCTTTTTGAAATATCAAAAGAGATTATTTGTCATTGAGGAAATTTCAATAGTACCCTGATGCTTCCTGAAGATGTTTTGAGGTATGTGAGAACAGAATGCCATTTGGAACTTCAAATTTGCCAGTAAAAAACACTTATGAACAGAAACATCCAAATGGATTTTTCATAGCTTTTTAGTATTTGTCAAACTGTGATACAATGGTTAATCCAAAGAACTGTTTTTATAATTAAGAATAGCAACAGTTGTAACCTGTATTCTCATAAAGCAATGCATCCATTTCTTATAACTGCTGTAAGAAATTACTGCAAATACGGCTTAAAACAACACAGATTTATCCTATTACAGTGGCTAAAATCAAGGTGTTCTCAGTGCTGCGATTCTTTCTGGACGCTCTAGGGGACAATCCATTCCTTGGCCCTGTCCAGCTGCTGGAGGACAGCAGCAGCCCTTGGCTCGTGCCTTTTTCTCCCATCTTTGCCTCCAGCTTCCATCATTTAAGCATTCTTCTGATTACACTCGGCCCACCCATGTAATCCCAGATAATGTCCTCATCTCAGGATCCTTAATTTTTTCACCTCTGCAAAATCCTTTTGGCCATGCAACATAACCTATTAACAGATTCCAATGACTAAGATACGGACATCCAGAAATATGGGGGTCCATTGTTCTGCCTACCGCAGCAGCCACTTAGAAATGATTTGCGTTTGTTTCCAAAATGTATTCTTAATTAATTTTTAAAATACAGAAAAATTATGCCATTGAATTTCAGATTTATTTTTCAAAATCTGAAACATAACTTTGTGCTAAAAAAATTATCCACTGCTTCTCAAAACCCTAAAGGCTGGCATGGATTCAACAAAAGCTACAAAATTGTAGCTTCATGTAAAACAATAATACAACAAAATATAGAAGAAAATCCAACCATTTGCTAAACATACACCCTTTAACTACTATTTTTTTTTTTTTACAGAAAAGGACATTGTGTGATTTTTTTTTTTAATTAATGAGGGAGGTCATATGGTAACACACTTCTGTAAACAGTCACTGAACTGATTACTGTTCACATTGCTATTTGCCACAGGATTTTCTGTTAGAAAGCTTAAACATTGCAAAATTCTTCCTAATTCTAATTTACAAAACACTGGCAGTTAATGCACTACATTTTAATTCTGTTTAACATTGCCTCCTTTTTAAAATTTTTGGTGGGAGGAGTGACTAGCAGCTCAACTCCGTTATAGTCAGAGAAATGATTTTCCTTGGACTAGAGAAGAGGTCTGTCCTGACTTCGGTATTCTGCTGTTGTTCCATACATGTAGAGCAATGGTTCTCAACTGGGGAGATTTTATATTTGACAATATCTGGAAGCCTTTTTATATGTTACAACCTGAAGGGTGCTATTGGTATCATTTGGGTAGAGGCCACAGGGATGCTACAAAGCATCCTGTGCACAAGACAGCCCCTATGACAAATAATCATCTGGCCCCACCTGTCAATAGTGCACACTTGTGAGACCTTGATGCAGACCTATCTGGAGTTTGAGGTGAAAAAAATCTGTCAGTATTTCACTAGCATAATGAATACAGCGTATTATTATAAACCAGAGTCTATCTGAAGCCTTTTCAGATTTCAACCCTTCATGAAACCAGTTCCTACCTCAATCATCCCTAATTCTGGTAAGGCCTCACTATCCATGAAGTGTTAATACAAAAGAACGCAGAGGCACCCTTGAATCCTCTTTCTCTCATTGTGCACACTCTGACACATCTGCCTTCAGAATCTATCCCCGAAATGAGCATTACCATCTCCACTGCTCCACCCTACTCTCACCCACCATCATGTCTTGCCTGGATTCTGCAGTAGCCTCCTACCTGGTCTCCCTGCAGCCTTTCTTGCTTTTGGCAATGCATTGTCTGGCAGCCAGATTTTAAAAAGCTTTTATTACAGGTTCAGTGGTACATGTGCAGGTTAGTTATATAAGGTAAACTCATGTCACAGGGGCTTGTTGTACAGATTATTTTATCACCAGGTACTAAGCCTAGTACCCAATAGTTATTTTTCCTGATCCTCTCCCTCCTCCCATCTGCTACCCTCAAGCAGGTTCCATTGTTGTTCCTTTCTTTGTGTTCATGTGTTTTATCATTTAGCTCCCACTTATAAGTAAGAACATGAGCTATTTGGTTTTCCTCATTAATTTGTTAAGGACAATGGCCTCCAGCTCCATCCATATTCATGCAAAGGACGTGACCTTGTTCTTTTTTATGGCTGCATAGCATTCCATGGTGTATATGTACCACATTTTCTTTATCCAATCTGCCACTGATGGACGTTTAGGTTGATTCCATATCTTTGCTACTGTGAACAGTGTAGCAGTCATATTTTAAAATTAGCATCAGGTCATGTCACTGTATCCCAGGGCTTCTCAAGGCAAATAGAAAGGGATCCACACTTCTTACCAGGGCATACCAGGTCCTACTTTATGGAGCCCCACCTAACTCTATATTCTTACCAGTTGTGACTCTTCGGTCCAACTAGATAGACTCTGCTTCTGTAGGTCTCATGGACACACTAAACTTGTTCCTGACACAAGCTCTTGTCCTTGTTGTTATTCCCACCTGGAACAGTCCACATCTCCTCCTTCATATCTCCTAGTACCTGGTGTTCTCAGATCATCCCAGTGCCATCCTCTGACATGACCTTATCCTAGTTACATCTCCTCTACCATTTTATTTTCTCCTTAGAATTTGCCATTATCTAAGATCATCATATATAATTTTGTGCTTATCTTAACATACTTCACTTCCTCTACCTTGACACACACGTCTAGGAGGGAAGAGATTTAGTTCTATGTTGCCACTGCATCTCTTGCATAATATTAGAGACTATAGTAAGTTCTCAAAAGAGAGAAAGAGAGAGAGAATAAATGAGTTAGTTGATAAATTGATTCAATTAATAGTGTTGGGCTTTCTTCCATGCTAAGGATTTCAGAGCACTTCAGAATAAAGCAGAGTTTTCAAGTTTGGTGAAGGCCCCTCAAGTATTCAGAGATACTTGCATACTGGGCCTCAATTTCCGTTTTGTTTCCCAAGACTGCTCTGCAAAACTATCCTGACCTGCCATTTCTCCTTTTTCTCTTTTCACCACCTAACTCTACTTCTATTTACCCCCAAAATAAGGCTTTGTTTTAGATGACTCTTCTCAGAAGGATCTCAACAGTTTTCACTTTGCTGTTGCAATTAGGTTTGATGATCACCACCACAATCTTCTTAATAACTTTTTTAAAAGAACCTTATCTTGTCTCAGTTACAAAAGCAATATATCATGTGATCAATTCAAATGATCCAGAGGTGTGTAAAATTGTAATCAATAGTCTCTACCAGCCCACCTGCTTTAATTACCATCCATACCATGCACAAAGGTAAGATGCGTCAGGTCCCTGAGGAAAGGGAATGTGTCTTTCTTGTTTGATACTGTGTTTTTGTTCTGAGAGAAGTGCCTGGTCTTTTAGTAAATATCTGTAGCATGAATGAGATAATATAGAAAGAAAGCATTTAGCTTAGTATGTGACACCTGGCAGGTGCCCAATAAATGACTCATATGGCATGGGAGAGATATTCAAGCTAATCATCTGCCTCCTGCCAGTAATGAGGCCATTTGGGGAACCCACTAGAGGAACCATCATGGAGAAAGAAACAAGCTTCAGGGAACATAGGGCCAGTTCCTTCCCCAGACAGAGATTCCATGGCAGTACTCAATGGGTCTTGTGAGGAAGGCTGGTGTCAAAATTAATAACATCTTTCTAACAAGGCTCAGGCATTTAATTAAAATGAATTTAACACCAAAGCTAGTCTGCAGTATTAAGGTGCCAGAGGCAAAAGCTGACCAGTAGTTGGACCCAGCCAGTGATAAGAGTCAGCATGCAAGTGCTGCTTACGGGGACCTTAGAAATCAAACAAATAGCTTGCATCAGCTGGAATTAGTAAGAATTACACTAGGCATAGGTATGATATTTGTAAGTTTCTGAAAAGTGCCTATTTGCACTCTTTTTGTGCATTGCTTAAAACTGAAGAATGAAGGATTCATTATATTGTTAATTTCTAGGAAAGCGATGATTGTGCACACAAAAATGACTATAAACTTGTTATCTGAACTTAGGGAAAAAAACCCTAACTTTGGTCTTGAGCAACTCTAAATCAGGGAATACTCTTTTGCTTATTTTAAATAATAAAGCTAGAGATAAGAGCCTACTAAATAAACTAACATTTGAAGGTAACTTCTTTGTGATAAGCACACACATCACTGTTCCATGACCTGGTTTCTCTGTATGAAAGACATATGGTCTAGATTATAGAGGGCACTAAAATACTTTTTGTTGCCTAAAAATGAGAGTTTCAGAATGAGTTGATACTTATTTCTCTTACCTATCTAAAAATTTCTTTTTAATATTCTTACATTGCTGTTAGAATCTGATAGTTGCCCAACGGTAATTTTTTTTTTTTTTTTTTGAGGCGGAGTCTCGCTCTGTCGCCCAGGCTGGAGTGCAGTGGCGCCATCTCCGCTCACTGCAAGCTCCGCCTCCCGGGTTCACGCCATTCTCCTGCCTCAGCCTCCCGAGTAGCTGGGACTACAGGTGCCCACCATCGCGCCCGGCTAATTTTTTGTATTTTTAGTAGAGACGGGGTTTCACCGTGCTAGCCAGGATGGTCTCGATCTCCTGACCTCGTGATCCACCCGCCTCAGCCTCCCAAAGTGCTGGGATTACAGGCATGAGCCACCGCGTCCGGCCACCCAAAGGTGATTTTAAAACACTTCTTTCATTTTAGTCCAACCCATTTATTTCCTTTCTTGTCTTAAAAGAGGTTCTTTCTTCTAGAATTATCCAGGAAGAAATTTCTTTTTTTTTTTATTTTTAAGAGATTTTTTTTTTTTTTTTTGAGACGGAGTCTCGCTCTGTCACCCAGGCTGGAGTGCAGTGGCTCAATCTCGGCTCACCGCAAACTCCACCTCCCGGGTTCACGCCATTCTCCTGCCTCAGCCTCTCTGAGTAGCTGGGACTACAGGCACCCACCACCACGCCCGGCTAATTTTTTGTATTTTTGGTAGAGACGGGGTTTCACCGTGGTCTCGATCTCCTGACCTCGTGATCCGCCAGCCTCGGCCTCCCAAAGTGCTGGGATTACAAGCGTGAGCCACCGCGCCCGGCTTTTAAGAGATTTTTAAAAGTGAAATCTAGCAACCATTTTGCTCTTATACTAAATGCAAAATGAAGGGCTCATTTAATATTGCACATGGTTTTCACAAGTTGATCCTGGATATGTTGCACAGGTGTGTAAGCCTCCAGTACTCAGTTTATACATCTCCAAACACTCACCATACATTCCTCTTGATTGGAGATCATTTCCAACAAAGTCTAAACTGTTGGTGTATTTGGACATTGCCAGAAACTCTGTAGTTAAGGTGAAGGTAACATCATCCTATCTTCAATATGACAAATTGTAGGAATGGATATGTCTTCCTGAGGGAAATATAACACTTTATAAATTTGATTCCATAGGCAGTAGAAATATATAAGCTAAGTAAAATGGCTAAGGATTGAATATATTATTAGCACTAAAATTTAAGTATAAATTGCTGATTGACACATTTAATTAGAGGAAGAAGAATTTATTATACTACTACATATGGATACGGCCTATTTTACAGTTAACCCTTATAACATGATCTGATGAATTCCTATAATTAGTGAATTGAATCACAAAGTAAAAGTCATGTATCTAGAACATAAGTTGTTAACCATGGGTATTTTGGGAGGCATTATTTATAAACCCACTGCAAATATTTTTTAATTACCCCTTTAAAAATTTTTAGACATTTAAAAATAAACATTTTAATTAAAAAAAATACACAACACAAATGAGGAATAATCTCACATATAGATTTCAAATGTGTTCGTCTTTCCCATTCCTATTTCAAAGGTGTTGTGAATTTTATACAGATATTATATTGTTTTTTAGCTTCATAAGTCAGTGTATGATAGACTCGTCAATCCCTAAGTCTGTGTTAAGAAATCCAACCTGTTAGTCTGTATAAATCAACAAATGCTTGCTTTATCAAGTTTGTCTTTAATGGTTCATAACAATCAGTATTTCAAAGATAAAGATTCATTTTATGTAATCACTAGGAGTTCTAACTTTGTTAGAAGAGTTGTAAATTTAGAGTTTGTGATAGTGGAGATAATAAACGCCCTTTCTTTTACTTAGTCTTATGTGATAAAATCCTTGCAGTTGATTACATTGGTGGAGACAGGACAGCATGGGGTGTTGATACTCATAAATGACTCTGGGAGACTTGAGGAACTGTGATAGCATTAACAAATAGAAAAGTCAGAGGGTAGAGCTGGTGTCAGAGGGAACACGGTAAATTTGGTTTGAAAAGCAGTTAAATTTTAAAGTTATCTAGTAGGCAGATGAAAATGTGAGAGTTTATCTTCAGGACAGTATTGATGCTGAAAAAATAAGTTGTTATTTGTCTTCTTAAAAAAGTGGTGATTGTGAGAATTTTGGGTTGAATGAGTTTACAGAGAGAGGGATGGGGAGATAGAAGAAAAGAGGAGCAGTACTATGGTTTGAATGTTTATGTTTCCTCTAAAATTAATACTGAAACTTAACCCCCAGTACAGTAGTATTAAAAGGTGGGGCCTTTAGGAGGTGATTAGGCCATGAGGGTTCCACCCTTATGGATGAGATTATAAAGGTTGAGGGAATGAATTCAGTCCCTGTAGGTCTTCTGCTCTTCCACCAAGTGAGGACACAGTGTTCATTCCCTCTTACCTTTCAGACTCTTTTAGACAGAGTCTTGCACTGTCACCCAGGCTGGAGTGCAGTGGCACCATCTTGGCTCACTGCAACAACCACCACCTCCTGGATTCAAGTGATTCTGCTGCCTCAGCCTCCCAAGTAACTGGGATTACAGGCACACATCACCACACCTGGCTAATTTTGTATTTTTAGTAGAGATGGGGTTTCACCATGTTCGCCAGTCTGGTCTCAAACTCCTGACCTCAAGTGATCTACACACCTGGGCCTCCCAAAGTGCTAGGATTACAGGCGTGAGCCACCGCTCCTGGCCTACCCTTCAGACTCTTGTGCCATGTGAAGACAGAGCCTTCAAGGCATCATCTTGGAAGCAGAGACTGGGGCCCTCACCAGACACTGAACCTGCTCTTATTTTGAACTTGGACTACCCAGCCCTTAGAACTGTGAGAAATAAATTTCCATTGTTTATAAATTACCCTGTTGGTAGTATTTTGTTATATCAGCACAAATTGACCAAGAGAGGCAGGGATACAATTTTGGATAAAGATATATTTAGAAGAGCAAGAATTAGGAAAAGCAAAAACAGTGGACAAAGGAGAGAAGGAAGAAACAAGAAAGCAGCTGCAGAGCAGACAAGTGATAAGAGTTTCTCAAAAGTGGGAGCCGGAAGAGTAGTCAAAAAAGCAGGAAAGATGAGAATTATGTGTATCCTTCAACCATAAAAAGGAAAGAATTTCAAAAAGGAAGAGGTCAACAGTATAAAGATCCACGGCTCTCTAACCGCAAATTCTTGTCAATTCTTGGTATAACAAGCCCAGCATCCTTCCTGCTATTTTGCTGCTCTTTGCTTATTAGCCACGACCTTGAGAATCCTGGAACAATCTTTTGGATTTAATCTAATGGTGATGCAAGTTCATTTCTTATCTTGATGGTGGAAATAGAATGTGAGCAGAGCTGGTGTGGGGTGCACTGGTGAAAAGGCCTGTCTCTTTTTCCCTTTGGATTTTCATTTCCCCAGGTTTTATTTAAGTCATTGCCAGGACCCTAGAAAGCAATTTAAATGTAATTTATTTGCAATGATAGATGTTTGCAATTAATAGTGGACAATAGAATTGTGGTGAAAAAGACTTGCAGACGTAATGAGTAATCTTCTTTCCCTGCTTCTTAACACATGCTGTCTAGGCACATTGGTAACAAACACCTAAATTATATTGGAAGCTAATTTTCCACATTTAAATGGCATAATATAATTTAGGGACAATGTAGGCCTAAGAACGTTAGGCTTGACATTTTTCCAGGCAGCCTTGGTTCGTTTTACTGGAGAATGATTACTTGGAGTCAAGATCTGGACTCTGGGTATATTCATTGCTACTGTGGTGTCGCTGCTGCTAGGCCCTCTTAGTGGACAGAGCTAGGAAATGTGTGAGTGTTTAGTCACCCATGAATATGTAATACTTGCAATTATCTCTGTATCCATCCGTGTTTGTATAAACATATAGTTCAATATATATATTAAACTAAACATGAGTTCATACTGTCTGAAGCTAATCCAATATCCTAGTGTTCATTCTAGCCTCAATGCCTTGCTTATTTGTAACTTTGTAATGTTCTCTGACAGGGAGAAACCTGACTTCCATGATCTGCCATTTATTCTCTTATTTGTTCAACCCTAGGACACATACAGTGTAATTTCAGAATTGTTAACTTGTGACTCTGTGAGAAACAAATTTACCGATGAGAGTATGATCCTTAAGTACAGTTCTTTTGTCTTTAGCCTTATAGTTTTCAATCAAAACATCATTTTCTGAAGTATTCTTTTTCCTTACTTTCTCCTCCCTCCCTCCTTTCTTTTCTTTTCTTTGTTTCTTTTTCTTTCTTTCTTTCTTTTCACAGTTTTTAATTTTTTTGTTTACATTTTTGTTTTCGTTTTGTTTATTTTCGTTTTCGTGTTTTTTTTTTTTTGTTTGTGTTTTTTTTTTTTTTTTTTTTTTTTTTTTTTTTTTTTTTTTTTTTGACAGGGTCTCACTCTTTCGCCAAAGCTGGAGTGCAGTGGCATGATCTCAACTCACTGCAGCCTTGACCTTCTGGTTTCAAGGGACCTCAGCCTCCTGAGTCGCTGGGACTACAGGCACGTGCCACTACACCCAGCTAATTTTTGTATTTTGTGTAGAGTGTGTAGAGACAGGGTTTCTCCATGTTGCCCAGGCTGGTCTCAAACTCCTGGGCTCAAACAACCCACCCCTCAGGCTCCCAAAGTTCTGGGATTAAAGGACTGAGCCACTGCGCCTGGGCAGTTTTCCAAAGTTTAAGTCACCTCCCAATCCCTTCAGATTGTTTATATCATACATTAGTAACACTGTTAGATTTGTATGTTGGACTCTGTTCTAGTCTAGAATCCCTTGGTATCCTTGTTGATTTTTTTTTTAATTTGTATACATTAGAGATCATTTGGTGTGATGTAAAGTTCTATGGGTTTTGACATATGCATAGAGTTATGTAAATACCACACCAGTTTCAAACAAAACGTTTTTTAAAAGATCTGTATCTGAAATTTATATAAAGAGGTTTAGATTGTAAAAAATATGAAATAGAAATGAAAGCCCTGTTCTGTCTTACACTAAACTCGATGTTTGGCTAAATTGGCGTGTAAACCAGTTCTTTCTGACACCCACAGTGAATTACCATAAACCTCATGGAGGAGGTAGCCTTGAACAGACTCACTGAGAGTGGAACTTTAGTCCGTAATTTTTATTTTCAGTCATCTGTTGCAAGATAAGCAAACTTCTAAGAAATGTCCCTTACATTGTTACGTCAATCTTACCAGAGGTTTTTAATTTTTTTTCCAGGGCCTTGAATCTCTCGTGTTTTCTTTTTTTCTCCTGCTTCCTTAAATAAAATCCAAATTCCCCAGAGAATTTTGTAAAATTCCCAATCTTACTGCAGCTTCATCTTCTTTCTGGTCCTCTGTGTTCAATATGCACTGCTCAGTTTCCAGACCTGACAACTTTTTATCTGGTAGCAAAAATAATGCATGATCAATAGTAAAATTGTAGAAAGAGTGGATCAAGGAAACCAGGCACCCAGAGATAAATGGCTGGATGTCTAGAAGGAAGCTTGCTGGATCAAAGGGTATCCAAGTTTTTACAGCTTTTACATCACCAAATTGCCCTGCAGAATGGCTCTATTAATTTACACTCTGCCAACATAGTTAATGGGCTGTAGTGTAATTGTCCGTATACCAGCAGTGAAGAAGTATTCCCTTTTTACTGCATCCATGCCAACATCTTTTTTTTTTGATAATGGCCATTCTTGATAATATTTGCCATAATTCAGTATTGTCAAGACTAAGGTGGCATCACACTGTAGTTTTAATTTGCATTTCTCTAATCATTAGTGATGTTGAGCATTTTTTCATATGCTTGTTGGCCATTTGTGTATCTTCTTTTGAGAATTGTCTATTCATGTCCTTAGCCCACTTTTTGATGAGATTCTTTGTTTTTTTCTTTAACTATTTCTTAACCATTTTAATCCTTCTTATCATTTTGACCCTTTTCATGCAAGAAAAGCTGCAGCTAAATTACTCATGTAGTTACGAGCATCATTCCCAGTAGGGATCATTAGAAAAATGTTTGAAATGGAAATGACATCTCAACTGGACCTTGACACATGAAATCATTCTAAGGCGAACTGTTTCCTCTTTTCCCCATAGAATTTTATTTTTAATCTCTATCATAGCAGTTGTCTTACTATATTTTAACTTATCTCTTCATATGCCCATCATTTTTGTAGAATATGTAGAATACAAGTTTATCAATTGTTGTTCATCTTATTAAATCTTTGTATCCTTACCATAATGCATTTCTTCAAATCACAGATAATTGTTCTAGTCATGGTTAAGTAAGCGCTTATGGATTTTTTTATCTTTATAAGCTCTTGTTCTTCAGAAAAAAAAAAGCATTACAATATTTACTTCATAACTTTACTAAAGATTTTGTATTCAAAGTAGATCCATTCTTTGAGGATTTTTAGAGATTTGTTTATTTTTGTACCAGAAACAAAACTATAATCTTACATAATATTTTAAAGTGATTGTCTTAGTAACATGCTCGCAAAATTTTCACCCTGAAGGAAGTTACTGAAATGCCATTTACAAATATAGTTGGATTTTGGAAGATATTTATTTTAAACGTCCCTCCATACATACCCATACATTTATGGTACTTCAGTGTTCAATGCTAAATTAACTCGAACAACACTTGCCATAGGGTTATCTAAAGCAACCTTCAATAAAGACTGCATTTTGTATGTTAGACTTAAAAGAAAGATGTGAAACGTTACAAGAACTTATGTGTGCGTTAACTTTTGGTGAAAAATTCTGGAATATTTTGCTACTTTCCATACCTTATCACCCATGCATATATTCTATGATCTTACTTCACTCATTTGGGGCTTCAAAGAATTTAGAGGTGGGAAAGGGAAGTGGGTTAATGAATGCCTACTCTATCAGGCTAAATGTTAGCTGCTGGGCATTGAGAGATTAAAAAGTCCTTGAAGAGCTTATACCCTAATGAGGAAAACAGATAGGTAAACAGACAATTACACTACAGCCCATTAACTATGTTGGCAGAGTGTAAATTAATAGAGCCATTCTGCAGGGCAATTTGGTGATGTAAAAGCTGTAAAAACTTGGATACCCTTTGATCCAGCAAGCTTCCTTCTAGACATCCAGCCATTTATCTCTGGGTGCCTGGTTTCCTTGATCCACTCTTTCTACAATTTTACTATTGATCATGCATTATTTTTGCTACCAGATAAAAAGTTGTCAGGTCTGGAAACTGAGCAGTGCATATTGAACACAGAGGACCAGAAAGAAGATGAAGCTGCAGTAAGATTGGGAATTTTACAAAATTCTCTGGGGAACTTGGATTTTATTTAAGGAAGCAGGAGAAAAAAAGAAAACACGAGAGATTCAAGGCCCTGGAAAAAAAATTAAAAACCTCTGGTAAGATTGACGTAACAATGTAAGGGACATTTCTTAGAAGTTTGCTTATCTTGCAACAGATGACTGAAAATAAAAATTACGGACTAAAGTTCCACTCTCAGTGAGTCTGTTCAAGGCTACCTCCTCCATGAGGTTTATGGTAATTCACTGTGGGTGTCAGAAAGAACTGGTTTACATGCCAATTTAGCCAAACACCAAGTTTAGTTTAAGACAGAACAGGGCTTTCATTTCTATTTCATATTTTTTACAATCTAAACCTCTTTATGTAAATTTCAGATACAGATCTTTTAACAGTAAGTAAAATAGAGGAAACCAAACCAAAACAAAACAAAATGTGACCCACATAATGTGCTTGAAGAGAGATGAGATTTACGCCAGTGATGCAGGTGGTTGGTATATTCAGTCAATTTGCTTTTAGTTGTGAGAAAATATAGAGAAGGCACTGTGTTTTATTTCATTTAGGAGAACATATAGAAGGCTCTGCACAGTTATTTTAATTTGAATGTTATTGAAATAGTTCTGTGTGCATTCTCACAAAATGAATAAAATATTGAATTTAAGTATAAAAATTATGGCTATGCCAAAGTTTTGGGGTTTTAAATTGGCAAAAGTATTCACAACTGTCATTATCAACACATTTTATTATGAAAGTTTCTCTGGATTTTAGAATATGGTCTTGTTTTGGACTTTAAAATGTGTGGTTGGAATAATTGGGAGACTAGAATGGCAAGATTACATTGTTGAAAAGGCCCAAAAGATCCAAGCTAGGATACTTAGAAAGAGCTAAAAGTCAGTGGTGGTATGTGTAGGATTGCCGCAGTTTGGTTATTCCTGGAGAAAATATGCTGAGTGGCTGTCCCCAGTGCAGATTCTAATGGCTGTTTCCCACTCTGTTAAGTCTTGCAGCATAAAAGCCATTTGGAGGTATCAGGCTTAAGGTAAAAAAAGAAAAAAAAATTTTTCTGACCTTGAAAATTTTGGCTGTATTGAAGCATTATGTAGTCTCTGTCCTTTTACCTCTTGTTCTGAATGATGGCTAGCAAAACAAGGGTAAAGTACACTACCCATTCATATTGGAACTGACCTCTCCTTCATTGCATAATGTCTGTGTGACTTTCGGCCTCTTTTAACATTGATGGACAGGCATGCAATGACGTTTGTAGATAGTTTGATGTTCATACATTGCCATTTTGAGCATCTGTCATTTTTTTGTTTTTTTCTTATTTTTAATCCCAAAACGATATTGCTAATAAAATTCGGAGTAGTGTACGTTTGATTCTCAAACTTCAATTTTAGTCAGTCCATTCTGTTAACCGAGAAGAAGAAATTATATGATTGATTTTAATTTTTTTGTTTTGTTTTATGTGGAATACATGCTTCTAACTGGACCTACTATGTAAATATTTTTTATACTATTGAATCACACTCTAAGTTAATTTCCTATAAAAATTTGTGTACATACACATGGTACATGCATGATTCACTTTTTTTGTTTAACTCAGTGATAATAAGAATGTATGTTTCCAAAGTGGAAGAGTCCAAATGTTTAGACACTGGATTATCTGTTTAGAATTCAGAAACCACAGAAAATATATTCTAAACATATACAGTCATATTTTTAAATATGGTGAACACAACAAAGATACATGCATAATCTGAAATTTATTTAGTTTCAAAAAGTCATTTGAGTCATTAAATGTAATTATATTTTTATTTTTATTTTTATTTTTATTTTTTTTTTTTTTTTGAGGCGGAGTCTCGCTCTTTCACCCAGGCTGGAGTGCAGTGGCGCGATCTCGGCTCACTGCAGGCTCCGCCCCCCGGGGTTCACGCCATTCTCCTGCCTCAGTCTCCCGCGTAGCTGGGACTACTGGCGCCTGCCACCTCGCCCGGCTAATTTTTTGTATTTTTAGTAGAGACGGGGTTTCACCGTGTTAGCCAGGATGGTCTCGATCTCCTGACCTCGTGATCTGCCCGCCTCGGCCTCCCAAAGTGCTGGGATTACAGGCGTGAGCCACCGCGCCCGGCCATATTTTTATTTTTAACATCTCAATAAAATGAGGAGACTACCAAAGTAAAAGGGAACAATAATGACTGATATTTAGCTTGAATAAATATAGTCAAGAGTGATCTCAAACATGACAATTGATTGTCATGTAGCTTTGGAACTTAAGTATATATCTAAAAAAGTAATTTTAATACTTATTCATCAAATTGTTATTATTTAATTAATAGGAAATTAGAAAATTGAAGACTGAAAGTTACTGAACACAGAGATAACACCCACTGGAATTATTCATGACTGAATTTGAGATGATTCTGTCTTATGTGTTGTATGGTATTTGCATTGGAATGTCTCACTGATACTGATACCTCTTATCAGTGCAGATAGCTGCATTGACCTTAGAAGTAAAGAGATAATTTGGGGGAAATTATAGTAACACTTCAGTGATCCCTCTAAATACATCTTTCACTGTAACAAAAGAGCCTCTGTGGGAAATTAGCGACTTCATGCCATGATTTCTGAATCATGATACAACCTTATTGAATTTATGAAGGATGAGGTCAGAAAGCCAGACATCACTTCCAGGCTTAATAATCAGTTTGGATTTCTCATTGTGTAGAACTAAACAAAAATGTAGTTGATTCCAGAGGTGGCAAAATTTTTTATCTACAACTAAAAATATAATGGACCCGTAAATGAACATAATTAGATCTAACCACCAAATGGCATCAGGACATTCTGACTATGGGTTGTGGCTTATGGCCAGCATTCCATCTGGGGACCACTCCATAGTGTAAGTCACATGACCTGTGTAAAGCAGCTGACAGAAAAACAAAACCAAGAATGCCTTGGAACATCTTATATTTTATGAATAAATGCTAGAAAGTCCTTTTTTTTTTTTTGTTCTTTGGTTTTAGGTATTTCAAAATCTGTTAAACAGGTGAGGCTGACTAGGGAAGTCAACAAATATAGCTTGTGATTTTGGACAGTTTACAAGTTGAGGGCACTTTGATCAACTTCCAATCATTTATGAAGCAAAAGATAGAATCCAGTTAGCTCAAATTTATGAAGCTTGTTTCATGTTATATGGGGATATCATAAAGAAGCATGTTTTTCATTACTGCTGAATACGGCCTGCAAGATATGCATAGCCTGATGGTTATCGTTCATTCCTACAGATGTGATGCCTCTTGGCATATCGCTTAGGTGAAAGAGTTTCCCTTCTGGTGATGTCCTAGGGCAAAAGGTCACTTTGGGTCCAGGAGATTGAAACCAATATTAACTTCTACAATATGTAGAGGACAGGTTAGTCTTGGAAAACACTTTTTAATTATCAGATCATGTGGTTAGAACATGTAGGCTGATAATTAGACTACCTTCCTATCTGAACACCAGAAATCTCCCCTGAGCCCAGGCTGAGATACGGTACTTTCTTCTCTTAGATGCTTTTGGTTATAAGTTTTTTCCTGAAGTTGACAGGAACATAAAAACTACACAACATTTAATTTTTCCTTGAAGAAGTGCTTATATTTTCAGAACACATAGTCCCTAATTAGAGTAAATTACTCCTGATGGAATAAGCATTCTGCAAAAGCAGGAAAGAAACCAAATTTAATTTCCCAGTGCCATAGGGAGGTCTTGACTATTCAAAAACTGTCTCTAAATCTTAGGAACTATGCTTTCAAGGGCTAAACTAATAGAACTGAGCAGGAAATAAGCCTGATTAGCATTTTGTAAGTAATTTTGAGCACAAAAGATATATTTACAATAATAGCCAAGACTTATCATCTACAATTGAACCCGAACACTAGCAAAAAGAAAAAAGTAAATTGAAACCATTAAAATGACATCAAATAAATTATGACATTCGTTTTCTTGCACACTGCTTATCACTTTTTAATTTTAAAAAATATGGTTGATATGTCTAGATCCTACTAAGGGGAATGGGTCAGGATTGATGTGGATGGCTTATGAAACATTTATATACTCGCTATTCACTTGTTGTTCTTAATTCATAACGCAGCTTTCTCAAGGCCCTCACTTTAATACAGCCTGTCAATTGCTGCTATCTATAATCAGGAGGCCTGGAGGTATGTATAGTTTTTTTCCCAAACGATTTAAACGTATAACCTCTGGCTTTTTTCTAATGCATTATTTTGCATCCTTCCACTTGGCAAAGGGTGTTAGAAGTGATTCTAAATGTGGTTGGAAACACGTTTATAGTACTCAGCCAATGCAATCTAATAACCATCTTATTCACCAGTTTTGGAAAGGAAACAAGTATTTTATGGAGCTATGGTTATCATCAAAGGAAGAAAAAACCCTTTTAAATAGAATTTTAATATGGATTTTCCCCCATTTATAGCATGTACTAGATATCACTACGATTACACTGTTACAGGTGTCTGTGTTACTTTGTAATAAAGCTGAATTTGTCAAAGAGAGTAAGACTTTCATGTTCCGTTGAGCACCTGTTTTCATCTTGAATTTTCAGAAGCAGTCAGCGAAAAGTCAAAGGTTTCTTTTTATTCTGGCCCCATGGGGCAAGATTTGCCATTTGATAAGCACAGTCTGCTTTTCTGTCTCTACTTGGAGTTTGCTATGGCCATATGGAGTCACTCCTCTAAATACTGATCTCTGCCTCTTGCTTTTATCTAAGGGTGATCTGCAAAGGTTTATTTCTACCGACAAACCACACATTTCACTGTTTTGAAGAAACAAGTAATGCAGTGACGTTCATAAAGATACATAGCATTCTATAGAATCATTTGCAGAGAAACCAAAGCATGCAGAAATCAAGATGGTTACAGTAAAACCAGTTATCACTTCAGTGCCCAAAGTGTTTTCACATACGCTAGTTGTCTGTCTTACAGAATTAGGAATCTGAAGATTCCAGAGGCTGTATCCCAAATATTTGCTGTGGTTCCTGATGGTTTCTATGCCAAAAGTAGATTATTGTATTGCGCTGGAACTGATCTCTTTCTTCTCCAAACCACTAGGATGCTTTACACATCTCCTTTGTGGTACTTAACTCTGTAGGTTTACCTTAGGTAATTTCTTGTAGCCATGCATAGGTTCCTTATCTTAATAGCCTATCACAGAGGAAATAAGAGTAGCTCTTTTAAGGGACTTGTGCATGCCTTTGTATACCTTCAATCACTTGTTTATTGTAATCAATAAATATTTGTCGATAAATGGGTGACTGGGTTTATGGACCAGTTTTGAGTCAAAAACATACATATAGGTTGTTACATCGAGTGCCTTTTGTTGTTATCGAAAGGGGTGCCATCATGGGATAGTTCTTAGATGAAAATTTAAAATGGGGGTTAGGACAGTGTTTTACTTTGCTCTTTAAGTCCATCTGTGTGTATGACTTCTATGCATGATATACATCAGTAATTTGTACCAGACTGCTTGAATAGCAAGCATATTACAAATGTGAATATAGTTTTCTGTTATAAATTTTACTTAATTTTTTTTTTGCTTAGAAAGTTATATTTTTCTGGGAGAAAAACTTCTCATTCCTTTCCTCTGCTACATAATTCCCCACGCTTTCTAGAATTTTTTTCCAACCCTAATAATGGAGACTCAATTTCTTGAGTACTAAGATATGATTATATAACTAGAAAAAATAAAATAATGTAGAAACCTAAAATTATTAATGGGGCATTTGTTTTCTGTTAATCAAATTTATCTCATTTAACCCTGTAACACTAGCAAGACATGTCAAAAGTTATAAAGAGTAGAAACAACTAAAATATGAACCTATCAGTGGAAATACAAAGGTATAATTTTTAAAAAGCTTTAAAACATAAAAATGATATTATCAACTTTTTTTAAAAAATGCATGCCCAAGTGGCTATTTGACAAGTATACTACTTTCAGTCTTCCCTATTACTTTAATGTTCACAATGTATACTGCTATGTTCATTTTAGTTTTCAAAGTATACCTGAAAAAGACATCAGAAAAAAGCAAATTATGCTGATGTTATTATGTTTAGTAGTGTTTTATGCTGTGAGTCAACTGCCAGCAAAGATTTTTCTCATTTTATTTCAAACGTAGGTGAGGCTGCTTTGTTTGGCTTTCATTCTGTGTATCTCTATTAACATCTGAACCTCAGGAGAAATTACCTTTAAATTGGCTGTTAGACCTTGGCCATGCAATATGCTGACTCTCCTTCTTCATAGCCCTTCATCCATCAGAGAAAGATTTGCTCAATCAAGTCCCCCCTGCAGAAATACAGCTCTGGTCACCAGCTGTTTGAGGCAATGGATTGAAACAGTTGAAAGACTAAGAATTTGGTCTCTATACAATTTATTTAAAATCAATTGCTTCTTGAAAACATATACACTTTGTTCATTAACCGTTTATACGCACACACACTATGTACACACACATTCTATACACACTATATATACACATATATAGTGTGTATAGTGTGTGTGTGCAGTGTGGGTATGTATACATACGCATGTATATATAAATGGTCAATGAACAAAGTGTGTATGTTTTCAAGAAGTATAGAGATGGCTTAGTGTATCTGTCATACACACACTATATATGTGTGTGTGTATATATAGTGTGTATGTGTATATATAGTGTGTGTATATAGTGTGTGTGTATATTGTGTGTATAGTATGTGGATGGGTGTATGTATAGAGTGTGTATATAGTGTATGCATGTGTGTATATATATAAAAATTGTCAATGAACAAAGTGTATTGTATATGTTTTTAAGAAGTATAGAGATGGCTTAGTATATCTGTCATACACACGTGCACACACACTATACATACACACTATATAAACACACACGTGCACACTATACATACATATATGGTGTGTATGTACAGTGTATGTGTATGTATATGCACATATATAGTGTGTGTGTATATATAGTGTGTGTGTGTGGGACAGATATACTAAGCCATCCCTATAATTTGAAGAAGCATATCTATAAGTCACACTCATATTTGGTCTAGAATGAACATAGACATGAGAAGCCCCGACAAAAGCATTCCAAAAATATTTACAGTGAAAGTTCCTACCTAATGTGTAGCAAAGAAATTGATAGCACTTCGAAAATCAGACTGCTATATTCTTACATACCCTTTTATGACTTTTCTAAATACTATTCCATGAGCTCATATGGATTTAATAATCAGGAAAGAAGTAGATATTTTGTTAATATGGATCTGAAATGGGACACTGCCCACATGTGATCTCTGTGATTCTGTAAATACTTGTTTGACTATTTTAAATTTATTTTGCCATTTAGTTACACAAATTATTAATTAGCAGTAAAACACACAAAAAGACACCCGTAAATGCAATCAACATTTTTGTGCATAACATACTCTTTTATATATACAATAACCATTATGTAATCACATGACATAGGTATAGATATTGATGTCAAGACAAACAGATAAATATAAAAGAATTCACTCTTCTATAAATAAGAATCTAGAATGAATGATGGCTCTTAAAATCTGCACAGTGTTTCACACTCAGCCTCCCCAGCACTCTCATAATCATGTGCAAACATGTTTGAATATATTTATGATTGTTTAGGGAAAATTTCTAAATATAAATTTGGAAATGCAAAGTATAAATATCAAAAATATATACTTTAAAAAAGCATTTAATGCATATTGTCATATTGCCCTTCAGCAACAGGTAAGAAATATCTGAATTTTTGCCACTAATAACCATTAATTTTTTTTTTTTTTTTTTTTTTTTTTGAGATGGAGTTTTTCTCTCATTGCTCAGGCTGGAGTGCAATGGCACAATCTCCGCTCACTGCAACCTCCAACTCCCAGGCTCAAGCAATTCTCCTGCCTCAGCCTTGCGAATAGCTGGTGTTACAGCTGCCTGCCACCACGCGTGGCTAATTTTTGTATTTTTGGTAGAGACAGTGTTTCACCATGTTGGCCAGGCTGCCCTCAAAATCCTGACCTCAGGTGATCCGCCTTGGCCTCCCAAAGTGATGGGATTTACAGGCATTATCCACTGCGCCCGGCCATTAAAATTCTTTTGATTTTTGACAGTTTATCAAAAAAGTAGCTTGATTTAATTTACTTTTTTTTTTTCTTTTTTTGAGACGGAGTCTCGCTCTGTTGCCCAGGCTGGAGTGCAGTGGCACAATCTCGGCTCACTGCAAGCTCCGCCTCCCGGGTTCACGCCATTCTCCTGCCTCAGCCTCTCCGAGTAGCTGGGACTACAGGCGCCCGCCACCATGCCTGGCTAATTTTTTGTATTTTTAGTAGAGACGGGGTTTCACTGTGGTCTCGATCTCCTGACCTCATGATCCGCCCGCCTCGGCCTCCCAAAGTGCTAGGATTACAAGCGTGAGCCACTGTGCCCGGCCGATTTAATTTACTTTTTAAAAAATCACCAGCGACGTAGAAATATCTAAAACAATCTATTAATGCCTCTTTAAGTTGTAATAGAAAATTAAGGGAACACAGGCCTGGGATTACAGACATGAGCCACATGCAGGCCAACAAGGCTGTTATTTAACCCTCTTGTGTTCAAGTTGTCCTATCAGCATTAAATTCACCAAATATTACTGTTATTCAGCTAATGTTTCTTCCACTCACCCACAAGGATTTCCTGATACACATTATCAAATGCCATGTTGAAATCAGTTTCAGGTGGAAAAAGGATTCAACACAAAAATCAGAAGATCTGAGCTTTCCTCTCTCTTCCACTGTCACTGGCTGTTTAATTTCCCTATTGAGATTCAGTTGTCATCTCTAAAATATAAGACTTCTCTTAATTATTTTTTTCCATCTTTCAATTTTAGCAGCAGAACACTTCAATCTATTTTCCAAAGCCCATGATAACACTCTTCCACAAAAAAACAGTTTTCAATAACTATTATCCAAGTCCTCTCACCTTTTCCTCAATTAAGAACACTGTTCCACGTGCAGCTCATGTAAATATCAGATGCTTTAGACAGGAAGACAAACTCCATGATGGCACTTATTTGGTGCCCTAGACAGAAAGGCAAGTGCAACACATACCCTGTGGTCGCTATGATGATACTACCTCTTTAGTAATAAGTTGATTAATATATTTTTTTTTGTTTCTTCCAGACAACTAAATGATTGCCGCATATGATTTTCTCCAAATTTCTGGATTTGGGGTGCCCTTTAGGAATTCCTGCTTGGTCTTATCTCTAACATTCTGCTTAGTCCCAGGACATAAATTTCAATTCTGTGAATATTACAATCTGTAGTTACTTTAGCCTGTGAAAGAATTTTAAAAGAGAAGTTCTACGCTTGTTTTTACTATTGGCTTCCTCATGGGATTAAGGTGTATATGCCCTTCCAAGGTGATGGTATATACGTGGCATTTATTTTGCTGAATTATTAACGTATTATTTGTAAGCTATTTACAGTTGAAGTTCATACATCTCATTATGTTCATCAAACTACTTATTTTCCACATATGCATTGCAAACTAAAAAAACATGAGCATGTAAGAAAAATAAATGTATGCCATGTATTTATGGATAGCTGGGTGATACAATTTCGATCACAATTGAGGTAACGCTGTTCCATGCTTTATTTAATATTTACTCATAGCTCCAAGTTTGTTTGACCATTGACTCTTATTCAGAGAAGATTGTTGGTTGTGGTTTCCCCCCAGCCTGAGCACCTTAACTAATAGATTTGTAACTGTTAATCAAATTCATTGCAGTTTCATAGGTTGGGAAAGGAAAATGGCCATCAAAGGTCACCAATTTATATTAATGCAATAGGATTTGGGAATACACATAAAAATTCAAATTGAGCCCCCCCTTTTTTTTTAACAACTAGTATATAAAATGATGTGTCATCTTGGGTTTCCATTTGAACTCCCAGTTTTTGATTTATGATAATATTATTCTGAAATATCTATTTCTCAACCATTTTTTGTAATATTTTAAAGTTACTGAATGCATATAGAGTGGTTTATAACTTTCTTAATGTTGAGAGAAAGCCACTTTCTCTTTTAAGATATGTCCTCCCACACCAATGTCTTACAGCAAATATATATATTTTCACCTCTAAGTCCATATATATATATATATATATATATATATATATATATATGTAACTGTTCACACAAGAGTTTTTAGTATGAACCCTGCATGAATTTGAGGCTGTGCTGGGCAATCATCTGTCAGGATTTATGAGGTAAATAAGTTACAGAAATAGAGGCACATTAGAAACATAATGATTCCTCTAGGAGTCACTTCAGTCTGGCTATCAATGTGGTTAGACTAAATAACTCTTTAAATTAAATGGAAGCCTTGCTTGGGAACTGATTCAAGTGAAAAGAAGCAACAGAAAATTTATTTTAAGTTTTAGTATTTTTCTTCCTTTGGTATTTCTTCACACCCCATCTCACCATCATCTATCTTAAGGCAAGTGCATTTATGTAAACCTCAATATTTTCCAGTGTTGTTTATATCAGACAATATCTTGTTTTTGTTGTTTTAATGAAGCCACATAATGAATCAGAACATGACATGCCACTTAATGTTATGGAAAAGTAAACCTGCTATTACTATTCTGCAAGAAATAATTCTCTCTTACAACATAACCACCCACAGGTATGATCTGATGGATGGATTCAGGTTTGATTTTTGTGCCCAAACTTTTAAAATCTTACCAGAATCCTTAAGAGGTAGAGAGTAGAATGATGGTTACCAGAGGGTGGGAAGAGCAGTGGAGATGGGGGAATACAGCGGGGTTGGTTAAAGGGTACAAAAGTTCAGTTAGATAGAACAGAATGAACACAATCTAGTATTTGGTAGCTTAATAGGGTGACTATAGTTAACAATAACTTAGTGTATATTTAAAAATAACTACAGGTGTGGAAGCGGAACATTCCTAACACAAAGAAATAACAAATGCTTGAGGTGACAGCTACCCTAATTGCCCTGATGTGATCATTACACATTGTACGCTTGTATCAAAACATCACATGTACCCCCATAAATATGTACAGCTGTTATGTGGCCATAAAAATTAACTATGATATGCTTTAAGACAGCCTTCAGGGAAGGAAGTATTTCCCATTAAACTTATGAAACACATTTTCCCCTCAATAGACATGGATAAATATTATATAGTAGAAAAAAATGTTTAAGCCATACAGACATTTTTTCACTTCTAAGTCCTTATAGAAATAATCCCCATATAAGTTGAGTTTTAAATAAAACATAAGACACCACATTTTTAACCTCCAAAATTCTTTTAGATTCAGACCATTTCTGGCTTCTTTGTGAAATCAGATGACTCATATAAACTTCAACAAGCAAGAAGGGATTAATGATAGTCTCCCCAAACTTTCAAAAAATTGTTTTTTGTCCAAAAATGGATAAAAGATGTGTAGCAGAAGATGTAGTTTGATATGTAAATATCATTTTTCAGAATCAGGATAACGATTACCTATACACAAAATTATCATTTAAGTTGAATTTTAAATAAGGCAGACAGACCAGAAACAAAATATGTATTTCCTGTTAGCCTCTTACTCTCCCATCAGGTTCATTTCATGTGACTATCACCTGGCTCAGCCATCTTTTTAAATCAACAGAAAAACTGAGAATTTGCCATGAATCCTGGAAACACCAAGAGAAACAAAATAAAAAGAGAGAGATGTAAAATACCTGTGGATGTCTGCATCTACATTGAACTTTTATTTATAGCTCATAATCAACTATTGAGACCTCAGAGTGAGGCTGGATAGAATGTGGGTTTAAACCTCATTATTCTTTTTTTTTTAACATTTTCTTATTGTAAAGGATTATTTTCTCAAGTATTAGCTATGTGTGTGTGTGTTTTCAGCCAAATTATGGGTTTTTTTGTTTTAATAAAAGCATACATAGGAGCTTAAAAAATAAAGTGGACCTCATGAAGTCAGAGAGATTGGTGGTTACCAGAGGCCATGAAAGGTGGCAGGGAGGAGAGTGATGAAGAAAGGTTGATTAATGGATACAAATAAACAGTTAAATAGAAGAAAGAAGACCTGGTACCTAATAGATCAGTAAGGTGACTATAGTTAGTATTCACTGACTATACATTTCAAAATAGGAGAGAATAATTCAATGTGTGTGTCTATTTTTTTTTAATCAGAAAGAGAAGCGTCTAAGGTGTTGGAGAGTCCAGTTACCCTGATTCAATTATGTGAATGTATCAAATTATCACATGTACCACAAAATGTGTGTACCAATAATAAAGAAAAATCAAATGAAACAATTCAATATCTTTAAAAAGCACACAAAAATTTAAAATGTAATTACAGCATATACCAATTAATAAATGACTTAAAAAACTAGCCTCTTCAGATTCACCATATAATTTTACATAAATCTTTCACTTGAATATTGAAAGCATATATCCATGTGCCCCAGATACATAACATACCTTCTTAAATGGTGGCACATCTAGCATAGGCCCCTTCAACATTGAAAACAATCTGCTATGAGACACTAGTCTTCTGTTCCCCCATCTGTTAAAAATCACCCACCAGGAGTGAGAGACTTAGCTGTCAGATGACTACATGTGGTACATAAGTGATATCCTCAAAAAGTGCCTAATAGGTTACCTTGTAAAAAATTCATTCATTCTCTTTTTAATGTATTTATTAGTTCACATATTTCACTACACTTTCCCAATTCCCTGCATCTATCCTCGCTTTGCTTTCAGTCATATCATCTAAAACTTTGGTATATTTTTCACAAAAATGTGAGGAATACAAGAAGCATAAACAGCAAGATGGCAGCTGGGGGAGGTTTTTCTACCCTCAGAAAGTATTGTTTATTAATTTACTGTAATTTAAAAAACACAGTTGAGCCATCAGACTGTCTTTCTTGACCTCTACAATTGAAGCAATTATGTGAATATTTGGAGATTAGTGACTGGCTTATTGGATCATATGGTCATATTAATGGTCCTAATAATGATCTAAGTTTGAGTTCAAAGTGTCCATTTATTCATTTGGCCATCACTATCCTTATTGGCCACTGTATTGACACCATAATGACACAATAAATACAGCATTGAGGAAAGCAGCACAGTTCCTGCCTCTATGGGCTCACATTCTAGAATAAATAGACATAAGCAAATAATGATGAATGTAATCATTTTCAGACAGGAAAATGCCATGCCATAGGAAGCCACAGTTGCCTTGGTGATGTTTACTTGAAGGCCACATGGATGAAACTGTGCATGAAGCCTATTGTTGTTTAAAGCAAGAAATGAAATCGAGTCCTGTACCTAAGCAGATTAATCAGCAGACTGTAACATTTGATTTAGGAGACTCTGAAGCCAGCAGCAATATCAAATCAATTTCCAAAGCTTATGTAATTTTTCTAAGTAACCATATTGTGTTTGTGTTTTGGTTGTTGTTAAGGCAGTTAAATCTGTTGTCTAAATATTATCTGAGGGACATTTTCCTCAGCTAAAAACCAATGAAATTGAATAAGTTGTGAAGAAATATGGCCAAGTTTTATGTAAGAAAGAGTGAGATTAGGCAGGACAGATGTCACAGAGCACAGCTTAGGAAGAACAAGCCCAGGTGAGCCCCAGGAAGAGGAAGGCAAGCATTGCCTGGAGTGAAAGAAGCTTCTGCAGTGAACACTACATTTTAACATTTCTGGACACAGCAGATTTGGGATATATAAAAATATCATATATAAATATATATATATATACACACACATATATATACATATATCCCAGATACATAGCTTTGCTTTTAATCTCCAATACCCATCTTCTAGTTTATCAACACCAGTGTTTCCCAGATGTAAAAATGTGCTTTAATGACTTATGTGCTTTCATGACTTCTGGGCAACCACTCAGATTCATTCCTTCACTGTAAGTCATTCGGCCATTTAATCATTCTTTCATTCAACACATAATCTTGACCATTAAATATTCACTGTGTTTAGTGCTGTGCAAAAAGCACTTCATAGGGTCCCTAACGTGGAGCTTGCCTACTGGTAGACAAATAAGATATGTTTGACAAGGAAGTTAAGTACTTGTATAGGTCCGTTAAAAAAAGAATAACTCAGATTTAGTGACTAAGATCAGCGTGAGTTGGAGTGGTCAAAAACAAAAGTGGAACCAGAGTGAAACTTAAGCAGAGTCTTGAAGGATGTGTAAGAAGACATAGTTGGATGAAGGAAAAAAAAAAGAGGAAATTCCATGGAGGGAGAGACATTTGCAGTGAAACTTGAGTCTGGTATAGCCAGGAAGCAGGGACATCAGCAATATGGTATATATTACCCGGAATATGTTAGATGTTTAGTGAAAGAATGAATTAATGCATATACATACACAGAAACTGGAAGGAAATTTGGAAAGGGAAATGGTTGGCAGTACAATTTTAATGAAGAAGCACTCATAAACAACATGATTGACAGAGAGCTATACTATAATAAAAAGGCCTGAAGAGGTTATTTCTCATTTGATCCAAAACAACCAGTTTTCATCTGCCATCAATTTTATTTGTGTCTGTCAAGGCCTTTGAGGAAATGGAAAAATCATATTATTTATCTAGTGAATATAAATATTAGGACAACATGTTTTAATTAAGGAATGTTGATCAGGCAATTGTGCTTTAAAAACATGTTTCTGATTATATGGAAGTTACAGGTTAATCAAGTAGTTTGGAAAATAATAAATTAGATAATTATGCAGGTTAAATCATATTGTCAGTCTCTCCCAGCCACACTAATGCATCACTTTTACTTCTGAAAATAATTTGTAGACTCAAACAAAATTCCTCAGTTTCATCCTTCATCTATGAGTGTGAGATAGCTGATGAAATTCATGTCCTCAATCTCTCTTCATTTTGCCCGACTATCTGTATGATTTAAGCACTTGCTTGTTTTTTTAAGTGGCTTAAGAATCTTCAGCACTCAAATAAAAATTATTAATCCATTAACTCTCAGACCTAAAGAGAATGAATGGCTTCATGAATCATAATTCAGTCTTCTAGTTTGGGGCACATAAAAAAAGCCAAACATTCAGTTGGCCTCTTCCATATCTAGTTGATTTGCTTTAGTGATTCATTTTTCATCTTCCTCACAATTAGACTCAAATTTCTGGGCTGACTTTCTAATTTTGAGTCTCTAAGGTTATAAATTCTGTAGCCATAGAACAAAAATGACATGGAAACACAAGGTAACACAATTGTATCTTTGAATGAAAACATATATATGTTGTCTGAACCCCGTTACCATTTTACGACTCTTACATAAAGAAATCACCGGATGTTTAAAAAATAGAATGCTGATGAATCTTTTGTTCTTCCCTAACCTTTATGTTTTTCTGCTGCAGTTTTATCTCAGTAAGAGTTATGGTCATAACTTACTTATTCAGAAGTATTATGCTTATTTTCCTCACAAAGATTTTGTTAACAGAAGGTTTCTTTACATAATATTTGGAAAAATTTGGATACTCTATGAAGAAGAATGCAGTAGAGGTATGAGTACAGAAAATAATCATGAGCAAATAAAGATGATGTGTGAAGAAATAAATAAAAAATTTTAAAAATTCACTGTATGCTGCATTGCAGTTAGCAAAGCATCAGAGAAGAATTTCTGTGGAGAAATTGTAAATATTATTTTAAGGGAAGGAAGTTCCGTATGACACAGTTGTTTTCTGTTAGATAAGGCCCAGCTGTTCTATCCAGTTCTTGGTCATAGCTAATGGAAAAAACTCATTCTGATCATTTTTTAAAATTCCTACTCTAAATATGTACTCACGAAAGTAAAGAAATATACTTTCCTGAAATAGAGGTCTGTGCAGACTTTTTATATTCATACTGGCAATTTAAAAAATGATGATCAATTGACTAAATGCCCAACAAAGACTTGGACATTGTTGATAAGGGTCTCTCTATATATACTGATTTCTCTCCTTAGAAGTTCATCTTTCAAATTATGCAAAATATATACTCTACAGCAGAAAAGCTAATACTAGTATTGTTTCTTTGTAAAATATGGCAAGCAAAATAAATAAAAATCCTTGTATTTCTAAATATTTCTTCATCTGGATATTTACAAGTGTTTATATTATACTTTTATTCTTATGGCCACACCGCACTACTTTTTTGTGTGTGTGAACTGAAGTGACTTTCATAATGTTATGAAAAGTTATTAAGGGGCAGAAACTGGAACAAAAACCTTGAGAAGACTCCCGTTTAAAAAATATTTTTCAGTATTTTTTAATACTGATTTTGTTCTGAAACCAATTGTTTAAAAATTCTGAATCAACTGAATGAAAACTGGGTAGAGTACAGACCCCTTTAACAGATCAAACAAGACATAACTCTTTAAAACAATTTTAAAGGCTGGGCACGGTGGCTCACGCCTGTAATCCCAGCACTTTGGAAGGCAGAGGTGGGTGGATCATGAGGTCAGCAATTTGAGACCAGCCTGACTAACATGGTGAAAACCCATCTCTACTAAAAATACAAAAATTAGCCGGGCGTGGTGGTGTGTGCCTGTAATCCCAGCTACTCAGGAAGCTGAGGCAGGAGAATCACTTGAACCCAGGAAGTGGAGGTTGCAGTGAGCTGAGATCACGCCACTGCACTCCAGCCTGGGCCACAGAGTGAGATTCCATTTAAAAAATAAAACAAAAAAACTTTTAAACTGTTTTCATTGACACATAATAATTGTACATATGTATGGAGTACAGTGTGTTTTGACACATGTATATATTGTGTAAAAATCAAATCAGGGCAATTTAGCATATCTATAAATTATGCATTTATAATTTCCTTGTGATGAGAACATTCAAAATTATCTCTTTTAGCTATTTTAAAATATACAATTACAGTATCATTATCCAGTCATCCTGCTGTGTGACAGAGCACTGGAACTTATCCCTCCTGCCTAACTGTAACTTTGCACCCATTGACAAGTCTCTCCCCATTCCCCTTCCCCTCTCCCCTCCTCAGCCTCTATTCTACTCTACTTCATGAGAACAGCTTCCTTAGATTCCACATATGAGTGAGATCATGTGACATTTGTCTTTCTGTGCCTGCTTTATTTCATTTAACATAATGTCCTCTAAGTTCATCCACGTTTCTGTAGATAACAGGGTTTTATTCATTTTTAATGGCTGAATGGTATCTCATTGTGTATATATACCATATCTTCTTTACTCATTCATCCATTGGTGGACAGAGACTTAGGTTGATTCCTTATCTTGACTATTATGAATAGTGTCACAATAAACATGGAGGTACAGGTATCTCTCACACTTATTGCCCTTCCTTTGGATCTATAGCCAGTAGTGAGATTGCTCGATCATATGGTAATTCTGTTTTTAATTTTTTGAGGGAAAAACTTCATCCTGTTTTCTATAATGGCTGTACTAATTTATATTCCCACTAACAGTTTCCTTTTCTCCACATCTCCACCAGCACTTGTTAATTTTGTCTTTTTGAGAATAGTCAATCTAATAGGTGTAAGATGGCATTTCATTGTGGTTTTCATTTGCATTTTGCTGATGATTAGTGATGTTGCACAATTTTTCATAAAACTCTTAACACATTTGTGTGTCTTCTTTTGAGAAATATCTTTCTGGGTCTTTGCTGATTTTTAAATTGGATTATTTGGGGTTTTTTGCTATTGAATTGATAATGCAGACATAAATCCATGCACTTATAGCCTACTGGTTTTCGACAAAAGTGCCAAGAACATACAATGGAGAAAGGACAGTGTATTCACTAAATTGTGCTGCAAAAAACTGGATATTCACACAGGTAGACCCCATCTCTCACCATATACAAAAATCAACTCATAATGGATTAAAGACTTAAATATAAGACGTGAAACAATAAAACTACCAGAAGAAAACACAGGGGAAATGCTACATGACATTGGTCTGGGGAAGGTTTTTTTGTATACAGACCCCAAAAGCACAGGCAACAAAAGCAAAAGGAGATAAATGGAGTTACATACATCAAAGTAAGATGTAGCCCTTTGACTGTTCTTTTTCAACGGCCTGACCAGATTCCATTTTCTTTTCACTTCCTGCAGTAACTTCATGGTTTAGACCAATATTGTTACTTTTACTTGATCTTTATAACCAGTAATTTTTCTCCTTCAGTTTTTCCAAAACTTTCTTTCCTCATATTCTTACCTTGCTGCAGCACTTTCAAAGATATCCATCCAACTTCTTGTAGCGGGGTCAAGTACAAATTGTTTCTACTTTTCTTAATGCTCTTACATTTAAAAATGTATTTTGCATTTTTTTCCATATCTTTGCTAAGACTATATATTGTAGCATAAACTTTAAGAGCATGAAAGATCTGTGTTTAAATTCCTATTCTTCCACAGGACAAATGGCTTAACATCTCAGAGCCTCTGCTGCTTATCTGTAAAATTGGAGATTATTAATACAAACAATATGTTGTGGGGATTCATGGAGATGATGCATATAAAGTCCTTAGGACAGAGGTTGGGACCTAAGAAGTTTTTCTCAAGTAGTAGCTTCTATATGCCCTCTAGTCTTCCCACCCCGCCCCAGCTGTTTTTAAAATCCTACTCATCTTTCAGAACAAGTTCATTTCCCACATTCTCTGTGACCCTTTATGTGATCAGTTTTTAGTGCCACTCATCTGGCTTGTACGTTGTCTTTCCCTGTGTGTAGTATCATCCCCCCAGTGAAATCACAAAGAACATGTCCTGTCCTTTAACACTGCATCTTGCACATTTTGTGTTGATTAATAGATTAAAGTGATACCTGTCATAACAGTTTTTCAGGGTTGTCCAAGCAGAGAATATGGATGACAACAGGCTGCCCAAACAGCTGTTACAGGATGAGGTTAAGTGCAGTGACCACAGGAGGTTTATACAAACTACCTCAGAAAATGGAGCACAGCAACAGAATGCTGGGCTCTCACCGTGTCTGGCAGATTGCAGTGCTGTACAGTAAGCAGAAATGGGACATCTCATTTTAAACAAAGACTTTGGGTAGATTATGAGGTTCAAGAGTAGAACTGTAGACAGAAACAAGCCTTACTTACAAATCGCAACCGCAGCTGCAAAGGAAAAGATGCGTCTTTATGTGAACTTATTGTAGGAAGGCATGCAGGTTACAAATCCGTCTTTAGCGACATTTACACCCCCAAGAGCTCTAGCATTAGTAATGTTATCATCCACTAGGATTATAATATAGTGTGCAATGATAGCCTGTTATGATCTGTCAGAAGTGGAAAGACTCAAGTTTTATTTTTAGAGCAGTCCAGTAAAAATGTTACACTCTCTGGGACCACTAGCCTGAGCAATATAGAAAAACCCATCTCTAGAAAAAATAAAAAAATTAACCCAGCATGTTGGTGCATGCCTATTGTCCCAGCTACTAGGGTGGCTGAACTGGAAGGATCACAAGCCAGGGAGGTTGAGGCTGCACTGAGCCATGAGCGTGCCACTGCACTCCAGCCTGGGTGACGGAGTGAGGCTCTGTCTCAAAAACAAAATTAAATATAAACGTTATCTCTACTTTTAAATTTATGTTAGCTTTTCTAAGCATTCTCTTTTTTTTTTTTTTTTTTTTTTTTTGAAAGGGGGGTGCTTTCCAGATTGAGGGAAACTTTCTTTGTATTTTCCCTCTTGTTCATTGTAGAATAAGTAGGGATGATTATTTATTTAGAAACTGCATTGTATGGTGGGAAAAAGCACCTTAATGCTGTAAGTTGGAGGGAATTGGATTCAAATCATAGCTTTGTCTCTTACTCTATATTCTTGGATAAGTAGTTTAACCTTAGTAAACCTCTCTGTGAATCCTCACAGGAAGGTTTCAATGCTACATGAAAAATGCTCAGAATTATGCCTAACCTATATGAGGTGCTCAAGAAAGGTAGCTATTATTATATGTGACTAATAAGAAATTAGTTAATTTTGCAGCCAGTCATATTGTTTAAAATGCTGGCACAAGTTACGATTTCCTGTAATTGTCTTAGAAACCACAGCTTTCTAAATAGGAATGGGTATGCTTTCAGGTCAAATGACTTATTTGTTCAACTTGCATCTATCTGATTCTGCATAAAATATTTGACTGTTCAGAACAGTCAGGAGGATAGAAGCTAATTTAATGAATAAATATGTTTTGGAATTTGGTTTTACAACAACAGAATCTGGCAAAAGCAAATAAATTGCTTTCTCTCTTTGGAATTAGGTGAGAATAACCCAATTTGAAGGATCAGGTTTTAATTACCTAATGAATGAATCCTGCTAGGAGTTCTGAATTTCATGTTTGGTCAAGATTGATGATGATGAAATCAGCAGAAAAAGCCCAGGCAAAGAGAAAAATAGTGAAAGCCTGAGATAAAGTATAAAGAAGGTCTATGAACAATATCACCCATGGACGGTGGTGTTACAAGTCATGGTTTATTTCTCTGAAAGGATATCTGAAAATTAAAAATCAATGAATCTTAGAATAAATACTGACTTTGAGTTATTCATAACATATTTCATTAGAAATCTTAGGTTGGAAGCAACAGAAACCAAATTTGTTCACTTCAACAGGCAAAAGGGGAATGTATTATAAGGATGCAGAGTGAGAGTGTCTCACTCTTGAACCTCAGTCCAAGAGTGCAGTCTGGCTCCTGGACCCACAAAAAGTTTGTCTTTCTCTCTCATTCTCTCTCTCTCTGTAGGTCAACTTCATCCTTTTACCCTTGGTTTTGGCAAATCATCTTCCTCAAGTACTCAGTTCACCCACTAAAAATGGCCATAGCTCCAGATTTTGCATCTTCTCTTACCAAGAGACCAGCCCTCACTGTAATAGAAACCTTCCAGTCCCAATTCCAAACTCTTAGTGAAGGAACCCCAAAAGGTTCACTGCATATACTGAACAGCTTATTATAGTTGGGAATCAAATAATAATGCCGAAATAAATGCTCATGACAGTGTCTTACAAAGAGTCATTCATTTTCAAGCATGTTACCCAATGGTCCAAAATCCACTGCTCATTGAGATACCACCAAGATTATCATTATCCATGACACAAAACTTTCCATTGATACCGTTTGGTATTGAATATTGTGTTATCAGGTACTTAAGGCAACTGAGTCATCATCTCGATGTCTTATTTATATAGAAAAGCATTCAGATTAAATTCAGAGGTAAGAAATATAAAATGTAGAGGGAGAGGAGGTGTATTCAAATGACTTTTATATCCCCAGCACCACCTGTCATTTCACTTTAGGTATCTTCGCTCCTCTGCAGAGCATTCTCAGCTTAATAGCTCTAAGCTACTCAGATGTGAACACAAAGGTGGATAAAACTCTGAATGAAAAAGATGAAGGATTCTTTGGTAGCTCTTACGAACTCAAAGAGCTGAGCCTAACAAGGAATTTGTTTTGTTAACTAGTAGATACATATATATTCTCTCCACTCCCGTCTTAGTCACTAGTTAATGTTTTTTGAATGCCTGTCAAAAATTTATATTCAAAGATGTAAACATGTGGACATAAGAGCTAGAGTTAACTTTTCAAATTGTGTCACAGTGATCTGATGAGACTAGAGATAGGAGAAACTTAGTAAAAAGAAATAATTCATTTTGTAAGAAAATAAAAATCTACAAGTTTCTTGTGGGAAATTTATGTTTGAAATGATACATAAGATCTACAATCTTTCAACTATTGAAAATACCTCCAAAAAGAAATGTGTCTGCAGACCTGCTATAATCCTTTTCTTATGTATATCCCTTAATAATAAAATTTAACAACCAAAAATCCACTTATTATTCTAATAATCCACTGACTTAGCAATCTTGGTGACATAATGTGGTGCAAAAATAAAATTTTCTCTTCCATTTTCAATGGGATACTTTATAGTTTTATTCAGATTGTTATCTAGTTCTAGTTTTCCACCTAACATTAAAGACACTTGACCTGTACTTCTTTTTAAGTTATTTTATTTTTAAATAATTGATAAATGATCTGTATTCCTTAATCATTTATTTTTAAAGTACAGTTTTGTGACCGATTGTTTTTAATAACTGTCTACAGACAGATCTATGGTTGGAATCTTCCTTTATCAAATAATACTTGGATACTACTAAAATTTTTAAATTCTTATTAACATTTATAGGTGAAGAAGTGGACAGAGATTAATAATTAGTTTAAGGATACCCAGCAAGGCAGAGGTGCGACCAGACCAAGTTAGATCTCTGAAGTTGTGACTCTATTTAGTAGTTTCATCAGACTAATAAAACGAGGTAAATTTACTTGCCTTCGATAATCAGCATCAAAATTAAACAATTTGCTGTTTAATCATATTATACAGTTTCTGTCTTAGTAACTGTCACTACCTATATTGTATATGTATTTATTAACTTTCTCTCTTTTCCACTAGAATAAAATTTATGCAAAGGCAAGCACCTGAGTGTCTTGTTTACCTATCTGTTGGTATGACAGGAATTCCTTCTTAAATGTAAGTTTATGGGAATTATGATGTCTTTACTGCCTTACAGAAAAAACAAAAATATATTAAAATCTTTGATGGGAGACAGGAAGTGGCTATAGAGAATGAAAAATATAAATTAAAAAATGAGAGAGAGAGAGTGAATCTTATGACCCAAGAAGATTTTCTCCATAAAAATTATCCAGTTGAAAGTTTTATCACAGCAGTTTGTAGCCACATAGATTTCTGCCTAAAGGTAAAGGTAGATTAACCAAATATGAACAACAGTTCAAGCAATAACTCAGATTAAAAGAGAAAGGAATAAATTGCAGACTTCATAAATGCTTTCAGTATGTCAAGGTCAGATAAGGACAAGAGTCTGAATAGAAATGATTTTCAAAGTCTGTGAATGGTTGTGATACTATGTGATTAGAGCACAAATGAGTCCACCTACTGTATTTTGGAAATGACAGGTCACGTTCTGACTAAACTGCAGAATTCCCAGATGATTTGGTAAATAAATCTCCTAAAGCCAGTGCAAAATCAAGCAACTAGAGTGGCAGGGGTTTCCCTTTGTGTTTGTAGCATTTACACTTGTTTGTGTTTGCAGTAATACAACAATGATGATGACTTAGATGGTGATCCTAATTCTCTCCTTCTAAGACCTTGTCAGTGGCTGATAGGTGGGGGAAGGAGTAACAAATGCTGCCTCAAATTTGACTTACCTAACTCATTTTCCTGTATGGCTCCAGAGAATGTGACCCTCTCAGAAATTCTCTCCTGCGACTCTCAGGCTTTATTCCTCCATTTCTTTCTACTCCAGGTTTCTTACTGTTTCTTGAACAATTCAACCTTTTCCTGCCTTGCTTTGTGCTTCCTAGTCCCATTGCCTGAGATGTTCTCTTTGCTGGGACCACTAGCTGGTTGATTCCATCTTGTCCTTCTGGTATCTGCTTAAATGTCACCTGGCTAGAGGAGCCTTCCTGACTCTGCTATGTAAGATAGACTACCCACTCCCTTCTCATCACTCTGTAACCTCTTCTCTTTGTTTGGTGTTTGTCTTAGCAATTGTCACACTATCTATATTGTATAAATATTTATTATCTTTCTGTCTTTTACACTAGAATAAAAGTTGTGCAAAGGCAAGCACCTGAGTGTCTTCTTTACCTATTTCCAGAGCCTATAACTGTGCCTGGCATACAGTCAATATCTTCCAAATAAATGAGTGATACTTGTGGCTTTGGCAAAATATACAGGTACGGACAACTTCAAGTTCTCTAGGAGCCCTCTGCAAAGTAAATGCTTGAATCATACAAAAACACACTCTATTCAAAGTAAAACATAAAGCATAATATTGATCCTGATTGGAAAGCCTATTATTGAGAGTTTAGCCACGATGAGTTATAATATTTTCATGAAATATTACATAAACTCGTTAAGTGAAGAAAATAAGAAAAACATAAAGAAGAACAAAATGAAAGGCAGGATATAGCACTGCACATATTAGTCTCACACACACATACACAAATGGTAACTATCAAAAAAAAGAAAAGTCTCAAGGGAAGTTACTCTGGAAAAAGAAACGTGAAAACTGTGAGTAACAAATGGGAATTTCCAGCCAAGCCAGTTATCACAATAAAAGTTCATTGTTATCCTTCTATCTGATCAAGCCCTGTTTGAAGTGGCTGACCCCTCTTAAGGAGGCCCTAGTTATTGGCGCCAGCCCCTTTGATTTAACCCATGATTGGGTGCTCAGATATATTGAATGGAAGCAGAAGGATTTTAGGAAAAAAAAAATCGTAAAGTCAAATTTCTTAACCTTTGTTTGAGAAGCAGCTATAAAGTTACTTTTCACACTGTATTCTGATGCTTTCCGGTTTTCATTTTCCGAAAAGATATTTTTTGATTTATGTATAATTTATCTCCCTCCTCTTCCTTCTCCTCCCTGCCTCCATCCTCTGCTCTCAGGTTGCATCCAATCAACAGTGTAGATTCCTCCACCTCCCTGCTCCTACCCACCACAGGGCCAGGGTACAGTAGCTTTTATTGAACTTTCTATGGGTTGGTTTTGAGAGGAATTCAGGGGAAGAATCAATGACAAGACTCTAAGAATTTACAGCTCGTGTGTGTGTGTGTGTGTGTGTGTGTGTCTTTGTGGGTGTGTGATATGGTTTGACTTTGTTCCCACCCAAATCTCATCTTGAATTGTAGCTCCCACAATTCCCAGGTGTCATAGAAGGGAGCTGGTGGGAGGTAATTGAATCATGGGGGTGGGCTTTCCCGTGCTGTTCTTATGATAGTGAATACGTCTCACAAGGTCTGATGGTTTTATAAAGGGGAGTTTCCCTGCACGAGCTCTCTTTCTCTTGCCCACCACCATGTGAGAAGTCCCTTTGCTTTTCCTTCATCTTCCGCCATGATTGTGAGGCCTCCCCAGCCACATGGAATTGTGAGTCCATTAAACCTCTTTCCTTTATAAATTACCTAGTCTCAGATATATCTTTATTAGCAGCATGAGAACTAATACAATGTGTGTGTGTGTGTGTGCGTGTGTTGGGGGTGGGGGTGTGTGTTTGGAGATGTATTGCAATGGAGGGAGTGATTGAGGGATAGATCCAATGGAGTATTTACCTCACCTCTAGGGGAATCACTTGGGATTTTTATCCACGGTTTATCACCACTGGCCCAGATACTAGATTGGCCTCATTGGCTAATTCAGTGTGGTTGTCCAAAACAGCCCAGTCAATGGAAGATATAAAATACCTCAAAGTTCTAGAATATGTATGAAGCGTCAGGAAAGGGAGGGACTCAGCCTCCCAAAAGCCTTGCCCCCAACCCTTAATCCAGTCAACCATTAAATACATCACCAAACCTGACAGTATCAGAAAATTCTAATGAATTATTCAGAATATTTATTTGTTTTCAGGTAAGACAAGCTCGGTTTCACAGACAGTATGGAAGCCTCAAAGGAACCCCCATAGTACTGTAGATCGCAGTTCTCACAACAGAGAGCAATATATCAATTACCAGCTGCGGCAATTCAGCACTGTGCTGTATCCTCAAATACTGCATGTACTCAGACCTGGCTTTCTTTGAAAGCAGAATCCAATATTGTCTCTGAGAGATGATTTAATAGAGAGTGTGAAGATGCTCTATTTCAAACTCAAATATCTTTTAAACTTTTAATGAAAGATATAAAGAAGTGGTAGATGGGAAATCTTAATTAAATTCTATGCAAAGAGAACAGAGTTTAGAGAGGCATTCACAGGCAAAGTCATAATGATCAGAAAAGAGATCTGATGGAATTTCTTTACTAGAGAATCTATTTGTCAACCTCAGGTCTCATATATGTATCTGCCTGACCTAACAAGGACCCAGATGAGATAGCTACACCTTAAGAAAATGGAAGAACTGACCAAGGAAAGGATTAAGTCACTGATTCAGTGTCCACAGAAACTTTATAGAACAAAACTACCATGAATAAAGAGAATTGACTCTGTGTGTGTGTGTGTGTGTGTGTGTGTGTGTATTTCCTTAAATCTTTTTCTTTGGTCAATCACAAGGATATGTAGTCATAATTATAAGGATGTGAGGCATGATATTGAGATATAAACAGGGACGATAGCAGCCTGGAAGCATTGCCTGGCAAGGTTGGGAAGACTTCCTGCTAAGGCTTGAAGGATGCCTTGCAGCTCAACCAAAAAAAGGAAAGGGCAGACGTGGGCTTAGTTATCACAAGGTTATAGATTTCTTTTTTTTTTTTTTTTTTTTTTTTTTTTTGAGACGGAGTCTTGCTCTGTCGCCCAGGCTGGAGTGCAGTGGCGCGATCTCGGCTCACTGCAAGCTCTGCCTCCTGGGTTCACGCCATTCTCCTGCCTCAGCCTCTCCGAGTAGCTGGGACTACAGGCGCCCGCCACCACGCCCGGCTAATTTTTTTTTTGTATTTTTAGTAGAGACGGGGTTTCACAGTGGTCTCGATCTCCTGACCTCGTGATCCGCCCGCCTCGGCCTCCCAAAGTACTGGGATTACAAGCGTGAGCCACCACGCCCGGCCGAAGGTTATAGATTTCACATCAAGATTTACTAACCATTTGACCTTGGGCGTATTGCTTAACCATTATGACTGTTTCCCTACTTGTAAAATGGAAGTGATAATGTGTATCTTTCAGTGTTGTTATAAAAATTCAATGAGGAGTTTGTAGGTTAATGGAGTAAATGTCTGGCTTATTAACTGGTTGGTTAATAGTAGAAGCGATATAAGTGGTTACTGATATTAACTAATAGGCTTGGGTTAAATGAGAACAGTATGCAGAAAGGCATAGTGGTGTGAAATGTAATGTACAGGTGATTTCACACAGCTGAGTGCAGAGAGTAATTGAGGGAGTGATGGGAGATATTGCAGGAAGAGAAGCATCATCCAGATGACAGAGACTAGGACTTAGCCTGTGACACTAAGCATGAGAGCTCTATCCTGTAGTGCAAAGAGAGCCCGTGAATAATTTGTTTGTTAATTACAATGGGATCATTCTTAGGCTTGCATTAAGCCTCATTCTGAAAATATATGGGTATATGAAAATATTCTACATTATTCTTTACCGTATCAGAAGCACTTTTCCTCCAATTAGTTCAAATTAGTGATGTTTTGCTTGGAATGTTTATATCCAAGCATTTACACATTGGTTTCTTTCAAAATTACTTTCTTTCCAGCTCTAAATGCTCTCAGGATTCCAGAAGATAAAATACAGTTAATGGCCTTTTCTGTTTTCTCCAAAAACATATTTTTAATTCTTGTTCATAATAGGGTGTATTAGTTTCCGACAGCTGCTGTACCAAGTTATCACAAATTGGGTGGCTCAAAACAAGACAAATTCGGCTGGGCGCGGTGGCTCACGCCTGTAATCCCAGCACTTTGGGAGGCCGAGGTGGGCGGATCATGAGGTCAGGAGATCGAGACCATCCTGGCTAACACGGTGAAACCCCATCTCTACTAAAAATACAAAAAATTAGCTGGGTGTGGTGGCAGGCGCCTGTAGTCCCAGCTACTCGGGAGGCTGAGGCAGGAGAATGGCGTGAACCTGGGAGGCAGAGCTTGCAGTGAGCTGAGATCGCGCCACTGCACTCCAGCCTGGGTGACAGAGCGAGACTCCGTCTCAAAAAAAAACAGGACAAATTCTATTCTCCTGCAGTTCTAGAGGCCAGAAGTCTGAAATAAAGGGCTGTTTGCTTCTGGAGGCGCTGAAGGAGAATCTAAGTCCCTACCTGCCGGTGACTTTGGGTAATCCTTGCCTTTCCTTGGCTTTGTATCACTTTAATCTCTAGCTCAGTCCTCACAGAACCTTCTTTCCCATGTGTCTCTGTGTCGATTCTTCTCCGTTCTCCTATAAAGACACCAGTCATTGTATTTAGAGCCCACGCTAATTCAGTATGACCTCATTCTGAGATCCTTAATTTATGGACTTCAGCAAAGACCTTCTGTCTAAGTAAAGTCATGTTCACAGATGTCAGGGATTAGGACTCGGACATATCATTTTGGGGGACAATATTCAACCTACATAGAAAATTAATTGAAACATGATTAAGAATCTCTTTTTACATGTTTCTGTTATCCTGCTGTATGTCTGCTGTATGTCTCTGCTCTGTGAAAAGGCCAAAGGCAAGGAATGTGCCAGAAGATGGTGTTTGTTGAACAGCCCTTGGTCTCACTCCCTTTGCACAGAGGCCTTGGCTTTATTATGTGCCACAAGGGAAAAGACTAGCTTCACCTGAGAAAGGATGTTGGTGGTTACTTCTATGCAAGATATAGCAAGAGAAACACATCCTTTACAAATCCTGGACCAATTTGAGAACAGCTGCACTCTCACGATGTTGGTTTTTTGTTTCGTTTTGTTTTTTTCTATAATGTTTTTGGAAATCCATCTTTAAATTTAGCCATTTTCTCTCATACCATTTGCTTTTTGTCTGGAAATGGGAACTCCAATTTCTGCTACTGAAGGTTTCCAGTATTTCCTCTTTAACAACATTTCATGTGCGAATTAAATTATTGTGCATTTTCTTCTTTCCTCTGTTTTTCTTTCATCGTTTTTTTGGAATGTATAAGGTAGAGTTATTATTTTTACACTGGTAAAGGATGGTGATGGCAACAACCGTTGGCCATTCAGATGATTCACTATTGCAGGATTAACGTTCATTTTGAAGCTTCAAGATGTTTTAAGTATGGACTGAGCACCCTGCCCCATCCTCCCAAGTGGAAGAGACAAACCAACAAAAACTTAGTTGGCTGCTGACAGGGTTCACTCCAGTTTCTCAGTTGTCTACTTTAAGCTCCCCACACCTTCCATTTCTAGATTTTTTTCTTCATTCTATGAATACCATTTGGCTGTGTTGTTCAGTTTTACACTTAATTTCACTGTTTTATTCTATTGATCTATATTGTAAGTAAAATTTGTATCCTTTCTCATAAGCTCTTAAACTTCTGAAGAACAGAAACGGCATTGCTCTTTCAACTAATTTTATTCTTGCTACCCTCTGTAGTAGCTATTCACCAAGCTTTTATTGAACCCATTGAAGTTAAAGATCCAAATTTATTTGAAATTTTCTCATCAGTCTTATTCCCAAATAAAGCACTGACCTCTGTGTTATTAGAATGCCATTTTATAACATCTGCTAATTAGGAGCAGGCCTTTCCTTTATGAATTCTACTCAACTAATAAACAGCAGGAAGAGTAGAGTTGGCCAGGAGAAGAGGAAATAAATGGGATGTAAATGAGTAAACACTCAATGCTGGGAAAGTCAGATAAGAGAAAAAAATTAAGGACTGAGAGAATGTATGAGATTAGAGGAGAAATTCCATTACTTAGTAGAGAAAGTCAGCTGTGTTCACCCTATACTGAAGCAATGTGTTAATAATTCAAGAATTTGAAATTTTCAAGATGCTTTTTAACCACAAAGAACTTGGATCCCCTAATCTTAATTTCCAAGCATATTCTCAGTATTGGACATTTTCACATTAATCTCTTTTTGATCTTCCAAACTCAGCATGTCACAAACTGAAATAATCTTCCCTTTCAATGCAGCCCCTCCTGATGAGGTTGTTAAAGGTACTCTGTATTTTCTTAGCCTCCCATGCTTTCAATCGTGGAATTTCCCTGAGCTGTTCTCTCTCTTTCTCTGCCAAACTAGTGAAGAGTCATTAGCTGTCATTTATTGACCTTCAGATCTTATGTCACTAGAATTTTCTGTAAGTCATTTTGTTAATTAATTCTTATGATAACCCTATGTAGTACATACTGATATCCCCAGAGAAGTTATGAAACTCACCCAGAGCATAAATGGTGCTGTAAATGTAGCAAAGTGCCTTTGAGAGAATGAATATTGTGGGACGCGTCAGCATTTATCACACCTCCAGTGCCTTGCCAGCCCCCCTGTGCCATTTACCAAAACATGCTTTGTCAGCAAATCATTATCTAAAACTGAAGGGTTGAAAAACAGTGCACTGAAACTCATTATTTTATTTACTACGAATGAGACCACTATTTATGCTTACATAGTGGCAGTGTTCCATTGGAAAAATTCTCTGTGACTCGGTATCAGGAATGGCTGTATTCTGAGCAACCAGCTGGATCTTATTTAATGGATATCATGAACCCTATTGCTCATAATGTTTCTTCCTGTTTTATCTGTGGGAATCTCAGTACTACCCTTTGACCTGAATCTAACAGTTGAATTGTACCTCATAGTGCACCTTCTGAGGTTCCCTTGACCACCCTCTTATTTTTCTCTTCGCTGTCCCCCACTTAAGCCATAGCTCTCTCCTTTTCTGAATTTGAATGGAAGACCTCACTGCACAGATTGGATTTAGCTTTGTGAGTGGCTGCAGAGGAGCCAGAGGCATGCTGAAAGTGCCGGGAAAAGAGCTCCCCTTAGGTGAGCCATGACGCAGGTGACTAGAGGAAGCCAGGCCAAGATGCCGTCTCACTGCTGTCTTCTGCGGACCTCTCCAGGAAGTGTTTTCCCTGGGAGTCCTTCCCTAGAAGCCCAGCATCACAGTGAGTAGACAGCCTTCAGAGAGACCTGCTCAGTTTCTTGGTGACTCACTTTGACACAGTAGCCAGTGCAGTGATGTGTCATATCACATTCTTTGCTTGTTTCTGTGTCTGATTTCTCCTTGATTCCTCAGTCTCCTTGCTTCGGGCTTATATCTGTGAAATAAAATGTTAGCACCTTGATCCATGCTTCAGGCTCTGCTTCCTGGAGGACTTGGACTAAGACAAATGTAAGAGTGTTTGTTACAGGCATAAATCAGCACTTCTTGCTACTTTTTGGTTAGTGGCTTGGTATTAAGGGTAGTAGTGACCACCTTTTTTGATCACAGAACTGGAACTACATTGCTAAGAGTTTGTATTTGGCAGAAACTTTCCTTAGGATGTCTTTCTCAAGAGAAAACTGACAGTAAGTGTAATTCCAATGTTATCCCCCAAACTCCGACATTTAGACCCCTTACTTCTCGTTGGTACTGTAGGAATGCCAGAAAGCACAAAAGAGCAACTGCCTGTAGCCTGCTGTTAATACAGTTGAAATAATTTGTCAAACTTGCACTATGAAAGCAGATTTTTTTTCAGCTGGTAGAAACTAGAAGAGGTGCCATAAAATCAGAAAAAAGCTGTGAAATGCACTTTAAGTTAATACGAAACTGTGTTGTTCTATTGACATAGCACTCTGAAAAACAAGCAGTGTTGTCTTTTGAAGGATAATAAAACTGCAATGAGGATTTCTTTGTGGCATGGGGGAGAGGAGGGGTAGGTTAATTTTATTATTACTATGTTGTTGCAAAATAAAAGAGACACTTCTCTGTGACTTCAGTGAGAAATAAATCCTAAAACAGAATGTTAGTGACTTTGATGGTATTTCCATCTTAGCCATCCTAACCATAAACTAGTTGCAGCTTTATGTGTATCATAAGCTCCCTTTTTGCCCCAAATTCACTTTCCTTGTAGTTTTTCTAATTATTTTCTTCCATAATAAGTTAACAAGACATCTCTTTCATAAACAAATGTGTGTGTTTGACATGAGAAATGCTTTATTTCCATCTCAGAGGACTCTTTTTGGTCAAAGAAGAATAAGGCTTTGTACTGAGTCTTCTTCCAAAGACTATTTTAATTTTATTACTTTTTTAATATTCAAAAACAAGTCATGGCAGGGGAATAATCAGCTCATTTTTAAGTGAGGCCAATTTTTCTTCTTATTTCTCATTCACTCTTATGAAAACTCAGTCAGAAATTGAAAAGAAAAAAGTTAGAGACTATCTACAAAGCAACATAGAGCAGCCACAGCATGGAAAAACCCAGCATTATTTTTTTTCAAGTTTCAAATCCTGCCACACACAAAAAAAACATTGTATGGAGTTCTATTTTCGTGAATTATAAGTCTTTTGGATGCACCATGAAATCTAATATAAGCTGGTAAAGAGAATTCACCTTGACCTTGTCTCCTAAGGTACCATTTTGAAGAGAGACTGCTGAGTTTAGTGAAGAAATGATGGGATGGGGAGCTCTGTTCATGCCTGAGGGCATTTGGAGCAAAGAGAACCTGAAAGAGTTGTTAGTTCTGACTCCATGACCCTGTGATTAGACTTTGCTTCAGACCTACGCATTGAAACCTTGAGAAACATGGTTATGAGACTGGCTTTGGAATGAAAGATGTGGTTGCGACCCCAGCCACATGAGAACCCTGGGACATGTCACATCATAAATCTGCCTAAGTGTCAATTTTCTCAGCTGTTAAAAAACAAAAATATTCGGCCGGGTGCTGTGGCTCACGCCTGTAATCCCAGCACTTTGGGAGGCCGAGGTGGGTGGATCACAAGGTCAGGAGTTCAAGACCAGCCTGGCCAATATGGTGAAACCCCGTCTCTACTAAAAATAGAAAAAATTAGCCAGGTGTGGTGGCTCATGCCTGTAGTCCCAGCTACTTGGGAGGCTGAGGCAGAAAAATCACTTGAACCCGGGAGGCAGAGGTTGCAGTGAGCCGAGATCGTGGCACTGGACTTCATCCTGGGCGACAGAGAGAGACTCCGTCTAAAAAAAAAAAAAAAAAAGTTCACATCTAACTCATGATGTACTTGCAGATGGACGAGATGACTTTAGTATAGCTGATAGGCCATCGTAAGTTCATAGGATGGTGGTGGGTATTTTTTTTGTCTTATTTTTTTATCAGTGTAATTTCAGCACCTAATATGTAGCATGACTTCAAGATGTATTTATCAAATATTTTAAAGACTTAAGATTACCCTTGACCGACCCATGTGCCAGGCAATCTTCTATTATTATTGAGAATATTCAAGCACTATTTTGTTCAGGATTTGATTAGTTTCTTTTTTTTTAATTTTTTATTATTATACTTTAGGTTTTAGGGTACATGTGCACAATGTGCAGGTTTGTTACATGTGTATCCATGTGCCATGTTGTTTTGCTGCACCCATTAACTCGTCATTTAGCATTAGGTATATCTCCTAATGCTGTCCCTCCCCCCTCCCCCCACCCCACAACAGTCCCCGGAGTGTGATGTTCCCCTTCCTGTGTCCATGAGTTGTCGTTGTTCAATTCCCACCTATGAGTGAGAACATGCGGTGTTTGGTTTTTTGTCCTTGCGATAGTTTACTGAGAATGATGTTTTCCAGTTTCATCCATGTCCCTACAAAGGACATGAACTCATCGTTTTTTATGGCTGCATAGTATTCCATGGTGTATATGTCCACATTTTCTTAATCCAGTCTATCGTTGTTGGACATTTGGGTTGGTTCCAAGTCTTTGCTATTGTGAATAGTGCCGCAATAAACATACGTGTGCATGTGTCTTTATAGCAGCATGATTTATAGTCCTTTGGATATATACCCAGTAATGGGATGGCTGGGTCAAATGGCATTTCTAGTTCTAGATCCCTGAGGAATCGCCACACTGACTTCCTCAATGGTTAAACTAGTTTACAGTCCCACCAAGAGTGTAAAAGTGTTCCTATTTCTCCACATCCTCTCCAGCACCTGTTGTTTCCTGATTTTTTAATGATGGCCATTCTAACTGGTGTGAGATGGTATCTCACTGTGGTTTTGATTTGCATTTCTCTGATGGCCAGTGATGATGAGCATTTCTTCATGTGTTTTTTTGGCTGCATAAATGTCTTCTTTTGAGAAGTGTTTATGTCCTTCGCCCACTTTTTGATGGGGTTATTTGTTTTTTTCTTGTAAATTTGTTTGAGTTCATTGTAGATTCTGGATATTAGCCCTTTGTTAGATGAGTAGGTTGCAAAAATTTTCTCCCATTCTGTAGGTTGCCTGTTGACTCTGATGGTAGTTTCTTTTGCTGTGCAGAAGCTCTTTAGTTCAATGAGATCCCATTTGTCAATGTTGGCTTTTGTTGCCATTGCTTTTGGTGTTTTAGACATGAAGTCCTTGACCACGCCTATGTCCTGAATGGTTTCCCTAGGTTTTCTTGTAGGATTTTAATGGTTTTAGGTCTAACATTTAAGTCTTTAATCCATCTTGAATTAATTTTTGTATAAGGTGAAAGGAAGGGATCCAGTTTCAGCTTTCTACATATGGCTAGCCAGTTTTCCCAGCACCATTTATTAAATAGGGAATCCTTTCCCCATTTCTTGTTTTTGTCAGGTTTGTCAAAGATCAGATAGTCGTAGATATGCGGCTTCATTTCTGAGGACTCTGTTCTGTTCCATTGATCTACGTCTCTGTTGTGGTACCAGTACCATGCTGTTTTGGTTACTGTAGCCTTGTAGTATAGTTTGAAGTCAGGTAGCGTGATGCCTCCAGCTTTGTTCTTTTGGCTTAGGATTGACTTGGCGATGCGGGCTCTTTTTTGGTTCCATATGAACTTTAAAGTAGTTTTTTCCAATTCTGTGAAGAAAGTCATTGGTAGCTTGATGGGGATGGCATTGAATCTATAAATTACCTTGGGTGGTATGGCCATTTTCACAATATTGATTCTTCCAACCCATGAGCATGGAATGTTCTTCCATTTGTTTGTATCCTCTTTTATTTCATTGAGCAGTGGTTTGTAGTTCTCCTTGAAGAGGTCCTTCACATCCCTTGTAAGTTGGATTCCTAGGTATTTTATTCTCTTTGAAGCAATTGTGAATGGGAGTTCACTCATGATTTGGTTCTCTGTTTGTCTGTGATTGGTGTACAAGAATGCTTGTGATTTTTGTACATTGATTTTGTATCCTGAGACTTTGCTGAAGTTGCTAATCAGCTTAAGGAGATTTTGGGCTGAGACAATGGGGTTTTCTAGATATACAATCATGTCATCTGCAAACAGGGACAATTTGACTTCCTCTTTTCCTAATTGAATACCCTTTATTTCGATTTGATTAGTTTCTTAGGGATGAGCAAAGAGGGCAGTTTTAAAGCTCCTTCAGAGCTAGCTCAAAGTCACTGCTAGCAATAAAAAGAAGGCTAAAAAAAAAAAGTGGGACACGGATCCTCTTTATTCTCCTGGACATTAAAACATGCGTCGACTTGTATTCTCCAGTGTCTCACATTAAAGTTTAGCTGATAAGAGAATTTAGCTAATAAGAGAGTTCCAGTGCTAAAGCACTATTTGGACGTTACTCATCTCAACCACATCTGTGTTGTACCAACTGATGGCCCTCTCAGAAACACCACCCTCAGTTTTTGGATATCGGTAGTGTTCAGCTCTGTCAACGGGGCTTAGGAAGGGACTCTAGCCCCTGCGAACATCTGGAGAATCTGGACACCATCTCCATTAACCTGATCCAGCAGATGTTCCCACCACACATATCTATTTCAAGATCTGCATTGAGAGAGGGACCATCTTTCAACTGCTCCAAGTTATGGTCCATTTCCCACCAATTAGTAAAAGAAAGTGTCTGTCTTCATGAATCCTGAAGTATACATACTCGGTGGTCTGTGATATCGTTTGGATATATATCCCATCCAAATCTCAAGCTGAAGTGTGATTCCCAATGTAGGAGGTGGAACCTGGTAGGAGGCGATTGGATCATGGAGACAGATCCTTCATGAGTGGCTTAGCACCATCCCTTTTGTGACGAGTGAGTTCTTGGTCAGTTAGTTCACGTGAGATCTGGTTGTCTAAAAGAGTCCGTACCTCCTCCCTCTCTCTCTCTTGCCCCTGCTCTTGCCTTTTCATGACTGTAAACTCCCCGAGACCTGACCAGAAGCTGAGCACATCTTGGTGCCATGTCTGTGCAGCCTGCAGAGCCACAAGCCGTTAAACATCTTTGCTTTATAAATTACCCAGTCTCAGGTATTTCTTTTTTTTTTTTTTTTTTTTTATTTATTTTTTTTTTTTATTATACTTTAGGGTTTTAGGGAACATGTGCACAATGTGCAGGTTTGTTACATATGTATCCATGTGCCATGTTGATTTCCTGCACCCATTAATTCGTCATTTAGCATTAGGTGTATCTCCTAATGCTGTCCCTCCCCCCTCCCCCCACCCCACAACAGTCCCTGGAGCGTGATGTTCCCCTTCCTGTGTCCATGAGTTCTCATTGTTCAATTCCCACCTATGAGTGAGAACATGCGGTGTTTGGTTTTTTGTCCTTGCGATAGTTTACTGAGAATGATGTTTTCCAGTTTCATCCATGTCCCTACAAAGGACACGAACTCATCATTTTTTATGGCTGCATAGTATTCCATGGTGTATATGTGCCACATTTTCTTAATCCAGTCTATCGTTGTTGGACATTTGGGTTGGTTCCAACTCTTTGCTATTGTGAATAGTGCCGCAATAAACATACGTGTGCATGTGTCTTTATAGCAGCATGATTTATAGTCCTTTGGGTATATACCCAGTAATGGGATGGCTGGGTCAAATGGTATTTCTAGTTCGAGATCCCTGAGGAATCGCCACACTGACTTCCACAATGGTTGAACTAGTTTACAGTCCCACCAACAGTGTAAAAGTGTTCCTATTTCTCCACATCCTCTCCAGCACCTGTTGTTTCCTGATTTTTTAATGATGGCCATTCTAACTGGTGTGAGATGGTATCTCACTGTGGTTTTGATTTGCATTTCTCTGATGGCCAGTGATGAGGAGCATTTCTTCATGTGTTTTTTGGCTGCATAAATGTCTTCTTTTGAGAAGTGTCTGTTCATGTCCTCTGCCCACTTTTTGATGGGGTTGTTTGTTTTTTTCTTGTAAATTTGTTTGAGTTCATTGTAGATTCTGGATATTAGCCCTTTGTCAGATGAGTAGGTTGCAAAAATTTTCTCCCATTCTGTAGGTTGCCTGTTCACTCTGATGATAGTTTCTTTTGCTGTGCAGAAGCTCTTTAGTTTAATGAGATCCCATTTGTCGATTTTGGCTTTTGTTGCCATTGCTTTTGGTGTTTTAGACATGAAGTCCTTGCCCACGCCTATGTCCTGAATGGTATTGCCTAGGTTTTCTTGTAGGATTTTAATGGTTTTAGGTCTAACATATAAGTCTTTAATCCATCTTGAATTAATTTTTGTATAAGGTGTAAGGAAGGGATCCAGTTGCAGCTTTCTACATATGGCTAGCCAGTTTTCCCAGCACCATTTATTAAATAGGGAATCCTTTCCCCATTTCTTGTTTTTGTCAGGTTTGTCAAAGATCAGATAGTTGTAGCTATGCGGCATCATTTCTGAGGGCTGTGTTCTGTTCCATTGATCTATGTCTCTGTTGTGGTACCAGTACCATGCTGTTTTGGTTACTGTAGCCTTGTAGTATAGTTTAAAGTCAGGTAGCGTGATGCCTCCAGCTTTGTTCTTTTGGCTTAGGATTGACTTGGCGATGCGGGCTCTTTTTTGGTTCCATATGAACTTTAAAGTAGTTTTTTCCAATTCTGTGAAGAAAGTCATTGGTAGCTTGATGGGGATGGCATTGAATCTATAAATTACCTTGGGCAGTATGGCCATTTTCACGATATTGATTCTTCCAACCCATGAGCATGGAATGTTCTTCCATTTGTTTGTATCCTCTTTTATTTCATTGAGCAGTGGTTTGTAGTTCTCCTTGAAGAGGTCCTTCACATCCCTTGTAAGTTGGATTCCTAGGTATTTTATTCTCTTTGAAGCAATTGTGAATGGGAGTACACTCATGATTTGGCTCTCTGTTTGTCTGTTATTGGTGTACAAGAATGCTTGTGATTTTTGTACATTAATTTTGTATCCTGAGACTTTGCTGAAGTTGCTAATCAGCTTAAGGAGATTTTGGGCTGAGACAATGGGGTTTTCTAGATATACAATCATGTCATCTGCAAACAGGGACAATTTGACTTCCTCTTTTCCTAATTGAATACCCTTTATTTCCTTCTCCTGCCTGATTGCTCTGGCCAGAACTTCCAGCACTATGTTGAATAGTAGCGGTGAGAGAGGGCATCCCTGTCTTGTGCCAGTTTTCAGAGGGAATGCTTCCAGTTTTTGCCCATTCAGTATGATATTGGCTGTGGGTTTGTTGTAGATAGCTCTTATTATTTTGAGATACGTCCCATCAATACCTAATTTATTGAGAGTTTTTAGCATGAAAGGTTGTTGAATTTTGTCAAAGGCCTTTTCTGCATCTATTGAGATAATCATGTGGTTTTTGTCTTTGGTTCTGTTTATATGCTGGATTACATTTATTGATTTGCGTATGTTGAACCAGCCTTGCATCCCAGGGATGAAGCCCACTTGATCATGGTGGATAAGCTTTTTGATGTGCTGCTGGATTCGGTTGGCCAGTATTTTATTGAGGATTTTTGCATCAATGTTCATCAAGGATATTGGTCTGAAATTCTCTTTTTTGGTTATGTCTCTGCCAGGTTTTGGTATCAGGACGATGCTGGCTTCGTAAAATGTGTTAGGGAGGATTCCCTCTTTTTCTATCGATTGGAATAGTTTCAGAAGGAATGGTACCAGTTCCTCCTTGTACCTCTGGTAGAATTCAGCTGTGAATCCATCAGGTCCTGGACTCTTTTTGGTTGGTAAGCTATTGATTATTGCCACAATTTCAGAACCTGTTATTGGTCTATTCAGAGATTCAACTTCTTCCTGGTTTAGTCTTGGGAGGGTGTATTTGTCGAGGAATTTATCCATTTCTTCCAGATTTTCTAGTTTATTTGCATAGAGGTGTTTGTAGTATTCTCTGATGGTAGATTGTATTTCTGTGGGATCAGTGGTGATATCCCCTTTTTCGTTTTTTATTGCATCTATTTGATTCTTCTCTCTTTTCTTCTTTATTAGTCTTGCTAGCGGTCCATCAATTTTGTTGATCTTTTCAAAAAACCAGCTCCTAGATTTATTAATTTTTTGAAGGGTTTTTTGTGTCTCTATTTCCTTCAGTTCTGCTCTGATTTTAGTTATTTCTAGCCTTCTGCTAGCTTTTGAATGTGTTTGCTCTTGCTTTTCTAGTTCTTTTAATTGTGATGTTAGGGTGTCAATTTTGGATCTTTCCTGCTTTCTCTTGTGGGCATTTAGTGCTATAAATTTCCCTCTACACACTGCTTTGAACGTGTCCCAGAGATTCTGGTATGTTGTGTCTTTGTTCTCGTTGGTTTCAAAGAACATCTTTATTTCTGCCTTCATTTCATTATGTACCCAATAGTCATTCAGGAGCAGGTTGTTCAGTTTCCATGTAGTTGAGCGGTTTTGACTGAGTTTCTTAATCCTGAGTTCTAGTTTGATTGCACTGTGGTCTGAGAGACAGTTTGTTATAATCTCTGTTCTTTTACATTTGCTGAGAAGAGCTTTACTTCCAACTATGTGGTCAATTTTGGAATAGGTGTGGTGTGGTGCTGAAAAAAATGTATATTCTGTTGATTTGGGGTGGAGAGTTCTGTAGATGTCTATTAGGTCCACTTTATGTAGAGCTGAGTTCAATTCCTGGATATCCTTGTTAACTTTCTGTCTCGTTGATCTGTCTAATGCTGACAGTGGGGTGTTAAAATCTCCCATTATTATTGTGTGGGAGTTTAAGTCCCTTTGTAGGTCACTGAGGACTTGCTTTATGAATCTGGGTGCTCCTGTGTTGGGTGCATATATATTTAGGATAGTTAGCTCTTCTTGTTGAATTGATCCCTTTACCATTATGTAATGGCCTTCCTTGTCTCTTTTGATCTTTGTTGGTTTAAAGTCTATTTTATCAGAGACTAGGATTGCAACCCCTGCCTTTTTTTGTTTTCCAGTTGCTTGATAGATCTTCCTCCATCCCTTTATTTTGAGTCTATGTGTGTCTCTGCACGTGAGATGGGTTTCCTGAATACAGCACACTGATGGGTCCTGACTCCTTATCCAGTTTGCCAGTCTGTGTCTTTTGATTGGAGCATTTAGCCCATTTACATTTAACGTGAATATTGTTATGTGTGAATCTGATCCTGTCATTATGATGTTAGTTGGTTATTTTGCTCGTTAGTTGCTATAGTTTCTTCCTAGCCTCGATGGTCTTTACAATTTGGCATGTTTTTGCAGGGGCTGGTACCGGTTGTTCCTTTCCATGTTTAGTGCTTCCTTCAGGAGCTCTTTTAGGGCAGGCCTGGTGGTGACAAAATCACTCAGCGTTTGCCTGTCTGTAAAGTATTTTATTTCTCCTTCACTTATGAAGCTTAGTTTGGCGGGATAGGAAATTCTGGGTTGAAAATTCTTTTCTTTAAGAATGTTGAATATCGGCCCCCACTCTCTTCTGGCTTGTAGAGTTTCTGCTGAGAGATCAGCTGTTAGTCTGATGGGCTTCCCTTTGTGGGTAACCCGACCTTTCTCTCTGGCTGCCCTTAACATTTTTTCCTTCATTTCCACTTTGGTGAATCTGACAATTATGTGTCTTGGAGTTGCCCTTCTCGAGGAGTATCTTTGTGGCGTTCTCTGTATTTCCTGAATCTGAATGCTGGCCTGCCTTGCTAGATTGGGGAAGTTCTCCTGGATAATATCTTGCAGAGTGTTTTCCAACTTGGTTCCATTCTCCCCATCATTTTCAGGTACACCAATCAGACGTAGGTTTGGTCTTTTCACATAGTCCCAAATTTCTTGGAGGCTTTGTTCATTTCTTTTTATTCTTTTTTCTCTAAACTTCCCTTCTCTCTTCATTTCATTCATTTCATCTTCTATCAGCGATACCCTTTCTTCCAGTTGATCGCATCTGCTACTGAGGCTTCTGCATTCTTCGCGTAGTTCTCGAAACTTGGCTTTCAGCTCCATCATCTCCTTTAAGCCCTTCTCTCCATTGGTTATTCTAGTTATCCATTCTTCTAATTTTTTTTCAAAGTTTTTAACTTCTTTGCTATTGTTTTGAATTTCCTCTCGTAGCTCAGAGTAGTTTGATCGTCTGAAGCCTTCTTCTCTCAACTCATCAAAGTCATCCTCCATCCAGCTTTGTTCCATTGCTGGTGAGGAACTGCGTTCCTTTGGAGGAGGAGAGGTGCTCTGTTTTTTAGAGTTTCCAGTTTTTTTGGTCTGTTTTTTCCCCATCTTTGTGGTTTTGTCTACTTTTTGTCTTCGATGATGGTGATGTACAGATGGGTTTTTGGTGTGGATGTCCTTTCTGTTTGTTAATTTTCCTTCTACCAGACAAGACCCTCAGCTGCAGGTCTGTTGGAGTTTACTAGAGGTCCACTCCAGACCCTGTTTGGCTGGGTGTCAGCACCGGTGGCTGCAGAACAGCGGATTTTCGTGAGACCACAAATTCAGCTGTCTGATAGTTCCTCTGAAAGTTTTGTCTCAGAGGAGTACCCGGTTGAATGAGGTGTCAGTCTGTCCCTACTGGGGGGGTGCCTCCCAGTTAGGCTGCTCAGGGGTGAGGGACCCACTTTAGGAGGCAGTCTGTCCGTTCTCAGATCACCAGCTGCATGCTGGGAGAACCACTACTCTCTTCAAAGCTGTCAGTCAGACAGGGACATTTAAGGCTGTGGAGGTTCTCGCTGAGTTTTTGGTTGTCTGTGCCCTGCCCCCAGAGGTGGAGCCTACAGAGGCAGGCGGGCCTCCTTGAGCTGTGGTGGGCTCCACCCAGTTCGAGCTTCCTGGCTGCTTTGTTTACCTAAGCAAGCCTGGGCAATGGCGGGCGCCCCTCCCCCAGCCTCGTTGCCGCCTTGCAGCGTGATCTCAGACTGCTGTGCTAGCAATCAGCAAGACTCTGTGGGCATAGGACCCTCCGAGCCAGGTGCGGGACACAATCTCCTAGTGTGCCATTTTCCAGGCCCGTTGGAAAAGCGCAGTATTAGGACGGGACTGACCCGATATTCCAGGTGCCGTCTGTTTTCCCTTTCTTTGACTAGGAAAGGGAACTCCCTGACCCCTTGCGCTTCCCGAGTGAGGCAATGCCTCGCCCTGCTTCGGCTCGCGCACAGTGCGCTTCACCGACTGTCCTGAACCCACTGTTAGGCACTCCCTAGTGAGATGAAACCGGTACCTCAAGCAGAAATGCAGAAATCACCCGTCTTCTGTGTCGCTGGGGCTGGGAGCTGGAGACCGGAGCTGTTCCTATTCGGCCATCTTGGCTCCACCCTCCTCAGGTATTTCTTTATAGCAGCACAAGAAAGACCTAATGCAGTCTGTTGTTAAGGAAGGATGGGATTAGGCACCTCTATGGCAATCCTAGCCAAGTGCCTTTTCAATCTATAAAAAACACTGCTTCTATGGCACTGCTGACAGCTTCATTCAGTAAATTAGGACATGGTTCACTAATGTGGGTCTTACCACATTACACCATGTTCCTACATCTCCTTTAAAATTATAAAGTTTTCTTTGGCCTGCCTCCTTTCATAAAAATGTCAGACACATCAGATTCTTTAGACAGTTATTTGGACTAAAGAGCATCAGAATCTTAGTAAATGGGTGTCTGAAAGGAAGCATTAATGAATGATTTGATTAATGCACCTGGGAGTTTAGAAATGATACCAAAAAAAAATCTGAAGTTATATATTGTTCTTGCCTTATTTTTTATAGTATAAACTGAAAATGCTGATATTCCTGTGTCCATGTTTAACTTTGCTGCCCTTGTTCATGTTTCTTCTCATTTCTGTTTTTCATGTTCAAATTTTGTTTCTCATGACCACAGATCAGGAATAAAAGAGAAAACAGAAGGCCAAAGAAGATGTAGCTTATTATTAGGAGTCAGTGACTTGGGTTCTTTTCTTGCTGTGTAGGCTTGCTTAGAAGCCTCTCGCCTAGACACGCACTCACTCCACAAACTTCCTGTCTTTCTCTCCCATTTCCTTTTTCAGCATTGACGCCCTCCCTCATCTCTCTCTACAGATTTTACAATCCAACCTCTCCCATAATCATCTACAGTTAATTTTCCCTCTGTGGTCCCTAGTAACTTCCTACTCATCAACCCACCGACCTTCCCGTAGCCTTTGTCCTCCTTGACCCTTCCTTAGTTTTAACTACCCCCTAATTTCTTCAGGTCTAATCTTTGCTCGGTTTTTATCTCACAGTTGTATCCTCATTCTTCAGCAATCACTCTAATTCTTTTTCTCTATCTTTTTCACTTGTTTCTATTCTATTTTCATGCCTTCAAATGAGAGCATCTCCCAAGGTCCTGTCTCCTTTTCTGTCCCTTGTTTCCCTCTGTAGTCTCATCCGGTTTCTGTGGCCTTAACTATCATCACCATATAAATGACTCTCACCTTACCCTAAATTACATCTTCATTTCTAACCTCTCTTTAGCTTCATTCTAATATTCTGAATTGCACAATAGAAATGTCTACTTGAAGGTTTTCCTAATATCTCAAGTTTAACAAGTTCAAAACTGAACTCATTATATTTCCCCTATACTGCTCTTCCTTCTGAATTTGGATTTCTTTTAATGAGTCCACCTAAGAAGCCTTGAATCACCTCTAATTCAATCAGTCTTGTTTTTCACACTCTGTATGTAGTCCAGGGCCATTCTAACAAAGTTTTCACAGTCTCACTTACTAATCCTCCTTCATCTTCCCCAGTGCCAGCCTCCTAGTTCAAGCTCCTATTCCCTCACTAGTCCCCCATATCAATTTTCTCTGCTTTCCACTGCATTCTGTCCACCGCTGTCTATATCAATCTTACATGCCTAGGTGCTTATGGTAATCCCTTGCTCTGAAATCTTCAAGATTTTTTTTCTGCTCACCTAACAAAGTACAAATTCTTTCATTAGCCTTAGGTACCTCCATGTTCTATAGCCAACTATAGTTAAAGACTCTGGTGGTCTTTAATTATCAGTGGTTTCCAATGCAGCCCACAATGCAAATACAAGACCATAAGCCCTTCTCCAAGGATGCTCTGCCTTTTGCTAACACTGAACTTCTGCTCATCAGTTGTCTCTATCAGTCCTGCCAGAAAACCCTAGCTCTCCATCTCTTTGCATTTTTAAAAAGTCACTCTAGTCATGCTGAAATTGGAGAGTTTCCTGACCCCTTACAGGACATGTGGCAGGGGTGTGGATCCAACACTTACGGGAGGATGAACATGCAGACAGACAGGTGCAGGAGTCGGGCCAAGTGCTTTTGGGCTCCAGCCACACAGTAGTGTCTAGAGGTGGATGCCTGTGACTCTTGAAGCCCCAGTGGGCATCTTACAGTGCTCCTTTAGCTCTGCTGTCTGCTGACGGCTTAAGTGTTAACCAGCTCAGTGCCCTCTTGGCACCCAGGTTCTTGTCTGACATCCAGGAAGAATCAGGTCACACAGACAAAATGGAGGATAGTAAATGTAGGGGGTTTTATTGCCAGGTGGAGGTGGCTCTTAGCTGGATGGATGGATGGGAAGCTAGAAAGGGGATGGAGTGCGAAGATGATCTTCCTCTGGATTTCAGCCATTGTGTGGCCAATCTTCTCTCTGAACTTCCCCAGCCGAATTCCTGTCAATATTCAGATGCTCGTCTTCTCTCCTTCTCTGTTGCACTGCTCTTCTGTTCCTCTGCTCTTCTGCTTGTCAGCTCATGGAGCCTGGGGCTTGGGGTTTATATGGGTACGGGATAGAGGGGCATGATGGGCCAAAAGGCAACATTTGGGTGTGAAAACAGGAATGCCTTTTTCCATTTAGAGCCATTTACATTACCAGGTTTCCAGGCTTGGGATGTGAAAACAGGAATGCCTGTACCCATTTAGGGCCACAGGTTTCCAAACTTGAGGGTGGAGCCTTTGCTGAGGAACTGCCCTCTTTTTTTTTTTTTTTTTTTGAGACGGAGTCTCGCTCTGTCGCCCAGGCTGGAGTGCAGTGGTGCGATCTCGGCTCACTGCAAGCTCCGCCTCCCGGGTTCACGCCATTCTCCTGCCTCAGCCTCTCCGAGTAGCTGGGACTACAGGAGCCCGTCACCACGCCCGGCTAATTTTTTGTATTTTTAGTAGAGACGGGGTTTCACCGTGGTCTCGATCTCCTGACCTCGTGATCCGCCCGCCTCGGCCTCCCAAAGTGCTGGGATTACAAGCGTGAGCCACCGCGCCCAGCTGAACTGCCCTCTTCCAACCACTATTTCCCTGTCTCCTGTCAGTATCAATACGCTAAGTGCCTGTGGGAGAAAAAAAAAAAATCTTCCTTGAGGGATATAAAAATACTCAATAGATATTTGTTACATAGAATTCAAATGAATACAACTGGACTAAGAAAATATTTTGAACTTGCTTATTGAATCACATCAGAGGGATCAAGAAAAAGAAAAAAATGAAGAAGAAAGAGGGTCGTGATAGTGAAAGGGTGTGGGAAAGAGATAGAGTATTAACTTTTATTTGATGAATGGGAAATTTCATCCTTAGCATTTTGGCCCAGTAAACAAATGCCTCCTTGATTCTGTCTCATTAGGGAGGCTACCATGGAAAAGCCTGGAACTCTGTCTAGTGGTTTCAGGGTGTCACAAAAGGCTGTGTGTCCTCTTAATAATGGAAACAAACATAAATAGCAAGATTCAAACAAGCATATGGAATAAGCTATCTGTTGTTGAATTTGGTACTTGAGGACTTAAGATTATGTAAGAAAAGGACAGTTGTTCCTTCTTTGTATTAAATAATTATACTACATATCTAAATCAGTATTTCTCAAATTTGACACTGTTGTCATTTTTGGGGAGATAGTTGTGGGGGGATTCCCTGTGCATTGTAAGGTGTTCAGCTATGTTCCTAGTCTCTACTCACCAGATACCAGTAACATCCTTATTCCTCTTCCCGCCAGCTATGCCAAATAAAATGTCTCTAGACATTGTCAGATGTCTCCTGGGTAGCGAAATCTAAATTTACATAAGGATGCATATGGCTAAAATGCATATAATTTTTGTAAAGCAGTGAATACAGCCATGCTGACGTATTTCCCCACGGAAAAGCAACTGGACTCCTTTTTATGTTCTCGTTCCAAAACTCCTCCTGTTTACGTTCCTTTGGTCTAAGCCTCTAATCAATTTGTATTCTGTAATATTATGCATAATTCTGTAACATCCATAATAGTGGACGGCTATGAAACAAACAAGACTCACAGACACCATTCAAAACCACCTCGTATAATGAATATACAAATAAGGAAAGAAAGACCCCAACTATCCAAACTGTGATAACTCTTGATTGTGGTCTGGTGAACAATTCAGCCATAAACATCTTGTTATGACAGACCAGACAGATGCAAAGAAAAAAAAAAAGACATCATGCTAAAAGACATGACTAGAACTAGGTTTCCTTTTGAACAGCCTCTCACATTAACTGTTCTGTGTACCAGAAGTGTCTTTTTTGTTGCGTTTTCATTTTGCCTTTATGCAAACACCATAGCAGGCTACAGATGCACTTAATTATTTTCAATGGTAGTAGTGTTATCATTTGTAATACTCTCCTAAGGGGTAGAAGGAATCTAAAATGTTAAATAAATTTCACATAGAATCATAGAGAGGCAGTAATTGTTCAGAAAAAAGGGCAGCTATTTCCTCCTCATTTCCACCTGCTGAGTGACAGATGATTCGGTGACTGGGTAAAACTTTGAATCTCATATTACAAAATCCCAATCTTATAGGTTACCAAAATCCCTTGGAGAGGTTATTACTTTCGTTCAGTTACAGAAATATAAAGCAAAAAAAAAAAAAAAAAAAAAAAAAAATTACCATTCTAGGTACCTGTCTATTTTTTAAAACAATCAATAGCCAATTTCCCCAGTCTTAGCAGACATAATACTTTTTCTCCTAGCGGACAAATTTCTAGAATTTGAGTCTTAATTTGCTCTTTTTGTATAACTTACCCAAAGAAACCAATCTCAGTTTTGATTAAGGCAATGAAATATGTTTTTGCTATTCAGATAAAAGATTTGTTGAAATAACCCATGGTGGAATGGTCAGTGGTGGCTGTGCTAGTCTGGAAGGTAAGGCTGTTACATGTACTTTACACAATTACTGTCAGTATTGGATATGTGTCAAAGTGCTTTAAACTCAGCTCCCTTATTTAGCATGTATTTATTACAGAGCAAGGTTAATTTATTACTCATGATCTATCCTCCTTACTTATGATTCAGCTTCTTATTTGTGTGTAAAGTGATATAGCTTCAAATTTGCGAATCCACACAAAGTGATGTTGTGCAGTCCAATAGCAGTGTGCCCGAGGCCTCATTTCATTTTCTACTTTCTGCATTGCTGATTAGTCTACTGGCAACTTTCTAAATTACGGAGTCTGTGAGCTCCTAAGTTATGATGGTTCTTTGGATGCTAATTATCCCCATTCATACACCCTCTTTATTATACATTTGATATACAGTATGTATGGCTCTCCTTTGTATTCTGAGAGAATGCCACTAATGGCAATTCCCAGCTCTGTGGCTGCTAGTGCCAAAAAGAGTGGTATGTGCCTGGTGGCCCCTCTGTCACATGTCCATTCAGGAGTGGGCAACACGCAGCCTGCACGGAGCTATTACAATCGTCTGCATTTTCTCCTCCATCAAAGCCACCACGTTTATGGTGTTTAAACAAACATTTTATGCTAAGGAAAAGGAAACCAAATGCTTTTTTTCCCTTCAAATTCTATTATGGATTTAGGGGGAAAAAAAAGCATTATTGTACATCCCGAACCTGACTTCGATTCTTCTTTCAACCCTGTATTCATTAAAAAGGAAGCAATTGATACCAGTTTCTTTTGAATTCAGGGTTCAGGATAACAGCTTTTATTCTTAAATATAAATACCTTCTTTGACTTCGGTTAATTGATACATTACAGTGATGGTTTTCTTTTATCTTTTTTCTTTCTTTTCTTTCTTTCTTTTTTTTTGGGGGGGGGGGGGGTAACAAATTACCCAAAAGGTAGAATAAGGATACCTATACTTTTCCTTCTGAGTTGACCTTCTCAGATCTTGAGTCACATTAGTTAAGTTATGATGTCTAGGTTGTTTTAATGTAATTTACTTTTTAATTGACACCAAAAAATTGTATGTATTTATCATATACATGATATTTTGAAATGTATATGTACTATGAAATGGCTACATTAAGCTCATTAACATATTATTACATCACAGTGGCCAGTTTGGATTACTTTAAGAGGCATGTGAAAAACACGAAAAGAGTTTGAAGTAGGGAAACAAAGATGTAAAAGCCAACATGTTTAAAAGGTTATCATTTATTACACAAATATTACACACAGCCCAGTGCTACTGTGCATTTTACCTACTTTGTCTCATATTAACCCCCCAACAAACACATAAGTTAGGCATCATTACCCACATTTTATAAGGGCAGGAACTGAAGATCATTGAGATTTACTAACTCACTTAAGGCCATAGGTTTAAGCAGTGGAGCAGAAATTCAAATAGAGGTCAGAGGTCTCCTTAACTCCAAAGCCTTTTCTATTTTTTTTTAATCCTAGTGTAGAGAAATGTGGATGATGATTTAAGAATGACCTTTAAATATAAAATGTGTTATTTTGTAAAAGTCTGCAACTACATATTCTTTTTATTCCTGGGAATAGAAGAAGAGAAATAAAAAGAATGAATCTATTTGTAGCATGAAAAATTTGAGTTGGTTATAAGAAGTAGTTTCTTGATAAAAGTTGTATGTAAAACTGGTCTTGCCTTGAAATGGAGAAGTCCAAGCAGAATAGATTCCACATTGTGCCTTGAATTGCAGCATAAGTCCACATTTACCAGTATTTAGGTCAGAGATAAAAGCCTAATCTAGTAATCTACTGCTGTGTAACAAACTATCCCAAAACTTTGTGACATAAGACAACAACCATATTATTATGCTCATGATTCTCTGTGCCTGGAATTTGGGCATAGTACAGCTGTGAAGACTTGTGTTCACTTCCTGATGTCTGAGGCCTCAGCCAGGGTGGCTTGAATGTCTGCAGATGGGCAGAATGGCTCATTTGAGGTAATGTTTCTAGGGCTTCTTTCTGGCTGTTGGCTGAGTTCCTTGGATCTTCTCCACATACTGTCTTTGGGGACTGAAATGGGCAAGATGGCTTCCTTACTCACATGTTTGTCCTCTTGGCTGAGATGGCTGGACCGGTTGAAAGCTGCCAGTCATCTTTTACTCTTTCTCTAGTTCTTTGCATAGCCTCATCATATGGGTATCTTGGGCATCTTCACAGCATGTAGATATCAGAATAGTTGAACTTATTACATAGTGACTGACTGCCAGCAAGCATTCCAACAGAGCAAGGTGGAAGCCTTAGTGATTCCAGTAACCTAGTCTCAATAGTCACACAGTGTCATTTCCATTGCATTCTTTTGGTCACACAGATGAGCCCAGATGCAGTGCGGAAGGGGCCTAGATAGGGAAGACATGGATTATTGCAGGCTATTTTTGGAGACCAGATACAACAAACCACATAGAGTTCTAGGGTTGAAAGACAAACAAGCAGCTGCTTATATATGCTCCACACATAAACCATTTATCTAAAGGAGAAAAAAAGAATATGCTAGAAATAGACAAATAGTCTTCTTGGCCACCAAGGACAGTTTTGTATATGGATTAAAGGTAATGTGCCCCCATAATGTTCTAATGTCTCCCTAGGCAGGAAAAATGTCAGAAGTCTCAAGCGAATTACATATTAATAATTTGTATTTTCCCATATATATGGGTAAAAATTGCTTAGGGCTGTAACTTGTAGCTTTCAATTTGCATCTTCATTGCACCAGGGAAGGCTGCTGTGTGACACATATGTTTGACTATCCTAGCTGAAAACAAAGTAGTCTGGGTTTAATTCTTTTGGCAAGAGACCAGCTTTTCATAATTTTAGCCTAGTGAATTGTTATGGGCTATAATTCAAATGTAATGATCTGACTCATTGAAATGATAAGATCCCAGCTTTAGGCAGGCATATTGTTCCTTCTCATTAGAAAGTCAATTATTTTAGACATCAGATACCCCTCAACTTTTCTTTAAATAGAAGACAGACACTGTTAACTGTCCTAACTAGGGCAAATGTTTGAGTCACCAGAGCTTATGCAAACATGTGTAGTTCCGTATTTGAATCTAGTGAGCCCATTGCTAATGATGGCATACGGTTCGGAGATTTCACTGTTGACAAAGACCATATGTTCCCCTAGCAGTTTTCTGTGTAATGTTCTGTTTACTGTATGTTCAGCTGAGGATTTGAACACCTTCACCTGGAGCAAAATATTCTGTCCACAGGCTGTTTTATGTGATGTGCTGTACGAAATAGATAAATGTTTCTAAAGTACATGAGAAGTGAACTCTCTCACTAAGACAGGCTAGAATGAAGTAACTTTGCTGCTAAGTCATACAATATCTTAGCCTGTTTGTGGAGACTAGGAGAGAATTTAATTGCGTCTCATAATAAACAAAACAAATAAAAAGCTAAGGCTAATTTTAAAGCATAACCAAATATCTTCTGTGAAAAGATAAAGACTATGAATAATGACTTTGTTTTCTTCTATTTATTCATGGTCAGGAAGGACATATTTTCCTTCCTTAATATCATCTTGCTGTCAAACTTCTTGAGGTTAACTTGGTTATATAGTCTTTTACTTGGAAAGGAGAGTAGTTAAATCTGACCAATTTAACTGATCAGAAAATACTGAAACAACAGGACATGTTCCTATAGTGGTTTGCTTCCTTATGCCTCTGTTTTGACTGTTCAGGACCAAAGATAAGCAGAGTTCAATGGGGGTAGCGGTTAAGAGAACACATCCTTAAAAATTATTCATCAAGGTGAGATTCTGGATCTACTGCATAGTAAAATACAACTTTGGCAAGTTACTTAATCTGTCTTAGCTTCAGTTCCTTCTTTGTGAAAAAAAAAAAAAAAAAAAAGAATTTGGGCATGATAACAACATTATATACTTCCTTAGATAGCAGTGAAGATTAAATGGTATGATTCATTCAAGAATTTAACACAATTCCTGTTATAAAAGCACTGAATAAGTATGAGCTCTTTCTAAAACCATTAGCATATTTTTTCTTACCTATAAATGAACTGTGAGTCTTATTACTCAAACTTATAATTACTAGACTAAACTGAAAATCGAGGGGATGAAAGTCAGAATCCAGGTGTGTCATAAAGTAAATTATGTTAAAGTATTTTCAGATGATACAGGTCTGATTTTTTTTTGCATAATAAAATAGTATGGGCAATTAGTGGAATTTGGCTCCTTTATTGATTTCCTGCACACTCTTATAGTTAAAAATGTGACTTTCAAGTTCCCTGTGGAATCAGCAACACAAATTCCAGTGGTGGCCAGTTCAATCTCATGCCACTACAGAGTAAACTTAAGATAAACTGGATAATGGGAGTATAGGTGGAGAAACATCTAGATTACCACAACTGTATATCCTGAATAATTAAACTGTATTGTAAAATAAGGTGTTGTTTCTTGGTTTTCTTGAAAGAGAAGTGTGGGAATGAAATTATTTATGTATTTTTTCAACTACAGTCCGTATCTTAGGGTTTTCTGAGTTGTTTTAATGAAAATGTATATAAAGTATAGCTCTTTTTATGTAGCTTATATAGCGATTCATATATAAAGTGTAGCTATCCTTGTCAGTTAATGGCAACATAATACAATATTGACAAAGACGCAGTAGGGTGAAACTTTATGTTTCAAGTAGTACATTCATGAGCTTATAAGATAATGGGGTTTAAACACTCTTAGCCACAGAAGTAAGGAAAATAAGGGGAAAAGACCTTCAAACTTTCATGTGCTTCACACTGACAAGGCCTCTAAATAACTAGAGTTGCCCAAAACAGTGCATTTTCATCTTTCACTTAACCAGAGCCAGTACTTATTTTCTAGAGCTTGGTTCTGAAGCATCACCAAGGTCCAAAGAAAGATTATTCTGTACTAGTCATGACGAGGTAGACAGGTGATAAATAAGAAATGGAGATTCATTTTGCCTCTGGCTGTTTCAAAGAGGGTTCTCTTCATTCAAATATCCCGAGAGAGGGCTTTCTGTTTGATCCCTGTGTGTTACACACACACAATCACACACACATCTATACAGTAGGTGTGTGTGTATATAGAAAAAAATAGATATTTAAAGTACAAGTACTAGAAACAGGCGAATGTGTTCCCACCTTATCCTGGCTGTTACCTTTTCATTGCCAGCAAAGCTTTCATGACGGAAAAAACACTGTTCTGTGGAGTGTGCTTGTCATTGACAATCTCATCACCCCTGGATACTTCAAAAAGTTATGTCAGATCTTCACTGTCTACAAGGGTTTTGCTTTCATGATTCAGACCTGGCCCTTTCACTGCTTGCCTTTCAGGTCAAAAGCTGGAAAGTCAGCCTCTCCAGAAGTCTGATTAACACTTGAACTTCAGGAGATTTATGGCCACAAGGCTTGATTTTTAAAGCAGTTTTATCCAAGTACAGATCATTTATTCTGTGGACAGTGGTATTTATCTTCCACCTTTTCCATACATTTTATGCCAAAAATATACAGCTTAGCTATTCTTTTTGTTGTTGTTGATAATACATTTATTTGAGAATGTTAATGCCATCATCCTCAAGTGGAGTATATCATCACTTTAATCAGTTTAATGTGAATTTTTAAAAAATCTCTAACATTTTATACAAAATTAGAGAATCCTGACAATATATCAATTATGCTCTGAGTTTATGACCTGTATTTTGGAACTTGGGATCTACTATTTGCCCTACATTTATTATGTCTATTATAAAACAAGCAGTTTTTACAAGTACAGAAATTACAATGGGAATTAGACCTTCTTGCCCTGAAGGAGTTAAGGGTCTAGTTCAGCAGTGTCCCATAGAAATATAATGTAGGCTATATACATAATTTTAAAATGTCTAATAGCCCCATTAAACAAAGTAAAAAAAACAGATTAAATTAATTTAAATAATGTATTTTTAATTCAATGTATTTAAAAGAAGGAAGAAGGGAAGGAGAGAGAGAGAGAGCAAGGAAGAAAAGAGAATAACAGAAATGAAAAGAAAGAAAAGAAAATTTAAACAAAAAGGCGTAGGTCAACAAGTATGGCACAATCTTGATCATTGTCAAATACTGAAGGTAAATTTATGGAGATTCATTGTACCACTTTCTCCTTTTGTTGATGTTTTCAAACTTCTTTAATTAAAAAAATAATTTTTTTTAAAATGCCAAGACAAAACACACATTGCTTCTTTGGCCCAGAGATTCTATTCTAATTCATTTGGGAAAGTTCCTAGGGACTGGAGCATTGCTATTTTTGAAAGCTGCTGGGATCATTCTATTATATAGCCACCGTTAACAGGTATAAGCAGGTACTGATGCTGACAGGACAGGAGTCTGGAGAGGAAGGTTTTTAAAGGTTATTAGAAACCAAAGGATTTTTTTTTTTTTTTTGAGTCAGAGTCTCACTCTGTCACCCATGCTAGAGTGCAGTGGTATGATCTCGGCTCACTGCAGCCTCTGCCTCCCATGTTCAAGTGATTCTCCTGCCTCAGCCTTCCGAGTAGCTGGAACTACAGGCACCTGCCACCACACCCGGCTAATGTTGTATTTTTTTTATTTTTAGGGGTTTCACCATGTTGGCCAGGCTGGTCTCAAACTCCTAACCTCAAGTGATTCACCCATCTTGGCCTCCCAATATTCTGGGATGACAGGGATGAGCCATCACACCCAGCCTGAAACCAAGGGTTTTATAATACAGTACAATATGACTGTACACACATATTACCAAAAAAACCACTCTAGCAGGGCATGGAAAATAGGTGACTGATGGGCAAACTGGAAGCAGGGAAGTCACTTTAGGAGACTGGGAAGATACGATAAGAGTCTGAACTCACACAATGAATGGACAGATTTAAGATGGGCACAGAGTATATATATATTAGTCCATTTGTGGACTACTATAAAGAAATTCCTGAGACTGGGTAATTTATAAAGAAAAGTGGTTTAATTGGTTCACAATTCTATGGGCTGTACAGGAAGCATGATGCTGGCATCTGGTTGGCTTCTGGGGAGGCCTCAGGAAACTTACAATCATGGTGGAAGGTGAAAGGAAAGCAAGCAGATCTTATATGGCTGGAGCAATGTGGGTGGAGAGGTGCTATACACTTTTAAACAACCAGATCTCACAAGCACTCACTCACTATCACTAGGGCAGCACCAAGGGTATGGTGCTAACCCATTCATGAGAACTCAGCTCCAATGATCCAGTCACCTCCCACCAGGCCCCACCTCTAACACTGGGGATTACAATTCAGTATGAGATTTGATGAGGACACAAATCCAAACCATATCAGTATAATAACCATCTATGAGGTGGAACATAATGAAATTGTTCAGATTTGCAGTGAAGTTGGGAGACTGGTGATCAGAAACCAGAGGAAGGAGATTTTCATGACCACTGGATTTGGGCAGTTGGATAAAGGGATGGAGGTACCATTCATTAAAATAGAAAATACAGGCAGATTTTCAGGGAGCAAAGAGGGAAGGCATGGATTCAGTTCTCAATAGCATGGTTAGAGGCCACAGGGGAAATACCATACACAGGCAAAAAAAAAAAAAAAAAAAAAAAAAAATTGTAAAAGATCAGAAGATGGGCCAGGCATAGTGGCTCATGCCTGTAATCCCAGCACTTTGGGAGGCCGAGGCGGGTGGATCACCTGAGGTCAGGAGTTTGAGACCAGCCTGACCAACATGGTGAAACCCTGTCTCTACTAAAAATACAAAACTTGGCTGGACATGGTGATGGGCGCCTGTAATCCCAGCTACTCAGGAGGCTGAGGCAGAAGAGTTGCTTGAACCTGATAAGGGGAGGTTGCAGTGAGCCAGGATTGCGCCACTGCACTCCAGCCTGGGTGACAAAAAAAAAAAAAAAAAAATCAGGAGGCATTTAGAGAGTAACCAGACACTGTGCTCAATGGTTTCTTCTGTGTTGTCTCCGGAATCTTCACTGTAGCTCTCTGAGGCAGCTTCTGTAATTATGTCCATCTGACTTAAAGTAGTTGAGTAAGTTGCTCAGGAGCACACAGCTAGTAGGTGCGGGATAGAGGACTTGGGGTTACAGCTGTCCAGCTCCAAAGCCTTAATCATCATGTCACAGAGCCATCATAAACATACTTCAGATAAAAATACCTTTGCATAATGAGAACATTTTTATTGAACATGATATTACTTCGTTCATGCCTTTGTCAGTATTTTAATTGTCTGGCAAACAGGACACATAGGTCAGATTAATCTGCTGCTTAATCATAATGCTAAAAAGAGTGCTGATTGCAAGGCTAAATTTTGTTACTTAGATTTTTTTCAAAGAAATTTTGTGCAGATGGATTTTCCCAAAAGTTTAAAAATGAATAGGCTAGTCAAAATAATTAGCACCGATGGTAACACAGCTGCTTAAGAACACTGGTCTGCAGTAAAAGAATATTTATTCCATTTTCTCTCTCCAAATCTTGAAGAATCTCTATTCCAAATTGATGTGGAAATCACCAGAATCCTCTCCTTGGGTGTCACTAACAATTGAGTTAAAAAAAGGAAGATTGACATTAGCATTACCTTTTTACAAGTATTTTTCTACCTAGAAATGGATGTCTGTTTCCAGATGCCCTCCCAAAAGAGTGTTATCTATGTTCTACATCTTCAAGTAGTCAAAATTAAATAAATATTGTATTATATCTGAGTGTTGGGAAAATAAATGAAACATCTCACGGTAGGTGGGAAAAACCCAGATTTTGCACTAAAATGGCCCTAGTTTAAAATCTTTGTTACCCTTCCTGGCTCTGGGACTGTGAGCCCAGTTAGTTAAAGTTTCTGGTTTGCAGTCACCTAATCATGGACATAGGAATCAGAAATCCTGACAGAACTGTGATGACATTTGGCCACACCCTGTATTTATTTTCTAGTGTCACTATAACAAATGACCATAAACTTAAACTAATGACTTAAAACAGCACAAATGTATTTTCTTTGAGTTTAGATCAGAAGTCCAAAATAAGTCTTACTGGGCTAACGTCAAGGTGTTAACAGGGCTGTTTTTTGGTTTTGTTCTTTGTGGTTTTTTTTTTCTGGAGTTTCTAAAGGAGAATTGGTTTTCTTGCCTTTCATAGCTTCCAGAGGCCACTTACAATCCTTGACTCATGGCCCCTTCCTCTCATCACTCTTTCCTCTTGCTTCTGTTGTCATATCTCCTACTAGAAGGCACTCAGTGCACTTTTGTACATGGTACAGGGAGGCAGTTAATATAAAGGAGTGGTTCTCAACCAGAAGTGATTTTGCTCCCCAGGGGTCATTTAGAAATGTCTGGAGACATTTTTGGGTTGTGCTTTACACCTTTGCATGGAGGTCCTACTGGCATCTACTTAGTAGAGGCAAAGAATTCTGCCAAACATTGTGCAATGCTGGGATAGGCTCCTACAACAGAGAATTACCCACCCCTAAGTGACAATAGTTCCAAGGTTGAGAAACTCCGACATAAATGTTAGGATTGCTCACCCCAGAATCCAACTGCCTAGCTTTAAACCAGGCTCCACTACTCATTAAAGTGGCCTCGGACAGGTAATGCCATTTCTCTGGGACTCAGAGTTTGTTTTGCTTCCATTTTTTTTTCCATCTGGAAATAGGAATAATAATAGTAACTATTATATCAGACTATTGTGAGGATTAAATGAGACAATGTGTATAAAACCCTTAGAAGAATGGTTGGCATATATTCAATAATGTTCTTGTTAGTGCTGTTATTGTCACTCAGTAAATAATAGTAATTAATTTTGTCTGTGCCTTTCCAAAAGCCTTTCAAAATATAAACTTTCTTAGTGTTTTGTAAGTAGAGTATGTTTAAATCCAATAGTAGACCAAATTATTTTACCAACTATTGTTTAGAAAATCAAGATTTTTGCAGAATTTTAATGCCAGCTAATGAGACGTCTAAACCCTAGCCCCTTCCATGGAGTCTGTCTTCTTTCATAAAATTTCACTTGGGCCTCAGAAAAGGGTTTTCAAGGAAATAGCTTCACATCCCACACATGTATCTCAGGTAATCAAACAATGGCAACACCACTTAGCTCAATGCACTTCTGGCTATCATAATATTCCCTGTGACTTTGGTGGATACACGTAAATTAAGAAGCTATTCAAGTCACTAGTTTTGCCATGCTGAGATGTATTTTTTTCTGTGTGTGAACACACTGGTGTGGTTTTTAGAAAATATACATTCAAGGCTATCCCGTAGCCTTGTGTTATTCAATATGATAGCCATTCGCCGCATGTAGTTATTGATCACTTGAAATATGGCCGTTTTGAATGGAGATGGGCTGTGAAGTATAAGTTATAGGCCAAATTCTGAAGACTTAGTATGGAAAAAAGGATATAAGGTATCTCAATATTTTTCTATTGATTACATATCGAAATAATAATATTTTGGATATATAGGGTAGAATAAAATGTATTATTAAAATTAAAGTCACTTTTTTTTTCCTCTTCTTTCATTTTCATTTATTGAGGTAAAATCCCCATAACTAAAACTGACCACTTGACACTATACAATTCTATGGCATTCAGTACATTTTCAGTGTTGCAACCACCACCTCTATCTAGTCTGAAAGATTTTCATCGCCGCAACAGGGAACTGCATTTCATTGAGTAGTCACTCCCCTTCCCTTTATCCCACCCAGCCTGGAACATGATCAGTCTGCTTTCTGTCTTTGTGAATTTCCATCATCTGAATGTTTTATATAAATTCAAGGATACAATATGTGACCATAGTGTCTGCCTTTGTTCACTAAGCTTCATATTTTTTACATCGTGGCACATATCAGTACTTCATTCCTCTTTATGGGTGAATAATATTCCAACATATGGACATACCACATTAGTTGGTGGACATCTACAGTGTTTTTACCTTTTACTTGTTAATACGGCCTCTATGAACACCTGTGTACATGGGTTGTCGCTGTTTTTCTTAATTTTAGATTTGGGTGGTACATTTGCATGTTTGTTACATGGGTATATTACATAATGATAAGGATTGAACTTCATGCGTACCCATCACCCCAGTATTGAACATTGTACCCAAAAGATAATTTTTCAACCCTTAGTGCCCTTCCATCCTCCCCACTTTTGGAGTCCCCATTGTCTATTATTTCCATCTTTATATAGGTACTCATTATTGAGTTCCCACTTGTAAATGAGAACGTGAAATATTTGATTTTCTGTTACTCAGTTCACTTAAGATAATGGCCTTCAGCTCCATCAATGTTGCTCAAAGGACATGCTTTTATTCTTTTTTATGGCTGCATAATATTCCATGGTATATATGTACCACATTTTCTTTATCAATCAATCATGATGGTCACTTAGGTTGGTTCCATGACTTTGCTATTGTGAATAGTGCTGTGATGAACATATGAGTGCAGGAAATTTCACCTATTTATTTTTAATTTTTTTATATGAAGCTATTATAAAGTTTAAAATTACATATGCAATTCACATTATATTTCTACTGGAGAGCACTATTCTAAACTTTGCTCTGTTTTGACATTCTGAGGCAGACTGTGAAGCAGCCTGTCTTAAATGAACAGAGCATGCCAACATACATGAGAAGAATTACAAAGAAATGAATATAAAGAGATTTCAGACCCCTCAGGCAGTGTTTATCAAAGGTAGTTCTTGGACCATCTGCTTCAGTCACTTGTGGTGCTTGTGAAGAACGCAGATTCCTGGGTTCCATTCCAGCTGTAACTATGCAGAATCTCTGTGCCCAGGACTCTGGATTTTTATCAGATTCCCTCTTGATGTTTATTTGCATTAAATTTGAGAATCGATGATAAACTTAACAATATTAAAGGAAGAAAAAAGATCAGACAACAATGATACACAGACACAAACAACAGTAAAATATCTAATGTAATATACAGGATAGCACTCACCACTATACATAAGAACCAAAGCATTGGGCATCAGTGAATGTTATGTTCGGATTGTAGAGGAACAGTATCATTCGATATTGCAATATCATTCACTTCCATATTATCTCATAATATTTGGTAGCTTTCCGAAATGACAAGTCATTTTATTCAGAAGAAAAAATGGAATTTACCCATCTCTGTGTTTACCCTAAGTCATCCATGTACCAATCTGCAAGAAAATATTAGTTAAATGTTAGCGGAAAATGCCAGTTGTGAAGTGTCCCTTTGAAAACATAAATTTTCTTGGGGGAAGGGGAGTGTGTGTGTGTGTGTGTGTGTGTGTGTGTAAACATGCACATCTATATGCATACACATCTATTCGTATGTGTATATATTTCTTTATTATTGAATTAGCTAAATAAACTCCATGTTAGAAATTCAAAGCAATCATTTGTGTGATAAATAAGGTTCCTTATTACTGAGTTACTATGATTATAGCAGTTTTATGAAATTTTAATTACATTATGCACCTACTCAAATATTGGTTTTGAACATTAATCGAGTTACTTGAGAAACATTTCATGGAATGGGAAATAAAAATGAAATGGCTTATTTACTTATCCCAATGCATTAAAAATGAAACTCAGTAGGGAAACTCGTAAGAAAAAATAAGAGCCCTACTCAAAAATCTCATTCAATGGAAACCACGGGTGGGTTTTCAGATTCCATAAATTATCTTCAGTGATTGAATAACTCGTAGTTATGCTGACGAGACAATGCTTAAAATGCAATATGTATGACCTAGATGTATGTTATGGCCTGCGACGTCTTGCAGCATCCTAAGTTTAGAAACCCATCAGATATTTTGTGGTTACGACGTAGACAAAATGCCTCTTAATTCCGTTCAAAGCAAGTGCTATTTGTCAAGTCCAGCAACCGATAGAAAGAATGGGCAATAAGGTAGTAGAGAAAGCAGAAGGAGAAACAGAGAGAAAGGAAAGCATTTGCCTTGGTTAGCCAGAGACTGACACTGAATTGATGTGACAGCTCCACATTGTGCTATTGCATATGTTTTCTGTCCCAGTGATTTCTTTCCTGTTACAAATTACATGGGATGGTGACTTTGCTAAAACCTAGATGTCAAACTGTTGTACACTTCATATATACTTATTTTTAAATTATTTTCCAAAATATCCAAGATTCAAGTTAGTAGCCCAGGTTGAAACGAAAATTTCAAGGGATAGCCAAGTGTTCATTTTATACAAGAATAACCTTTAAACAAGCACAGTCAGCTGTATAGTGGAAGTGGACTTCTGTCAGTTTTCAAATTAGTCATATCATTAGACACATGGAGGAATGTCTTCTGGGATATAACTGGGACATCTCTGAATTAGCTCTATATTTATGTACAGTCAGAAATTATAACCTTAAAAATACATTCAGAGAAGTTTCCACCTACATGTAGTACTTTCAAAAGTTGAGCAATCTTTGTATAATATAATATTACTTCTTATTTTATTTTATTTTTTGAGATGGAGTCTCGCTCTGTTGCCCAGGCTGGAGTGCAGTGGCTTGATCTCGGCTCACTGCAACCTCTGCCTCTTGGATTCAAGCAATTCTCCTGCCTCATCCTCCTGAGTATCTGGGATTACAGGCATGTGCCACTGTGCCTGGCTAATTTTTGTATTGTTAGTAGAGATGGGGTTTCACCATGCTGGCCAGGCTGGTCTCGAGCTCCTGACCCCAAGTGATCCTTCTGCCTTGGCCTCCCAAAGTGCTGGGATTACAGGCATGAGCACCATGCCTGGCTATTACTACCTTTTAGTATAACTTATAAGAAAGAGTAATTGATGGAAATGCTTCCAGAAATCAATACTAAACAATTTCCAATAAATCACTTTTAATTTTTAAATACAGAATTGCCTTGCTTAAAAAAGAAATTATAATACCCTTAATTAGTTTGACCCTTAATTAATTGACCAAAAATACCTCTTATGATCTTAATATTGGGAAGCAACTCTTTAAGACAGTTTTTTTGGCAATGAAAGTTTATTCTAAATGCTGATGAATACTGTAATACCTTTAAAAAATTAGTAGCAAATATAGCCAATTTTTCCTGATAATAGTCAAACAAAACTCTGGAACAGAAGCAAAACTAACTTGATGCTGAATTTACAAATGAATTCATTTTTAAACATTAACTCTAGTCCATAAATAATGTACTTAAGCATTAAAGCCTAAAATATTACTTAAATTCAACTAGTTTCATTTCAATTTAATTTGAACTTCAATGATTCTTTCTTAATTTGTAGAATTAAGGTTGGAATGCTAGAGTGGGTTATTTCATAAATTAATGTTCATAGATTCTTAAGGCTTTAAAGACCCTACCATGTTATTCTAACAATTAATTGTTTAAAAAGAGAAAATCAGATATATTGGGATAGCTGAAAAATTGTATGAAGAATACAAAATTTCAATGGCCAAGATTTTTCAGACACAATAAAAAGACATAAATAAAAGAAATTTAGAAAGACATCAGAAAATTGAATGACAAAGAAAATCTTCCTTGATGTTCTAAGAGCTTGTGGAGGTTATAAAGGTGACAGATTCGAAGTTAGAAGCATTCATCTCACACCGTAAAAGAATTGGAACAGGATTTTCTTGCAGGAAAAGAAGAAACATCAGGACTTATGAAAAACGGATCTTGCTGTTGAGTCCTAACCGAGTCATAATTAAAAATGAAGGTGCAGGGCTGGGCACAGTGGCTCATGCCTGTAATCCCAGCACTTTGGGAGGCTGAGGTGGGCAGATCACTAAGTCAAGAGATGGAGACCATCCGGGCCCACATGGTGAAACCTCGTCTCTACTAAAAATACAAAATTTAGCTGGGCGTGGTGACATGTGCCTGTAGTCCCAGCTACTCGGGAGGCTGAGGCAGGAAAATCGCTTGAACCCGGGAGGTGGAGGTTGCAGTGAGCCCAGATCGTGCCACTGCACTCTGGCCTGGTGACAGAGGGAGATGCTGTGTCAAAAAAATAAAAAATTAATAAAAAAAATATAAAAAAGAAAAAATGAGGGAACAGTTGAGCGGTTGAACATGTCTGAAAACATTAGATTCTATGTGTATTGGACATGCCTGAATAGTTTAGATTGTCAAAAAAGAGAAATTCTTCTTTAATGTTTTGAGAAAAATATTTGCCACATGTGTGTTGGGAATAAGGAAAAAAATATATAAAATTATTTAATATAAAACTAGACGTGAACCTGGGAGGCGGAGCTTGCAGTGAGCCGAGATGCGCCACTGTACTCCAGGCTAGGTGATAGAGCGAGACTCCGTCTCAAAAAATAATAATAATAATAAATAAAACTAGAATTTTAACAGCCTGTATTGTATCTCACTTGTTTACATTTACATAGGAGAAGAAAATGCCTTCTTTATTCAAAGAAATGCTTAGACTTACGTTTTTTTCAGTTATTTATCTCCGTTCATATTAGCTGAAATGACAGATGAGCCACAGAAAAGCAAGAACACTAAAATTTTTTTTGAGATGGGGGTCACACTATGTTGCCCAGGCTGGTCTTGAGCTCCTCAGCTCAACGAATCCTCCTATTGCAGTCTCCCAAAGTGCTAGGATTAGAGGCATGAGCCACTGCGCCCAACCAGAACACCAACATTTTAAGGGCACTAAACACTCTTTCTTTTTTTAAATGACTATTTAATGAGCAAATATATTCTGTTAAATGTATTCTATACATTATCATATTTAATCTTCAGAAAATCTAAAAGCTTTTTTTCAGAGAGGGAAACCAAGGCACAGAGGCAAAAAGTTACTTAATAGAACTCATCTAGATAAATGTCATAGCTGTGGTTATTCTGGATGCTAATTTTAATTTTCATTTTTGTGTAGATTAAGTTATAGGCATAACCTATTATGAACAATAGTTGAAAGAAAATAAGTCTTTAATCCTTATTCTGAGCTTCCAAACCACTTTATTTCAACCTGTTTTGATCCTTATTTTCTACCTTGCATCATTATTATTTGCACACTTTTCTTACATCCTTGTTAGACTTTAAAATTCTCCTTAGTAATTAGCAATTTCTTGACTTTATTCCTTTTAATGCATCTGTTTTTAATTTAATAGAAGCCATTACTTTTTTATAACTATGAAAATTAGGGCTATTAAGTTGCCTTCACTATGTTCTCTAGAATTTTGTAAAGTTCGTAGAAGAGAAAACCTCTTCTTTATAACCTCTACAGAGAAGGTACTAGATCTAGTGTGGCAGAAAGGATGGAAGGATGGATGGATGGATGGATGGATGGATGGATGGATGGATGGATGGATAAATGGATGAATATCAGACATAATGAATCACATCTCAACTGATTAAGGCCTCTAGGTATAAATACCAGGTACAAGAAATAAATGGCACGAAAAAGGAGTGAGTGAAGGAAATGTTATAAATTTAAAGAGACCCAATAGATACACCAAACAAATGGAATGTGTGAACGTTGTTTGTATACTGATTTGAACAAGTGAACTGTAAAAGTATACTTATGAGACAAAGGATAATTAATGAGAATATTGAGAGTCCGTTTTAACTTTCAGGTAGAATAAAAGTGTTGTGGTTTATATTTTTTTGAAGAGTCCTTATCTCATCGACACACACTAAAATATTTATGGAGGAAATAAGATGCCTGAGATTTGCTTTAAAATAATTGATCATGGCGGGAGGGGTGGAGAATAGGAAAACATGAATGACTTTATATTAATAATTGCTGAAGCTGTACATTCTCCCTTTTTTCTCTAGGTGCTTGTAATTTTCTAAAATCAAAAGTAAAACTCAAAAAAGTTTTTGGCACATAATTGGTATTGCATTAAGTTAACAATTTCTTTCCTTTCCTTTTCATAAAACTTAATCATTAAATATGGGCAACAGGCTTTAAAAGATGTGCTCCAACATAAATGTCTGTCATACTTGCTATGATGAACCCATGAGTATTTAAGACAGGATATAGAAAGCTTTTGTTCTATCCAATAATAAAAAACCATTGAGCAATAACATAAAATAGAAATCGTGATCTTTAAATTGAATTGTATAATGAGTAAATAGAAGCTGAAGAGTATATTATAAAGTACACTGGCTACTGAATGCAGCACGTTTTTTTTCTCATTAGTAAAATACTGGGCCTGGTACAAGTGACTGATTATATGATGTGATCTATGATATCCCTTATAACTCAAAAATTCACTGATATTTCAGATCCACTAGTCCACCATATAAATTCATCAGAGGATGGCAATTGTGGCATGTGGTTAAGCAGCAGGCCAATTGCATGACATGTTTTCAGTGGCAGTGCAGTACCTACTGCTCCCCAGATAAACTTTGACACTCTAGTCAGTAGGGGATTTTGTTTATATTTTCAAAAGCTTGTATAAAACATGGAATATTCAAGTGACTTGTGAACCACATGAATGAACCAAGGCACACATTTATGGAGATTCTTTGACTGTCCTTAGAGAGAGATGATATGCCAATCATCCCAACACTAATAAGACTATACAAGAAATAATATACTTATCAAAATAGACACTTATATAGTCTTATTTTGTAGGACATTGCCTCAAGTCTCCAGGGCATTATTCTAGAGGAAAGGCATTATATCCTTAGCTTGGGTAGTATCCAGAACCTGAAAAAGTATATTTAAATTGGTCTTTTAAAATATACATAACTTTCCTATGGTGCAAAATGAGGGTAATATCAATTTTGACTCTTATTATCTGTAGAGTCTTTCTTTAGAGGTACCTGGTATACAGAAGTCTCTCACACAACACCAGCTGCGTTGGTCCAGCCTTATGTAGGGAAGGTATTCCAGTTTTTAAGAGAATTTCTAAGTTCAGGCTGGCATGCAATTTTTACCACATAAGAAAAATTTTATCTAAACATGAACCCAATCTACTACCCTAATTCATGGTGGTAGAAAACATTTCACACAAAGAGTAATATGCTAAATGAATTAGTCATCTATTACTTCATAACAGATTACTTTGAAACTTAGCAGCTTAAAGCAATACACATCTATTTTCTGAAGGGTTCTGTGAATCAGGAATCTGGGTAAAACTTAGCTTCGAGCCTTGCCTCAGGACATCTCACAACATAGCAGTCAAGTGTCATCTGGCCAAGGTGTCACTCTGTCACCCAGGCTGGAGTGTAGTGGTACAAACATGGCTCACTGCAGACTCGAACTCCCAGGCTCTGGTGATCCTCCCACCTCAGCCTCCTGAGGAGTTGGGACTACAGGCACCTGCCACCATGCCTGGCTAATTTTTTTGTATTTTTTGTAGAGACAGGTTTTTGCCATGTTGACCAGGTTGGTCTCAAACTCCTGGGCTCAAGCGATCCACCCACTTCGGCCTCCCAAAGGAGTGGGATTATAGGCATAAGCCACTGCACCCAGCCCACAGTGTCTTTTAATCTGATCATGAAAGTGGCATTTCATCACTTTTGCCATAGTCTATTCATTAGAAGCCAGTCCAGCTCATTCTCAAGAGGAGGGATTACACAGGGAGGGGTACGAGTGCCAGAAGGTGGAGCTCTTTAGGGATCTACATACTGCCAACTACACTAATAGTACATTCAAACTTCTTGAAAAATGTTACATGAAATTAGCAGTATAGTGATATAAATAGATTCAGATGCTAATGGAAGACTATTCTGTGTTGCTCAGATTTTTCTCTTGTTCATTCTGGCTCCCTCAGTTGGGATGGCCTTGCTCCATTCCATTTGTCCAAGGTGCACAAATATCTACCCCTCTTTGCAAACTCAACTCAAGCGTATGGCTTCTATGAGATGGATCTGACCTCTCTGCGTTCATGATACCCCCATAAGGCTCTGCTGCAGGCTTTTCAATAGCACTTTATTGCACATATCCTCAGTGTCTCTCCATTCAACTAACAGGTTGTAAGCACATTAAAGCAAGGACAATCATTAGATACTGTTGTATGAATGAATTATACATTATATCTCAATTGCTCTTCAATTCTATGTACAGTATACTGAATTATAGTATAATATACTACGTATACTATACTTAATCCCATCTTAGATGGGGAATAGGGTCTAAAGTAAGTAAATAAGATGAGAACTGCTTAGAGTCAAAATCAAATGGCTCAACGGAGTGGCTTAACCCAGTGAGATATGTACCCAAGAAAAGACTCTCAAAACCAACACACTGATGACAGAACTAGAAATGTATATCCCTCATCTCACTGTCACTCTGGTGCTTAACTTTATTAAGTGGAATAACTTGCATCCCAATTCTGGAGTCCCTCATAGAATTGGCTGAGGTCTTATTGCAGCCACACTGCAGTTCAGCTCTGCCCTCTGCTCAATCACATTTATCTACTCTCTCATGCCCAAATAAACCTTATGCACACACATTTCTGCCTCGCAGTCTGTTTAAAAAAAAATCCAATGTAAAGATGCCTACTTGCTCTCAAACCCAAATTTCAAAAACCTTTTTAAATTTCTTCACTCTCCTGGGTCTCTTCAGTCCTGTTTTTCACTGTTTCTACCTGTTCTACTCTCCTATGCTGAAAAAGCAAAAACCCCAATAAATGGGCAGGGACTTACTCTTTTTAAGGACGATTTAGAGGGAATAGCTGAGGACAAGCTGGGAAGGAGGCAAGGCTCTAATCTCTTTTCTGTTAATAATTGCTGTTTCTGTCACAGTACTGTGGTTTGATTAAAATATATTTTATGAATGGTGCGTGAATTTTTTTCTCAAAATGATAGAGTCAGTTACAGATCCCACATCTGAACTCTCCCATCACACAGCATCCCCTATCTGGGGGGTTCTCTGAAGCACCTGCTAGTGCTATGTGCTTCTTCTCCAATAGCCAGGCAATACAGTGGCAGTTTGTTGGGTGAAATGCCTTTTTACAAAAGACTTCTATAATTGCAATCAAGTTTATATAAGCTGAAACAAATTCCAGTTTCTTCCTTTTTTTTTTTTTTTTTTTTTCCTGGCGTAGTCTTGCTCTGTCGCCCAGACTGGAGTGCAGTGGTGCGATCTCAGCTCACTGCAAGCTCTGCCTCCCGGGTTCACGCCATTCTCCTGCCTCAGCCTCCCAAGTAGCTAGTACTACAGGCACCCACCACCATGCCCAGCTAATTTTTTTGTATTTTTAGTAGAGATGGGGTGTCACTGTGTTAGGCAGGATGGTCTCGATCTCCTGACCTCGTGATCGCCTGCCTCAGCCTCCCAAAGTTCTGGGATTATAGGTGTGAACCACCGCGCCCAGCCCAATTTCTTCTATCACCTTGATAATTTGAAGAAAGACCTAAGTTAAACATAAGATACCTACATGTTATTTTGCTTGTTTTACAGCCACTAGGCAGTTAGAAAAGAAATCCCAATCACATGTATACTCCATCTATAAAAAGTTTGTATAAATACGATGTTTACCTTGTTCTTATATTTCAAGGAATTTGTTAGTGGCGATATATCCTGCTGTTTATCATATTTGTTTACTCCTGGTTATGGTAAATTCTTTGCATGTTTGATTATGGGCACATCTTCAGCAGGGCTGAATAGTAGTAGGTGTATTGGAATTGGGAGTATTCCTGCAGAAAGGGTTTGTGTTGGCTTCCACCAGTCTCCTCAAAGTTACCTTTGACGGGGACACTTATACGTTAATTTCTTGTTGTGTGTGTTGGGATGAGGAAGGGATTTTCCTCTGACCACATAGGCGATGTAAATTTGCATCCCAAACTCAGGTGAGAGAAGAACCAAGACTAATGTTTTCAGGGGCATCAGGCTTGTTTATCTTCTACTGAGACTAGGTATCCCCTGTGCCAGTGGGTTGATTTTTTTCCTAATCCATATTTCACAGAGTATAAGTCCAGTGGTGTGCTGGTAAATGTTTAACAACCAACCCTTTGAAAAAGAAAGTATGCATATATGTCCAAACATAGGTTTATTATAAATCTTACTGACCCAAAGGATTATATAGTACACCTATGACTACTAATAATATAATGTAAAATACTCTATTTGCAGTTTAATATAGTCAATTGATTGTCATAGAATGTATTTTTGGATATAAAAGGAGACTTTTACTCAACTGAGAATAAAGACTAATTATTCAGAGCTTGTGCTTGCAAGGGAGTCAGCCATCATTCACTTGTATTTGGCAGACTCAAAGTCAGGCAGAGCAGAGAGAGAGCTTTATAATTAAAAAATGGTGGGAAGCACACGAATGCTCCAACTGAAAGTTGTTGGCAAGGTGAAGTGCAGGCAGGCTAACTAGAAGGAGGACATCTTTTTTTTTTCTTTTTTTTTTTATTATACTTCAAGTTCTAGGGACATGTGCACAACGTGCAGGTTTGTTACATATGTATACATGTGCCATGTTGGTGTGCTGCACCCATTAACTCGTCATTTACATTAGGTATATCTCCTAATGCTGTCCCTCCCCCCTCCCCCCACCCCACAACAGTCCCCGGTGTGTGATGTCCCCCTTCCTGTGTCCAAGTGTTCTCATTGTTCAATTCCCACCTATGAGTGAGAACATACGACGTTTGGTTTTTTGGAAGCAGGACATCTTACATGGTGAGATTGGATAGTGTATTTTGGCTTTCCCTGGTTCCTCCTGAGTTGCAAGCAGAGACAACGAAAAAAATAGGGAAGCTAAAAGACATTGACCAAGTTCTGACTGTTTGGGGATGATTGCTGCAGAGGTTGCAGTTTGGCTTCCTGGACTGCCTGTTGCAGAAGTTGTGGATGAGAGTTCTATTGTCATATATGACTTCGCCACGGCCCATTTGTATATTCAGTCCCACACTTTCACTGATTGTTGCTGAACTCTTGTATCTGTAGCCTGTCTGTGGTTGTAATTGACAAATGAATGTAGTTCCAACATGAGTGTTGGTTGATATTTTTGTTTTTGTTAATGGATAGCAACAAGATGTTGGAATGTCATTTGTTCACCAATGGTATCAGTCACTACTGAATTGCATAATAGATTTCAAAATACTCAAGTTTTTTCTTTGCTACTCGCAATGTAACTACAGACATGCCACACATTAAAGTGAATCTGCATTAATAACAAAATTTCCATCATTTTCTTAAGTCTATGCAATCAAAACAATTAATGAAGTCTTGTAGCATTTGCTGATCTCCACAGTATAATACTTCTGTCATGGCCAATTTCTAGCTACCAGTGTGACATTAATGAACATGAGTTGGGAAGCAATGTGCAAAAGAATAATAGCATTATGTAGTATTTCCACTATAGAGATAGAGTTCACACAGAAAACCTCAAAAACGTAGGTAATGGTAAAATGTAACAAATAATTAGGAAGTCATAAGTTTTGAGCTTTATGAGTTTTATGAGTTTATTTTTGTAGACATGAGGTCTTGCTGTTGCCCAGGCTGGTCTTGAACTCCTGAGCTCAAGCAATCCTCCTGCCTTGGCCACCAAAAGTGCTGAGATTACAGACATGAGCCACCGCTCTCGCCCCAAACTTTATTTTTAATATGACTTATTTAATTCAAAATTTACCTAATTTTAAATAATGGCTGTATTTAACAACAAGCTTACAAAATTCATGAAAATTTAACAATTGGTATAAACAAGTGGTATAAGGACACACAGTTTACATCCGTAAATAAATACTTAATGCCTCAGTCTTCTGGTTTTTGAGAATTTGAGTATGAATTTTTATTCCACTTTGTACAGGCCAAGGCCTCCTCTATTTTCCTAGAGAGGCTGTTAAAACCCCAAACTCTTGAATACTAGACTATCAACCCCAAGCTCATCCATTCTGCTGAGCAACTAGGGCATCAGTCTAAGTGCTGGCTTTTAGTTTCAGCTTGGGTTTTGGCTCCTGTGTATTTTCCTTCCTTTTTTCCAGCTTATTACGCATTCAAATGAGTGTTTCTAAAACTCTCATCTAGCACTTCTAAGTGTTTTCTCATGGGGAGGTTTTAAGATACCTGGTCACAATATTGCCTGGAATGAAAGGGTCCTGTCTTGTGTTAGCACTCTCTAGAAATTTCTGACCTTGAATCTGACTCTGTATAAAGAAGTTTTCCTGACTTTCAAAACTCAGCTTTTTAAGACTTGATAGTAACCAAGTTCAGTTTGTTTTCTGCACGAAAACTTGTGGTTCTTCAGTGATTCTTATAATTTTTGGCCTTCAAGAGGTATGCTTTGGTTGCAAAAAAGAGAACTAGTCCTTCCTAGATGTGCCAGCAGTAAGAAGCATGCCATTAAGTGCAGGGTTGCCTGCGGGATGCTTGATGTGTGAGTCTTCATTGCGTAGATTTCGACAAACCATCCATCGGAAAAAAAGAGATGAATGGTAATGTTTCATTGACTTCTGATATCGTCCCATAATTATGAAGACAAACAAGATGAAAACAGAGTTTACTATGAAAAACAGTTGATGGATAGATATGCAATATGCAACATGCAATTTTAAAATTTATCAACATGAACAGCAATATGTTGACCTAAAAAAAATTCGGGCAACTGAATTGAATGATGCCTAATTTCCCAAAGTTGCTGTGCCATGTAAAAGGCTGTAGAGGAGGAAATACACATATTAATAAATACATTCAAAGACATGTATGGGAATTAACACTGCTTAGCAACAAGATTGATTCCCCATACAAAAGTGGTTTCTTTTATTTCCTCTTCAACACTTTTTTTTTTTTTGCCACCACAATCAGAAGTTTCTGTTACAGTACTGAGTCTGTTATTTTTATAGATTGTGGAAACCTTGGTAAATTCTTTTGAGAATTAGCTGGGTCTTAAAAGAATCTCTTTGTTTCAGCAGAAAATGTAGTCTGAGCACGTAAGCCTCCGTGATAGAAGGGCAGATGCTCCTGTGGCTATTTTTCACTTTTCAATTTCCCTTTTGTTTTTCAATTTAAGTGACATACTTAATTTTACTACCCTAATTATTTGGCAATATTATTGTATCCTGTGTTGTAACTTGCAGGATACTCTTCCAATAATAAGAATATATTTCCCATAAACTTAAATTAAGAAACAATAAAGTTACTCATCAGTTACATAATTTTAACTTGCCCAGTCCAGAATTAACTTTGTCTTGGAGTGGTAACAACAGACACTTTTCTCCTTACCAAAATAAAAAATTAACTGTCAACTGTGTATTAAAAGAGCCACCCATTAAATGATTGTATTCCTCCTATCGTATTTTCTCCAATTCAAATACATATTCATGTAGGATAAATTTCATTTTGTGCAGGAATGACAGCCAGTTGTGTCAGGCTAGATTGATTTGATTGATTTGCTTAACAAATGTTTTCTTTCAGAAGATCCAATTATTCTTGTGGGCCATCTTGGGGAATGCACACTTGTTCTACAGCTTGATTCCTAGCTGTGGATTCATTTAATCATGTTTCACTATAAATTCATGAACTGTAGATAGTGGTGTCCAAGCAATTTTTTTCTTAAATTATTAATAGATACATCCAATGTTAGGTATGGGTTTAAATTGTTGTCCCTGATACAAAGTATGTTTTATAGAAGAAATATGATTGAATGCATAATTTAAGGTTTAGCAAAGATGCAGGAGGTGTCCCTTTCCAAATGCAAACACTCTGAAAACACTGCTAGATAAGTAAACACTGTGCTTTAAGAGAGAGTGTGTGAGGCAATAAATGTCATCCCCAACTCAGATAAACACTAAAATTATATTTATGTGATGATGGAGATGTTTTTGTGGCATCTAAGCACCTTTAAAACACAGCCAGGATTATTGATGAATATGCCCTTTACAGTCGCTTTGGTTTGCTTGTTTTTTGTTTGCTTCGTGGTGATCTTTGACATATAAAATTGTTTTTCCATTAATCCCCCTTCATTGCAATGTTTTTAAATCCCCATATGTTCTGATATTTCCAAAACAGTGAGTTGAGATATAAAACTTATCTGAGGAGATGACAGGGCTTTCCTCTTCGTTTTCAACTGACATTTGTTATTGATTGGATACTTACCTCTTCTCCCAACTTTGGGGGTCTTCTGCATTGTTGGGAACCTTCTACATTTCCAGTGGCAAAGGCACTTTCCCTGGCTCAAATTTAACACCTCCAAATTAGTCCTTAATTTTTTTCATTTCAAAAAAAATGTTCATTTTCTTAATCAATGAAAGATTTCAATAATATTCTGAGAAATTTTCTCAGTGTCTGTAACCTGCAATTTAGATAATGAAGCAATTTATGACTATCCACTTAATGTTCTGCTTTGACTGGCATAGACAATGACATTTCTCCTTGCAGGAGTCAATAGGTTTTGTGTTGGTTCGTGCTCATGGTGATAGTGAGTCTCTGTGTGTGTGTTTAATTATGGTTGATAGTCCAGTAATAAATAACCAAGTGAATACAGCTTTAATATCCAAGTGGCATAAAATCTGAGATTTTCAAGGAACCCCAAGTTCACAATAAATGTATATATTATACATGAGAACAGATCAACAAAGCTGAATTGAAATGGACATGTTCACCTTTAACCTGACTTAATCATTAGTCACAGGACATCCCATACCAGCCTGGCAGCTTGGTATAATTGAACTGGTTTCCACAAAATAAAAATGTCTAAGAAAGTATAATAGAGGTTACCAGGTGGAGGGAGAGGGCAATGGGGAATTGTTTTCATTATTTTTTAAATTTATAATTTTTTAAAAATTTTTTTGAGACTGAGTCTCATCCTGTCAACCAGGCTGGAGAGCAGTGGTGCGATCATGGCTCACTGCCACCTCCACCTCTGCGCTCCTGTGATCCTCCCACCTCAGCCTCCCGAGTAGCTGGGACTACAACTGTGTGCCACCAGGCCCGGCTGATTTCTGTATTTTTTGTAGAGCCAGGGGTTTTGCCATGTTGCCCAGGCTGGTCTCCAACTCCTGAGCTCAAGTGGTCCACCTGCCTTGGCCTCCCAAAGTAGACTACAGACATGAGCCGCTGCACCCAGCCTGCTTTTTAATGGGTACAGAGTTTCTGTCTGGATGATGAAATTTGTCTGAAAATATTAGAGGTGATGGTGATGGTGGCATAACACTGTGATTGCACTTAATGCCATTTAATTGTACATCTAAAAATAGTTCAAATGGCAAATTTTATGTCATATATATTTTAGCACGATAAAAATTAAATAAATAAGTAGATGATACTTAAATGTCCAAATTTCACTAAAAATTGAAGAACAACAACAAACAGGAAACACTGAAAACATTAGAAGCCTAATTGCCAAGACTATGCCTTATTTATGATATTAACTGGTGATATTTATATCTAACTTTTAGGAGAAAGGGTACCTATTACTCTATTTCACTGAAATAATAAACAAGTATAAAAGCTAAAGGAATATGCTATTTTTTTTCACCTATGAGGCATCTAGAGTAAAAGGATACCTTTTTAAGAATTCTGCAGTTCCTTCTGACCGGTATATTTAGACGTATAGACCTCAAAATTACTAGTGATGAGGATGATACATTATGATACAGTTATGCTAATCCCACTTGTCCTTAACAGTCACAATTGCTCCGTCTCATCCCTTGTCTCCCAGTATTTTCCCTAACCTAGCGATTAAGTGATGATAGCAGAGAGTCACTCTGTTCACTTTGATTCATCTGCAGACATCTACATTTTCATGATTCTGGCTTTTTCGTGGTTTCATCTGTGACCTTCTCTTGCCCTTGACAGAGTTGGTGGTGCATTCACAAATAATTCTGAGGCCGGGAATTTTTTTTTTTTTTTAGTTGTCAAAGCTCTTAGGTGCTGGACATTCATAAAGGAGAAACCACAAGTTCTAAAAAGCAATTTGTGCCTTCCATGGTGACTAGGAAGAGTTACATATCATTCCCTTCCACCCTGGCAAACACTGCACTAGACATTTCCCCTCTTTAGAAGAATTTGCCCATGTTGGTAGTCTGAGGGAGCAAAGGATGAATTTGGAAAGGTCATGTTGTTTTTTCAATCTGTAACAAAAAATTTCACACATAATATTTTATCTTGTATTACATACAAGGTACAGTCAAGTAAAATTTTAAATGTAACTTACATTTCTCAGGAAGATTATTTAGGTAGTAAGATGTCTATGTTCCTTCATGCCTCCCCACTCCTAAACAGCCTCTTATCTTCCTGGAAAACTCTTTTCATCTCCAGTAAAAGGTGTCACGTTACTACCTGCTTGATGCCTTCCTCACCTTGCCCAGATCAGCTTAATCTGTTCAACTTACCAAGCAAGCTTAATTATTATTATGTGATTTTAGGTCTGTTATTCTCTTCAGCTTTTGGAGCCCTCTAGAGCAGGTCTGCGGCCTAACTCAGTTTTGCCATCTTCCTCATTCTATGCCAATGTCATTTTTTGCTTCAATTCTCCAGTAAGTCTTTTGTTCTTGAATGAATGAATAAATGATGAATGAATGCTTAAACAAATAAAAAATATCCAGACCTATACATTTTATTTATTTTTCTGTTTCTATTTTGCTGATAACCAATAATGGCTTTGGAGTCAGAGAAGGGTTCAGTTTTAATTTCTATCACCTTAGTAGCAGTTTCACCTTGGATAAATTACCCAACCCCTCTCAGCCTCAGTTTCTTCATCTGTATAGTAATGGTTATAATAATGATGACAAAAAGAAGGAAGTCAGGTGATTAACGTTAGGTAATAATCTCTCAACTGGAACTAATAGCAGCAGCAAAAAATAGATATAAGCAAAATCTTGAATTTTTTTTCTAAGAGAACTTTCACCAGAGAAATAACAGCCAGGAAGATTCCTGGAGATCATTAGAAACAAAAGATGAGACAGTGGACATGTTTCGTAGGCATTCTTCAACCTGAAATAAATGGATTGTGTTTTAAAGGTTTGTTTCTGAGCCAATTGCCTTGGAGCCCAGAAATACATTCTTTCGTACAAACAACGTGCTAGTTGATGGCTCTGTTCTTAGCACAGCCTACAAAGTGTAGGTACCTTAGAATATGCACTAAATAAAGAATTAATAGTACCATTTCAGTTATCATACCAACATTTTTCTATAGGGCAGTGTGTTCTGCATTCATAATTTAAACTTCTAGGAACACAGGAAACATCTGGAGGAAGGAAATTAGAGAAGAAAATTTCTCAGTCAAACAGATCCAGAAGATAGAACTTATTGAAATCAGGTAACAAAATGAAAATTAAATCTAAAAATAGGCTTTTATACCCATTTTCAAGATGATAATCAAAATTAACCAAAAATCTCAAAAATGAATCTTTAGGGAACATATTATGTGTGAAAGAACTGTATGAATATTATTGTTAAATAGAACTAAATTAAAATCCTGAGTTGATATGTAGAATCCCAGAATAGTGAAAAACGTATATAACTTCTTGAGTTTTAATTTCCTTATATGAAAATGAGAACAATAATACTGGAAATAGTTGCCAAGAAGAATTATAATGCCCTAAGTTATTAGGAATGTCTTTCTTGTATCATTTATCTTTTACTTTTGAACTCCAGCATTAGCTTGCATTCAAACACTTATATGTGATGTATACATTTATGTATATATGTATGTATGTGTCTGTATATATGTATGTATATGTATGTGTGTATAAATAGTATATATAGTGTGTGTGAGTATATATATCCACCTGTATGTGTGTATATGTGTATGTGTCTGTGACGTGTGTGTGTGTGAGATGTGTGTGTGTATTTATGTGGAGATATAGGTACACATACACACACACACACACACACACACACACATATATAGTTCTTGAAACCGTTTGGCTCAAAACACCTCTATTATTCAGTTTTTTTCTTTCTATAGATTTCTCAGACTTTCCATATATTTTTCTTAAGCTTCCTCTTGCTCCCCTTCTCATCTTGCCCATGCTTAGATGCTGTCAGATCATTCATTTTGCTACAGTTTCCATTCATTTTGTTGCCTTCGCTCTGTCTTTGCCACCTTCCCTCGTGGTTTTTAATTTTCAGAACTTTTGCTGAGGTGTCTTCACCTTTCTTTTCTTCCATGGTCTCCATTAAACCCATCTGCCACTGTGATTATTTTTCTACTTCTATTGAACATTCTCACTTTAAGGTTTTATGGAGCTTTTAAACTCCTTCTTTGAATGTTCCCCTTTTGACTCTTCATATTGTCATCTTTATCATCCTGAATGGTTGCTTCCTACTTTCCCCTTCAGACTGGGGTTTTCAGTCCATCTTTGGTGGAATATTTAGTCTCCACTTATTTCATTTTTATTCATTATTGTCTTGGTTCTTTGTGTAGAATTGCCTCTCCATAAATAAGCCCTGTTTCTCCTTTTGTAGAACAGTTTGTTTCTCTGTATTCGTTTCTCCACATCTTGTTCATTCTAGCAACTTTCTTTTTTCTCATTTGACTTTTCTTCCAACATTTGAAATCGAACATCAATTTATTTTATAAGTATTTCTTTTGAATTGTCATGTAACATTCTAAACTCAAATCATAAAGTCAGAGAATTTTAGAGTTAGATAGAACCGTAAGTATCACCTTGGCCAGACCATATGTATTACCAAGAAGGAAAGTAATTGGAAAACATCTTCTCAATGCCCAGCTCACAAGTGTTACCTTCCCCCTGCACCCCAGTGAAACTTTAGGTTGAGTCATATTCTGAACTGATTATCAGTTCCACCTGTATAATATTGATTTTTTCTCTTCAAAAATGGACTGATATAGCATATATGGTTATCTTTAATTGCACTAAATTACACATCACATAAAATTCACTGTTTTAAAGTGTACAATTCACCGACATCTGGTGCATTTATCATGTTGAGCAACCATCACTATTGTCTAATTCCAGAACATTTTTATCATCCCAAAAGGAAGCTCTTTGCCCAAGAAGTCACTCCCTAGTCCTCCCTCACCACTGCCTCCTGGAAACCACCATTCTGCTTTATGTCTCTAAGCATGGCCTATTCTGGATCTTTCTTCTAAATGAAATAATATAATATGTGGCCTATTTTATCTGGCTTCTTTCAACACATACAGTTTTATAATCTGCTATTTTCAACTTGCTATGTATGGTTATATAACCTGAAAACATACCAAAAGTGTATATATATTATAAAATTTTTAAAAATATTCTTCTACATACACAGTGCCTTTTTTTTTTTTTTTTTTTTTTTTTTTTGACAAGGTCTCATCTATTATGCAGGCTGGAGTGTAGTGGCACAATCTTAGTTCCATGCAACCTCTGTCTTCCAGGCTCAAGCGATCCTCCTGACTGAGCCTCCTGGGTAGCTGAGAGTAAATTAGTGTACACCACCACAGCCAGGTATTTTTTGTAGAGACAGGGTTTCACCATGTGGCCCAGGCTCACAATGCCTTTATATATTCCCAAGTTTGACATGCTTCGTTTTCACCCATGCTAGTACTGTGACCTTTTTCCTACAACTCAACTTTCCTGATGTTGAGTTTAATTCATGGAGCACACAGAGAAGCATGTCTCAGTTGTCCTGTGGAACACTTGCATGCCCGTCACAGACCTGCATGGGAAGCTCCCAGCAGGCACTCAGTCCCACTTGACAAAGATTCTTCATGCATTTTGGTTCTTGTCCTGCAGTCTTTAAGTAAATGTAAGATGTAGACTGATACGAAGCTCTACAAAACTCCTCACTTACCCCAGGTTTAGTAACTCTATGTATGTCCACAACCAAAGGCCATCTCCTTCAATGTCCACCATCTTCTAGCATAGTGGGAACAAAGAGATTTGTCACACTAATGTTCTTGGGTTGTCCCCATCACAAACACTTTATTTCTCCATCTTGGTTGCCTCTTCCCTCCACCAGTGACATCTGCCCACTTTTGCAGACCTCTGCCTTAAAGTCCTGCACCACTGTCCTCTTTAACAGTGGAGGATGGCCCCTTCTGTGCCATTGACCAAGGGATGAATGGTGGCAGGTCACACTTCTTTTTATCCCTGCCCTTCCTTTTATTGTGTTTTTTTGTTACTTCCACCACCACACCTTTTGATATCTTCTTGCCAGTGAAGCGCAGAAGGAAGTTGGTTATTTGGACATAACTCTTGAATGAACATGCACACACGCACAGACACGCACACACACACCTGCCAAACACAAATGTGTTAATTTTCAGTAATAATACAGTCTAGGTCTATATGAAGGAAGCAAACCTTCCGCAAATGCATTATCATCTGCAGAGCACCAGCTTCAAAGAGAACAGAGTTCAATATTCATTATTATGCAGATTGATATCAATCACACATGCTCATTAACAAACAACAAAGTTTACCTTCTGCCACCAAGAGTGTGTCTAGGAGACCACCTACATGAAAAGCAGAGTCATCTATTCATTGCTTTTCTGCCCTTAGCACAAAATCACATTTCTAGGCAACACTATACTACTTTTTGCGAGCAGAAGATGATTATGGGACCATCTCCTACACAAGCAAGAGCTGTTCACAGGAATGCTGAGATGTTGGAGGAGGCTATTTTAGTAACATGTTCTTTGGGTTCATCCCTATTTTAATTAACAATCAGAGTCCTCACAATATTATTTCGGGTAGGGTAACTGTTTTACTCTTGGAAAGCAATAAACCTTACTTTAAAAGAATTTAACAGATATCGCTTAAAAAAAACTGCTTTAATGTTTTTACCTTCTATCTTCTTTTTCTCCAGCTTTATCCTGACAGAAGTTAGCACTAATTAATCTATTTTCTCTTCCCCCTCATTTTTCCCTTCTGTGCGTCTTTGCTGACTTCATCTCCCCAGTAAATTTGTTCAGCGTTTTGGCTCACTCATTTCTTCAGCTAACTACAGCTTACTACTACAGCCACCACTACTACAGCCACTCCTGTCTCATCCTGGATGGTTGACAGAGATGAAAACATCTTGGTAAAGCAAATATACAGCTCCCATTTCACTGGCTCTCCAGGCCTCCTGCTGTCTTTGCTTGGCCTCCTGGACCTGCCAGAATACCAGACCCTTTTTCTTCTCTCACTCTCTCCACTGTGGCCATGATAGCTTCTTTCAAACTTGCAAACACAGTTGTCAGACTCTTGTGACAATTCTGCAAGCAAGGTGCATAGTACATAATACATAATGATTGTCTTTTATCTTGGTGGATTACTGATTGAAAAGATTGGGCTTGAGAACCCTGGCTTCCTACTTCCAAATATGATTCTTTTTCTTTCCTGTTGCTAACAAAATGGTGATATTTATCATGTCAAAGTTAAAACTACTCAGACTGTGTTACCACAGAAATCCACATTAAATACAAACCATGACTACTTGTTTCCCTGGGCCGAAAGTCAGGAAGGATTTTCTCCAAAACAGAATTGTGGAATATTTGAGGATTAGTATGTGCAGGCACAGCCTGCTCTTTCCACTTTCGCCCCCAATCCTAAATGGAGATGACACCATCAATTAGTCAAACAACACATATTTATTCAGCACATACCCTGCACTAAGTGGAATTAAAGCCAAAAGAGCCACATTTTTCAAATGATGTGAAGGGTAAAAAATATCTGTGTTCAACCGGGCATGTTTGTTTTAAACAGATGGCTAGGCACCCACTTCTGTTTATCTGCATTTCATTGACTTTCTTTCCAAATGCATACTATGCAGCCACAGCCTCCTTTGGAAATTTTCCTTATTTTAAAATGGTTACAGAAAATCCTTACACCACTTTGTTCTTTTCAGAGTGACTCGTCTAGAATCTAGAAAAAAATAGCCGCGAACAGGAGATAACTTTAAAACTATTGTACAAATTACTGTCTTTTCTTTCAAGGAATATCTATTTATAGGGTATTCCCAAATTAGCCCAGGATCTAAACCCATTTGCAGGCAGCCTGTGAAGGACAAAATGTCTGGACCCTCAAGCATTAAGAATTGTAAATGGGATGAGAACAGTGTTTCCTCAGTGTTATTGGCCTAGTACATAACTATTTAGCCAGCTTATTATATGATCTGTAATAGTAAATAGTCATAAACTATTTACTATTTAAATATTAATAGAAATAAACTATTTTTATGCTGCCCTCTGACGCTTTTATTGTTATTTTTAATTTCCAGTTATATTTTAGATACAGGGCGTACACGTACAGGTTTGTCACATGGGTGTATTATATGCAGGTCATGAGCATAGTATCAAATAAGTAGTTTTTGAACCCATGCTCCCTTCCTGTCGTCCCCCTCTACTAGTCGGCAGTGACTATTGTTCCCGTAATTACGTCCATGTGTGTCCAATGTTTAGCTCCCTCTTATAAGTGAGAACATGAGGCATTTGGCTTTCTGTTCCTGCATTAGTTGGCTTAGGATTATGGGCTCCAGCTCCATCCATGTTGCTGCAAAGGACATCATCTCATTCTTTTTCGTGACTTCATAGTATTCCATGGTATATATGTACCACAGTTTCTTTATTCAATTTGCCATTGATGGGCATCTAGGTTGATTTTATGTCTTTGCTCTTGTGATAGTATGGTAATGAACATATGAGTGCAATATCTTTTTGGAATTATGATCTATTTTCCTTTGAGTATACACCCAGTCAGGAAATTGGTATGTCAAATAGTAGCTCTGTTTTATGTTCTTCGAGAAATCTCCAAACTGCTTTCCACAGGGGTTGAACTAATTTACATTCCCAACAGCAGTGTGTAAGCATTCCCTTATCTGTACAGCCTCAATTATATTTGAGTTTTTAATAATAGCCATTCTGACCAGTGTGAGATGGCGTCTCATTGTGGTTTTGATTTGCATTTCTCTGACAATTAGTGATGATGACCATTTTTTCATATGTTTGTTGGCTGCTTGTATGTCTTCTTTTGAAAAGTGTCTGTTCACGTCCTTTGCCTAATTTTTAATAGGGTTATTTGGTTTTTTCATGTTGATTTGTTTAAGTTTCTTATAGAGTCTGGATATTAGACCTTTGTCTGATGCATACTTTGCAAATATTTTCTCCCATTCTGTATGGTGTCTGTTTACTCTATTGATAGTTTCTCTGGCTATGCAGAAGCTCTTTAATTTAGTTAGATCTTACTTGTCAATATTTGTTTTTGTTGTAATTGCTTTGGGGAACTAGTCAAAAATTCTTTGCCAAGGTCAATGTCAAGAAGAATATTTTCTAGGTTTTCTTCTAAGATTTTTATACTTTCAGGTCTTACATTTAAATATTTGATCTATCTTGAGTTAATTTTTGTATATGGTGAAAGGTAAGAGTCCAGTTTTTGCACATCACTAGCCAGTTATCCCAGAACCATTTATTGAGTAGGGAGTCCTTTCCCCATTGCTCGTTTCTGTTGGCGTTGTCAATAATCAGATGGTTATAAATGTCTGGCTTTATTTCTGAGTTTTCTATTCTGTTCCATTGGTCTATATGTCTGTTTTTACCAGTGCCAGCTGTTTTGCTCACTATATAGCCTTATAGTATAGTTCAAAGTTGAATAGTGTGGTGCCTCTGGCTTTGTTCTTTTTGCTTGGGGTTGCTTTGGCTATTTGGGCTCTTTTTTGGTTCCATATGAATTTTAGAATTTTTTTTCCAATTCTGTAAAGAATTATGTTGGTAATTTTATATTTAATCTGTAAATTGTTGTGGGCACTAAGGCCATTTTCATGATATTGATTCTTTCTATCCATGAGCATGGAATGTTTTTCCATGTATTTGTGTTGTCTCAGATTTCCGTGTTATCATTCTCTTTGTAGAAATATTTCACGTCTTTGGTTAGCTGTATTTCAAATTCAGTTTCTTTTTTTTTTTTTTTTTTTTTTTTTGTTGAGATGGAGTCTCGCTCTGTCACCCAGGCTGGAGTGCAGTGGCACGATCTCGGCTCACTGCAAGCTCCGCCTCCCAGGTTCACGCCATTCTCCTGCCTCAGCCTCTCCGAGTAGCTGGGACTACAGGCGCCCGCCACCACGCCCGGCTAGTTTTTTTTTTTTTGTATTTTTAGTAGAGACGGGGTTTCACCGTGGTCTCGATCTCCTGACCTCGTGATCCGCCTGCCTCGGCCTCCCAAAGTGCTGGGATTACAAGCGTGAGCCACCGCGCCTGGCTCAAATTCAGTTTCTTCGTGACTATTGTAAATGGGATTGTATTCTTGATTTTATTCTCAGCCTGGACGTTATTGGTATATAGAAATGCTACTGACTTTTGTACATTGATTTTTGTATCCTGAAATCTTACTAAAATTATTTATCAGTTCTAGTAGCCTTTTGACAGCACCTTTAAGGTTTTCTAGGTATAAAATCATATTGTCAGCCAAAAAAGATAATTTGACTTTTTTTTCCTATTTGTATGATTTTTTTTTTCTTGAGACTGAGACTCACTGTGTCTCTCAGGCTGGAGTGCAGTGGTGTGATCTTGGCTCACTGCAACCTCCGCCTCCTGAGTTCAAGTGATTCTCCTGCCTCAGCCTCCTAAGTAGCTGGGATTACAAGCATGTGCCACCACGCCTGGCTAATTTTTGTATTTTTGGTAGAGATGTGGTTTCACCCTGTTAACCAGGCTGGTCTCAAGTTCCTCACCTCAGGTGATCTGCCTGTCTTGGCCTCTCAATGTGCTGAGATTATAGATGTGAGCCACCACGCCCAGCCTATTTGTATGATTTTTATTGTTTCTTGTTACCTGATTGCTCTGGGAAGCACTTCTACTACTATGTCGAACAGGAGTAGTGCATAAATAAACTACTGAGCTAGTTTATTATTTCTGATCTAATATTCAGAAATAAATGCTCCTACCTTTGGATTCCTTTAATGGATAAAGCTATCTCTGGACCCTCTTAGTTTATGCTAACTCACCTTAGTTGAGTAAGTGGCGTGTCACTACCCTGATGGACCACATCTCAGGGGTCAGCCAGAATCCTTCTTAGGAGCCAGGCACTATTTTAATTATTTTATAGGTATTAACTCATTTACTCTTCACAATAACTCTATGATCCAGTCTTATCTTTATTTTAGAAATGACGAAACTAAAGCATTCAAATTTTAAGCAAACTGCTCAAGATCACGCAGCTAGTAAGTGTCAAAGCTGGGGTTTAATTCCAGATAATCCAACTTCCTTTCTGCCTCTAAAAAGCCTTGTGTGTTACAGATTTAGTTTTTGCCTTTCTTATTTTATCTAGCCTCATGAGGGAAAGAACTGGTGATCTCCCACACCCTCCGGCATGTTTCTCTGTAGACTCCACATCTTCTCAGGAGAGAGTGAAAAGGTGGGAAAAATAAGTCACTGATCTCTTCAACTTTGAGCAACATATTCTTCCTGCTGGTATTTCCTCAAGCTGTAGACAGCGGGCTTTCTCCTCTTGTGGGCTCCTCTGGCCCTAGTCTTTCTAGAGAAGAACTGTATTAATATGGTAGATGGTCATGGATGAAATATACACCAAAACGTTTTTACAAATTGAGCACTCCGTTACTGATTTGAGCAAGTCTTCCAGGATAGGTTTGACTCACTGATCTAAATCATTCCCTGGAATCCTGCCCATAACCCATCACAGTTACGGATCTCCGTAGGCAGCAGCAGTGTGTTTTGCAGTTGCAGAAAACCTCTCAATTCCTTCAAATACACCACAATCAGAAAGTCCTATGACTTAAGGGCTTAGTTCTCTGCTAAAATGTTCATAGGATGGAAGATGGAAGAAGCATGGCAGAAGGGAGTTACCAGAGAGTTGGGGTAGGGGCAGGAATGAATGCAACAAAAATGGCAGCCAGGGTGCTGAGGTGTATAATGTTCTCTTGTAGCCTGCCACTCCTGGGGGGAGCATCTCTAAATATTTAAAAATACTAAAACACTTCACACATTGGAGCCTAAGTTTTTTTCCATCTCTTGGTTTTCTTCAGTAGCCTTAGACTCCTAGGTCTCTGTGATGCTGAAGCCACTGCTGTATTCATGTGGATTGTTTGACATCATGCAGAAAAATATAACCAATTTATTGCTGGATTTTTTTTTTTTTTTTTGAGACGGAGTCTCACCCTGTCACCCAGGCTGGAGTGCAGTGGCGTGATCTCGACTCACTGCAAGCTCCGCCTCCCAGGTTCACGCCATTCTCTTGCCGCAGCCTCCCAAGTAGCTGGGACTACAGGCACCCGCCACCACACCCAGCTAATTTTTTTGTATTTTTAGTAGAGACAGGGTTTCACCGTGTTAGCCAGGATGGTCTTGATCTCCTGACCTCATGATCTGCCTGCCTCAGCCTCCCAAAGTGCTGGGATTACAGGCGTGAGCCACCGCACCCGGCCTATTGCTGGAATTTTTAGTCTTCCCAACTGGTTGGTTGTTTTGGCATCCTGTTGGGTGTCGCTAGATGCCATTTAAAACAGATTACTTAAATCTAAATTTTAAGAGGAAATTTTAGAATCTAAAATGAGAACCTATAAATAATCTCTTAAGTCTAAACTGGGTGGCTAAACAGTAAAATAAACCTATAATAAAATTCTGCACATGGAGCTACTAATCTCCAAATTTAAATAACAGTTGCATTTACCTCCAGCCAGGTGTTTGGAAACTAAATAATGAGAAGCAGTGATTGAGATAAAATATGGCTTTACATGAAAAATCATTATTTCCGCCTTCCTCTTTTTATATTCAAGTTAAAAATAGCCCATTGAACTTTTAGAAGTTGAAATATATTTCCAAAAGAAAAAAGATTCATTATTTATTGTTATGTTGTTGACATACCAGAGTAACACAGAATAGTTTTTGAAATGCATAGACCATCACAATTACTTTTAGTGATGAAGGGAAACATTAACATACTTTGATTTGGCCATGATGTCCCAGACATTGTTTGTCATTAGCTTAGTAAATGGTTTAAAGATAGAGGAGATAATGAACTTCTACTAAAATTTCAGAGGAGACTTGGAAGTTTAGTTCGATTGCAATGCAGCCAACTTCATACGTTTTAGTGCTATTTTAACTTGAAATTTCTCCCCTCCTTTTTTTTTTTTTTTAACAATAAATGTAAATAGCAGAGGTTTTAGGCAATTGCCAAGGTGTTTATTTGTTCAATTGCCATTTCTACTAAAATCTTTGAGCCATCCTAACCTCACCTAGCTTGAGCTAATATTAACAGCAGCTGTAGTTGGTTGCTGTTTATTAAGACTCTACTATTCATGAGGCTGTTCACCAAACATGTTACATAAATCATTCCTAGTCCTCACAACAGCCCATTCAGGTCGATATTATCATCTCCATTTAACAATTGAAGAAACAAGTTCAGGAAAGTTAAGATCACATGGCTGGTGAGTATTTGAACCATATTGCTTGCCTGATAAAATGTAGTCCATTACTATAAGTCCCCCACAACATGGTTGTAAATTGCATTTCACCTAAAATAGTAGCAGGGCTGACAGTCCAACTTCAGCAAAGGTCCTGCATATTTCATCTTGAATAAGTAATAGCATCTTTTTAACACTTAAGCATTTGATAAGGTTCTTTTGTTGAAATTAATTCTTGATAAGAATGGTCTTGTGAAAGGATACAGAAAGAGAGATGTTGTGAAAGTTACCCCAGATCATTTAATTTAATAACAGTAGTTAGCAAAAAAATATATATCTATATATTTTCTTTCTCTAACCTGGATTCTCTCTTGCTCATTCTACTCCCAGTTCCTAACCCAGTGCTCCTACATTCTAAGCAGCCTTGAAATATCTGCCGAAAGACTGAATACAGAAATGAATAAGTGCATGAAGGAATAAACACATAAATAAACAACAATACTTATATAGGTGTTAGTTATTCTTAAAGTTCTATTATTTGGTGACATGGATCAACATGTCCTTTGAAATTTGAATCCAGGTGGTAAAACCTAGAATAACAAGTTAGTCTATTATACAGATGATGTTTCTGTCACCCCAATAAATACTATAAAGTGACCTCAATGTATTATTATAAATTAAATATGATCGCTTTTTTGCTCTTTGGACAGAAAATGACTAAAAGATGAAAGTGTGTAAGCACACACAGTGGTGTCTGATAAACCTTTGTTGGATTGAGTGGAATATTTCACAGCAATGGCAATAGGTACTTTTAACCAAACTCTCAAATATTGTGTGACAGTTGTTCTGATTAGCTCTATGTCATCATTAAGATTTCTTGAAGCAAAATCCATCATGGAGAATTCATAATACCTTTTGCATCTGAAATTTAATGGCATATTTTTATGTGAAGCATACCAGTCTCCTAAGCTGTGTAGCATTTTTTTATATTCTTTACTTTCTGCTTGGGTATTACTTTTACAATTGAATAAATGGCTATTTTTCTTGTAGATTTGTTCCCAAACCTCTAGATTTTCCAACATCACTATGAGTATTATTAAGTAAGCAAAATCATGAACCATGGAGAAAAGTGCTTTTACAAAAGGGTTTTCATGGTCTTGATGACCTTCGTTTTTTTTTTTTTTCTGCAATGGCCACACATATTTTAGCTACTGAACAAAATCTGCAAATAAACTCTTTTACTTATTTGTGATTACCGGATAAAACAGAAGTGTGCAATGATATAGGCTCTGATGGGAAAATTTTGTAAACACCAGGTGGAGAGGACGCAGAGGTGATGGAAACATCTTCCACATTCTCAAATGTCAGCTGTTCTCAAGAGAGGAAGCTTAAATAAACATCATTTATAGTCTTAGCAGATGTTATCGATGCATAACACTTTAATTGTAGTTTTCCAATATCAGTGCTGTTAATAACAGTTCAGAAAAGATCTGAAGTGCTTTGATTCTAATCAGTGGTCATTTAAAAAATAGCTGTGCTAAATGGCATATGTTTGTCTTTGAATCATCTCCGTTAGACAGATGGTATCTTTGGAATTGTGACATTTCATTGTTGCTGGTGGCTGATGACTCATTGTAGGAAAATCCTTGTGTTCACAATACGTGAAAATAAGATTGTTTGGTGTTCTTTCCTACAGCTAATTTTCAAACAGAATTTCAACAGATGTGACAATTTTACCAAGATGTTGTCAAAATAAGAGCAACCCACTGACAAATGAAATCTGGCTCATGTTCAGCCCTTTGGTACCATTCTGGTTTGTTCCAAGTATCAGGAGACTTTGTATCAATGTCAGCCCTGATAACTTGAACATTTCAGACGGCACACTGTCAATTTTTTCATCCTTCCTAATGACTCACTTTGCAATCGAGATGCAACACTTCCTGGTTTTTCTTTTCCTCCACCTCCCCCTACTCACATATTACCAAAGAGACAATGCTTGTAACTGATCTTTAGTTGTTTGGAAATAAAATGAGATCACCTACTAGAAAGACTTTTAGAGGTCATGGAGAAAGATGATCCATGATGAAGGAACTCACAGGGTCCTAAGGAATTTCAGGTTTAGCTGTGAATGTTAGACTGATAACCTCGCATAGTTAAAAAAGGTAACTCCTATTACAATTCAGTCATTGCTTCCTTGACTAACGTGGTAGGACTAACCCTGAGAAAATGAGGTTCACACATAGTGATATCTTTCATTAGTTTAAGTGTAAAAAAAAGGCCATAAAAGGAGCCCATTATTATCAATGGCAACTGGATGAGCAATAATGTTAAAATACTGGGTTTCATTACAGTGAGCTGACACAACAGAATATTCAGAATCACTTAAAGTAGCCCATCACAAAACCATTTAATGATGTATCATCCCCTAGGAGGGCTAATCAGAAACAGATAAAAGAGGGGAGACAATAATATTTGTACACAATAAATCCTATTTTAAAAGAATAATGGGATCAAGGTGTAACTTTGTTTTTAAGAAGTGGATAGTGTGTATAGTAAAATGTCACTGTGTTTTCTCTGAATAGCATATTTTATTTCTGACCAGCCTTCCAGAAATATCCAGAGGGCGAAAGTGTGACTAAAAGCAATACAATGAAAATTCTGTTGTTTCTCCTATTTCTGAAGTGACTGGCGTTGTAATCATACCGCATTATTCACCTACTAGAAAGAGAAAATAGCCTAAAGTTTTCCGTTTCCATTATAGCTCCAGTAATTCTCATTCTGTTCCACTGACTTCTACGTGGGAATAAAAGATGTTATAGCATTCCACACATTGCAGAAAATAGCTTACACTCAAAGCCCTTATCAAGACAGAAAGTTTTAATACCATTGCTACCATATAAAAAGAGACAGCAGTCATTTAAAAAGATAGTTTTCATTTCATGTTTAATAATTATCTCCTTAATTATTATGTTTTTGTAAATATATAAAGTTAGTAAGTATTTGGGAAACACTATGAGTTTGTTTTTTGTTTTTTGTTTTTTTTTTTTTTTAGCAAGGGAAGTTTGGTAGTTAAAAATAACCACGATTGGGAGGCCAAGGCGGGCGGATCACAAGGTCAGGAGATTGAGACCATCCTGGCTAACACAATGAAACCCCGTCTCTACTAAAAATATAAAAATTAGCCGGGCATGGTGGCAGGCACCTGTAGTCCCAGCTACTTGGGAGGCTGAGGCAGGAGAATGGCATGAACCCAGGAGGTGGAGCTTGCAGTGAGCCAAGATTGCACAACTGTACTCCAGCCTGGGCGACAGAGCAAGACTCCGTCTCAAATAAATAAATAAATAAATAACCACGAAAGTATACTTTCGTGGTTATTTATTTATTTATTTGACCAATTCATTTGGTTGAGAGGAGACTGTTTCTCCCTCTTTTATTTGGGTTGACCTTGTACCTTGCTTTGACCAGCAGGATATGGTAGATGTGATGCCATGGGACTTCTGAGCTGAGGGCTTCAGAGAGCTTGTAGCTTCTTTCTCTCTCACCCTCTTAAAACTCGGTCACCAAGAGTTAAACTGAACTAGCCTGCTGGAGAGGCCAGTAGAGAAGAACTGAGGTGTCCTCACTGCCAGTCCGTTATGTGCCAGATATGTGTGGACAGCCTATTTAGAACATTGACCCCTTGTCAAGCCACCGGATGACAGCAGCCTCATAGGTGACCTCAGAGGATACCAGCAGAAAAACTGACCAGCTGAGCCCAGCCAAAATCACCAACTCCTGGAATTATGAATGAATAAGGGATGAGTGTTTGCAGCCACTACACTTTGTGACAATATTTTAGGCAGGAAAATATTCTGAAAAAGTAGAGTGAAAAATCAGATCCAGCCTGGCCAGCCCTCTTCCCACAGCCCAGTACATCTATCAGCCCAATATCTCCTGCCGTGACCACAGGCCAGTTATGAAAGGAAAGAGCACCATGATCCTCTGACATAAACTCTGTGTCTCCTGGGGAAAATTATTCCACTTAGGTCATAGAGTGAGTTAAATTACAAGCTGAGGGATCTCCTCCTGGGGTACCTTTGCTTGTATGATCCACCTTAATGTCAAATGATTCTATCCTTTTTAGTGTCACTGGCTGCAGGCAAACCTGCTTACTCAAATAAACTTGACATAATAGGAATAAGAATGTAACCATTGTGCAGCAAGCCAGTGATAGAACAGATCCTCAAAGATTTGAGTGGGTCCCCATCTCCTGCACTTGCCTAAAACAATATAAAAGAGTGAACCAAGGTATATGTGTGTGAATGTATATTTCCTTCACAGGGTAGACTTTTCTTTTGCTTCATATGGGCTGCCAGACCTCTGCTTTTGAGCACACCCCTGTTGGGTAACTCACTTATGCTTTTGATCTTCTGTGTATACTTTCCTGTGTTTGTTTGCTGGACCAAGAGGTAACAAAAGTATAACCAACTTTAGCCCAGCCCAAGTCACCAACTTGGACAGTCTTTGTTGCCTAACCTAGAACAGATATTAAATTATTTAGGAGCAAAGGAGACTTTACTATCAGTTTTCTGTGTTTCCTTTTTTTTTTTTTTTTTTTTTTTGAGATATGGTCTCACTGTTGCCCAGGCTGAAGTACAGTGGCATGATCATGGCTCATTGCAGCCTCAACCTCCTGGACTCAAGCAGTCCTCCCAACTCAGCCTCCCAAGTAGCTGGGATTATAGGCACGTGCCACTACACCTGGCTAATTTTTTAAAAATATTTTTGCAGTGATGGGGTCTTGCTATGTTGCCCAGGCTCATCTCAAACTCCTAGGCTAAAGCAATTCTCCTGCCTAGACCTTTCAAAATGCTGAGACTATGGGCATGAGCCAGTGCACCCGACATGTTTCATTATTTTTTTAAAGTTTAGGCTGAAGGTGATGTCATAAATTTAAACAGTCTCTCCCTAACCAAAATTTGGATGGTAAGACAGAAGGAAGCATGAGAAAGGGAAACTTGAGGGAAGGTCTCCAAATACAGAAAAGGATAATGATGGAAAGTATTCACACATGTGGTGGTTTTGCTACCTTTTTTCTCCATTTCATTTACGCAAGCATTTGCTGAGCAACTGTAGTTTGACAGTCACTTTTCTGGGTGCTAAGGGGACTGAGATCTGTAAAGTGTGACATTTTCAGTCAGAATTTTATAATCCACTGGTGAAGACAGACAGTACAAATGAATAATTATAATTCAGTGCTACATACACTATGATTAAAGTATTTGCCACGATGTACAAAAGTAGTAGTTTCAATTTTGAATAATGAGACAACAGGCACAACCTCTAAAAACTGTACTGTTTCCCAGCACCAAATATGCTTACGTATTGGAAAGGATTTGTTTGCCATTCCTACATGCTCATGTTTGCTTAAAAAGACTGAAAATGCTGTGTATCTCTTTTTATTTACCATCCTCAAGCACAAGTAGAAGCTCAATAAATATTTGTGATTCCTGGTGCAACAAATGTTTCTGCTTCCCCTCACCTGCCTGAGTTGTGCACCCGTAAAACATCTTTCTGCGGTTCATTCTACACTGTGCCTGTCATTGTTTGGACCTAGGAAGACTTCTACCTGATTATAACCAAGTGAGATATGACAAATATTTAAGGAAAAATCTAGAGAAATCACTTAATGCATTAAATTGATTTTTCAGAAAAATAATGAATGGTATGTGTTCTAAATTTTCTTACTCTCTTTACCAATGAGAATGCATTGTAAGCTCTCAGAACATAGATATCAGAACTTATTACTACCTCGAAGATTACACACATTGTAACCCTTTAACAACTGTTGGCAAATTGAATAGCTCTTCTGTAAACATAATTCTAATAGGTAATCCCCTGGGCATTGACTCAGTAAAATTAAATGTCATCTTTTAAGGCCTTTCCAGAAATGCTTATGAACATATGAGTAAAAATAAAGAATTAGGAGTGCTCATTTTAAGATAAAATTTGTAACGGAATGTTTTCCTTTAATTCCCTTGAACTCAGATCTTTCAAAAGAACTTCAATATAAGGCATAGCTTTACTTTCTAGCGTACTTAGTAAAATGCTCATTGTTAGAAGAAATGAAAGAATGTAGCCAATTGATATGGAACAGAGAGTGGGCCTTCAAGAGTGCAGGGCATTAGTAAAACCAAAAATAGTTAGAAAATAATTACTTAATACATTTAAAATTTAATTTTAAAGAAAAATATAAAGTGTGGATGATTAAAGGTCTTTAAAATTTTGAAGTTCTGTAGCTTTATCCAAAGGCATTTCTATAATCACTTAATTCTGTTTCTAAGTAATTGGCTAACACAATTAGCTTAAAAAGCAGTTTTTAATATTCACGAATCAGTTCACTTGTATTATACTCGTTTTGTTCTTTAATGGAATGCGTTCTGTTAGTATAAGACAATATTCAGAGCGTGCTTTCTTATTTGTAGCAAAATCCTACTCTGAAGAAGCACATGTTTGGTACAAGCCACCTGAAATCAAAGACTTAGAGAAAAGTCACTTTTAATCCAATTAAAATAGCCATACACTTTCACAGCCTTTTTAGACAAAATTTCAAATTAAAAACCTTTATAGGTTTCCTTAGACTGGCTGTGGAATACATAAAACTGATTCCATTAGATCCTATTCTAATGAACAGGGATTATGTAAATTTCCATAGATCTCTTCTTAGTCCCATTTAATAGGAAATATATATTACATACATATTTATGGAAATAACAAATTAGAGTTTAATGTATGCTGTACTGTCAAGGATCAATATAGAATTATTTGGAATGACATGGGAACTAAGAGGCTTGAGAAATTTTTGATGCTTGACGTTGGTATAATATTTGATTTAGTTTTCCCCAGTCTCTCAGTATTTCTAGATTCCACAAAGATCCAGGCATCTCCTGAAGATAATGGTTTCTTACTAGGCAAAAACCCTTGGGATGCCTTGATGTTAAATATTTAGAAGATGCTCAGAAGCATGAATAACCATCTAGAACCAAACGAAGAGATAATAAAAATGTGATACACACTGTGGTCATCTTCCCAGCTATGTTCTACTTCTCCCCAGTTTTATGGCAGCTGGGTAGTTTGAAAGGGGTTGATATCAACTGTGGTTTGATACTGATTGTACTGGTTCTATCAGCAAAACCCATTCAGTTCAGCATAGAAAAATGCAGACAGATGGATGGGGCTTTAGAAAAAGATTCCCATTTGTCCTGCAGTGAGAGCCACTACAAGAGACCCTCACTATCCCTGGAAGTAGAGAAGGAAACCTAGGATCCCAACTGGATCCCAACTGTGCTTAGCATCTTGTAGAAAACTTAGGATGAAGTGTATCCCAGGGATGCCTAAGCAGACAGAGAAAATGCATCCAGTTCCTTGGTGATATCGTTGAGCTGCAAACCCAAGCAGCCATGAAGCTATCCTTACCCCTTCACCTCCCTGTTACTCTTTGCTCCATTTTGCAGTTGAAGGCCTCCTGGCTAATACCATTAAAAAACTAAGACTTTTTTTTACACTGTTATTGAGGTAAAATACACATAAATATACTATCTTTACCATTTTTAGTGTATACTTCAATGGTCATAAATACATTTACATCCATTTTTTTTCCTTCATCCCTCCCTCCCCTCTATTCTTCCTGGCCTCTGGTAGCCACCATTCTACTCTCTGTCCTTATGAGATCCACCTTTTTAGCTCCCGCATGTGAATGAGAGCATGTGGTATTTGGCTCTCTGTGCCTGGCTTATTTCACTTAACATAATGGCCTCCAGTTCCATCCACGTTGCTGCAAATGACAGGATTTCATTTCTTATGGCTAAATAGTATTCCATTGTGTATGTGTACCACACGCTGCCAGCTGTGATTATGTTCATTCTCCAGGTGAGGTTAAGGGACTTACTGAAATTCTGTGTGGTCTATGGCCATACCATGCTGAATGTGCCCGATCTCATCTGAAGTTCTCTATAGTGATTAAACCACAAGTTGCAGGACAATTTAAAAAATAAAAATCTTAAGAGCCTTCTTAATATTTATTCTTTTCAATTTTTCCATAGAGTGTGTACCTAAATTAAATCTCTAGGAATGACAATAAAGTAGTGATCCTTGCAGCAGGGCTATTTTGTAGCCTGTATACTCATGATTAACCTGTCAGGAAAAAAACTTGGGGTGCCATAAATCAGCTCTACTAGAGGAATGAGTATGCATAGACAAACAAAACCTGACAAACAAAAATTGAGAAGTAGCATTTTTATCCCATGAGGAAAGTTTAAAAGAAGGCTGTAGATAGGGAGCGGTCATTGAGAGTTGCTCACTGGAAGAAGTGCTTTTTCTGTTCTTCCTGAGATGGCCAACTCCATCTAAGATGGAATTATCCTTCTTACCGTTTATGTTTCTCCCCAGACTTACACCTCTGTCCTAGCAGAACATTCTCAGCTGGGCCAGAAGACCCTTCCATGCCCACTGTTGCTGCTGCTGGCGGTCTAAGATTAAATGAGTAAGGAGACATCCAATGATATGACACTGTGTTAGACCATGGAACCTCCGGTCACTCATGTTTATCACCCCATTAATTAGGTGCTAATTGCAAAAGCTCCTTAAATGTAGTTTTCTGCCTTGCTCAGTGCCCTGACAACCTGATCTTAGGATGCAACTCACATCAACACCAATGCCCCAGAGAAACAGGCCTAATGTTTGTAATGTTCAAGTTACAGAATTTAGCCTCAAAGGAAAGATGTGCAGAAGCTTAAGTATTTATAGCAGGGTTAATGCCCTCATTATATATTCAACATGCTTTAAAAAAGACAAGATACAACGTGGCAAAATTATCTTTCCTACAAGGACTTGCATTTTGATAGTTATCTATTAATGTTATCCAGAATAAGTCATGTAATTTCAAAAAAAGATATGCTACTCAAAAGCAAATTAGATTTCTCATAAGACAACTTCTTTGGCAAAATTTTGCTATTTCAATAATAAATTATTCTACACTGAGGATCAGTTTCATGAGGACATTCAACTTTAATAAATCAAGTATTTCTGCCTGATTTAGTTCAAAACAAATTATTTCATTTCCTTAAAGCCAAGGCACTAACTCGTTTACTTTACATGACTCAGACATGGCTGAACATATTGCAGAAATCTTCTAAAATAATTCATTATTGAATATGTAATTTATTGGTAAATTAACTAGAGAATACTTATATTCTCATATAATAGAAATGTGAAAGAAATAACTGTGTGTGGTGAACTTTGGAAGTTTCTTTTACCAATCTAAAATATTTTATTTTCCCTGAAAAACCATAGTCTAAGCTCAGGCAAATAAATTACAAATAAAATTTTGAAATACAAGTTGTTTGAAATATGGGGATCACCAGTAATCTTGTTACACTCAATACATATTGCTGAATGCCATCAAAAAATTAATTGATCGTGGTTTATATTTTGCACTTGGAACAAAAGGAAGCTCTCCCACATTAGTGATAAAAATCCATTGAAAATACATCTGTTGACTATAGATCAATGTGATGCTACAGACTGTCTTTTCTTTTAAGGAAAGTGTAACTTAAGATGGATAATTACTGCAACTCAGAAGGATAAAAAACATGTAGCCAATGTGGCTTTTGTCTTTTCCTCAGCAAGCTTGCCCTTAGTGACAAGCTTGCAGAAGAGAGAAGCTAGAAATAAGAAAGGCCAGAGCCAGAGGAAACCACTGAACTGTGGGACTGCTCCTTCCCTCCAACCCCAAAGAATGATCACCAGTTCTAATGACCATGCCCCAAATTTCTTTTTTTTTTTTTTTTTTTTTTTTTTTTTTGAGACGGAGTCTCGCTCTGTTGCCCAGGCTGGAGTGCAGTGGTGCAATCTGGGCTCACTGCAAGCTCCGCCTCCCAGGTTCATGCCATTCTCCTGCCTCAGCCTCTCCGAGTAGCTGGGACTACAGGCGCCCGCCACCATGCCCAGCTAATTTTTTGTATTTTTAGTAGAGACAGGGTTTCACCGTGGTCTCGATCTCCTGACCTCGTGATCCACCCGCCTCGGCCTCCCAAAGTGCTGGGATTACAAGCGTGAGCCACCGCGCCCAGCCCCAAATTTCTTATCTTTGATTTTGACAGCTAAGATGACTTGACAAAGCTAGGCTCACACTGGGCAGCAGGAGTATCCAGCCTCAGGCGAGTGGCAGCATGGGGATTGGGAAGCTCAGCCTGGTTGCATGACCCTGATGTGCAGGACAGATCCATCTTTTAGGCAGAGAAGGCTGACAAAATCAGACAGGATGTCTGGAGTCCAGCCTGAACTGTAGAACCCTGGTCCTGGCCTACAAATGAAGCCACAAAGGCTTGGTCCAATCACATAGATTAAGCAAATGAAGCCTGGCAGCAAAATGGTAAACCCTCCCCAAGCACACTTCATTTTGGATTGGCGAGATTTATTTGCCACCCGCTATCAAATGACTGAGCTGCTCACTAAAACTGGTTTATTGGCTCAGGGCAAAGCCTGGCAGATTAAAGTCTTCAGTGACTGCCATTGAGCAATCCTAAGAAAAAGAATACGGATTGACAGCCCTTGCATATATAGATTTTTTCATTTGGGATTATTTAGTTTATTTGGGGATGCTGTGTATGTCCCTAGAGATCTTTATAAATAGAATACTCATTAGTAAGAAATGAATAAGGGGAAATCAATCATTTCTGGAGATGTTTTGTATCCTAATGTGCTTTCAGGTTCCTCCCACTCCCACCATGTAGACTTTTCCATTGCTCTGCGTTGGAATGTGCAACCCTTCATGAGCTAATGTCTCTTAAGAGCACGAATCCAGAGTAGACAGTTGCTGTGAGCCCACTCTTTTACTTTTTGAAGCTACTGAAGGCCCATGTTTAAAAAATAAACATAGATTCTAAGAGGTTGTGTCCTACTGCATCATTTTCCTTCTAAATTAGAGAATGCTATTGGAAATCTTCTGATGAGCCAAGAAAGGATAATAGGCCCCTTGACCCCAGTGAGATGCAAATTCCAGGTGCTTGGCTGGAACCATTCACTAGCTAAAGTACTCTTCCAAAAAGTCTTGCATTTGTATCTCAGCAAAATGGAAAATTTCTGTGTAGATCATGAAACATGGTGTCTGTCTGTCTCTGTCGCTGTCTCTCTGTCTCTCTCTGTCTCTGTCTCTCTGTCTTTCTGTCTCTCTCTCTCTGTCTCTCTGTCTCTCTCTCTCTCCCTCTTTTAGTCAAATCTTCTAAGTGGAAGTCCACAAGGTCAAGATTCTACTGCACTACAGGTATACCCTGCTTAATGACAGGGATACCTTCTGAGAATGTGTCATTAGGTGATTTTGTCCTTGTGTAAACATCATAGAGTGTATTTACACAAACCTAGATGGTATAGCCTACTACACACCTAGGCTATGTGGTATAACCTATTGCTCTGTGGCTACAAACCTGTACAGCATGTGACTATACTGAATAGTGCAGGCATTTGTAACACAGTGGTATTTATGTATCTAAATATACCTAAACTTCAAAGGTACAGTAAAAATATGGTGTTAAAATCTTATGGGACCACCATAATATATGCAGTCCATCATTGACCAAAACGTCCTTAGGCTGCACATGAACGTATTTCCATGATCATATTTGGTCTGCAATTTGATTAAACTACTTCCAAGTGACAACAGGGTTAGAACTTTCTAGTCTTAATAATCAGATGCCCCTTGATACAGTTAATTAAGCCAAAAAAAGCATGATCTCTTATCTAACTATGATTTCTATAAAAAAATAAGAGAGCAAAGAAGGGTTTTTGTTTTGTGGTGAGACAACAAAGCATAGCCATTGTAGAATAAAATGTTTAAAATAACGTGTTTATTAAAACGTTTGATGAAAATGGTAATATCTCTAAAGATTTGAGTGCCTTTCTCACCAATATTTACGCTGTTTCACTTATTTTATACCAAAGTTTCTTAACTGAGGACATAAAAGATCAACTTTTAGAGAGATGATCGATTCTCCCATCCAAAACTACAGATGGATGTTTTACTGAGAAGGTCCTATAGTTTTTTACGAGGTTCTCAAAGGGGTACATGATCTAAAAACAACAAAGAACTAGATTTTAAACAACTCTCCTGCCTTGTCTGCCACTCCTTGCAGAAGTAGTTTCAGATGGAGTAGTACGTTTCTTTCAACTCAACTCTCCCTGAAACTTTTTAGGCGTCTATAGGTCAGATTTGTTGCTTGTCCCTGGAGTATTCTAGCTTTCAGAGGAGCTTTTCTTCTAATTGCTTAAACATCGTTTTCTACTTTAGCTCCAAGGTCCTTGGCAGGCTCGTGGTTACCCAAGAGAAGCGTAACTTTCCCCAGTGCCTTCTTTTGGCAGGTCCCCCTGCCCCAACACACAGACAGTTTCTCTGAATTCCTGGTAATATACAAGCGTTACACAGGCAGCATGATGCCTTGAGAATTTTTCGTCCCTAGGCATTGTTAGTTTCATTAACATTTATTCTAAGGTCTTTCTGTGATTAAAAATAATAGCCATTTATTACCTGCTACAAAAAACCTGGAATACAGAGAAAAGTTCAAAATAATATAACTGTTATCCAGAAATGCAGAAATGATTATTTTTAAGGATTTTTTCTTTTCATAATGTCTTGCACCTACTATAATGTTATGTACACTTCCAGAATGTATTCACTTAATATCTATAGTTACACATATTAATGTCAATGATGATCTATGTAACAAATCTTAATAATTAAGTTTTAAACAAAACATAAAATACCTAGGTGGCACTGTATAATGGTTTATCCTCAGTATGGAACTTGGGCTATTTTATTTTTTTAATAGAAAAGATTATTTTTATAAAATAGCCCAAGTTCCATACTGAGGATAAACCTGCACATTGTGCACATGTACCCTAAAACTTAAAGTATAATAACAATAAAACACACACACACACACACACACACACACACGCACAAAACATGTAATTGATAGTTGTCTATGCTGCACTGAGAGTTAGGTTAATTTGGAGATGTTTTCTGCATTCACCACCAAAAATAGTCTTACATACTTAGCAGGAGAATGGACTATTTTTTTCCCAATTATGTTTATACCAATTGAACTTATTTTTTTAAAAAAATACACATAAAATAGTGTACACAACAGAGAGACACGCTTTTAATAATAATAAATGAAACATATATGTTCCCACTGGTTTAATAGAGCAATACTAATACTTTACAACCCTGCACTGTGAATTCTATTTTAATAATTGTATAATTTAAATATTATATAAATGGATAACATATGGATATAAAAGAAAAATAATCGTCATTTAAATGAGAACTTTGTAGAATGATTTGGAAATATTTGACAAATATTAGTGATTAAAATCACTGATTTACGGTAAAAAAAAAAAGAAAAAAAAGAAAATCAACCTCCTGCAATTAATAGGATATTTGATTTTTTCTTCTTGAATAGAGGTATATTTTTACTCAATAATACGTAACTTTCTTAAAGGAAAACTATGTAACTATGTCTGAATAAGATGCATGGAAATGTTTCCTTTTAATCCATTTCCTTATTTTTTTGCCACATCCTGTTTGGAATCGAAACTGTTATTAGACATTTACTATATTCTAAGGAATTCACATGCATTTTTCTCCTTTATTTTATACAAAATCCTGTGATGTAGGCACTGCTTTTATCCTCACTTTGTAGAAGAAGAAACTGAGGCTTAGAAGAAATAACTTATCCAAGGTCAGAAAGCCAGGATGCAGAGTCAGGCACGTCCAGTTCTCTAACTTGGAAGCTCATGCTCTTAACTACAATGCTAGTGATTCCCAAAGTGTGGTCCCTGGACCAGCAGCTTCAGCATTGCCTGGGAATTGGTAGAAATGAAAACTCTCCTGGACATGTTGAATTGGAATGGGGCCCAGCTATCATTACTTTAACAAGTCCACCAGTTGTCTCTGATGCATGCAAAACTATGAGGATCACTTCTTTCTAATAGACTGCCTCCAAATTTTAGAAGGTAACTGATACAAAAATTTTTTAATCTATATGTTTTAAAAAGAAATTATGTTAAACTCTTGCCAAAGGAGTATTACGTTAGGGTTTTACTGCTTAAGCTTTCAGAATTTTACTTTGGGGATTTCTTGAGTTTTATGCATTAGAGATCATAATAATTGAAGTGAAATTGAGGGGTGGAGCCTGGTGAGTGAGTGCTGGGAGCACTTCCATACTTTCTTCGAGTTATTCATGAATGATGAGCTGGGTTATGATTCAAGTGAACAGATGACTACAAAACAGATGCTGTTATGCAAATCAGACTTGCTGATTGTCAATAAGAAACAAAAATTATTTTTAAAACAAGTCCAATTTTAGACATATTTTTCAAATAAATTAGTTCTTTATTGAAAACTGCAGCAACTTCACGATCTTAGTTCTGTTGACCCAATGCAGTTTTTGTTCCCCAAGACCTGCTATCCTGATCCTGGTTTATGTTTCATTTTTCCCCTTTACTCTGCATGTGACTACTGATGAGGAGAGACCCATACATTTAGAATGCCATTTACATATTTCTCAAGTCCAGGACATTTTGGTGTTAAATGTATTAGATTTTTTAAAACGTAGGTGTGATTAGGTGTAATTTAATATAAATATGGCCAGCGTTAGTGTCCCTGGGTAGCCAAAACGCAATATTTTAAATTAGTATTTGAAAGGGAAGGCCTCCTGTAGCCATCATAATCGTATTTTCACTGTATTTTTATTCCTTTCCAGATCTGACTGTCTTAAAATTTAATTACTGTTAGCAAGACCTTGATGGGAAGAATAGAAATATTCTTGTAATAGTGTTAGCATATTAAATGTAATTTTCAGGTGGTCCTCCTAGGATTCCAGCACTCCTCCATTGAGCCAATTTAGCTGCCTTTTTTCTGCCCTGACAGTTCACATGCATCCAACTCAGAAATATATTCTTTCCCTGTCTCCTCTGATGCTGTTAGAACTTTGCTGCCCCAGTATATTAGAGTGTTCATTTATTTGTGATGAAACTGTCAAATCTGATATGCATTTTAATGCTGTTCATATGAATAATACTAAACATACTAATTATAGCCCTTCAATGTCTTAAGGTAGACTTTTATTGGTTTGTTGTTGTTGTTTGTTTGTCTTTAAACTCTGTTAATCATTTTTAATTCAATAGAGGAGGTTTTGAAAAAGAAATAAAACATTGCTAGATAAGAACATAAAAGAAAAATACACATTTTTGCCTAAAAACCAAGGACAAATGACCAAATAATTAATACGAGTGCCTAAAAAAATGTAATTATGACCAAATTTTAAAAGAAATGTGTAAAGGGATGTTACAGCTGCAGTCTGAAGAAATTTGAGAGATCGCTTCTTAAACTGCAGTCACTTGTCTGGGACAACGTAGCAGACAAGAGACTGCAATTTAAGAAGCGATCTCTCAAATTTCTTCTTGCTGCGACTAGAAGCTCATGGCACCTCCTCCCTTGGGGGGCCATCTCAGTTCTGGTAGGAGCAGCTGATTCTCATTGGCTCAAGTACTCTTAGGCAGCTTGTGGCACTTCTGACAGGAGAAGGACAGCCACCTGCAGGCTTTTGCTTGCCCCAAGAGGTTATTTGTCAGCCTGTAGGCTCCTAATTACTTAGAATTAACATATCCATATTTCTATGCTTGGTCTTGATTGGGACGTTTATTCCCTAAATCAGAAACAGCATAAGAATATAAACAAGTCGTACTTCACATTTTAATTATCTCTAATAGCATTTCTTCTTTTTTCTTGTAACAAATATAGAGCATTCTGTAAATTAAAATAAGTGACGGCTCCTAGCCTGCAGTTGGTGGGATATAAATTTCCACTTCTGAAAACTGACACCCATAGATTTCAGCAGAGCTAAGTGCATGGCTTTTGTGCTCAGAGTTTAAATTGTTTTCATTATTCAGTTTTTAGCCTTTCCTTAAAAGTGAAGCTGCGCCCAAAACTTGCTGACTGCTGACTCAGGACTAGACCACTTTTCATTCCATTATTTTAAAAACATGGCAGTAAATAATCCAAAGTTTCAAGTTCACTGCTGCATTTGGTTTCCTGTCAGAGAAAGAAACAGAGAGACAATCAAATGGGTTTCATTGCCAGATTATAGCATCAGCTAATGAATTTCCAATTATCATTGCATTTATGCTTTATTATTTAAATGTTCAGAAGTGTGTGCTGTCATTCCAAGCCAAACTGGTTTTCTATGATTTGTTAAGATGACAACGGGTGTGTGTGTGGGTATCTTTATTTGTGGTTATTTCATTATATGTGCTGATTTTTTTCCTCTTGATTCATAACAGAACTTGTTGGAGAGAGCCAATACATGATATTAGCACATTTAATGTAAAAACCTCTTGAGGTTAATGATTTGTGGTTCAGAATGGAAGGGAAATTCATGGCTAGACATATGCACATCCTTCCTGCCTTCTGCTTCAGCCTGACTTTCTCAGCATTGATACATACCCTTGTCCTTCCTAAGGACTGCTGTGACTTCTTTGACTTGTAGACAATTCCCTGAAATTGCAATAGGATAAATACTAAAAAGAAAGTCCATAACTGTTAAAAAGGAAGCATTACAAAACATACACAATTTACTGTTTACTTTCTCCCTGGGTAATTAGTAAAATAGAAGTCAAGTAAAGAATGCAGAGCTTTGATTACTGTCTAAAATATCTTATGCTGAAGAGAAATCGCCATAGGGTTGCTTTTAGATGACCTTGACACAGAGAGACTATTCTGGATTATCCAAGTGGACTCGATGTAATCACAAGAGTCCTTAAAAATGGAAGAAGATGGTAGACAAGAAGGTCAGATGGTGTTATGTGAGAAAAACTTCACCAGCTTTATTTGGTTTTGAAGATGGAGGAAGTGGCCATCAGCCAAGGAATGCAGACAGCTTCTAGAAGCTGAAAAAACAATGAGGCAGATTCTCCACTAAAGCCTCCAGAGAGGAATGCAGCTCTGCTGACACCTTGGTTTTAGCCCAGTGACATCTGTGTTGGACTTCTTATCTCCAGACGAGATAGATAATAAATTTGTTTTGTTTTATGCCACTGAAAAATGAATAGCCGAGGTTTTATATATTCACCAAAACTTGTCCATTTTAAATAAGGAGAGGACATGTTAAGTGGATTTATTTTCCATTTTAGTAGTTCTCAATACAGAATTTTAAAACACAGTCTCCAAATATAACCAATACTGAGATAGGAATATGTATAGGAAGATATACAAATGTATGAATATATGCATCTACATCTACAGATACATATTATACACATGCATACACACGTATACACATATATACATACATACTGTGTTTCTTCTCTTCTTCTTAGTCAATTTCTACTCTTCCTCCAATACCATCTTAGTTCTCAACCTTCAATGTGAGGTTTTTTTCATGATTCTAGTCTACAAGGTTCACTTCCTTCTCTCAACTGAGGTTTTTCCTATAACCTCAAATAATTCATAATCTCTCCTACAAAGGTAGGACTTCTTATTTATTTAAAATGCAGCTAAAATCACTTTGTATGTTTAATTTCTACATATTACTGACTCCCTTACCAGATCATAAGTACTTTGAATACACAAACTAATATTTCATTTCTTTATTTTGAATGATTATAGTCAATACAGTGCCTTATGAATAATTCTGTTTAATTCTGACACCGTATTGATTAGAAGATGGACAGACTTCTTTTGTGAACCAGGAGATAAATCTAGAATACTACTAAAGATACAGAATGTCACAGGAAGTGCCCAAAACATACTAGCATTGAAATTGCAGACAAATGAATGGCAATTCTAGGGCAGCACTATCCAATAGAACTTTCTGAGATGAGGGAAATATTGTGTATCTACACTCTCCAATATGGTACTCACCAGCCACATGTAGTTATTGAGCATGGAGTGTGACTGAATTTATTACTTTAATATGTCTAAGTATAAATAGCCACATTTGGCTGGTGGTCTCCATATTGGACAGCACGAAGACACTTCTTGATTAGTAGACTACTCTTTGAGTTCTAAGGGCTAGTGTAACAAAGGATTAGGGTCATTTTTCCACTTTCCTGATGCTTTTTTTTTTTATTCTTGGAGCACTGAATTAATAATGGTAGAGCAGTGCTACCCAAAGTGGTCTATAATTCAGACCATGCAAGGAATTGTTTGTTACTAGTCCATGACAAATTAAGTACAGAAATTGAAAATAAGCATTTAGAAGCTTTACAGCCACTTGATATTGACATAGCATTCAAATGTGGAGTCAGTGAACTCACTGCATTAAACAAGGCACTTTGAATATTATTAAACCTGCACGGTATCATCTGGCATATAGCAGTAGGGCCAAATAGTGGTCCTTGGAAAATTAGAAAATTTTAATTGCTGTTCTCATAGGACAGCTACAGATAGTTTAAAAAGTCCATGTATAGAGAACTAGATATCAAAGGCCAAAATTATAGCCTACTCACCATAAATCAGCCAAGTTGTATAGACCAGACCTTTCAGAAAGATATGACTTAAAAATACAAGCACTGTTATAAATTATAAACTCCAGCCTTCTCAATTTGCAAATTAAAAAAACAAGTACTAAGAAAGGATGTGAAATACTCAGCTACTTATATCAGAGCTTGAAGAACTTTCCTTTTGGCTCTCAGGCAAGTTCTTTTTCCACTATGCTAAATGGATTTGGACCAAGAGAGATCTTATGATTCCCTCCCACAACAAATGGAAATCTGAGAATATTACTACAACACTTCCATAAAATCCACCATACAGTAAGCTTGCGCCTGTACCAGCAGAGGCTTTTCTCCCCTTTTTAATGAGTTGTCACATGATGAATTAAAAAAAAAAATCAATGCAAACAAGGTATCCACATGGCTCAGTGCATATGGAAAAATGAATCAATGAAAACCACCCTTATACTAAACTTTTAGATTTGAACAAGGTATTGATTAGTTTTCTTTGTTTTGCTGAGCCATAAAAGGATGCTTCAGATTTTGATTTCTGTCTTTGAAGTGTTCCTAGATAGTGGGCAGAAATGGTAATAAATTGTTAACAGCTTATGACTTCCTAAAAGGAGCCCAGAAAGAATCCAGCAAAGCGGTATTCTCTGTATTGGAAATAGGGCAGGGCAGGGCTTAGTATTGAATGTGTAAGGGATGGCTTTGGCACTCCAGCCAGATCCTCTTTATAAGAAGGTGCTTTCGATTCCCAGCCACACCTTTCTCTGAAAAATTGCCTTGGGCCACAGGAGCTACCTGGCATAAGAAGTTACACCTCTTTTCCTTCTCCTGTCTCCAGGAGGTGGGGGCATTCTGCTGCCAAGAATGGACTGATCAGGAGTTTCAGATCTCCTGTGTCTTTTGTGTGTTTGGATAAGGGGGTACAAATGTCTGGCCCCTTTGCCCACAGGCAGGATTTACTGTGTGGTGCTCTGGAGCTCCTCTTTATAGGATAAGGCTGAAACCATATCTGTGCTGGCCCCATCCCTTTCCATTTTCTGCTTCCTCTCACTTGCTTACAGATTTCTCCTAAGAGCATACCCTCAATAAATCACTTGCATAAGAATCCCCATCTCAGGGTTCTGTTTTTAGAGAATGTGACCAACAACAGTGTATGCCAACTGAAGACCTTAAAAAGCTATTTTCTATTACCTCAAATATTTTGTCCTCTGGCTTGATTCAAATTCAGAATAATGTTTAATTATCTTTTTATTCAAAAAGAGAAAACTAAGAGATATCTGAATTTTTTGATGCTTTTGAAAAGACTCTTATCTCCTAAGTTTGGACTCCTTATTATCACTGATCACTGATTTCAGAGCAAAACTTCTGCTCTATTATAGAACATGTAGCTATTTCTGAGTATGTGTTAATTGCTATTTCTTATCTGATGAGCCCATTGTAAAAGTTTTTTTGCAAGAACTTAAGAAATTACAAGTACATAAATAATTTCTTATGCAAATACAAAATACCTCATATTTTTAAATCTATGGAAAGTTTTAATACGTTATTTAGTGAAAGAGTTAATCAAATGTTTGCCCTTTGGGGGCATGTGAGGGAGCCTGCTTTATTAATTTATGATAAATAAAAATTTGTATGAAATAACAAATGAGAAAATCTAATTTCCAATTTTATATTCAAATCATATCAGTGGCTCGGAAAATGGAATTTATTAGGAAAAAATGCTATCGCTATTTGCGTAATTTTCTGGTGCTGAAACATGAGAAAAATCTGGCTGCTCATTACTATATTCTGGTTTAACATTGCTTTCAAATGCTCATTCACCAACCTAAGCTCTTTTCTTTCCTCTATCTCTGTGGAGTTCTCATAAAATTTGCACTTAAGCTAATGTAAAAATAACGCATTCTTCCATTATGCTCCAAATCATTTCACAGTCTCATGTGTTTGTTAATAAATTCAGTTGTCAGTCACGTCCTTTGGTAGCTATTTCCATTAGAGATTTAGCTACCATTTAGTGGTGGTGGAGTCACTAAAATTCCAATCACTATCTTCAACAATGTTTTATTTCTCTTTATTTTATTCATCCATGTGACCCAATTTCTTATTTCATCAAGAAATATCTAATAAATGATGTCTTTTTTTCTTCTATTTCTTTCTGAAATCATAATAGCACTGCAGAACCCCTTCTTTGTTTGCAGAATTCCCAGAGTAAAATTCTGTGGAATGGTCACTTGGGGTAAATACCACTGAACAAGAAATTTTCTATGGCGTTGAACAAGAGCAGAATCATTTGTGATCATTTTTAACTTTCGTCCTGTGCTGATGGGGCCTCTGGTCTTCTAAAATCTAAAGAGAACCAGACTTTCCGACAGAGAAAAGATGAAATATACATTTTGTGGATGATAAAACAAATATTTATTGTTAGTCAACGTGATTCAAAAAATGCAGTCTCTACATTCAAATGGATCAAATCAGAAAAGAGAAGACAAAAAGACATGAGCAATCCTAATACAATGTGATCAGTCCCAGAGGTCTGGAGAAGACTCTGGAAGCAGAGAGGTGAGGAAAACTTGCCCATTTGCTGTTTGGAAAAGACCGAGGGAAAGGTCACGGAAGATTACTAGTTGAAGTGGTTTATATACTTTTATTTTATTTTATTTTATTTTTTATTTTTTTTAATTATTAAACTTTAGGTTTTAGGGTACATGTGCACAATGTGCAGGTTTGTTACATGTGTATCCATGTGCCATGTTGTTTTGCTGCACCCATTAACTCGTCATTTAGCATTAGGTATATCTCCTAATGCTGTCCCTCCCCCCTCCCCCCACCCCACAACAGTCCCCGGAGTGTGATGTTCCCCTTCCTGTGTCCATGAGTTCTCATTGTTCAATTCCCACCTATGAGTGAGAACATACGGTGTTTGGTTTTTTGTCCTTGTGATAGTTTACTGAGAATGATGTTTTCCAGTTTCATCCATGTCCCTACAGAGGACATGAACTCATCATTTTTTATGGCTGCATAGTATTCCATGGTGTATATGGGCCAAATTTTCTTAATCCAGTCTATCGTTGTTGGACATTTGGGTTGGTTCCAAGTCTTTGCTATTGTGAATAGTGCCGCAATAAACATACGTGTGCATGTGTCTTTATAGCAGCATGATTTATAGTCCTTTGGGTATATACCCAGTAATGGGTTGGCTGGGTCAAATGGTATTTCTAGTTCTAGATCCCTGAGGAATCGCCACACTGACTTCCTCAATGGTTGAACTAGTTTACAGTCCCACCAACAGTGTAAAAGTGTTCCTATTTCTCCACATCCTCTCCAGCACCTGTTGTTTCCTGACTTTTTAATGATGGCCATTCTAACTGGTGTGAGATGGTATCTCACTGTGGTTTTGATTTCCATTTCTCTGATGGCCAGTGATGATGAGCATTTTTTCATGTGTTTTTTGGCTGCATAAATGTCTTCTTTTGAGAAGTGTTTGTTCATGTCCTTTGCCCACTTTTTGATGGGGTTGTTTGTTTTTTTCTTGTAAATTTGTTTGGGTTCATTGTAGATTCTGGATATTAGCTCTTTGTCAGATGAGTAGGTTGCGAAAATTTTCTCCCATTGTGTAGGTTGCCTGTTCACTCTGATGGTAGTTTCTTTTGCTGTGCAGAAGCTCTTTAGTTTAATTAGATCCCATTTGTCAATTTTGGCTTTTGTTGCCATTGCTTTTGGTGTTTTAGACATGAAGTCCTTGCCCATGCCTATGTCCTGAATGGTATTGCCTAGGTTTTCTTGTAGGATTTTAATGGTTTTTGGTCTAACATTTAAGTCTTTAATCCATCTTGAATTAATTTTTGTATAAGGCATAAGGAAGGGATCCAGTTTCAGCTTTCTACATATGGCTAGCCAGTTTTCCCAGCACCATTTATTAAATAGGGAATCCTTTCCCCGTTTCTTGTTTTTGTCAGGTTTGTCAAAGATCAGATAGTTGTAGCTATGCGGCATCATTTCTGAGGGCTCTGTTCTGTTCCATTGATCTATGTCTCTGTTGTGGTACCAGTACCATGCTGTTTTGGTTACTGTAGCCTTGTAGTATACTTTGAAGTCAGGTAGCGTGATGCCTCCAGCTTTGTTCTTTTGGCTTAGGATTGACTTGGTGATGCGGGCTCTTTTTTGGTTCCATATGAACTTTAAAGTAGTTTTTTCCAATTCTGTGAAGAAAGTCATTGGTAGCTTGATGGGGATGGCATTGAATCTATAAATTACCTTGGGCAGTATGGCCATTTTCATGATACTGATTCTTCCAACCCATGAGCATGGAATGTTCTTCCACTTGTTTGTATCCTCTTTGATTTCATTGAGCAGTGGTTTGTAGTTCTCCTTGAAGAGGTCCTTCACATCCCTTGTAAGTTGGATTCCTAGGTATTTTATTCTCTTTGAAGCAATTGTGAATGAGAGTTCACTCACGATTTGGCTCTCTGTTTGTCTGTGATTGGTGTACAAGAATGCTTGTGATTTTTGTACATTGATTTTGTATCCTGAGACTTTGCTGAAGTTGCTCATCAGCTTAAGGAGATTTGGGGCTGAGACAATGGGGTTTTCTAGATATACAATCATGTCATCTGCAAACAGGGACAATTTGACTTCCTCTTTTCCTAATTGAATACCCTTTATTTCCTTCTCCTGCCTGATTGCTCTGGCAAGAACTTCCAGCACTATGTTGAATGGGAGTGGTGAGAGAGGGCATCCCTGTCTTGTGCCAGTTTTCAAAGGGAATGCTTCCAGTTTTTGCCCATTCAGTATGATATTGGCTGTGGGTTTGTCATAGATAGCTCTTATTATTTTGAGATACGTCCCATCAATACCTAATTTTTTGAGAGTTTTTAGCATGAAAGTTGTTGAATTTTGTCAAAGGCCTTTTCTGCGTCTGTTGAGATAATCATGTGGTTTTTGTCTTTGGTTCAGTTTATATGCTGGATTACATTTATTGATTTGCGTATGTTGAACCAGCCTTGCATCCCAGGGATGAAGCCCACTTGATCATGGTGGATAAGCTTTTTGATGTGCTGCTGGATTCGGTTTGCCAGTATTTTATTGAGGATTTTTGCATCAATGTTCATCAAGGATATTGGTCTGAAATTCTCTTTTTTGGTTATGTCTCTGCCAGGCTTTGGTATCAGGATGATGCTGGCTTCACAAAATGTGTTAGGGAGGATTCCCTCTTTTTCTATCGATTGGAATAGTTTCAGAAGGAATGGTACCAGTTCCTCTTTGTACCTCTGGTAGAATTTGGCTGTGAATCCATCAAGTCATGGACTCTTTGGTTGGTAAGCTATTGATTATTGCCACAATTTCAGAACCTGTTATTGGTCTATTCAGAGATTCAACCTCTTCCTGGTTTAGTCTTGGGAGGGTGTATTTGTCGAGGAATTTATCCATTTCTTCTAGATTTTCTAGTTTATTTGCATAGAGGTGTTTGTAGTATTCTCTGATGGTAGATTGTATTTCTGTGGGATTGGTGGTGATATCCTCTTTTTCATTTTTTATTGCATCTATTTGATTCTTCTCTCTTTTCTTCTTTATTTGTCTTGCTAGCTGTCTATCAATTTTGTTGATCTTTTCAAAAAACCAGCTCCTGGATTCATTAATTTTTTGAAGGGTTTTTTGTGTCTCTATTTCCTTCAGTTCTGCTCTGATTTTAGTTATTTCTAGCCTTCTGCTAGCTTTTGAATGTGTTTGCGCTTGCTTTTCTAGTTCTTTTAATTGTGATGTTAGAGTGTCAGTTTTGGATCTTTCCTGCTTTCTCTTGTGGGCATTTAGTGCTATAAATTTCCCTCTACACACTGCTTTGAATGTGTCCCAGGGATTCTGGTATGTTGTGCCTTTGTTCTCGTTGGTTTCAAAGAACATCTTTAATTCTGCCTTCATTTCATTATGTACCCAATAGTCATTCAGGAGCAGGTTGTTCAGTTTCCATGTAGTTGAGCGGTTTTGAGTGAGTTTCTTAATCCTGACTTCTAGTTTGATTGCACTGTGGTCTGAGAGACAGTTTGTTATAATTTCTGTTCTTTTACATTTGCTGAGGAGAGCTTTACTTCCAACTATGTGGTCAATTTTGGAATAGGTGTGGTGTGGTGCTGAAAAAAATGTATATTCTATTGATTTGGGGTGGAGAGTTCTGTAGATGTCTATTAGGTGCACTTTGTGCATAGCTGAATTCAATTCCTGGATATCCTTGTTAACTTTCTGTCTCATTGATCTGTCTAATGTTGACAATGGGGTGTTAAAATCTCCCATTATTATTGTGTGGGAGTTTAAGTCCCTTTGTAGGTCACTGAGGACTTGCTTTATGAATATGGGTGCTCCTGTGTTGGGTGCATGTATATTTAGGATAGTTAGCTCTTCTTGTTGAATTGATCCCTTTACCATTATGTAATGGCCTTCTTTGTCTCTTTTGATCTTTGTTGGTTTAAAGTCTATTTTATCAGAGACTAGGATTGCCTTTTTTTGTTTTCCATTTGCTTGATAGATCTTCCTGCATCTCTTTATTTTGAGTCTATGTGTGTCTCTGCACGTGAGATGGGTTTCCTGAATCCAGCACACTGATGGGTCCTGACTCCTTATCCAGTTTGCCAGTCTGTGTCTTTTAATTGGATCATTTAGCCCATTTACATTTAAAGTTAATATTGTTATGTGTGAATCTGATCCTGTCATTATGATGTTAATTGGTTATTTTGCTCGTTAGTTGATGCAGTTTCTTCCTAGCCTCAATGGTCTTTACAATTTGGCATGTTTTTGCAGGGGCTGGTACTGGTTGTTCCTTTCCATGTTTAGTGCTTCCTTCAGGAGCTCTTTTAGGGCAGGCCTGGTGGTGACAAAATCACTCAGCATTTGCTTGTCTGTGAAGTATTTTATTTCTCCTTCACTTATGAAGCTTAGTTTGGCAGGATAGGAAATTCTGGGTTGAAAATTCTTTTCTTTAAGAATGTTGAATACTGGCCCCCACTCTCTTCTGGCTTGTAGAGTTTCTGCCAAGAGATCAGCTGTTAGTCTGATGGGCTTCCCTTTGTGGGTAACCTGACCTTTCTCTCTGGCTGCCCTTAACATTTTTTCCTTCATTTCAACTTTGGTGAATCTGACAATTATGTGTCTTGGAGTTGCTCTTCTCGAGGAGTATCTTTGTGGCATTCTCTGTGTTTCCTGAATCTGAATGTTGGCCTGCCTTGCTAGATTGGGGAAGTTCTCCTGGATAATATCTTGCAGAGTGTTTTCCAACTTGGTTCCATTCTCCCCGTCATTTTCAGGTACACCAATCAGACGTAGGTTTGGTCTTTTCACATAGTCCCAAATTTCTTGGAGGCTTTGTTCATTTCTTTTTATTCTTTTTTCTCTAAACTTCCCTTCTCGCTTCATTTCATTCATTTCATCTTCCATCAATGATACCCTTTCTTCCAGTTGATCGCATCTGCTACGGAGGCTTCTGCAATCTTCGTGTAGTTCTGGAAACTTGGCTTTCAGCTCCATCATCTCCTTTAAGCCCTTCTCTCCGTTGGTTATTCTAGTTATCCATTTGTCTAATTTGTTTTCAAAGTTTTTAACTTCTTTGCTATTGTTTTGAATTTCCTCCCTTAGCTCAGAGTAGTTTGATCGTCTGAAGCCTTCTTCTCTGAACTCGTCAAAGTCATCCTCCGTCCAGCTTTGTTCCGTTGCTGGTGAGGAACTGTGTTCCTTTGGAGAAGGAGAGGTGCTCTGCTTTTTAGAGTTTCCAGTTTTTCTGCTCTGTTTTTTCCCCACCTTTGTGGTTTTATCTACTTTTTGTCTTTGATGATGGTGATGTACAGATGGGTTTTTGGTGTGGATGTCCTTTCTGTTTGTTAGTTTTCCTTCTACCAGACAGGACCCTCAGCTGCAGGTCTGTTGGAGTTTACTAGAGGTCCACTCCAGACCCTGTTTGCCTGGGTGTCAGCAGCGGTGGCTGCTGAACAGCGGATTTTCGTGAGACCACAAATTCAGCTGTCTGATAGTTCCTCTGGAAGTTTTGTCTCAGAGGAGTACCCGGCCGAGTGAGGTGTCAGTCTGTCCCTACTTGGGGGGTGCCTCCCAGTTAGGCTGCTCGGGGGTGAGGGACCCACTTTAGGAGGCAGTCTGTCCGTTCTCAGATCTCCAGCTGGGTGCTGGGAGAACCACTACTCTCTTCAAAGCTGTCAGTCAGACAGGGACATTTAAGTCTGCAGAGGTTCCTGCTGAATTTTTGTTTGTCTGTGCCAGCCCCCAGAGGTGGAGCCTACAGAGGCAGGCAGGCCTCTTTGAGCTGTGGTGGGCTCCACCCAGTTGGAGCTTCCTGGCTGCTTTGTTTACCTAAGCAAGCCTGGGCAATGGCGGGCGCCCCTCCCCCAGCCTCGCTGCTGCCTTGCAGTTTGATCTCAGACTGCTGTGCTAGCAATCAGCGAGACTCCGTGGGCATAGGACCCTCTGAGCCAGGTGCGGGACACAATCTCCTAGTGTGCCGTTTTTCCAGGCCCATTGGAAAAGTGCGGTATTAGGGTGGGACTGACCTGATTTTCCAGGTGCCGTCTGTTACCCCTTTCTTTTACTAGGAAAGGGAACTCCATGACCCCTTGTGCTTCCCGAGTGAGGCAATGCCTCGCCCTGCTTCGGCTCGCGCAGGGTGCGCTGCACCAACTGTCCTGCACCCACTGTTTGGCACTCCCTAGTGAGATGAACCCGTTACCTCAAACGGAAATGCAGAAATCACCCCTCTTCTGTGTCGCTCAGGCTGGGAGCTGTAGACCGGAGCTGTTCCTATTCGGCCATTTTGGCTCCACCCCCTATATACTTTTATTGAAAAGGGCAGTTTTAAAGATACCCACCCTAAATTATTTAATTCCCACATCTATCCTTACACTACTTAGGTATTTCTCTGTCAAGAATCAAACTTGTTCGATTTTTTATTTCTCTATCCTAACTACTTCTCTTCCATATCCACCAACTTACTAAGCATTAGGTAAAAGGTACTACTGACAGGAAAGCCAAAAATAACAGTGGCTTAAATAAGATGGAACAGATTTTCTCAGCTGGTGGGTCATAAAATGAACTGTTAATCAGAATCTGTAACACTAGTTCTTCTGTCAGCGTCACCTCCCCTGCCAAATGGTATTGAGATGGGTTTGTACAAAGACAGTCCTTTCTGTTTTTAGGATCAAACTGCAGCTCTACTTCCCATGGCTATACTCAGAAGATTATAAGATGGGCCATTGAGAATGTTTCTACTTATATTTGGGAAATCCAATTCCTACTGAAGTCTAAAGAGATCTATGTCAGCTCTAGGTGCACTGTTTTGATGGGCTAGATTTGGCAAATGTACATTCTAGTCTTGGTTGAGGCTGGAGTTTTTGTCGTTGAAAAGGAAATAAAATCTTGGGCCTTTTGCTAACTGACCAGAATTCATGAAGGAATAAATATATATTTATAAGCAGTGATTACGCATTAGCTGATGTTCAGAAAATTAAGAGAAGAGCAGAAAGGACCTTGACACAAAAGAAAAACTTGTGCAAGACGTGAACCTTGAGAATGAACATGTTAATCATTGTAAACGTAAATTCCCAGTGCAAAGAGCAAAAATCAATTTTGGGCAATATTGGTTACAGTACATATGGATGTTTTTCTCCTGTTCACCAAACTGGATCTATATATAATGTAGTTAATGCTGATGGTTGATAACTGAGTTATCAGCTCTCTGGTATGTTGGACAAATCATTTATTTAGAACATAACACTGAATTTATTAAATTCATAGTTTTTTTTTTTAATTATTTTTTAGAGATGGGGTCTTACTCTGTTGGTCAAGCTGGAGTGCAGTGGTGCTGTCACAGCTCACTGCAGCCTCCAGCTCCTGGACTCAAGCAATCCTCCCACATCATCCTCTTGAGTAGCTGAGACTACAGGCATAACCCCACTCCTACATTAAGTTTGTAGTTTGATTAGTAGCAAAGGCATTCATAGACCCTTAAAATTATGAAACTATACACCATTGTTAAACAAGAAAAAGGAAAGATAGAGAACTATTCAAACCTCCAAACTTCCAATGTTGTATATCTCTGGATGTTTGTGGATACTGTAAGTTTTTCATATTTTTGTTAAAAAAAAAAAGCAAACATCACTAACAAGGAAGCTAGTTCCAAAGAGTTCTGGACTGATTAGAAATCCAGAGAGTAGCTGATTCTTGCCTCATATGAACTTGAACAAGTTTGAGAACTAACAATAAATAAAATTTTTCCTGAAATCACATGCCTGTTTTTCTGTAAGAGAACAATTAAAGAAAAAAATTGAAAAGAAAAAAATGGTAATTTGCATCATTCTTTTGGAATTTTGAGGAACATTGAATTTATTTATTTATTTATTTTTGCTAAAGAGTTATCAGAAGACACTGTCCATTTTTTCAAACACTGGAGGCTCCTGCAGCTCAAAATTATTCTGGCCTCGTCTGGCTCCCAGGATTCTGCTTGATCTTAGCTGTCCTGTTCTGATTCAGTAGCTCCCAGAATAATCCCAAATGCACATCATCACAGGGCTCTGAAAGCTCCATAATTAATGAGGAGATGGGTGCTATTTTTCTTTCTCTACATGTTTTGACATTATTCTGGGCATTGTTTGATGCATGAAGTAGGCTTTACATAAATAGTAAAAAAGCTGTTTTAGTTTGTCGCTCAGTTTTTATCCCTGTAATAAAACAGTAATACCGAATGAATGGCTCAAAACTGAAATGAAATGAAGATGGCAAAGTAAAATAGTATCCCGAAAGTTAGAAAATTAATTCACTTGGCATGATGTAATTATTAAATAAATTTTACAGAAATTTCTTTTTGCAGTGAAGAAATAGTCAAATTCAAATGTATCATAGGACTTTCCTTAGATGACACATAAAGTTATATGTGCCAAAAGTATGATCTATGTAAGTGAAGACTCTGAGCAGAGAAATTAAACATGTAGCTTTCATTTTTGTTGAAGAATCCTCAAAGAGAATTTCACTGAAGCTAGTTGGATGTAGTAACATAGGGGAAAAAGTATTTCTTTTTTTTTTTTTTTTTTTTTGAGACGGAGTCTCGCTCTGTCGCCCAGGCTGGAGTTCAGTGGCGCAATCTCGGCTCACTGCAAGCTCCGCCTCCCGGGTTCACGCCATTCTCCTGCCTCAGCCTCTCCGAGTAGCTGGGACTACAGGCGCCCGCCACCACGCCCGGCTAATTTTTTGTCTTTTTTAGTAGAGACGGGGTTTCACCGTGGTCTCGATCTCCTGACCTCGTGATCCGCCCGCCTCGGCCTCCCAAAGTGCTGGGATTACAAGCGTGAGCCACCGCGCCCGGCCTGGGAAAAAGTATTTCTAAATTGCATCTACATGTGCGAACTAAAAGGCATACTTAGAAATCATCTGTACAAACTAAAGCAAAAAAAATAAGGGTTTCATCTTTGTGTCATTATCTGAACATATAAATATTCTTAATGGGGGGAAGCTATCTTAGATAAGTGGCTCTGAATTCATTTGAATAATTATATATAGTTTAAATAAGGGTTTCTTCATTTGAATAACCAAACTAACAATAAGTGAATCAAAACAAAATGTATTTTTCTTATGTAAACCAAGCCCTGCAGTGAACAGCACGGGGCTGATGTGGTAGCTCTGTAATCAGCGTAACCCAGGCTCTGTGTTACTGCTCTGCTACCCTGTAATGTGATTACCTATGGGCCCAAGGTATTTGAGTGAGTCTGACCATCACATCTTTCCAGCCAGAAGTAAAAAAGAGGCCAGGGCCGGGCACGGGGGCTCACGCTTGTAATCCCAGCACTTTGGGAGGCCGAGTCAGCTGGATCACGAGGTCAAGAGATCGAGACCATCCTGGCCAACCAACATGGTGAAACCCCGTCTCTACTAAAAATACAGAAATTAGCTGGGCGTAGTGGTGCACGCCTGTAATCCCAGCTACTCAGAAGGCTGAGGCAGGAGAGTCGCTTGAACCCGGGACGTAGAGGTTGCAGTGAGCCGAGATCACGTCACTGCACTCCAGCCCAGGCAACAGAGCTAGACTCTGTCTCAAAAAAAAGAAAAAGAAAAAAGAGGGCAACAAAGCGACACCACATAGCTCTACAAAAATTTAAAACAAACAAAAAAACCCAAAAAACAAAAAACAAAAAAACACCGGTGTGTGGTAACACATACCTATAGTCTCAGCTACTCAGGAGGATGAGGTGGGAGGATCCATTGAGCCCAGGAATTCCAGGCCACAATGTGCCATAATTGTGCCACTGCACTCCATCCTAGGTGACAAAGCAAGACCTGGTCTAAAACAAAAAAAAAAATATTAAAAAACGGAGACTGCCCTTACCTTTAAATGTACTTCCCAGAAACTGCATACTCACCTTCTGCTTATATTGATCTGGAATGCAGACAGCCATGCCAGGCTATGGGAAATACGGTCTGTATTCTGAGTAGCCCAGGGCCAAACTAAAAATCGGGGCTTCTATTACCAAGAAAGAATGGGGTTAGAAAGTGAGGACAACCCACTCTCTATGTCTCAGTTACTGTTGTTTCTTTTTCACCAGTTGTGATATTATCCCCCTTTTATGCAAATGACTGAAGGTTTTTTAGTTCGATAAATAATAATAATATTTTTGTTACCGGATAGGCACAGATCCTCATAGGGTAAAGACATGAATTGATCCATTACTCAACCTCAAGTTTCACTTTAAAAAACAAAAATTTAAATGTTGTGTGACATAGTTTGAACCATAAAATTTTTTCTGTGTTTTATTTACTTATACCTAGAGTTTTATCAGAATTTAATGCATGTAACAACCTCTTTGACTTTCAAAGTTACTCACTCTATTTACTTATTCTTTTATTTATCATTTAATGACATTTACTAAATTTGAGACACTCTGTTAGACATTAAACTCTGTGATCTTACAGATAGTTCACCAAATGCATTTCAAGGCCAATGAAGGATATTAACAAAGATTAAGGCTTGTGTGATAATTTGATTGGAAAGTTTAATCTGAGCAAAGATGAAGCAGGGTCATTGCAACCCTTAGGGTTGTTATGCAGAAGATAAGAAATAAAAAGAGAGAAAAAAACAATAAAGATATTTGGGTAACTTTGAAATAACAGGAATTCAGATGTATTTCAGAATAGGACGAAGAGAAGAAAAGTAAAGACTGTGTATATTATAAATATCCATTATCTACTTGTGTAAACAACTATTACACTTTGAATATTTTCCCTCTTACTATAATATGGAACCAATGAATTGTGGAGAAATACAAAGAAGAGTATGAAGAATAAAATGATTACTATTCACCATTCTCTCACCCAGGAGAAAACTACTAACTACTGTTAATATTTTGTTATGTGTTATTTTAGTATTTTACATACATTTTACAGTCATGCACATTTTGGGGAGTTAATATTTTACATGCTATTTTGCAAGTCAACTATTCTTTTTGCAAATTACTTTTTGTCAAGTAGCATGAGATTCTCAAAATATAGTCCTGATATTTTTGTCTTACAAAGCATTACTTAATGATTGCATAATATTTTACATGTGTCCATTTCGTAATTTATCCAGTTCCTTATTGGAGAAACTGGGTATCATTGTGTCTAGAATGCATGATGACATATTTACTTTAAGTAATTTTTTTATCTTATTTATTTATTTTTTATTATTATACTTTAGGTTTTAGGGTACATGTGCACAATGTGCAGGTTTGTTACATATGTATCCATGTGCCATGTTGATTTCCTGCACCCATTAACTCGTCATTTAGCATTAGGTGTATCTCCTAATGCTGTCCCTCCCCCCTCCCCCCACCCCACAACAGTCCCCAGAGTGTGACGTTCCTCTTCCTGTGTCCATGAGTTCTCATTGTTCAATTCCCACCTATGAGTGAGAACATGCAGTGTTTGGTTTTTTGTCCTTGCAATAGTTTACTGAGAATGATGGTTTCCAGTTTCATCCATGTCCCTACAAAGGACATGAACTCATCACTTTTTATGGCTGCATAGTATTCCATGGTGTATATGTGCCACATTTTCTTAATCCAGCCTATCGTTGTTGGACATTTGGGTTGGTTCCAAGTCTTTGCTATCGTGAATAGTGCTGCAATAAATGTACGTGTGCATGTGTCTTTATAGCAGCATGATTTATAGTCCTTTGGGTATATACCCAGTAATGGGATGGCTGGGTCAAATGGTATTTCTAGTTCTAGATCCCTGAGGAATCGCCACACTGACTTCCACAATGGTTGAACTAGTTTACAGTCCCACCAAGAGTGTAAAAGTGTTCCTATTTCTCCACATCCTCTCCAGCACCTGTTGTTTCCTGACTTTTTAATGATGGCCATTCTAACTGGTGTGAGATGGTATCTCACTGTGGTTTTAATTTGCATTTCTCTGATGGCCAGTGACGATGAGCATTTTTTCATGTGTTTTTTGGCTGCACAAATGTCTTCTTTTGAGAAGTGTCTGTTCATGTCCTTTGCCCACTTTTTGATGGGGTTGTTTGTTTTTTTCTTGTAAATTTGTTTGAATTCATTGTAGATTCTGGATATTAGCCCTTTGTCAGATGAGTAGGTTGCAAAAATTTTCTCCCATTCTGTAGGTTGCCTGTTCACTCTGATGGTAGTTTCTTTTGCTGTGCAGCAGCTCTTTAGTTTAATTAGATCCCATTTGTCAATTTTGGCTTTTGTTGCCATTGCTTTTGGTGTTTTAGACATGAATAGACCAATAACAGGCTCTGAAATTGTGGCAATAATCAATAGCTTACCAACCAAAAAGAGTCCAGGACCTGATGGATTCACAGCCGAATTTTACCAGAAGTACAAGGAGGAACTGGTACCATTCCTTCTGAAACTATTCCAATTGATAGAAAAAGAGGGAATCCTCCCTAACACATTTTATGAGGCCAGCATCGTCCTGATACCAAAGCCTGGCAGAGACATAACCAAAAAAGAGAATTTCAGACCAATATCCTTGATGAACATTGATGCAAAAATCCTCAATACAATACTGGCAAACCGAATCCAGCGGCACATCAAAAAGCTTATCCACCATGATCAAGTGGGCTTCATCCCTGGGATGCAAGGCTGGTTCAAAATACACAAATCAATAAATGTAATCCAGCATATAAACAGCAAAAACAAAAACCACATGATTATCTCAATAGATGCAGAAAAGGCCTTTGACAAAATTCAACAACACTTCATGCTAAAAACTCTCAATAAATTAGGTATTGATGGGACGTATCTCAAAATAACAAGAGCTATCTATGACAAACCCACAACCAATATCATACTGAATGGGCAAAAACTGCAAGCATTCCCCTTGAAAACTGGCACAAGGCAGGGATGCCCTCTCTCACCAGTCCTATTCAACATAGTGCTGGAAGTTCTGGCCAGGGCAATCAGGCAGGAGATGGAAATAAAGGGTATTCAATTAGGAAAAGAGGAAGTCAAATTGTCCCTGTTTGCAGATGACATGATTGTATATCTAGAAAACCCCATCGTCTCAGCCCAAAATCTCCTTAAGCTGATGAGCAACTTCAGCAAAGTCTCAGGATACAAAATCAATGTACTTTAAGTAATTTTAAATCAAACTTAACCCTCAGTTTTTTTCATTTGTGAAGTCAACTAATATGCTGTCTCATGAGAATGTGATAAAGATCAAAAGCAGTGCCTAATTCATAGTAATGACTCAGTATCTACTAACCTATTTCTTTGGACATAAGAATATTTCTATTTTTGTGTTATCCTAAACAAGTCGTTGGACCAGAACATTGTTGGAAAAGGTGAAAACTTTCATTGTGTTCAATTATGCATCCATGCATTCATTCCTTTATTCAAGGAATATTTATTAAGCATGCATTGCTTGCCAGATAATTTTAAATTTTACAGTAAGCCTCTTATGCACTTAATAAGAACCAGTTATTAAAGTTTTGACTAAAATTTTTAACTGCAATTATAACAATATCAACTAGCCAAATAAATGTTATTTAACACATCCAGTAAAGATTCTATGAAAGGATCAGATTCTAGACAATGTAAAATAATTTTAAATTTGACTGTGACTATGAAAATATTCTTTCTACAGATATTTCCTAATATTCAAATTCTTGTTTTGATCATGTATATGACATAAGTGTCGCTTTCCTATGTGTGTCGGGGCAAAATGCAGTGGAGTAAAAGTGTCACTTTCAAAGCTATTTCTATACAATCGTAGTGCTTTGGAGCTTAGACACTGTGACCCCCTTCTTTTACTCTTCCAAATCATCTGTTTGAAAGCTCTGTCAAGAGAAAGGAATCAATATAGTACATTTATTCTTTGCTTTATTATTATTGTTTTTTGCGTAAAGAGATAGGTTCCTTAGAAACTCTGCAAATATCTGATCAGATCTCCAGGGTAGAATGTTTGATAATGAATAAAATGACCTCAGGGTGGAGGTTTCATCTACAAAGGGTCAACTGCCTCCTTGCCTCTTGTCCTGTTCCCTTGCCTAACCTGTTCCACACTGCAGAGGGGTCTTTCTGAATTTCACATCCCTCCATGACTCTCTTTAGAGGATTCGCATCTACTCCTTCTTCACTGTCTCTTTCGCTGATTCCAAAATGTGACTTGGCCTCAGAATTACCACGGGTGGTTTTTAAAGACACAGATCCTCAAGCTCCTGCCAGAAACATTGAATCACAATCATCATGTGTGGGGCTTGGGGACTGTTATTTCTAAAAAGTTTTCTAGGTGATTTTGATGTGGTCCAAAGACTTACATTTGGAAAGTCTTGGGCTGTTGTCAGGGTCTGTGAAGCCATCCCCCTTCCTCCCCATGGGCTGAAATCTGCCTCCTCCTTCTTCATCTGTTGCTATCCCCAGACCCTTTGTGCCAGCCACATCCCAGCCTTAGTAATGAAAAATGGCACTTCTCCAGTGTACCTTTCAGATACAACTTCTACTGTATAGAGAAGCAGTATATAAGTTAATATACTTAATGCATTACATTAAATTATTTTTATAATCTATTTTGGCTAGGATAACAAAGTAGCCTAAACAGCTAGGAGGCTGGGAAGTCCAAGATCGAGGTGGCATTACATTGTGTCTGGTGAAGGCTTTCTTCCATTTCAATAGATGTGTTCTCTTTTATGTGTCCTCATATGGTGGAAGGGGTAGCAAGCTATCTCTGGGGTCTCTTTTCCAAGGGCACTAATCCCACTCATAAGATCCCCACCCTCATGACCTCATTGTCTCCCAAAGGCTCTACCTCCTAATATTAAGACCATCAAATTGAAGATTAGGTTTTAACATGGGGATTACAGGGGACACAAACATTCAGCCTATAGCAATAACATGTATACAATGTGTTAGAATCACGTCTGACATATAGGGAAACATATAAAGAATTTTAATGCTAAAATGTGTTAAAGGTAAAAATTAATTGATAGAGATGGACAGTAGATAGATAGATAGATAGATAGATAGATAGATAGATAGATAGATCAGTAATACATATATTATTTCAGTTAATCCTCATAGCAATCCTGTGAAGTACATACCATTATTTTCCCCATTTTTTAGAGTAGGAAACTAAAATGCTGTTCATACAATTGGAAAAAAGTGTAATCCAATGCTGGATATTTGTAATTCCTTAAATGTCTAATGCCTTCTGTTACCTGGGTGATAAAGGTGAGAAATTCATGTGATGCCTTCTCTCCCCTAACTCCCTGACAAGTGTCCTTCTATGTAGTCCCTTTTCACACCTCATAGGTTATACATGTCTGTTTTATCTGTCAGAATGACCCATAGGATTATACATTTCTTGAGTGCAGGGACCACGTGTTATTGGTAAATGCATTGCCAGAACCTATGCTGAATCTGATACAGGATTTGTGTTGAGTAATTTTTACATAATAAAAGGAGCAACTACTCTGAAAGCCACCGCTGCTCACCTGCTGGTAATTCGAATCTCAGGCGTAGAACCTCAAGAAGAACTCATGACCAGAGCAAGAAGATTCTCCAGCACTAGCCTCAGCCATTCACAGTGACTTTCTAGAACACAGTTTTTAAAGGGATTCTAAGATAAAGTCTGGGCTCAGTGCCGAAAATCTATCACCCACCTCACCTATGGTGTGGAGACAGGCGGAGATGAAGATATACGTGCTATGCAACTGCCATCCTTCTATGGTCAGTCTTTGAAAAGCAGCAATAATGTCAGACTGGAATTTCAATTACTTCAGACAGAGCAACCTATGGTGATCATTAAATTGAAGACTGGTCTTTCTTTAGGCTGTATTTATGAGGAGGCTTGGTTAAAGTAGAATCCAAGACTCTGATTTAGTCAAACTTTCTTTGATATTTGGTGCCAGTACTAAATGAAGTGGAATTTGAAGAATGAAAATACAGAGTCAGTTTTCCACAGAACTGAACTTTATATATGTATATTTTTTTTCTTTTCTTTGTATAAAATATGTAAACAAATGATGTGGAAAACTACAGGTAAATAAATGTAAAGCACACCTTTGAAAGGCACACACACACGAAATGAATTTTTATATCATGGAAATGTACATTTTTGGTTTAAAATATATCAGAAAAATGTGCAATGACACTGTTATTGGCAAAATATGATAATATTTTATCATCTTAATGTTTTATGCTCAAATGAATTCTAGCACTCATTTCATTAAATAAGAACAAATTTAGATTATGTTATTCAGATCAAAACATAATTCTACCCTCATGATATTGAAAGGACAGTAATGTCTGCCTTTTTTTTTAATTTACTTTGTTCTATGCCCTTCATGTGCAGTGAAATTTGATATTTACACAGGAGCAAAGAAAGAAAAGTACTATTTTTTGATGAAACACTGTGACTTTCAGGGCCTGCATGTGTGTGAATTAGTCCAAGCTTTTAGGGACACATCTAGGATAATATGAGGATAAAATTTACACTTGGGAGAAAAACATAGGATGTGAAATTTTGTGTAATGTCACAGGAGATACTATTTGCATATCTTTCAAAAGTGGACATGTGGCCTATGGTGACATCTTGTCAGTAAAGAAACCACAGTTGGGCTGGGTACAGTGGCTCGCACCTGTAGCCCCTGCACTTTGGGAGGCTGAGGTAGGAGGATTGCTTGAGGCCAAGAAATCCAGACAAGCCTGGGCAACATAGCAAGACCCATCTCTACAACAATTTTTTTTTTTTTATTAGCCAAGCGTGGTGGTGCATGCCTGTTCCTAGCTACTTGGGAAGCTGAAGCGGGAGGATTCCTCGAGCCCAGGAGTTTGAGGCTACAGTAAGCTATAATCATGCCACTGCATTCCAGCCTCAGTGATAGAGCAAGACCCTGTCAAAAGAAAAAGAAGGAGAAAAGAAAGAAAGAAAGGGAGAGGGGAGAGAGAGAGAAAGGAAAAAAAAGAGGGAGGGAGGGAGGGAGGAAGGAAGGAAGGAAGGAAGGAAGGAAGGAAGGAGGGAAGGAAGTTCTCAGTGCATGAGCATTTGTTATATTTTACTGATATTTTTAAAAGCTTATTACTTCATTGATTTTTTTTCTTCTTTACTAAAATCACAATGGACACAATAGAAAGATGAACACATATAGTTGTGCATTCTCATCTGATTGGCTAAGCATCCTTAAGAACTCAATATAGAACAGTGAAAAATTCCAAATCACTATCACATTTCAGAATAAAAGGGAATCATATGATGAAATTATTAGAAAATATTTTAATTTTATTCACCCAGTTAATTTAAGAAATATTACTTAGGAAGAAAAATAGACATTATTCTCCTGCTCTCTTCTAGAACAAGTAACTCTAGAATACAAAGTTTATTATGTATGAGGTCACTGTACTTTATTTCTAATATCCTTAACTATTAATAAAACATCATAACCGTTGTTTTCTCTACCACACCATTTTATCCTTTGAGAGTAGATGTTCAACAGATAATTTATTTTACAACTTTATGAAGCTTCTTCCAATTGTATATCAACAAATTTTTCCTTCCTTTTGAATTCCAAGCATGTCTTCCTAATTTCTATTCACACTTGTTGTATAGGAAGATCCATAAAGTATTTTTATGCCGTTCTGTAGTGGTAGTCAGGTTTTAGGGGCTGCTTCCAAGGATATGAGGTAATTGTCAAGGTATACAACTGTAGCCATCAGAGCACTTTTCAACACACAGGAAGTAGTAAAGAAGGAAGGGAAGGGTGATTACTGAGATGTGTTCTCAAGTTCTGTCAAGTGAAATTGCTTGGATAAATCACCATTACCCATCACCTACAAGATAATGGATGTCTTAGTATGTGTAATGATATAACATCACTCTTTATAAATATTAAACTTAGAATTGACATGTTTTTTAATTTCATAAGTCGGAAGATTTGAAAACATTCTCTCTGTACATAAGTCCTAGAACTAGCTTAATGTTTTTCCATAAAACTATATATACATACATGTGGCATATACATAAACATATATATAATACATCATATTTATATAGTTTATATAGACACATCTTGATGGCATATTTACACATATACCCCACTTATATATACATAGTTTACATAATTTATATATGTATAGTTTATATGCATGTATATATGTTTTTATGAATAGATTCATATGTAAATGTATTTTTAGTTTGCAGGGATATGTGTGTATATATATGTGGGTGTGTGTGTTATTTATGTTTGTTTTTATAGATCCTGCATTATATCAACATACTTTGTTTTATGTTTTATTTTTGTATTTAAGATAATGTTAATTATTAAAATTAGAATCTACTATATAAACAAGGTGAGAAAGAATGTACCTTTTCAGGAAAATAGAAGGGTAGAGCTGATTCCTTCACATAGGAGTATAGCTTGTTTGATTAGATCAATTTAATTATGTACTTTTTTGTAGAGGCAGGGCTTTTATATAACTGTACATAATATTCTACTTTTGGTTCTGTATCCACCAAAGCAATTAGAGAAGTTTTTTCATTTAATATCCTAACAGAATATTTTCCTTGCTTTTATTTTAGACCAATGGTTGCACTCAAGGTTAATTCAAGGTATCAGGAAGGTGTGACTGTGACAATATTTAGTGATGACAGGGGCACATTAATGCAAGATCAGTGGCCTGGATATTGATTATTATCATGAGATCTTGGTGAAATGAAGTCATTATTTAATTAGACTTTTAGTTATACTAATACATGATTCCCAGAATAGACTGTCCTTAGCTCTGATGTTGGCAGTTCCGTCATCACTTATAAATTTAAAAGGACAGTGTATAGAAAATTTAGAGAAATGTTAGAATAGACACATAGGGAAATTATAAGTGCTAAGCTTCATTTTCTGTGCAAGGAACACAAGTAGTTTGTCTCTAAACTCATCATTTCTCAGATCTCCTTAGTTAATATTAGCAGGCCTCATTGAGAATTCTATAAAATTATCATGAAGATGATCACATCTGATTTCTTTTTGATGGAGACTACTTAGTAAAGTTAACTCTGGTTTTGGAGCAATTTCAGTAAGCCCTTAGAGCTAGGAAATGGTAGGTGATTAGATTTTTTCCTTACTTATAGCTTTCAACTAATAATGAAAACTAATAATGAAGTTTCTCACCTGCATTATGGCAAAGAAAACAAGTCCTCTATATATGTACAACTACTTTTGTCATGTAAATAGATGTATTTGCATCCGATTCTTTTGTCATATCTATTTTTTAAAAGAAAATTCTAATTCATGAACATTCTTATTTTTTCTTTCTCTCTTTCTTTTTTTTTTTTGAAACGGAGTCTTGCTCTGTCTCCCAGGCTGAGAGTGCGGTGGCACAATCTCAGTTCACTGTAACTTCTGCCTCCTGGGTTCAAGTGATTCTCCTGCTTCAGCCTCCTGAGTAGTTGGAATTACAGGCATGCACCACCACACCCCGGTAATTTTTTTGTATTTTTAGTGGAAACGGTGTTTCACCATGTTGGCCAAACTGGTGTCAAATTCCTGACCTCAAGTGATCCACCCGCCTCAGCCGCTGGAATTACAGGCATGAGCCAGTGCGCCCAGACTCTTATTTTTTCAAAATAAGCTATTTTCTCCTTTACTCATGAAGTATAAAAATAAACATCTCATCTACTGAAATTTCTGGTTCAAATTTCATTTGCTTCTAAATCACTATTCATATGCATTCTGTGAATTAGTGCTATGAAAATTTAGTTGGACACGTATTTCTAAAATAATTCCTACTGTCCTTAAATCCAATTTAGCTATTACATGATTACTATAGTTTTATGAGGGAAAATTTCTTTTGGCTAAGTTGGCAACATTTTAAAAATAACACACTGTACAAAAAAAGTACAGGAAAACCCCATACTGTATGTGGGAATATTTATTTTTTTCTAAATATTGAGTAAATCCAAAGTAGATAAGCCATTTTATTTTGTTTCCCAGATATCAAATGATGTGTTCTTTCTTTATTTTAATTAAAAGGCCACAGCAGCCTACTACAGTGAAAACAAAATACTTATATTTACAAGTTATTGAAAAACTGAAGAAGGCTTTTATTTTAAGAATACTCATGGGAGAGAGGATTTTTCAAGTTAATATAAATAAATTATAATTTTTTCACAGAATAATGCAAGAATCACACTTCTGTTTTCCTATTTACAAATTAAAAGTTTCCATTTAAGTAAGGGCGTGAATCCAATCTATGTAACTCTTTATTCTTGGTAAGGTTGATTGCTATGCCATAACCTTTTGCTCTGGGAATATAATTACATCTATAGGAATATTTTACCTTTACAAAATTACAATATTGCCTCATAGTTTTAATCTGAACTAATTAATATTTCTGAATAGATTTAGTTCTTCAGAAATTATAACATTGTGGATTGGTTATTTGTTCCTATAGAGCACATTTTTTATTTTGCCCTGATAGTGCAATTCCCATTTCTTTTCCCAAAACCGGGTTAGGAATTATTGCTCATTGCTTATTCTAAAAGAAAGACTTTGATTCTGTTTTCCTTCTTTCTTTAAGGCAGAGGAGATGGAAATTAGGATATGTTCCATTAGCAGCCCCACAAGCCAGGAAAGCACGAGTGGAAAGTGTTAGAGCTGTGACTGAAGATAGTGGTTCTGTAAGGCTGACTCTGGTGTTCTCTATTGCTCGTTTTTGAGTTTAAAGAAGAGAGTTTTTCTCATTTGTTTAGCTGTCTTTTATTTCCCTAATCTGTGCTACAGGTTCATAGTTTTGGTACAATATACTGTTTTTAAATGGGCACACTTACTCATTTATTTCTTCATCTAATAAACTTTTATCAAACATATACTGTGAGTCAGTTTCTACACTGTATGCTGAGAATTCAGTCTGTGCCCAGGCAAACCCTATGTTTTAGTGGTTCTGTAGGGTAGGTCTACTTTTGCAAAAGGTAAATAACCTGTGGGCTTTCAGCAGAAATATCTTCTATATACCTGTTTTGGCCTGATTTCAGTTTGTTAGAACATGAGGTTGATATAATTTTTACTTATTTTTTAAAGTATTGCCATGATACACAAAATCATGGCCCCTGCATACCTTTCCTGTTTTCTCACTCACCTGGCATCTTTCACATAGCACCCTGTACTTCAAGTATTTTTTTTTTTTTTTTTGAGACTGAGTCTCGCTGTGTCACCCAGGCTGGAGTACAGTGGCACAACCTTGGCTCAGTACAACTTCTGCCTCCTGGGTTCAAGCAATTCTCCTGGCACAGCCTCCCGAGTAGCTGGGATTGCAGGTGTGCACCACCACGCCCAGCTAGTTTTTGTATTTTTAGTAGAGACAGCATTTTGCCATGTTGTCCAGGCTGGTCTCGATCTCCTGATCTCAAGTGATCCGTCCACCTTGGCCTCCCAAAGTGCTGGGATAACAGACATGAGCCACCACACCTGACTGCAACTATTCTTAATCACTTGCATTTTCCATCAAGTTCTGTTGCCTCAGATCATCTGACCTTTCCCATACGTGAAATATGGTTAACCTTGTATATGTTAATATCAAGTTATTAAATTGTTCTAGGTACCAGTGAACTTAAACTTCAGTAATGGTATCAGAAACTTATCAAATAATCATACAAATATATTTTCAATTATAGTTACATAATGATGGTATAAGAATTCAAAATATTTGGCCAGGCACGGTGGCTCACGCTTGCACTTGCGGATCACGAGGACAGGAGATCGAGACCACGGTGAAACCCCGTCTCTACTAGAAATACAAAAAAATTAGCCGGGCGTGGTGGCGGGTGCCTGTAGTCCCAGCTACTCGGAGAGGCTGAGGCAGGAGCATGGCGTGAACCCAGGAGGCGGAGCTTGCAGTGAGCCGAGATTGCGCCACTGCACTCCAGCCTGGGTGACAGAGCGAGACTCTGTCTCAAAAAAAAAAAAAAAAAAAGAATTCAAAATATTTTTCTCTGAAAAAAATTTATAAAGATACCTTCTGAATATTATTCATAAACCTCATAAAAATTACCTTGACAATAGCACTGGGGATAGGAAATGAATGTTTTTCTTGGGATTCATAATTCTACCCTAACAGAACAAATCTTAAGTAAAAATCGCCCCTTTGGAAACCTAGTGTTTGCCTATATTGTAGTCATCCCCAGAAAAGATGAGTGAAAAAGCAAATGTATGTGTTCCATTATGTTGAGATATCCTAAGAAAATTTAGATTGTTTCCAAAAGATAGTTAAGGAATAATTTTAGTTTTATAAGTTCCAATAATAGTAATTTTAATCAATACATTGAAATTATCACTTGTTATTTTTCTGCAGTTATTTCCTGGAACTATTTTTATTTGAAATCTGACACCTTTCCACAATCCCTTTGAAGATGTAGTACACAAGTGAATAGTTTACCATTAAAACTGTAATTTCCTTTAAAAATTCTTGGAATAGTATAATGGTGATTGTGTAATTAAAATTTCAAGGTACACAAAGAGCCTACTACAGAAAACACACTAAGGCTGAATTATGAATACAAGCTCCTTTGGGAAAAGGTTTTGATCGTTTCAGCTACTTCATTGTGTGGTTTGAGTATTTGCTCTGCAGAAAAGATCATTCCTTTATGTCACACACTGTCCTTGAGATTATCAGACTTGGTTTCAGTAAAACTTTTCAAATGATGTAATGGTCTTCCTTTGTAGGCAAGTACAGTGACATTCTAACATTGAGGCTTCAAATCCTTAGGTGCATGGACCCAGGAGAATATTTTTCTTGGTAGTTAATGCTTTCTTGTCTCCACTCACCTCTACTTTTTCAAAACATTTAACAGTTGAAAAAAGCAAACTGCTCTGCTTATTAACTAAAACCACTTCAAGTCACAGTAGGAAGCCAACGTTATAGACCAAATAATGTTTCAAAATTCGGCAAAGTCCATGGCAACTGGTCTGAGAGGACAACTTAAAAAAATAAAAGAGCATTCGAAGACTATGAGCTCATTTGGAAGTATGATTTTACTCTTGAAGTTGCATTTGTTTTTCTATGATATTTAGGTGGAAGTTTGTAGGCTTGTCACTTTTCACAAAAATAGTTATGCATGTAGAATTGGTATTATAGGACTTCTAAATTAGAAGAAAATAACCTGGTGTCTGATCTTGGGCTTGACCACTAACTTTTGAATGAAATCATCTATCTGTTGGTGAACCACAATTAACTCATGAGTAAAATAATAGAATTGTCTTAGAGATGTGGTGTTCAAACTGTGATCAACAGACACCTACTTCTTAGCAGAGGATCAAGGTCAAGTAGCTTCATAAGGGAACTCCAAATTCCTACACCCGTGTTATCCTGAACTCCTCCATTTTTCTCCTCTTTTTAAAAAGTTCTCTTTTTAAGTAACATCTTTTAGCAGTAGGTTTTGATGAATGAATGAATAAGTGAATGAATGAATGTTTTTATTGGCTCTTAAACGCCACAGGAGACATCACTGTGGGCTACATCTGTGCCTTTCATGTACAAAAAAGGCTAGAGTATATTTGCTACTCTCCTATTTTATATATTAAAATCAACCAAGTTCTTCTCTTTGGTAGGATTACTAGAAGAAATTGAACTTTCTTCTAAGCATCTTACCCCATTGGCTATGCAGCTACTTTACCCAATTAGTCTCAACATAAAATAATGACTTGGTTGGGGGAAACAGGGCTGCTCTACTCTTCGTGTCCAGAGCCCTAAGGCTATGTTAGAAGACCTCCTCTCCAAACCTAAAGAAGATGAGTCTTTACCTCTTTTCTTATCCATTATCACATTAGCGTAAAAAGACATAGTGTGTGTGTGTGTGTGTGTGTGTGTGTGTGTGTGTGTGTGTGTGCATAGAAGCATGTGTATAAAACTTAGGAAACTACCAAGATTGCAATAATTTTGATAAAGGAAGATGAGGCAATATCTTTGCTTTTTAGCAATATAGTAGTGAAGAAAGAGGTGATAATTAAAATGAGTTGTTATAGATATTTCCATGTTTGCTTTACACAGGGTAAATGTTCCATAAATGTTGCTGATAAATGAGAGATTCTAAATGAGGAGACTGCAAGGGTCCTGCTGCGTTAGCAACAAGTGAAGTTAAATGTAAGGGAAAATCAAGAGAATCAGCATTGAGACATGGTTACAATGATGAATGCTTCCCTTCCTTATCTCCAAAATTTCCATCTCAAGCTCTGTGTTAGACTTTAACATACTTCCTGGCCATGTTGAGTTCAGGTGTGACCACGTGACTTGTTCTATTCAATGACTGTGAGTAATGTGGCCACAAATGTTGAAGAGTAATTGAAAGCACTTATTTATAGAGTTTTCTGATTTCTGTAGTGTAAATCATCTTGAAATGATGTGATGTCACTGAACTTGGAATTTGAAAGAGATAGGCAGTAGCATGCTATTGCATATTATTTCCATCATACAGATACAACAGATGTAAATAACCTTAAGACCATAGATGACAATAAAATATAGTAAACTAAGAGTTGGTGGGTTTTAAGTATTCATTTTTAATGAAATTTCCTTGATTGTAAGTTTATGTAATTTAATTTTTATTAATGACCATATTTAACCACTTGTTCACCAAATTTATAAAAATTCAACATTGGTTCTTGCAAACCAATATGCACAAAACTCAAGCACACCACTAATTAAGCAGAAGGGAACCCAGTTCCTTCCAGCAAAAACTTTAAGGTAAAGCTTATGGTTCTCCATGCCTTCTTTACTTCCCTCTGCTATCATAGCTGAATTGTTCCAGAAAGAAGCTGTTACTGTCAGATGTGGTCTCAGAGTGAGGATAGAATGCAACAGATTGAGAGCTAGAAATAAAACTTTTTGTTGTAAGTCAATGAAATTTTGAGGTCAGTAGTTACCATTGTATAACTCTAGCTAGACTGAGTAAAAACTCTAACTTATAAGATTTTTTTTAAATTTTTTAATTAATTAATTTTTAATTGAAAAAAATTGTATACATTATATGCAGCATGATGTTTTGAAATATATATGTGTGTGTATATATATATAATGGAATGGCTAAATCAAGCTAATTAACATATGCATTCCCTCTCATACCTATCTTTTTTGTGGTAAGAACACTTAAAATCTACGCTTAGTGATTTTCAAGAATATTATTAACTATAGTCACTGTGTTGTATAATAGATCTCATGAACTTATTCCTTCTATCTCACAAAAATTTTGTATCCTTCAACCAATACTTCCTCAACTCCAAACACTGCTGGTAACCATCATTCTACTTTCTGCTTCTATGAGTTTGAGTTTTTTTTATTATAGTTTAAGTTTTGGGGTACATGTGCAGAACGTGCAGTTTTGTTACATAGGTATACACATGCCGTGGTGGTTTGCTGCATGCATCAACCCGTCACCTACATTAGGTATTTCTCCTAATGCTATCCCTCTCCTAGGCCCCCACCCCTTGACAGGCCCTGGTGTGTGATGTTCCCCTCCCTGTGTCCATGTGTTCTCCTTGTTAAACTCCCATTTATGAGTGAGAACATGCGGTGTTTGGTTTTCTGTTCTTATGATAGTTTGCTGAGAATGGTGGTTTCCAGCTTCATCCATGTCCCTGTAAAGGACATGAACTCACCTTTTTTATGGCTGCATAGTATTCCATGGTGCATATGTGCCACATTTTCTTTATCCAGTCTATCATTGATGGGCGTTTGGATTGGTTCCAAGTCTTTGCTAGTGTGAATAGTGCCACAATAAACATACGTGTGCACGTCTTTATAGTAGAATGATTTCATACATAAGTGAGATCACCGGTATTTGCCTTTTGTGCCTGGGTTATTTCACTTACCCGTGTTCTCCAGATTCATCCATGTTGTTGCAAATGACAAGATTTTCTACTTTTTAAAGGCTGAATAGTATTCCAGTGTGTCTGTCTATCACATTTTTTGTTCATCAGTTGATGGACACTTAGGTTGATTTCATATCTCGGCTATTGCAAATAATATGGGAGTACAGACATCTTTTATAAGATATTTTTAATCACCCTAATTCCTCCAACAGAGGGATTCTGTTAGAGATTTTCCTACAAGGTTGAGTAAGTCAGATATCCTGGGGTCTGAGAAAATAAATAAAACCAAACATTTATACATTATTGGCATATATTGAAAGCGAGGCAATAAAGTTTCGTTTTCTCACAAAAGACTCATCAATTTGATTTTTTCCTCATTTGGCAATTTGTCCCAAATTCTAATTTATATTTGGTTCACAAAGAATTTGGGAACCTGCAAATACTGGTAATGCTTAGAGTACTTGCTCTGCAATGATTTTGCAGGATATTTTATACTTCCCTGTGTCTGTGCTTTTCCTTGTTTGTTTCTCTTCTTCTGGAATACCCTGTCAGGCATCCCTATCTTTGTGGCTCCTACTCAGTCTTCCCTGAAACCCCAGCTAGACATGTAGATAGCACGTTTCATGAACTGAGAGATCCCAGTCACTGTACTCACTACTCTATTTCTAGCACCTGACAAATACTTTGTATTCAATTATGTTCATTAAATAAATTACTGAAAATAGACCACCTTCGAAATCCATTTATACTCTGGCATGTGTGTTGTTATATTCTATATTACATTCAGAGGACTTGTGTCTGTGTGCTAGCATAAACTAAGATGCCTTGAGACCAGCATCACTGCCATCTTTCTGTAAAAAACCATGGCAATGCTTAGAACTAATAGCAGGAATTTTTGAAATATATATTTTTATTTGAACATCTTTTATAGCTTCTCTATATAGCAATGAAGTGTCTCTTCATGAATGTAAATTTTATTCCAAGTTGGACAGTTGGAACTGGGGGCTTAGAAATGACAGAAAGACTAAAAATAGGTGCTGATCATGGAGTATTGCTATAAAATATCTACAAAATAGGCATGGTAGAAACTTAAAAAGGTACATGAATTCAGTTATTATAAGAAAGATAATCACCTTGCATTTACATAGCACTTTGCAGCAAAATGAATTTCAAAGCAATTTGCCAAACAGTTTTACAAAGGATCATTTGGCTGAGTCACAAAGAGTGTCTTCTGGTGTGGGACTCTATAGATGTTCACAATGCACACCAAGATGCCAACGAGCTGGTTTACTGATCTCAGCAGAAGCAGACTTACTAAGGAGCACCTGCTGGAGCTTGCATAGTTTTCTTGGGATGCTTAGCGTTACTTGATTCTGAGATTTCTTCTCCCTTGAGTAAATGCTACCGTTTCTGAGAAAACATGGGACAGAGCTTTTTACCTCCTATAAAAAGGCCTTAAAACAGGCATATTACCTAGCTTAAAAGACAAAATGGACAGAGTAATTGAGTTAGTACCCAGAGGACAACCTAAGTCATTACAATTCAAACCAGCAAACATTTATTGAACACCTTACGCAAGTTACTTATGCTCTCTAAGCCTCAGTTTCCTTACTTGTAAAGCTCTTTTCTCAGATGTTACTATGAGGATTAAATGAGGACCGAACGTAAAATATTTATCAGACGGCATTTCACACATTAAATTTGCCTACCATTATTTTTATTATCTTTAATTCAGTATCTTACATGTCATTATGTTAATTAAAACAAGAAAATTACATGTTTAAAGATTTTTAAACATGTTTATTGCATTTTTACAATTATAAATATCTTGAACAATGCCTTTAGGTTTTTAAAAAATAAATGATAGGTAAATTGTTGAAAATCAATCTAACAAAATGATGTATACACTAAATTCTTATATGAATATAGGCCTTATTGATATTGTGCATAGAATTTAGCTAAAATCTAGTGAGTAAGAATTATGACTATATTTAAACAAGTTTAGGTAAATAGCATACCCACTCTCTACATTGTTGTGCATTGGTACAATGAAAAGTACCCCAGGAAAATCAAAACAGGACCAAAATAGATGGGTGAATTCACAAGTAACATGTTACATACATGAATGAAAATACAGTTGATTTCATTGAAATCTATAATGCATTGAGTCAAAGTAAAAGAATCATCAAAAAGAAACTGCACCAGATGGAGTTAAACAGTCATGGAAGATTTTGTTCAAGACTATTGCAGTGGGAGAGAGACACAATTGCAGTAGAGGGAAAAAAATAAACTCAACTCCACTGAAACAAAAGGCTGGAGAGGTTTTAGCATTGGAGTGAACTGTTGGAAAAGTGCTGGAGAAGATTAAGGGGGAGGTTGGTCAATGTGATTAAGCCACATGTTTGCTAATTGGTGATTGTTGAAGTTACGCTCCTACCCTCACGTAGAGACTAGAAGATAGGGGCCCTATCTTATTGATTATTTTTCAAACTGTTGGCTCCCAGTTCCTTGAGAAGGATATTCCTGAGTTGTAAAAGTGACAAGAGGCTTGGAGAAGATTTACATCTCAAAGAGGCAGAGAAAGAATTTACAACCTTTCTAAGGTAAATGCACTAAGAGAAGTCAGAGCCTATAGTTAGAAAGAAACCTGTCTAAAATTTAGTCAAGCAGAAGGGACCATGGGGGTGCTGCCATGTTGGTCAATACCCCCATGAAACTTGGTTAGCTCAATTTTCCAGAATTGTGTTAACACAGTGAAATGGATCAAAACAAATTAGCCAAAGAATATTTAGCTATTTTTTCTATGCCTACTGATCATGCAGCTGGGAGAAAGAACATAACAGATAAATGTATTGGCACAAGTTATTAGATTATCTCAATATTGACCTAGATTTATCTTAATTTATTCTAGAAATTAATCCACTTTTTCTTTGCCACAACATTTCGTTATTACACATGAATTATCAATGTATTAGAGAGACACACTTAAAGTAGGGATATAAAAACAAAGGGAATTACAGCATTAAATGTTTGATTAAAATTAAATGTCAGGAATCCTGAATTATGTTGGCAGTTCCATGTTTCAATGTATATTCAGAAGGTGAAAAAAATCTCACTGTCTTGAAATACGTAAAATCTTAAAAATTTTAGCAAAAGATTTTTGCCTATAATTAGTGGCAGCCCTTAAGGGAGCACAAAGATCTCAAAGACAGTTAGTAGAGTTTGACCCTAAGTTATCTCAATTGAGTTGAAAATATCCTACTGAAGCCTGAAAAAGGGAAAGGGCCAATTACAAAAGCTTTAATTTCTCCCAAATGGCTTTTGCAAAGCACTAATGAAAAGTCATTTTCTATGGACATTTGATAGGATCCTGCTATTGTTCATATTCAGACAGTTAAAAGAAATCAACAGTCACACAGTCATCTTGAAAGAGGCAAAAATTGACCGAGGAGAAGTGAATAATTCGCACCTAGCTGTGAATGAAAATAGTCTGAAGGCACAGCTCACTAAGCCACATGCTCCTTTTCCAGTGTCATGGTCAATAACAACTCTCAGGTAGAAGCGTGGCGTGTGCTTTCTCCAGTGTTGGCAGCTCCAGTCAATAAAGTATAATTGGAACCTGCCAAGAAGGTAGTGTGTCAAAGGTGTATTTAAGCAGAAACTTAGATGCTGATCTGTTTGTGTAAAAATTGAGCACATAGTCTAATTATAAGTTTAAGAACTTAAAGAAGCTTGAACATTGTAAATCAGCCCTGTGAATGATGCACACTGCTGGAACATGACAACTGCATCAATAGAGCTCAGTCAGAATAGAGGAATAAGTGTCAAAATCACAAGAGGAGCACTGCTTTTAGCAAATAATTAAAGGGAGAATTGAGAGGAGTGTCTTTGGGATAAGCAAAAAGGTTAAAATACCATTTTAATTTATCTCCTTAGAAGACACACAAGTGAAAACAAGACCTTTTTTGTTAAATCAATAAATAGTGATTTGGTTAGCTTATGCTTTTGATCTACCATCATACAGCCTACTATTTAAACTTTCTTGACACTCAGGAAAAGATTCTATGATATTACAAACAGAATGGACGCAAGATACACAGTCCACTTTACTGTTGATCGTATAAGTAGTGTGTGGAGTAAAAGTTCAATCAGTTCTAATGACCATAGACATTTTGGTAATTATAATTACCCCTCAATGTGACTCCAAATTCAGAGGCTTCAAGAGGCTCACTACATACCTTTCTCCAGCAGTCTCACTTTTGAAATTGGAAAGAAGGTTAAATCTGCATATCTGAGCTCTGCCCTGCTCTGAGAACCAATTGATTTCCCTTGGTAGATGTGTCATTCAAAAACTATATTTTACTGCTAATAGTACATAATCAAAGATACAGACAAATTAATGAACTACTTTCTTAGTAGAATAAAATAAAGTATTGCTTAGGATCACCTTCTTCCATGTAACTTAGCATTTCATTGGCAAAATTGCATTAATCATTCCAGCACTTTCATAGAGTAATCTCAGTTTTCCTCAGCATCATTTTGTTAGATTGTACCCTGGTCTATTGTGAATGCTGCTTTGGAGAGGAAGTTTTTATGTATACCACAAATTAACTTGACATGTATTCGTGTAGAGAAAGCAAAAAGTAAGTTGTTTGCACATTTTTCTTCTATTTGCATCTTTGATCCATTTCAGGAAATTAAAGAGATAATCACATGGTATACTAGATAGACAGTATCAAGGACCAACTTACTGGATGATACTTAACAGTGTCTGAATGCTGTGATGTGACCCAACCAGGCACCACTCCAGTACAACCCCTCCATCCCATTTTCATGTCTGAAAATTCAAGGGCTGGATTGGCAAATTGATAAACAGCACTTGGAACATATTGGAGAATATAGATGTTTTAATTGAACTTAATTAATCCTTTTTATATTAAAGAACACAAACCTTATAATGAAATGACTGGTTTTTAGTGCTTTTTTTTCAAAATTATTTACTGTTTCCTTTTACCAGATTTATCAATGAAGAAGATGCAATGTCAGGCTTTCAATGAAAACTTTGTATGTACAGTTTGACTTCTTACTGTGCCACAGTGTAAAATGCCAGGAAGGTTAAAATCAGACTTACGATTTGTTACAATGCACGATGACCTATAGCTGTTTAAATCTGAATAGACAGCTGGGCACGATGGCTCATACCTGTAATCCCAGCACTTTGGGAGGCCAAGGCAGCTAGGTCATCTGAAATCAGGAGTTTGAGACCGCCCTGGTGGTCTCAACATGGTGAAACACCGTCTCTACTAAAAATACAAAAATTAGCTGGGCATGGTGGTGGACGCTTGAAATCCAAGCTACTTGGGAGGCTGAGGCAGGAGAATCACTTAAACCCCAGAGAGAGGCGGAGGTTGCAGTGAGCCAAGATTGCACCACTGCACTCCAGCCTGGGCAACAGAGAGAGACTCCATCCCCCACCCCCCAAAAAATCTGAATGGACATCAGGTACACATGGACTAATAACTTCTTGAGCCCAATTAGAAAGAAAGAATAAATTGGGATTTAAGGAGGTATGGGAAATGACATTGGAATTTCAACAACACGAAATTGATTTTTATTAAGATTAATCTATATACATAATATATTCTTCCCCACAGTTTTAGAAAACTAATTGGTAGAACTATGTCCCAGTTTGTTTGGATTTTATTATATCAATTGGAATCATAGTTTTCCAGGCCTCCACTGATAATCCTTGTAGAGAGTTCTGCAATGATCTGCATAAAATAGTAGCCTCTTTGAAATCCAGACATTTCTTGAATTCTAGACTCATTGTACAGGCTAAGTACTTATTCAAGTCTTTCAGCCTCACTCTTCTTTAAAAGGTACAACACAGAGTCCCTGTATGCTGGCTCTTTCCAAGTTTGGAAACTTGCACGTAGTGACATTGTATGAAGACATATCAGGAGACATGAGCTCTTTCTTTAGTTGTACAACTACTGATCAGTCACATGACATCAACAAGCCACTTTAGTTCCTAGGACTCAATTTCCTCATCCCTTGATTCTGTATTTTTTGCAGTGAGACTGTTTTCTAAAGTGTATGCAGCTACAAAAATGAGCCCTAGAACATTAAACATGTTTATTATTTTATTCCCATCCCGTTCCATCTGGCTTATCTCCTTCTGCCTCTTCTGATGCCATTTTCTCAAGGAAAACTGCATATTTTCTCAAGATAAATTATTTTCTGAGGCGTGATTTATTTCTGATAAGTGTCTAAATTAGATCAGTTATTTTTCAATAATCTTTAATACTCTCTACTTTAAAAAAAAAGACTTACTGTGCTGAGTACTTTGATTTAGAAATGCAAAAGATATTGAAACTCTTTCTTTCCTAAGGGTAAAAATGATATTAACCACCCACTTGTTTATGGGCTCTAGTTAATAGCTACAGTAAATGAACATGACAGATAGGAACAAATTTCAGTGTTTTAACATTTTTATGCAGGCAAAGCTGGCACGTTAAGCCAGAATCCCCATTAAACTATTCCATGTCACGCACATACTCCTCAAAAACAAAAATGTATGTTTATTTGAGTATATTTGAATGATGCTTTTCCGTGAAAGGTCCATGTATGCAAAGTGACCCCCAAATCCTGAAGGAGCTGAGGAACCAAAGAAGGAGGCAGACAGATTCAGTTTGTCGATATTGGGTGATGTATTGAGGGAGCTTAAAGACAGAACCATGGCCTTGGATAGCAGCAAGACAGGCAGATCCCCACACTGCTACTCCTCAGACCCAAGGCTTATACTGCTTCAGGAAAGCAGACGTGCTCTTCAGCAAGACAATTAAAGGCAACCTTCAAGAACAGGCAAGAATGTGGTGTGTGTCATAGCCTGTACTTTGTATGATAGCATCAAAGTTGCTTTGTTCTTATGCTAGTTGAAGTAAACATTCATAAAGTAAAAACCAGGAGGCAGTCATAGGGCTAATCAGAAGTCAACATGGCAGATTAGCATTCAAAGTGAAGTCACTTTTGCCTCTCCTGGTGCTGACATTGAAATGGGTCAAACCACCTAGTTTTATTTTCTAGGCACCACCAACTATGAGTTGCATGACTTTGGACAAGGTATTTGGCCTTTCTCATTTCTGTTTCCAGAGATGAAATCGATCTCAAGGGGCATTTTAAGGAGTAGTTTCAAGTTTTAAAGAAGATTAAATATATTAAAGTTTTTCAAGAACTGCAAAGTACTGTATAAAGAACTATTACTGTTTGTGTTTATGTCAACAATTGGACTTATTTACTCTTTATGTTGGCATGAGAAATTTTCCTTCTCATGTTTTCCATTTTCTGGGAAAAAAATAACAATAAACAAAACACCTTCTTTGAATCTTAGTTCCCTCCTTAGTCCCTATGCTATTTCTCTGCATAACTTACAAACTAATTTTTAAAGCAATAGACCTCAAATATGAATTTAAAACTCTCCAAAATGACTTCCTAAATCTTAGATCCAGTCACCTTCCTTCAGATTCCTGAAATCTGTCTCACGTCATCTGACACGAGCGGTTACAACACTCTTGAAGTTCCTCCCCTGGCTTTCATTAATCTGAAACTAAGTACTCAGATCACTCATTCATTCATTCAAACACTCATCCATCCAGTGATTCAACATATATTTATTTATCCCTGCTGTTGTTAGTCACTGTTTGAAAGCCCTAGAAATAAAGCAGTGAACAGTGAAGACAGCAGGAGGAATCCCTGCCCTCATGGAGTTTACAGTCTGTGCGGGAGACAGACAGTGAACACGTGGATATTGATAGATATTGCGTGACTAGTGTTCTTGCATGCTGCCCATGGGTGACACACTGTTGCTGCTGCTGATCATGGACAGCATCTGGATGGTAATACCAAGAGAAGAGCCCTCGGGAATGTATTAAGTCTCACTGTCCCCTCTTCTTTCCTACTGCCCTAAAGTGAACATTATGTGTTGTTTGGTCTTTGTCGTCCTTTTCCCCCTTTAAGTCTTTTTAGCAGTTTATTTTATTAAGTAAAAACAATTTCCATTGCTACATTAAACCATTATGACCTATCAGTATGCTTATGTCCTCTGTTTGAGAAGCTGGACTTCTAGCCTGTTGTGAGTACTAGCTCTTTACCTTGTGGTCTCATTCATGATAAATGTTGCCAATAACTTATGTATAAGTTGCCTATTTTTTAATGTTTACAGGGACATTTCTTTTTTCTATATGTGAATCTAACATACATTTTTAAGGAAACAATTCAGATAATATACACTTAAAGTCACTTAAAAAAAAAGGAGAAAGAAAATTTATTGATAATGCCATCCCCCCAAACAAAGCATCTATTTTTATTTTTATGGACTCACTTTATATATTTGTCAATATTCATTCCAAAATATCATAAATTTTTTTTCTAGTTCTGGTAAATTATAACAGCATTCAAGTTCTTGCTCCTGTGTTCTGCCTTCCACATTTTAACAGGAATTTTCTTCTCAAACGCAGCACATTTTCACATCTCTCACACATACTCACATGGTCACAATCATCCTGAAACCTTCAATGACTCTGAACTTTGTAATTGCACAGAAAACATTGAGAATCTGTCTCTTCAGGAAGTAACCAAAATTAGAATTAGAGGCAGAGATCCAGTACAATCATCTCCATATTTTTGGTTTATGTCCTCCCTAAAATAAATTCGAAACTCTATATACACTCATGAACATTGGTAAGTTGTTATCCAAAATTTTTATCATCAGTTTAAATAGATGCCAGTAATCCCAGCACTTTCGGAGGCTGAGGTGGGTGGATCACTTGAGGTTGGGAATTTGACACCAACCTAGTCAACGTGACTGGTGAAACCCTGTCTCTATTAAAAATACAAAAATTAGCTAGGCGTGTTGGCACACACCTGTAGTTCCAGGTACTTGGGAGGCTGAGGCAGGAGAATCGCTTGAACCCAGGAAGCAGAGGTTGCAGTGAGCTGAGATCATGTTGCTGTACTTCACCCTGGGTGACAGAGCGAGACTAGGTCTCTAAATAAGTGAATAAATAAATAGTTGCAAAGGTTGCATTTGGTGCCATACTGTAAATATTGACAGTTAAGACAACATTACATTACTCTTATAAACACTTTCAGTGAACTAAAGATCTAAATTTCTCTTCAATTTGCAATCCATTATTATCCATTTAAAAAGACATGAGCAAGATTTTCTTTAACAGTTGTTTTCCTTTCTACTGAACTTGTATTTCCATTATAATTCCCCTACAGAAATTTATGCTAATATTATACAAATTTATACTTTGAAAAATGTAATAACCACCCTATCATTTCTGCAAACACATGTATATAAAGTAAAATTAATTTTCTGTTTAATTTCCATGATTGTAAGGCTCCAAGTGCGAAGATATTCCTTCAGATTGAGTTATCATTACAATTATTATTGATATTAAATGGATGAAAACTATGCAACTTAATTTTTTGATAATTAAAGCTTAAGAGTAAGGTTTTGTTGCAAATTCTTTCCTTCATGAAATGGTAGGATTTTCCCCCTAATAGGTGAATAAATCTTTGGGTGAATATTACTTATGGACAGAGTTCTACTCCTTTTTGTGTGTATGCAGTATGTATTGAAACACATTATTCAAATAAATGGTTTGCTTGGAATAAAAGGAATGTCGTTATAGGAAAGTCACTCAATTCATTGAACATCTTCCAAATTGTAAGTCAAAAATAATATAGTAGCAGACCTGCTTGCAAAGGATCTTGGGTATTAGAATATTTTGTTGCTCCACATGCATAATCATGTTTTGAATTGTTCCTAGCATCCCACCCCAATTTCTGGTCCTCAGCTACTTACATGCTGGCATTATGCACCACGTGATATTTAGGACAGGTGAGAAGAAAGTCCTTTTTGACTTGTAAAAAGTTGGCAGTGAAATAGATGACCTTGACAGTAGGCTCAGTCTTAGATCAATTTTAGGAAATAATTCACCTAAGATGTGGAAATTACCTCTGTACATGTCTCCCTAAGAAAAGCCTCCCATGTCCTGCTTAAGGCCATGGCCCTAGATAATAAGAGAACAGAACTATATGTCTATATTTAAAAACTAGATGGTGGCGGGCGGATCACGAGGTCAGGAGATCGAGACCACGGTGAAACCCCGTCTCTACTAAAAAAATACAAAAAATTAGCCGGGCGCGGTGGCGGGCGCCTGTAGTCCCAGCTACTCGGAGACTGAGGCAGGAGAATGGCGTGAACCCGGGAGGCGGAGCTTGCAGTGAGCCGAGATTGCGCCACTGCACTCCAGCCCGGGCGACAGAGCGAGACTCTGTCTCAAAAAAAAAAAAAAAAAAAAAAAAAAAAAAAAAAAAAAACTAGATGGTGGCCTGAGATCTACCACCTGTGGGCAGAGAATGGAAATGGCACTCAGGAAGGCTCTCCTGAGAGTCATGTATGTTTAATGAAGTTTGATATAGAAGAAAGTACCATTTTTCCAGTACAGGTCTGCATGATCTTGCTGCTGAGGCTCAGGACATATTACTCAACTATTCATGACCAAAAGCATAGGAATTCAGTTGGCATTGCTGTTGGAGTTGTTATTACATATTTTGACTGGAAATTTCAGAAAAAAATAAAGCTCTATAGATTATAGTCTCCTTGATTCATTTTCCCTGTAGCACAGTAAACAGACAGCATTTGAATCATTTAAAATACGTTCGAAGCCTACAAAAACAAACCCAAATTGAAGATCAAATAATCTATGCTTATTATGAGAGAAAATGTGTTTTCTGTTATTCAAGTACATTATGCTAACATGGCTCTCCTGATGAAGTCTGGGGGAAAAAAATGTTGAAAAAGTAAATGCCAATGAAAATTAGAAAGTCCTCGTAAAACTTCCTTCAAAAAGGACTTGAAAAGATTAATTTAATTGTTCTTCCTAAATGTGATAAGTACACTGAATATTCCTTTACTTTAGACAGACATTAACATCAGAAGGCCCAGGGTAATGAAAATGCTGACTAAAAGATTGTAAAATCGCATTTTTACCTGTATTGAAGCTTTTCTCTATTAACAAAGTGGTATTCCTTTAGAAGCTGAATTAACTCTTTCAACTTGCAGGCATTTAATTTAGTATCCTGAAAGACACACTTTATAATATGCAACATGTTTAATTACCAAAGGACTCTACATATGTGGGTGAGGGGATAACTCTTTTGGTGTTAGCATTTTTATGGCAATATGCAATAAAATCATTGATTTTGTTACTAGATTTCTGTACCACTTGAACTATTTAATATTAGTGTTTGTGCACAGCAAAGTTCTTGGGAATATTCATAAATTATATTTTTTAGTTATCTGCCTGACATAAGGCAATGTGGGAAGTATTCTTAGAACTCAGTAAAATTATGCTTTATATTTTTATTTAAGCTTTGACCTAAAACTTAATCACTGGCTTTATAGAATTCTTTTTAAATGCAGAAATTAATGGTGGATGATGTTCCTAGAATTTTCTTTTTTTTATATATATATATATATATTTTATTATACTTTAGGTTTTAGGGTACATGTGCACAATGTGCAGGTTTGTTACATATGTATCCATGTGCCATGTTGATTTCCTGCACCCATTAACTCGTCATTTAGCATTAGGTATATCTCCTAATGCTGTCCCTCCCCACTCCCCCCACCCCACAACAGTCCCCGGCGTGTGATGTTCCCCTTCCTGCGTCCATGAGTTCTCATTGTTCAATTCCCACCTATGAGTGAGAACATGTGGTGTTTGGTTTTTTGTCCTTGCAATAGTTTACTGAGAATGATGTTTTCCAGTTTCATCCATGTCCCTACAAAGGACATGAACTCATCATTTTTTATGGCTGCATAGTATTCCATTTTCACTGAATTTTCACTGTGGATTGAAATAAGTCTACTAGGATTTTTCATAGGAAAATGGGATCATGGATGATATATCCTTAACATGGTCTCACTGGCTACAATTGAAATGGACAAGAGCATCATATCTGAAACATCTACAAATGGTATTAAAGTTTTCTAAAATGTTTTTGTGCCCAGTAAGTCATCAATCACATAAAATTACATCTATTGATATACTATCATGATATGCAATAAAGCATTCTCATTTAACTTCAGAATATTTTCCTTTCCACTAAAGGAGAAAAACATCAGTGCCATGGAACTCAGGGGGGTTTTTCAGGGAAAAGTTTTAGCAAAGTTGGAGGGGATGTCAGGAAAAATTTAGTCACTTCTTATATTTCATCATTCTTTTAAGTAATTACTGTAAGTAACACTGCTTTCCTCTACATCAAATATTTTATAATTTACAAATGAAACTGGTGTCATCCTTCAAAGTAAACCCCTTCTGAAACTAAAAATTATTCAAGCAAGCATGCATTATTTGGGGAAACTATATTTTATGTTGCCTTGACACAAGAAAATTAGGAACATTATTTTTGTATCAACCCTCTAGCCCGTGATTTATTTTATGAAAATGTGCTTTTGTTGGTATATTCTCCCCTCCCTCACCCATCCCCAGAACTCTTGGGAATACTGAAAATACTGAAAGTCACCACATGCCCAGTAATCCTACGTAGACTTTTATTATTTTGTTCTTGGAATATGTTTACTTAAGATAAAAATAACAGAAACATTAAATCAGTCAAGAGTCCAAGGATACTGAATTCCTCCAAGTTCCCAATATTCCACTTTGAGTTTCTTTTCCTGTTCTCCTGGCATTTGCAGCAGTGGGAGTTCCCTATGGTGTGCTGCCCACTAGCCTGTTATTCATGAAATCAGTTCTGCACTAGCTCTGTTGTACAGCCATTCATTCAAACAAATTCTCACCTGTTATTCTTCTGCTGTGGATCTTGCTCCCTGGTAACTTTGAAATCCACCATTCATTTTCATTATACCACCTCAAGCAGTGCCAGCACATGGTGATAAATATTAAATATTTTCTGAATGAACTTGACATAAATTCAGTCATAGCCATCTATTCCATTAATATTGGAAAAGAGGGAAGAAAAACATTTTTTCTTGATGCAGTGCTGTCTTTTTTTCCCCTCTCAAAGACCACCATCTTACTTTTCTTTGTCCTTTAATTTTATTATTTTTGAAGGGTAGAGACACTACTGGCCTCTTCGAAGGCTCTCTACCCAATCAGATTCTTCATTCCCATGGAAGTTTCCAAGTAATGTTCCCTTCTTTGCTAATGACAGTCCATGGCTTAATTGTCAGCCAACTGATTAGAACATTACCAAACTAGTGTATAATCTCCCTCTGATATTTCTCTTATTTTTTTTCTCCTTCTTTGAGGCTTTTCAGAAAAGGTCCATGCTGGTACTTTGCAGGGTGAAGTTGAGAATGGGCATTATTCATGGAATCTCACTGTTGCTTTGAGCCAGGAAGCCTTTCTCATAGGGCTAATCAGGAATTAGTATCACTGATGTTAATCCATATGTGTGCTAACAACTAGGTGGTCCATAAACTAGATAGCATTAATGCAACTGGCAGGAAGCCATCATTGTGCATAGAGTGGTGATTGATTAATCGATCAACTGATCAATAAACAATACTAACACAAACTTCATATTTATGTTTCGTACACCCAGAATTACCAAAAAACCACAATATGTTGTGTCTGTTCATGTTCTTGTGTGTATAGGGCATATTTTAACATTATTCACCTCTTACTGTATGCCAGCTGCTTATACTAGGTGTTTAAAGCTGTACATGTTCCTGAGAGAGTGATTGATTTGGTTTTATACTCTTGAAAATGGCACATCCCCTTACTTTAAAGGCAGATTGTGTGTATTTCAAAGCAGATCCATTAAAAGTATGTAAATATTCCTGTACAGAGGCTAGAAATTCGTAGCTTTTACCAAAGTGGATTTTCACTTCAGTGACTCATATTTAAACTCACTGCTAAAATGTTTCTTCTAAATGAAGTAATATTTAAGCTATAATTTCTAGCTGAGGAAGACAACTATTTCCTGATGAGATGCTTAGGGATCTTGTTTTACATTCTGTGTGCACATATTGAAAATTCACATTTGAGTAAAGTTAGGAATGTCAAGCACACTGCCCAAATAAAAGGCAAACCCTCATAATGGTACAGCAAGGTAAAATTTAAATGATGTGTTCGACTGGGTAAACTTATTACAAAGCTGTCTGAAATATGTATTTAACTAGTAGAAAGAACTATTTTATTCTAATGAATGAAAAATATCCATTCTTTTGTGTGCATGTGTGTATGTATATATATATATGTGTCTGTTTATAATTTAAATGCTAACTTTGGAAATACTCCAGTCTTTCAAATGATTGATAACATACATTTACTAACTCCTATGGTGGTTTTATTTATGTGTTTTTGTTTTTTGCTTTTTGTTTTTTTGTTGTTTTTGTTTCTGAGATGGAGTTTCGCTCTTGTTGCCCAGGCTGGAGTGCTATGGTGCGATCTTAGCTCACCACAACCTCTGCCTCGCAGGTTCAAGCAATTCTCCTGCCTCAGCCTCCCGAGTAGCTGGGATTACAGGCATGTGCCACCACACCTGGGTAATTTTGTATTTGTAGTGGAGATGGGGTTTCTCCATGTTGGTCAGGCTGGTCTCGAACGCCTGACCTCAGGTGATCTGCCCGGCTTGGCCTCCCAAAGGGCTAGGATTACAGGCATGAGTCACCGTGCCCAGCCTTATGTTTTAAGGAATGAAATTAAATATAGAAACTGAATCTAGGTGACACTGAATTTGTAATATACGCTGACAAGTACTAACATAGGACTGGCAGGAACAGACACAGAACTTAAATAATCTTATTTCCTATGTCTTGCTTTTGTTGTGTAAGCGTTCCACAGCATTGATGTTACTTAAACTTGGCTTTGGAAATTCTGCAGTTACAGTTATTAGATATGCAAATTATGTCTATTCTTTTTATCCCAGACTCAGAAAGTGCTGTCATTTTATGGCTTGCAAATGCTTCATAAGCCTCATGCTTTTCTGGGGAGGTTCCTAGTTAATAAGTAAATTAAATTTTTAAAAATAGGCTGAATATTTTATCACTATGGCATTATAAATATTTGTCATCCATGTAGGGAACATTTTTCCTTCAGGCTCTGATTTGCAATTCATAATTGTTTCCTGTCTTATCCTTGTTCTCTCTCAATGGTACAAGATGGAGAAAAGATAGTTTTAGAGTATAGACATTTTAATCAATATTCAAATGGAATTAGAAGGCCTCAAGGTTTTCTGTGTGTATGCATGGAAATTCATCTCCACCAACCACCATTAGCAACAGTTGAAATAATAGGTGACTTCTCAAGAGAGAAAATATTAAAATATCATTTAGGTCCTGCACATCAAGCTAATTTTGGCATCATGTAATTCAGGGTTGATATTATTTAGATCGTTTCTTTTTTGGTATAACTACATGGGTAAATACAGCCTCTCATTAGGGTTAAAGAATTGTGTCTTTAGCTCCGAAATCCCTTTACACTCAGATATGGCAGTAGGAATTCATTTGTTGGAGGAACTGTTCTTTCTCTTTTTAAACAGCTTTATCAAGATACATTTTATGTACCATAAAAGTTCACCCGTTTGTAGAGGCCAAGTTTTTAGTGTATTTACAGTGTAGCAAGCACCACTGTTCCCATAATCTAATTATGGAACATCTCTGTCACACAAAAAGAAAACTTAGGCCCATCAGCAGTCATTCTCCAGCCCCCACACCTGCTTCCATCACTCCCTTGCCCCCTCCTCTGACAACCACTAACCTACTTTCTGTCTCTATGGATTTGCCTATTCTGGACATTTTATATATAAATGGAATCATACAATATGTGGTTTGTGAGTGGCTTTTGTCATTTAGCATAATGTTTTCAAGGTTCATCCATGATGCAGTATGTATCAGAATTTTATTCCTTTTAATTGGTGAATAATATTTTGCTATATAGATATACCACATTCTGTTTACTCATTCATCAGTTGGAGAATATTTGGATTGTTTCCAGTTTGGAGGTACTATGAAGGATGCTGTAGACATTTGTGTAAAAGTTTTTGGGTGATGTATATTTTCATTTCTCTTGAGCATGTAGCTAGAAGTAGAATTGCTGGATCACATGGTAGTTTTATGTTTAATCTTTTGAGGAACTGCCAAACTGTTTTTCCAATATGGCTGTACTATTATACATCCCTATTAGCAATATATAAATGTTTCAATGTCTTCACATGTACACCCACACCGGTTATTATCTGTCTTTTTTATTATTGTCATCTTAATGCTATGAAGCAGTATCATATTTTGATTTGCATTTCCCTAATAATTAATGATGTTGAGCATGTTTTGTTTAGCCTGTTAGCCATTTGTGGATTTCACCATCTTGGCTAGTCTGGTCTTCAACTCCTGACCTTGTGGTCCACCCGCCTCAGCCTCCCAAAGTGCCTATAATTTTCAATACAGTGTTAAATAGCAGTGGTGAAAGCAAGCTTCCTTGTCCTTATCTTAGAGAGAAATCTTTCAGTCTTATATCATTGAATATGATGTTAGCTGTGAGTTTTCATAAATGCCCATTATCATGTTTAGAGAATTCCCTTCTATTCCTTTCTGTATGTTTTTATCATAAAAGTGTGGTGGATTTCATTAAATTTCTTTTCTGCATAATTCAGATGATTGTGTGTGTTTTTCCTTTGTTCTCTTACTAGACACGTATTATATTGACAGTTTCTTATGTTGAATCACCCTTAACTTTCTGGGAGAAATCTCAGTTGGTTAGTGTGTAGTATAATCATTTTTTTGAGATGAAGTCTCACTCTGTTGCTCAGGCTGGAGTGCAGTGGTGCGACCTCCACTCACTGCAACCTCCGCCTCCAGGCTCAAGCAATTCTCCTGCCTCAGCCTCCTGAGCAGCTGTACCTACAGGCACGTGCCACCACACCCAGCTAAGTGTTTTTATTTTTAGTAGAGATGGGGTTTCACCATGTTGGCCAGGCTGGTCTCAAACTCCTGACCTCAGGTGATCCTGCCGCCTCAGCCTCCCAAAATTCTGGGATTACAGGCATGAGCCACTGTACCGGGCTGTATAATCCTTTTAGTATGCTCTTGGATTCGCTTTGGTAGTGTTTTGTTAAAGACTTTTTTATCAACATATATAAGGGGTATTTGTCTATAGCAGGGGTCCCCAACCCCCGGGCCGTGGACTGTGGCCTGTTAGGAACGGGGTCACACAGCAGGAGATGAGCACCTGATGAGTGAGCCTTACCACCTGAGCTCCACCTCCTGTCAGATCAGTGGGGCAATAGATTCTTATAGGAGTGTGGACCCTATTGTGAACTGCATATGCAAGGGATCTAGGTTGTGTGCTCCTCATGATAATCTAACTAATGCTTGATGATCTGAGGTGGAACAGTTTCATCCCACAACCATTCCCCCACCCCCAACCCTGTCCATGGAAAAATTGTCTTCCATGAAACTGTTGCCAGAAAGGTTGGAGACCACTGATCTGCAGTTTTCTTTCCTTATTATGTCTTTGTCTGGCTTTGGTATCAGGTAAATGCTGGTCTCTCAGAATGAGTTAGGAAGTGTTACCTCATCTTCTGTTTTTTGGAAAAGTTTAAGAAGGATTTTTCTTCATTCTTCTTTAATGTTTGGTAGAATTTACGAGTCAAGCCATCTGGTCTAGAGTTTTTCTTTGTCCGGAGGTGTTTTATTACTGACTCCATGTCTTTACTTGTTATAGGTCTATTCATGTTTTTTATTTCTTCTTGATTCAGTCTTGGTAGGGTGTATGTTTCCAGGAATTTTTTTGTATTAAGGTTATATAATTTGTGGGTGCATATATTATATTACCACAAACTGAGTGGCTGAAAACAACAGAAATTATTTCATAGTTCAGGAGCTTGGAAATCTGAAATCAGATTGTCAGAAGCCAAGAAGTCAGAACTCAGGTTGTCAGGTGGTTCTTTCTGGATGCTTGGAGGGAATCACTGTCCCATGCTTCTCTCCCGGCTTCTGGTGGGTGGCTGCCAATAATCCTTTTTATTCCTTGCTTATCAGTGAGTTGCTCCAGTCACTGCCTCAATCTTCACATCACCTTCTTCTTTGTGTCTCTGGGTGTCCTTTTCTGTCTCTTACAGGGACAGTTTCACTGGATTTAGGGCTTATCCTAATGAAGTATGATCTTATCTAGATCCTTACTTTATTTACATTGGCAAAGACCCTATTTCCTAATAAAGTCTCATTTGTAGGCTCTGGATGGACATGAATTTTGTCAGGATGCTATTTAACCCACCACAGCATATAACTGTTCATAGCATTTTTATATAATCATCTTTATCTCTGTAAGATTGAGAGTAATGTTCCTTCTTTCACTTCTGATTTTAGTTACTTTTTCTTTTCTCTCTTTGATAGTCAGCCTAGCTGAAAATTGGTCAATTTTGTTGATCTTTTCAAAGACCAGTTGTTGGTTCTATTGACTTTCTCTGCTGTTTCTCTATTTGCTTTTTTGTTTATCTTCACTCTACTCTTTATTATTTCTTTTCTTCCACTAGCTTTGGGCTTAGTTTTTTCCTTTTTTTCTAGTTCCTTAAGGTATAAAATGAGGTTATTGATTTGAAATCTTTCTTTTCTTTTAACATGGACATTTATGGCTATAAGTTTTGGCATGTTGTGTTTTCATTTTCATTCATCTAAGTATTTTCTATTTTCCCTAGTGATTTATTCCTTAACCCGTTGTTTGTATGAAAGATATGTGGCGTAATTTTCACGTCCTTGTGAACTTTTCAGTTTTCCCTCTGTTATTGATTTCTAGCTTCATTCCTTTGTGGTCAGAGAATATACTTTGTATGATTGCAATCTTTTCAAATTTAAGACTTGAAATTTAGTAATGCTTTTTCGACTGAAATTAATCAGTCTCTTTCTTGACTAAGTGCTCTTCCGGTTGCTGTATGTTTTTATTAGATTCCAGTGTTCGAAAAGTTGATTCTGTCATGTCATTTTTTGCTAGTTTTGCTGTTTTCTTCAGTGGCGGGACTAATTCTTGGTACTGTGTCTGCCATTTGTGTGACATCATTCATCTTCCATGCTTATCTTACAGACATCTGTTACATGCCTTCCTTCAAGAACCCTCCCTGTCTACTCTGGCTTCTCAGTTCTAAGCTAGTTGTCCTTTTATGAGTTCCCTTTACATTGCATTTCCCCAAGATAATAATTATTTCCCTGAAATGACTGAACATGAACATTCTGGGCATCCCAATAATGGCACTAGGTTTCTTCTTTCATCCCATTAAATGGATGAATGAAGGTTGCACAAATGAATAAAGATGAAATAAATTTAATTTACCATGAGCTTACTACAAAGCCTATTTATAGGTTACTATTAAAGAATTAAAATCAAAAATACTTAACACAAAAGATACGTTACATGTAATTTAATCATTCTTTAGGATTATGAGGAAAATCAAAAGATCGTAATCACAAGAGTCATCTTAAATGACATATTATGACTCATTATGACTCTTATGAGTCATCATTTAATATGACTGTACATTAGAGACTGTGGAAGAAGGCATCAACTCTTGCCCAAAAGGACATTTAGAATTTATTCTAAATGAATGTTTTACTTACATTAACTTATCTATCTTTTGAGAGCAGAAGATAGATATGTTTATTTGATTATTTTGGTTATATGATTTTCATAGAAACGAGCATCTGCTAGGTGTATGTTCATTGTGTATATATATATATATATATATATATATATATATATAGAGAGAGAGAGAGAGAGACTTATTTAATATTTTAAGAAACAGTCACATGTTATATTGGCTACTATTAGGAATAGCTAATGTGAGCATCCATGCATGAATGCTCGTCCAGATATAGAAATCTTAAGTGTATTAGAGACCTGAAATGAAAGATTATTACATGGCTGAGAACGTGCTATACCTCAAATCCCATTTAGAAAACATAAGAATTACTTGCTAAAACATTTTGACATACATGGCTAGGCAGGTAGATAAGTCTCTGTCCTACCCCACAACACAGATTTATTAAGCATTCTTTATGTATTCCTTGTGTTTCAATGTATTACACTTTAGCCGTAAAAAAAAAAAAAAAAAAAAAAAAAAAAAAAAAAAAAAAAAAAAAAAAAAAAAAAAACTAGTGAGTTTCCAAATGAAGAACTCAGTGATTTTTGTTATTTTATTTACTTTTTGTTTATTTTACAAGGATCGTTGGTTATAAATTTTGCTATATTTTCAAGACTACTAGACTGTAATATCAATTACAAAATAATAATGTATGTCAATCATTATACACAAACAGAAAATTTAAAAAATAACTAAATCCAAGATGTAATGAATTCTTATCAAAATCTCACTTAGTTGTCTCACAAACTTGTGTCTGTCTTTTCAGTAGTGGGAAAATTAAATTGAAACAATTGACTGTTTTCTTTTTTCCCAACTAATATTGTAAATTCTTGGCAAAAGATTATTGTTTTCAAAATAAATTTTACTGTGTATCTTTAAGGTATATATCATGATGTTTAAGATACATGGACATAGCAAAATGGTTACTGTAGTGGAACAAGTTAATATACCCATCATCTTACACAGTCACCCATCCCCTCTCAGAGAATAGCTGTAATCTTTTTCTTTAGCAAAAGTCCTGAATACAATACACTAATGTTAACAATAGTCTTCATTTTGTACATTAGATCTTCCAAATTGTTCATCCTACATAATTGCTGCTTTTAATCCTTGACTTATATATCCCCATTTCCTGCCCCAATCCTAACCCTTGTAACCACCATTTTATTCTCTATCTCTATATAATTGACCCTTTTTCCCCAGATGCCACATATATTTGAAATCATGCAATATTTTTCTTCCTGTGTCTGGCTTTTTTCACTTAGGATAATGTCCTGTATGTCCATTCATGGTGTGGCAGATGGCAGGAACTCCTTTTTTTAAGACTCAATAATATTTTATTGTGCATATATACCAACTTCTTTATCCATTCTTCCCATGATGCACACCTGTGTTATTTTCATATCTTGGCTATTGTTTATAAAGCTGCAGTAGACATGGAAGTGCAGATATCTTTACAAGGTGGTGATTTCATTTCCTTTGGGTATATATAACCAGAAAAGGGATTACTGGACTTTATACTGGTTTTTATTTTTAGTTTCTTTAGGAACCTCCATATTGTTTTCTATAATGGCCACATCAATCCCTTTTCTCACCAACAATGTACAAGGGTTTCATTTTTCTCCACAACCTTGCCAACACTTGTTATCTTCTGCTTTTATCCTAACAGGTGTGAGATGGCATCTCATAGTGCATTTCTCTGATGACTAATGGTGTTGGGAAAATTGTCATGTTCCTGTTGGCCATTTTTGTGTCATGTTTGGAGAAATGTCTACTTAAGTCCTTGACAAAAGATTATGAACAGCATGTAAAAGTTAGGTGAGAGCTCAAATAAGTATAAAAAAGAATGTTGTCATCATCAGCTTATTCTTTGACCCAAGTTTATTTCCCAGTTTACTATGACTATCTGGAAAATTACAGCTACATTATTTAAAAAATAAACAAAAATCCACATTACCAACTAAAAAAAAATCTCAGCTTTTTATTTCTAAAGAGGGATTGTGTTCTTTATTGTTGCTAAAAGAACACATTTTTTCAGTAATTTTTTTTCTAATTTTTTTCATAAAGTTACAAATAGTCCACATAAGCACTCTAAGCTTGAGGTGTTATTCTATTTTAAATTTTAAGTATGAGTTTTTAGAACTCTTTTCTTTATTTTGGTTTTGCTAAACATATAGACTTATCTAATTTTTCAGAGTCGTATTTTTTTTAATGTTGGATGTTTTACACAAACAAGTTGGTGGATCATTTTGGATCATTGACATGTACTCAACTTAAATACTGGTATAAATATTATCCAGAGGAAACTCATGATAAACTTAAAAGTACATGATACACCCATGGAAAGGCTAAAATAGTGATAGTCACATACACTGTAAAAATTTGGATAAAACTGGAGATCTCACATATTGCTGGTAGAAATGTAAAATGTTACAAACAAGCTGGAAACAGTTTAGCAATTTCTTACAAAACGAAAGATACTCTTACCACCATGTGATCCAGCAAATGCACCCTTGGGCACTTCTTTCAGAGTAATGAAAATTTATATTTCTACAAAAACCTGTACATAAATCCGCATAGCAACTTTATTCCTAATAAGAAAGTAATGGAAACAACCAAGATATCCTTCAGTGGGTGAGTAGTTAAATAAATTCTGATACATCCAAATAATGGAATACTACTCAGCAATAAAAAGAGATGAACTATTAATATATGCAACAAGTTGGATGGACCTTGAGGGCATTATGCTCAGAAAAAAAATGTCAAGCTCAAAAGGTTACATATTGTATGGTTTTATTTATATAGAATTCTTGAAATGACAAAATTATAGAGTTGGAAAATAGATTAGTGGTTGCCAGGTGATGGGGACATTAGATGAGGTGAAGGTAGCTAAAGGGAGTTCTTTTATGGTGATAGAACAGTTCTGTATGTTGATTGTGGTGGTGGTGGTTCCACAAATGAATACATGAAATAAAATAGCATAGAACTGTGTATAGACACACACACACACACACACACAAATGAATACAGGTTCATAAACTCTAAAATCTGAATGAGGTCTACAGACTAGTTAATAGCAATGTACCAATGTCACTTTCCTCATTTTTATATTACGCAACAGCTATATAAGATGTCACTATTGAGGCAAGTTGAAGGAAGGATACACAGGAGTTTATTAAACTATTTTTGAGCTTATATTAATTTCAAAATGAAAAGATTTTTAAGGAGAATCTATTGTGCAATTATAAAACACTATGAAAAATAGAGATGTCTCCTCACACAATTGGCATTTAAAGCAACATTTTCAGAAGCTTACTTTTAAAAGTCTTCAGTTTGAAGTGATGATTGTTATTTTAATTCAAGCATGCAGTTGTGTAAGCTCAAAAGATGTGATTTGTGAACGTGAAAGCTTCAACTCTGATCCCCTGTGCTCCATTTTCTTCTTCAACTGCCCTTTATTTGACCAGGAAGGATGTCATTTCCAGAAGTACTCAGAGACCCACATTTAACTTGAACAACATTGTTCTTTCAGATTATTAAGGCTGTTCAATTTTCTCTGTTGGTTGCTACCCCGAGTTGGAGACTCTTCTGAAATGTCAGACTGAGAAAATAGTACTGGTTCCAACACAATGAATAAAACAAACGAAAAGCTTTGGAATGAATGCAATCAATAGCCTTTGAAAACAAAGTTAAAAAGCAACAATTGAATGCTAAGATGTATAAAATCATCTTGTTCTTTTTTAAATTTGAATATCAATGTGGCCAAGAAATGGGGAAGCACAATAGAGCATTTGATTCAATAACCACTTAGCAAATACTCAAGTCATCATCGTAATACCTTATATGATGTGCATGTTGTCAATAGCACAAGGTTATAAAATGCGTAGCAGTGAAAGTTATAAAAATGAATGAGACAGTCCTTGCCATCCAAGAGATCTCAAATTTGTATCCCCAATATTGGCAAATGCTCTAGGTTCTAATATCAGAACACTGAGTGAGAAGCACAGCATCATATAATACCAATGGTAAGAAAACCAAAACCCAACAGAGTCAAACGTAGAAATACCTTAGTTAGCCCAGGTGAAAATTGGGTAGTCTTTGGAGAAAAGCATCAGTCAGGAGAGAAATTGCAAGGCTGTAAAAAATAAAATCCTGTGGTAAAGGTTTGCAAGTTAGTAACCATGCCCAGTAAGCTTGCAAGATAGCAACCATGCCAATAAGGAAAATGTGTAAGAATTTTAAATTTCACATTAATATTGTCTGAGGAATGCAAAATTATTTTTCCTGTTTTTTTTGTTTGTTTGTTTTTTGTTTTGTGAATGGCTTGGGACACGTGATAAAGAAAAATTTTGAAACAGTGCTGCACAGTTATGGGTAAAACTTGGCAATATCTCCCATCCAAGTACTAACCAGGCCCAACCCTCCTTAGCTTCCAAGATCAGGTGAGATTGGGTGCATTCAGCATGGTATAGCCTTGGACAAATTTGGCTCTGTCTACAAAATAGCCTGTCTGGAGATTACGTAATGGCATTAATATATCCTTAAAAGTCAACAGACTCCTCACCTTTATACCCATTTATTGTTTCTGTTTTGTTGTTGGAAAATGAGTTTTAGAATTAATTGATAGGAAACCATTCTATGAATACCTTTATAAAGAAAGGCCAATTATATTTTACTTCATTTATTTGACTTAGAGTATTTTACTCACTGACTTTCTATTGTTGATCATGTTGATTCTATTTTATTCAAGCCAGTATTGAATTATCAGGAAAAGTAAAAATGAAAAAGATATTACTCTGGGATAAAAATTTAAAGGATATTACTTTGGCATGAAATATAAGGTAGGTTAATGGATGGGTAGAAGGATGGACAGATATGTGAAAAAGCAAATGTAGAAAAATGTAAATTGTACAGTCTAGGAAATGTGGCTGTGAACTATTAAAGTCTTTCACCTATTCTGCATGTTTGAAAACTTTCATAAAATTTTGGAAAGAAAATGCAAAAAACTCAAAAGGACAACTAGAAATTTTAGTGCCTAAATAGACAGCTTCATTTCCTAAAATAATTTTTTAGTGATTTTGTCAATATACTGGGTAAAATTAAGAAAATGTTACAGAAACCAAAGGCTTGCATTAAAAATCTCAAAATTGATTCTAGGTAAGGGATAGAATCATAGAGAAATAGCTGTAGTAATTGAAAGTATCCATTTATGTGGAAATATTTCTTGTTGTTCCATCAATATACTGGTGTTATGTTTCTTCAGCATCTGAACGTTCTTGTTACCTGTGAACTCAAGTCCACCACTCTCCAAGAGGGCCAAATGATACAAATTAGATTTTTTTCCTCAGATCTAGAATGCAAGTTACAGCAATGTACAGTTACTTGACTAAAACATCAAAGTGATATGGAACCAACCAAATGAATATGGCAACAATTTTTACATCTAGTCATGAATAAGAGTAGTTTTCTGTATTTGCTTTCTAATTTTGGTCTCCACTATCTTGTATGAGTTCATTCTCACACACCACTATAAAGGACTGCCCGAGAGTATAATTTTTTAAAGGAAAGAAATTTAACTGACGCACAGTGCAGCATGGCTGGGGAGGTCTCAAGAAATTATAATCATGGCAGAAGGGGAAGCAAACACATCCTTTTTCACAGGGTGGCAGCAAGGAGAAGTGCCAAGCAACAGGGGAGAAACCTCCTATAAAACCATCAGATCTGGTGAGAACTCACTCACTGTCACAAGAATAGCAGGATGAGAGTAACTGCCCCCATGATTCACCTCCCATGATGTGGGGATTACGGAAACTACAATTCAAGATGAGATTTGGGTGGGGACCATATCCTGTCTTAAATATTCCTTCCTCTTGAAGTCAAATTAGAATTTTTAATGAGTCTTTAAAAAGCCCTTATTGGTTTAGAATTGATTAATCGAGGAGCCCTGATTTTCTGATCCAGGGCAAATAGCATTTCATTGTCAGTGGATACGTAGCTCCTCTGAATTACTGCAAGGATTTCTTCTCACATTTAACACTGGTCCTTAAAATTTTCCATGAGTTTTCCAGAAGTGCAAAAGTTGCCGATGCCCGAAGATGGTACCTTGGCAGTTCCGTTGCTTCTAAGCAGGATTGGATCTCAGAGATCTCAGACAAGTTGATATCGATCTTTGAAGAAACATTATGTGCAAAGGAAATCTATCTGCCAACCTCCTTCAGAAACAGGGTCAAATAACCAGTTGGAAAATTTTCTAAAGGTGTCACATTAAACTTTAATAATACCTACATTTTTATGGGGCTTTTAACTTTGCAAATTGCTTTCACGTGCATTATCTCATTCCATGTTCTATGGCAATGAAACAGTGTCTAGGCTTTAGGGCTGAATTACAAAGACATCGATATGAAAATGTTGACAGGGACATGCAAAAAAGTTATTACTATGCCAAGCAGAAGAATTCAATAGGAATTGGATGGATTCAAGATCAGTAATTACAAAGGGTTAAGATTCTGCTGTACTGCTTATGGTTTATCACTGCTATTTAGTCTTTTTTTAAAAGGAGAAAATGCCTTCTTTTTTTCCTCCTCTTTCTCTTTCTTATTTTTGATTTTCTTTTTCTTTGCAATAAATCTGCAGGTCAGCCCAACCCCAGGGTGCATCCGTGCCCTCATGAAGATGCTGTACTGCCCATACTGTCGGGGGCTTCCCACTGTGAGGCCCTGCAACAACTACTGTCTCAATGTCATGAAGGGCTGCTTGGCAAATCAGGCTGACCTCGACACAGAGTGGAATCTGTTTATAGGTAAGAAGTGTTTAAATGTATCCGAGAACAGAGGCGGGACAACAGCAAGTGTTTATGGGGCTTGATGGGTGGGTCAGGAGTTACAAGAAACCAGACACAGTGGTTCACATCTGTAATCCCAGCACTTTGGGAGGCCAGTGCAGATGGATTGCTTGAGCCCAGGAGTTTGAGGCCAGCCTTGGCAACGTAGTAAGACTCCCATCTTTACAAAAAATGAAAAATAAGCTGGGCATGGTAGCACACACCTGTGGTCCCAGCTGCTTAGGAGACTGAGGTGAGGGGATTGCTTGAGCTTCGAAGGTCGAGGCTACAGTGAGCTGTGATTGCGCCACTGCACTCCAGCCTGGGTGACAAGAGTGGGACCCTGTCTCAAAAAAAAGTTATGATGACTTTTAGAGACTAGGATGATTTTTAAAACCATGTTTAGCAAATTATAAACATTATTTTACATTTTCCTTATGTTTTTACTGTATATTATATGGGACGGTCCTGTTAAAGATTGTGCAACCCAGCTATATTGAGCTAACTGTTCTCTCTGATGAAAACAAAAGTAATCTTGTTGAAGTTCCATGCACTCCCGTGAGAAAGGATGCTTTAGAAAAGAATCTTGTAAAAAAAAAGTCCACTGTACTATTTCTTTTTTATATTACCTCGACATAGCCACACATATTAGTAAACAACTCTTTCCTCGAACTCCTAGAATGAAAACAGATCAATATGTTGGCTAAAATATGCAAATTTTCTATCTCATTCTGTGGAAAAGAAGGCTTTAAGCACACAAGCATAAAACAGTCGTCTAGTCTCTAGAAGGCAGGAGGCAGGGAGGTGGGGAGAATGGAGGGAAGGTCTCTGAATCAAGGCTCTGTTCTTGGGTTGCCGAAATCATTCAAGGGGTTGCATGGCCCAAATTGCATGTTCCCAAATTGCCATCCAAGGATAAAAGGACAAATTTTATAGGCAAGCTTCTCCCAGGAAAATACACAGGCCTTGAAAGAGTAAATGTGTTTTCTCCCCCTCTGTCAAATAGCCTTCAAATAAAAGTACTTTCAGTTGCATTTACTGCAATTACACAGTGACAAGCAGAGTGGTGAAAATAGCAGTGGCATTTGTCAGCCTCTGAGGGCCTTCGTCATTTATGCAAACCTCTAAACGAGCATGCACGAATAAAGTGTTCTGACAACTAAGATTTGCGTAGGATAGAAAAAAGATGTTAGAATTCAGAGAAACTGAAGCTCACTGTACGAAGATGTGCTTAGGTTAACAGGCCTCAGCTCTGATAATGAAAGCCATTGGCTAATTCACCATTTTGCTTAGGAAGGCCAGAGGAAATGGTTTTGAGAAAAAAAAAAAAAAAAGATTTTACAGTGGACAGATTCAAATGGAAATCATCTAACAAAACCTTAGAATTATTTCAGAAAGAATAAATTGAAGTGCTGTTACCTCTCCCCACAGTGGGAGGACAAAATCTGTTTGTATGATCATGAGTTACTTTATTTGAATAATTAACAAATTTTTAAAAGTTAATCATTAAGGTATCCTTCTGACACAAAATGACGTGATTCTTTACTAAAATTTTGTTCTTTGCTAAAATTGTGGAGGGGGTATGAATTTTTAAAAATAAACTTGATCTTAGAAGATTTAGATTTTTTAGCAAAGACAGAATACCCAACTAATGCTGATAAAAAGGTACACTCATCAAGAAACCTAAAAAGATCTGCTTATTTTAAAGTCAGATTAAACCTCATAGCATCACTTGGAGTCATATAGTCACCCATATTTTTGGTTGAAATGCCCTAATTCCTAGCACAGTTCAGTTGGCTTCAGTCAGCCTGCAAGTTATTGAAGAAGATGGGCATGTGGACTTTGTTACTTAGAGCAGGACATGATTAAGAATGAAAATATAGGCTTTTTAACTTGTAAGAGCAACAGTGACTTCTTAATTGGCTTTTTGTCCTCAGTGCTTACTGGCTGTTTTAACAGAAAACAAATCTTTACGCTTTCGATCAATTGAGTTTCCTAGATACTGATTTGATGTGAAATTGAATGTCTGGAAAATCACTGGATTCAAAAACTAAAATTTGAACCCACTATGTGTTGCTGCATGTACTTTAATGAAAAGCAAGCTTGATGGTTCATCCTATATGAATGTATTTCATATCCTTTCTTCCCGTCTCTCTCTCTCTTTTTTTTTTTTTTTTTTTTTTTTGAGATGGAGTCTTGCTCTGTCACCCAGGCTGGAGTGCAATGGCACGATCTCGGCTCACTGCAAGCTCCACCTCCCGGGTTCATGCCATTCTCCTGTCTCAGCCTCAGCCTCCCGAGGAGCTGGGACTACAGGCGCCCGCCACCACGCCCGGCTAATTTTTTTGTATTTTTAGTAGAGACGGGGTTTCACCGTGTTAGCCAGGATGGTCTCGATCTCCTGACCTCGTGATCCGCCCGCTTCGGCCTCCCAAAGTGCTGGGATTGCAGGTGTGAGCCATCGTGCCCGTCCCCTCTGTCTCTTTTTTTTCTTATTAGTCCTAGATGTCGTTGAGAAAATTCTTCCAGTTTTCCTTCTTTGGGTTCTGCTGTGGCATTGAGAATTGACCACCAACATAGACTTATGGAGAAAAATGTGTTCTTGCTAATACTTGTCTGGGTGTGAAGTGTTAGTTCACAAATTTATGGCATGAATTAGTCAAATGTGCCAACTCCATTTTCCACACAGATATATCTCAGATGACAGTGTTACAGTGTTCATAAATGCAGCAGCAAAGATCAGTGAGCAAATCGGTAATCCAACAAAAATTATATATAATAGCCCCCTCTCTGGGTAGCACCTGCAGCCCATCACTTTGGGCTTCTGGCATCTCTTCATCAAAACCTTCACTCCTGTTGCTGTCAGTTGCATGTACCTTTCCTGCCAGCTACACAAATGTCCCAGTTTATACATTTTATAGATGTTTTTCTTTAATTATAATGTGCCTATCTCGAATGTTAACATTGGTAAGCAATCGACTGTCAATAAAAACAAGAGTCAAATTGGGGGCACATCCTCCCAGTCTTTACAATGCCACAAATTAATTGAAAGTGATTAGTGACTGTTTAGAGTTCAGTCGGTGTCTGGATCATGTCAAAAGAAAGTTAAGTGTTTTAAGCATTCCAGTAAAAACCGCTGTGGTATTCCAACCTCTACTGAAGTTCTGTAGTTGGGGTGTGTGTGTGTGTGTGTGTGTGTGTGTGTGTGTGTGTGTGTTCTTCGAAAAAATCAGAAGTCAATTTAGGATGCATTTTCATAGTCCTCCTCCAGGAAGTTTAACTCAGTTCCCTGCACAGAGGAATTGCTCAAAAGATTCTTATCAAGTAACTGTTATAAGAAAAAGGAACTCCATTTTTACATGAAGAACTTTCTTTGAAAACTTCCTTACAACATTGAAAAAATGCAACTAGACCTATTTTAGAGTACTTAAAAATTCTCATCAGCCTCAGGCCCACCCCTTCACTTGCTTTGTAGTAAGTAGTGTATAGGGTCCCCCAGGATAAAGCACAACCCAGATTCCACTTGCTGCATCCAAATGAATGGTGTATTACATAGCATCCCTGAGCTAGGCAGGACCAGAAGAAACAGGAGAGTGGCTTTTAGTCTATTCTCACTATTAGAAACTATCCAGTGCAGTAGGAGAAAACCCTGTTTTAAGGCATTAACAGTCTCTACTCAGGCACTTATCCCAGGTGTTGCTGTATTTTCATACACAACTTAGCCTAGCTTTTGCATGCTGCCCAAATGCAAAATGGTTTTCTTGAAAAATGTTTATGTTAAATTAAAATCTCCTAGAGGGAGAAAGAGTTCATGGGCAGAACTCGCTTCAGTAATATCCTGTGGTTATTTTGAGTGTTTGGCATTGTTATTAACGCTCCATAGATAAGAATTGTTCTATTTCACAAGAGGCCGTGTTGCAGATTACAACTAGCTCATGAACACAAAAGTCAAGGCTGAATTACATTTATATAGCTATAGTAAATCTTACATCTACTTTAAAATTGAGGATGTGTGGGACAGCCTCCTGCAAACATCTGGTACCTTCTAAGATTTTATAGACTGTGAGAACCAGAGAGAGATTTCTAAAAGATGTTGCCAATGAGGAGAGGCAAAGGTTGGCGAGACAAAGGCAGGGATTCTGTATTATTGCATACTACTTTTTATCCCTAAGTGTTAGAGAATGCTTCTAACAGCAAGTATAAAAGTGAGACCTGAGTGTTTTTGTCCCAGTTATGCAACCTAATATTTAGGCTACCCCAGTTAGCAAAGACCCTAATAATCCAACTCACTATATTGGGTAAGCTAGGCATATACATTTTTTGCCCTTAGGGAATTTAACATAGTTAAAATAATTATAACGAACTATGACAAAGTGTTAGGATAACAGAAGCATGGGATGCTAAGCCTTTACTCGGCTGGGGGACTTAGCTTAGTCTCGGGGGTTCAGAGAAGCCCTACTTTGTTAAGTGTAGAATAAAATAGCAAATAAGGTTGTATTGAATTGGTATTGTCAAACATAATTGAAGTTAAATAGCCACAGCATATATAATTGTTACACCAAAGCCCTCAGACAGTTTCAGTTTCTCATGTCACTCTCAATAGGTCTAGCATGATTTGTCAGTGGTTCTTAAATGCTCGTTTGTTTTATTTTTGACATTTTCTATGATCAAGTCTCACCTCCCCACAACTACTGACTTGAACTGATGAGATTTGTGTTATTTTTTATCAGAAAAAAAGTTGAGTTATCTTGATTTAGATGCCCTCCGAAGGACGCTATGGGGGAAGCCAGCAAAGCAGCTAGTATTTTTAAATTTAAGCCTTGGGCACTCATAGACCAGATACACCAGTGATATCAAACTTTCTGGGCTTCTTCTTTTCAAACTTGCCAATTATTAAGTTGCCAGGCAGCCCAAAGACTGAAAACTGTCATAAGAGTATCAAACATGAAACCCAAGGTGGGCACGGCATCTGTGGCAGGCCGAGACACCCTGCAGTGGGCACTATTCACTGATTCTCTCACATATTCAATACTCCAACACATGTTTACTAAGTGCCTACTGTGGACTTTGTTTTAGTTTAGGCATGGGAATGAAATAGAGAACAGATAAGGCCCCTGTTTGCTGAGAACAGTACCCAGTATATGTTCTTTGAATTGAATAATGGATCCAACTGTACAGAGAAATGGAAGGGAATATTCTAAGAGGCTGTTGTATTTTACTTTGTAAGTCTATTCTTTTAATGGAAGTATGACTAATTCAGTAATTTAAAAATCACATATCCCTGTTGTTAATGGACTCATGAGTGCAGGGATGGCAGAAACAAATCAGATAATGTACCTGATTCTTTCATTGTGACAGCTGCTATCAAGTTGTAAATTAGAGCCAGCTACAAGGAAGCTGTGTTAGGTCAGTCCAATGACTAGTGTCATGTAATAAATGGCTACTTGGTGCACAAATGACTTTCTTGGAACCTACAAGAGTTGTCAGTTCTCATGGTAATTTGTGCATTCGTAACTTTGTGTTTGGGAAAATGTTGCCCGGTAAGCCTTATTTGATATTAGAAAATAAACATTTATTGTTTCTACTGAGGAAACTCAGATTTTCTTTTATAAAATGTACAGGACTGTATTATGTTGAATTTCAGGAGATAAAATAGGCAGAAGGAACGATTTCAAGCATTTGTGTAAGATACTGTTCTTTCAAAGACCTTCTCAGGTGTAAAAGTCCATAATATAAATCTGACAAGAAACTCTTTTAGTCACAAATAATTCCATAGTAAATATGATATGACACTGGCTGATATTCCTGAAATACCATGTTACAAAAACTTCTAGAATCTAAACATAGAAAATGATTTCCTTTAAACCAAAGAAAAAGAAAAACCCATGAGCTGTATATAGAAGCAAACTTTCAAGGCTTCTTCATCTCTACTTTATGTAATACAAGAGCCTATTTAATAATACAGTCCAGAAACGCAACCCTGAAACTGAGGAACAAAAGCCAAAGCGATTATTTTAAAATCTGTTCTGTTAGCTAGAGGACTCGCATTTGCCCTTGCGCATTCCTGAAAGCACCAGGAAAGACTTTTTTAAAAAAAACAAAGAACACTGTTTTCTGTCAGGTGAAATCTAACACCATCCAACCCTCTGTCTTTCTTTTACAGTTATTGACTCAATATTTCTCATTTCTTGTGGGCATTTATCATATGTTGTGTTCTCATGTAATGCTAGCAGGATGCTTAAGCAGTACTAACTACTTGCTGAAAGAAAGAAAGAAAGAAAGAAAGAAAGAAAGAAAGAAAGAAAGAAAGAAAGAAAACAGTTGGCTGGCACCCAACAGCCTGTCGCTGGCTACATTTGCTCTCAATTACCTAAGTTTAGAAAACAGTTTACTCTGAACTTTGCATATGTGAAAGTGTTTTTATGTGATACAATAGGGTTAATGCCTTAAGGTTTGTGGCATAATGTGTGGGTATTCAGCAGATATAGAGACAGGCATTTCTTAACCTCTGAACACTTACTAATGTTGATCTTGAGGCAACAACTCAAGGGATTCACAGAAGCACAATTTCTATTTTGAATTAAGCAATTTTCCCATGCATCAAAGGAGGCAACATACATCAGACCTAAAATTGCTGGATATCATAGGCAAGTCGTCATTCTGGGGGATGTGTGTGTGGGTGTGTGTATTTCCTTTATGCCCAATTTCAACTTTTGTTCATCCATTTATTTCTAGTTCCAGTACACTCAACTTCTATGCAATTAATAATTGTAATTGTTCCATTTCTTATTTACTGATTACTGTAAATGATATTGTGTAATCGAGATTTTCAAGATGAGATTTATGGTACAAAATAATATGGCACAAAGCAGTGGTCTGAAATGAGGCATACCTATTGTGCAACTAAAATTCAATAGGAAGCAAAATATTTCATGTATAATAGGAAGTTTACTAAATATAGATATAAATATATATTAAAATATATATAATAAATAGGAAGTTTACTAAAGTACGTCTTACGCCTTATCAAGCTTTTTAATTTCTATGAGAACCAACAACAGAAGAATTTAGTTGACTAAGAGAAACCAGAGCACATTAAAACTATTCAGGGTAGTTAGAGAATTTGCCTTTGAATTTGGAATTTTGCATTTTTGATTTTAGTTTACTCTTCAATGTATTTTCTATAGGTAGTTTAATCTATTTATATATAAAACGTACTTGTTTTTAGTAATTGACATTTGACTTTAATAACATGTTACAATTTTCACTGTCATGTTTTCAAGTTCAAGCTATGACACAGGTGCCTGACTTTTGTCATGCCAAAAGAAAATATTTGATGATTCTTTACAGTGGAATTAAATCTATTCCAAAAGGCCCAGAAACTCAGGCAAAAATCTTAACACTCCGCACATTAGCCCAATGACATTCTTAGCTATTCCAATTTTAGGAGATAAAAGGAACATGTGATAGAAGAAATTATTGCGATGTAGAACTAGAAAATAAGGAACATAGAGCTAAGTAACTGGATAGTTAAAGAAAACATCAAACAACATAGCTATTCACAAATAGCAAAGTTGTAACAAGTCCCACGGCCACCATAACCAGAGTCCTTCATGTGGTGACCAGTATAATAGAATAAAGGAAGGCGGTTTACCTCCTGAGGCATTTAGATGACTTTAAAAGTCTCAAGATTAGCAGCTAAAGTGAAAAGCCTTATTTTAACCCAAATAATAAATTAACACATCTTTGTGCAATGTGGCAACATTTTATTAAAATATTTTAATTATAGAAGTGTTAAATGATGGCACTTAGACTTCTTTTCCGACAAACATAGTATTTACTTTGAATATGTGTGTGTGGATATTTCGATTGTTGTAAAACATCCTTTAATTCATAGTTATCTCAAAAGTAGAACTGTTAATCATGTCTTTATATTTGAGTCATTTTTGAAATGAGTTTTCTTTTTCCTCAGGGTTGTTTCTTTAACAATTATAAAAGAGACTGCTGTAATCTCTTCATCTGGCTGTCTTTGTGACTTGTTTATTGTGAAAAACTCTCTAAGGAACCAGGGGTGGAAACCAGGTTAGAAGAGACGGCCTCAGTGACTTATTTTAGTGGTTAAATAGATCTTTTCCTTTTGTTACTCTAAAGAGGGAGTGGGTATAAGTATTAATGGAAGTAATTTAAGCTTTTGGGAACCTTCATGGTATATGAAAACTTGTGGTTGTAACTCATTTAAAAATATTGTGTCCATAGATACTTGGTCAGATAGCCAGGAGAGAATTTAAATTAAAATAGAGCATGAAATATGCCTTTTCCTTCAAATAACAGCTTATATATAAATCCCACATGAAAAAGATATGTCCTCGATTTTTTTCTTTGCATAGATTTAAATAATTTGCTACGCTGAGAATTTCCTTTATTATAACCTCTGAAGAAGTGAAAATTAGAAAGAGAAATGAAAAGTAAGTAGTTGAATATATGGCATTACCCCAAGCAGGGATATATCTGTATGTATCACATTTTTATTCTTTAAGAGGCAGGAATCTTCTAGAAAGATAACACTGATAATTAGAAGCCAAATAAGGCTGTCAATATTCACCACTAAAATCTCAATGCTAGGGAAATTAGCTGATTTGAAAAAAGGCCTAATAATTCTCCTGGGTGAAATGAATAAATCAGCAGATATGAGAAAGTTTTGGAATTAACAATGGCTATCCATTTGGTCACCAGAGCTGATACAGTTTTCAGACTGAATGAATCCCCGCAGTGACCCTCTCCTACCTCAGTGCTACATTTATCTTTCAGATTGTTTCACACCAGCTTGAAGAGATTAGTTATCTCATAGGAAGCAAAATCTCTCTTTTCTACCTGAGTTCATTGACTTCGAGAGGAAGGTATTCTCAAAATCCACCACAATTGTTCAACTAAACAGCTCTTTGTAGCCCTTGGTATTATCACTGGTACATGTGTATCCTGCTTCTTTAAATTCAGTGCCTTTAGTTATTGTTAGATCAGTTTGGTCGTCAAAGTAGTTGAGTGGTCCAAACTCTTCTGAGTTGAACATACATAGAAATGTATTCCATAGTCCAAAGCCTACAGGTGTGACCCAACCAAACAAGAGAACTAAAATCATCAATAGTCCTAAGAGGACTTCAGGAATAATTTTGCAATTATTACAGAGCACTTGGAGGATGAGGATCAGGCATAGGAGCTTACTTATAAAAGGCCTCTGCACTAAATGAAACACATATGTCCATTCATTAGCCAGCCTTGCAGTATTTTTCAATTAAATCCCTGTGGCTGAATTTAAAATGTTCGGCAAGTTCTTGGTGACCCAGTTTAACATGTGCCTAATACCACACTTTATTAATTAACGATCCAGATATGCACTTCCCGAGTTTGTCCCGGAGAAAATGTTTAAATGTGTCTTGCTACTCACTTGCAACCATAATATCTAAATTATAAAATTAAGCAAGAGTTATAAGAAATTCTATTCTTCTATTTCTATGGTTCTAGATCTCATTAGAAGAACATTATATAAATTAAAAAAATACCTAATAGTATTTATTGAGCACTTACTTTATACCAGACAATATTGTGATTACTTTAAACTTTTAATCCTAAAACAACCTTATTAAGTAGTTAATACTATGATCTCCATTTTACAGATGGGAAAACTGAAAACAGAGAATTTCAGTGACCTGTTCAAGGTCATACAACTTGTAAGTTGCAGTTCCAGGTTTTGGCTTCAGTACCTGGGTTATTAACCACTGTACCAATTAACTCCTACCGAGCATTTAGGAAGTAACTGTTAATCTGTGACTACAAGGATTGATAAGCTATATCGGAAGAAATCGAGAATCTGATATTGCCAGCACTGTCTAATAGAATTTTCTGTGATGATGGAAATGTTCTATGTCTGTGCTACCAGCATAGCAGCCACTAGCCACATGTGGTGGTTGAACGCTTGACATATGTCTAGTAAGACTGATCAACTCAATTTTTCATTTTATTTAATTTTAATTAATGTAAATGTAGTTGCATGTGGCTGTTGAGCACTTACAATGTGGCTAGTGTGCCTTAGAAACTAAATTTTTTATTTACTTATTTTTTCCAGTTTTATTGAGGTAGAAATAAATGACAAATAAAATTTGTATATATTTAAGGCGTACAATGTGATGAGTTGATATACATATACATTGTGAAGTAATTACCACAATCAAGCTATTTTAATTAAATTTCAATCACTATATGTAGCTACTGGCTACTCTATTGGACAGGCAGGCTTAGACCATTAAAACATCTATAATTTGCTTCACACGGCTCAACCTCTGAATATGTTTCATTTTCCTAAAAAAATTGCACTGGATGGTTTCTTTTTGCTTAGATCTAAACTAGGTACATACATGGTAACCACACCAAAAATAAAAACCACATAACCTGGACCTTTGAGATCTGAGAAATTATCATTTTCCAAAGAGATGAGATGTGTGCTTTCAAAGTGGGCTTTGGTTAAATGGAGAAGACATAGGTAAGAGCACCAGTCCTTGCATCAGTGCATGAGTTTGAATCCTGACTCCACCATTTATAATCTGTGTGACTTAGGGAACATAATTTAACCTGCATAAATTTCAGTTTTCTCATCCACCAACTGGAGATAATAGTACCTACCTTTTAGCATTGTGAGGATGAAACTAGATAATTTATGTAAATCACCAAGGGATAAGGCGCATTCACAGAGCACTGAGGGCAGAAGCAATGTGGGCTCCTGTGCAGGTGAATAACCTGTGAAGGTATGAACAGAAAGTAGAAAGGAGGAAGCAAGAGAGTAAGCAAGCAGGTAGGAAAACATCAAGACACTAGAAACACGTAAGCCAAACATATAACAAGGGCAAGCTGGAAACCAGTGGAGAATTATCAATTAATTGTTAATCAGTCAGAACTGAAGTGACCAGAGTAGAAACGCACTTCATCAAGCAAGCTTCTTCTTATCCCTCTTTCTGGATTTGCCTTAGTTCCTGAGATGCAGGACCCATCCCAGCAGAGATGGCCTTGCCCCTGCTCAAAGGAATAAGTGCTTGGTGACACCAGGGGGGAAAACAGTGGTAGGAAGGTAGGAATAAGTATGACGTGCTTTGGAGCTTGTGAGGAAACCAGCCCAGCTGAAATAGACTTACTTGCTTTTGTGTACAGGGAGGTAAGGTTAAGCAGAATTGGATGGTGGAGGCTTTAAAAGTCAGGCCAAATACTTAACCTTCTTCTGTCTTGCAGGCAATGACAAGGCACAGGGCTTTTTTATCCAGGGAGTGTCAGGATCTAAGTAGTAATCTGGCAGCTAAGTAAAAGATGGATTCAGATGGATGAGACTTATGGTAGTAAGACTAGATAGGTCATCTAAGCGTGGCACAAAAGGAGAAAGGGAGACAGCAATAATGGTAGAGTTGGACATAAAAATTTATAGGACTCCAGGTCTAAATAGAGGTGACTAAAAGAAGAGGGCAAAGAAAGAAATACATCAGATATGACTGAGATAAGTGCCTGTGAGAAAGACAGTGCCGTTAGCAAACAGGAAGCTAGTTTGCGGAATGGCAAATATGAATTTCTTCTACCTGTTGAGGTCTTGTTGGATTTGAGAAACAGTGGGACCAAAAGTGGAAACATCCAACTGAATACTGAAAATAGTAGTGTTCTGTGTTCCTGGAACAAGACCTGGGATGTCAGGAACCATTGGAGGGGTTTCACAGCCCAGATGTGGCCAATTTAATCAACTCTGACAGACTGTACCCGGAATTCCCCATCTTGGGCTCCACACAGGTGCCTGCATTTTTCTTCCCTGTGACATCATACTGCCTCTACCCCTAAATGTTAAACATTCAACAGCCTGCTAATCACTGTGTACTCTCAGAATGAGTCTTTGTCTATATGCTCCAACCTCTTTAATTAAATGCAGCTAGAATGTTAATGGTGCAAATATGAGAATGCTTAACATAATGATTTAACAGAGTCATGCCTCAATTGCTCCCCAAAATATGTTTTTAGACTCAGAAACCCTTAATAATTATATCTATCACGCACATTGACATTTCATAATTGCAGTCAGTTCAAGAGGAAATTGATTTTCTATTGGTTTTGACTTTTTGCAATCCTCAGTGCACGAAATCTAGAATTACATTCTTCTGGCCATTACCAAATTCTAGATTTTAAGTTGAAGCATGAAAGTTGTTAATTTTACAAAAGCCTTCCCCAAAAGGCATTCATTTCCTTCACTGGCAAGAATATCATGATCACAAAGCAGCCCCTTGCTTCATTGTATGTCCTTGGCATGATTGTCACCAACGAAAACACAATATGTAAGGACCAAGGTAATTATTCATTGGTTTCTGGACATTGAGTCCCCCAAGGAACAACAAAAATATACATGATGCAGCTTTTGCAATGAAACATTGAGAGAGCAGTGAAGCTTTTTGAATCCCATATTGCCAAGTTACTGATTTAAGAATGCCCTAGAGTATAAATTATTTCCCCAAGCCTCCGTAGTGACTTTTGTCGAATGCCTTCTGCTTAGCCCATTAAAGGTGAAAGCCATAAAATATTATCTGATTTGTACCACAAGAAAATGCCCTAAAACCACCTGTCCCTCTTTGGAAAGCTGCCAGAACAAAGTGAGAGGAAAGGTCAAGCCTGAGAACAATGATTTGAGGTTGCAGCATGTGGCCAGATCAAAGGCTGAGCCTATAGGCTGAATTTAGTCTTCCAGTTTCTTCATAGAGGATTTTTATTTATTTTTCCTCACTCACATGGGAGTCTTGGGTTTTGAGATCAAAATTTCAAATACTTTAATAGTGGCCATGAAATATTAAAAACATTCGATAATGAATTGTGTTGAATGGTTACTACGTGACCTTACTACATTTCCTTTGAATTCGATTTGGAGAAGCTAGTTTTAGGATTCATTTAATTTACAAGTGGAATTGATAGATATTAAAATCCACTTCTTCTAAGTGCCTCACGATTGAAAAACATTATTTTAATTCTTTTGTGCCACCCATTGATTCCTATCCATTTTGATCTGTGATCACTAGACATCAGATGGCTTGCAAATTACCAGTGAAGTTATGAACATAACAAACCTGCTAAATCAACCTTTAAAATGTAAGAAAAATTTAATTTTGAGTTACATCCGGACATTTATAAGATGCAGACATTGATAGCTTGGAAGCAAAATGATAAAGTATATGCCTCATTCTGCAAATCAGTTACGAGATGAAAGTCAAATTATTCAATCTGAAACTTCTTAATTCAGCAGAGGAGCAGCCACTTGAGAGCTATGATGGCAGTTTATGAAAGTGTCTGTGATCCTTCTTGATAAATCTGTATCCATTTACACAGAGAAGTCATAGTAATCTGTACTAATTGAGAGAGCAAGGATACAAACATCAAATTATTGCCTTCTAGAAGGCATTAGGGGACTTATTTTTAAATTTAAGCTTGACTTTTTCTTGGCTACCTATTATCTGCCAGGTAATACCACATGTGATCTTTTTATGCTTCCAGAAATAAGAATGAGCTTTAATTAGTATGTCATTTTTGCTTAAAATGTTTCTCTGTTTAATTTAGAAATCTTAACATTCTGAACATACACAATCTTTTCTGGATGATCACTTAAAATGAGACTTTTAGCCAAGCCTTTATCTGAATGAATAAAATTTCAAATTAGAAGATTCTTTCTTACCAGGGGTTTAGTATATATGCATTAAACTTGACATATAAGCTTTATATCCCAGGGACTTTGGTAGAGAAGTAGCTTTACCAATTGTTATTCTTTAGTCTCAATCTTCCTAAAGTCAAATTACTTTTTAGCATTTATTTTGAAATGATTTTCAACTTACAAAAAAGTTGCAAAAGTAGTACAAAATTTACATATACCTATCGCTCACCTTATTCTAATGTTAACAACATACATATATAACCATATGATATGGTTTGGATTTGTGTCCCCACCCAAATCTCATGCTCAATTATAATCCCCAGTGTTGAAGGTGGGGCCTGGTTAGAGGTGATTGGATCATGTTGACAGTTTCTCGTTAATGGTTTAACACCATCACCCTTGCTACTGTCATCATGATAGTGAGTGAATGAGTGAGTTATCCTGAGATCTGGTTGTTTAAAAGTATGTAGCACCTCCCCGTTCCCTCTCTTCCTCCTACTCTAGCCATGTAAAATAATGCCTGCTTTCCCTTTGCCTTCCACCATGATTGTAAGTTTCCTGAGGCCTCCCCAGAAGCAGAAGCCACCATACATCCTGTACACCCTGCAGGTGTACACCATACTTCCTAATACACCATACTACAACACCATACTACAACAATAAGACCAAGAAATTGATATAATGCTATTAACTAAATTACATATCTCATTTTAATATCACTAGTTTATCCCCTATCTTTTTCATGTGTCAGGATCCAATCCAGGATTCCACGTGCCTGTAGATGTCATGTCTCCTTAGTCTTCTCCAATCTGTGACACTTTCTCAACTTTCCTTATCTCTTATGACCTTGACACTATTGATGAACACTGATCAGTTACTTTTGTAGAATATTTCTCAACTTGGGTTCGTCTGATATTTTCTAGTGTCTGCTGCTATTTTTCACTGTAGAGTTACTATATTTTATCCCATTATTGGTGATATGTTTTTTAGGGAAAGTATTTGAAGTCTTTACTAATATCCTGTTTCTCCTCAACCTTTCACCTCTGATATTAGCATCCATCAAAGGATTTTGCCTGTAGCAGCTATTACTCTAGTATTTGCGTACTGGTGATTTTATATTTCCTTTTTTCCCTCTTTATATATTAATTGGAATTCTTCCCCTGAAAAAGTGGATCTTTTTTCTCTCCCAACTACTTATTTGTTTAGTTATGTATTTATATCAGCATGAGCTCATGGTCATTCGTTATATTCTATGGGTATAATCCAATAATGTCATTTATTTTGTTGCTCAAATTGTTCCAGGTTTGTACATTGGGAGCTCCTTACTTTTGGGTCCTATATCCTTCTGACATGGTCCCCATCATTTTTGAAGCAATTTCTTATTTTTATCATTACAAGATATACCGGGATCATTTTGTATTTTTCCTGCATCAGTCCTAAGATCTACCTGTTTTCCAGGGAGCACTAGTTCCTTTCATTGGAGAATGGTATTAGAAACCAAGGTATGGGCACTAGATGTGCTCAATGCTACTGGAGTGTCATTGCTATGAAGCCCTATCTTCAAATTACACTAGGAAATATATGTATGTACACTACTCCATACATACTGACAATTTATATTTATTTATTTATTTATCAAATATATAACTAACATTGATTCTGAAGATTTTCAACTTGCAAACAAGTTTCAAAAATAGTACCAAATTTACACAGACTATCACTCACCTGATCCTAATGTTAACTACATACATAACCATACTACAATAATAAAACCAGGAAATTAACATTGCTACAATACTATTAACTAAACTATATACCTCATTTTATATGTGTATTTTGTGTGTATATGTATATGTGTATATCTGTCTGTGAGTTCATACTGATGCCAGCTGAACACCACAAAGTTCATTCTAGCCTTCTCTTTCCTTATTTGTGACATCTTTCTCCAACAATGAGAAATCTGGTTTTCCTTATCTGCAATATATTAACATATTTGTTAAAGACAGAATGTACATAAGTTGGAGTTACTAACCCATACTCCTTTAAGAAATATATTGACCAGCTAGAGCACAGTATTTCTGTTCAGTTTATTTTGCCTTTAGGTTTGTGGTATCCAGTCAAAATAGCTTTTCAAAGTTACTTAGGTTAGTTATTTTCTTAGTTACTTAGGTTAGTCATCTTCTTGAATGTTGTTGTATTCATTGGTAATAGAATTAGGTTTCCTTGTTACTGTTAGGATTTCATTTTAAGTTCTCCTACATCTTGGTTTATTTTAATTATTTCTTTATTTTGGAGTAGGATATGAAGCATTACTGTAGTTCTAAGTCTCAAAACTATACGAAAGTTATGTGTTTAGCTATGTCCCCCCACCTTTATCCATACTAACTTAGGGCCATAATCCCCTTCTTTCTATCCTTTCCCCACCCACTCCCTGTAGGTTGATCAATCTCTTTAGTTTGTGGTTTATCTTTCCTGTACTTCTTTTGCACGTATAAGTAGATATGTGTGTATTTAATTATATTTCCTTTTTTCTTACAAGAAGGGTAGCATACTATAGATATTCTTTCATGCTTTTCTGTTTTCACTTAAATTTATGCCTAGCGTTCCACTATTGGAATGCTAATCATGTGGGAGTTATTTCTATCCTACCGCTCAAGGTCATCGCCAAGGTCTGCTTGCAAAAATTCAAAAAAATTGCAGCCTCAGGCATAAATGGGTTAATTGTGGAAGTTATTCCAGATCAGTTGATAAAGATCTTCTACATTACTAACAGCTGTGTAGTACTTCATTGTTGAATGCACCATGGTTAATCAGTATTGTTTCCAATATTTTGCTATAACAAATATGCTATAATGATTGACTTAGTGAATGTGTATCTTTGTATTGTGAAGGATGTATCTTCAGAACAGATTCCTAGAATTGGGATTTTAGAGTCAAAAGATAAGTACATATGTGGTTTTGTTAAGTGTTATCAAGTTTTCCTCTGGAATGCTTGTATCAATTTGCATTCCCACCAGCTACTTATAAGAATCCTTATTTCCCCAGAATCTCATAAGAGAAGGTGATGTCAGATTTTTAGATTTTTTCAGATAAGAAATGGTATCAAGATCTTTTTAGTTTAATTTTTCCACCTATTCATTTTGATATTATTTAACTGAACAAATTAACACCTTTTTTTTTAACGTGCTGTGAGTATCATATAAAGGATTTTTTAAAACTAGGATATTCTTGCTAATATAACTAAAAAAACTTCATAATGGGCTAAAATAAGAGTGAGATATATATTTATGAATAGCCTATGTTACCACAGCAGATAAGTATAGGTACGTTTATTTTTAAATAATATTTTTTAATGTTAGGGAAACATTTTCATTGTTTCCTAAACTTTAATGATGTATCTGGACTCCATCACAAATGTCTTCCTGTCATAGAATTCTGAGAAATAATTAGGAGCATATGAAGAGGTCTGTAATTACAGCTATTATGGAAAAGTAATTTACTGATTGTATAAATTGAACAGATTTCAAATCAAGTAGATAGACCATAAAAGCAAGTAGGATATTGAAAATAAATATTTGGGGAGCTAGGAAATTGCTCGTTAAATTCACATACCAAATGTCAATATTTTGCTAACATTTATATAATTTAGTTTCTTAGTACCTAAAACCATACTTTTTTTTTAATTTAAAAAAATTCAAATAGATGCTAAGAGGATCAAGTGTTTGCAGACGTTCTTCCTCTTGTCCACCTGGCAGTATGAAACACTGACATAGAAAAACCTTTGTTTTGTGATCAGTGAATTAAAATACAGCAAGACAAAGTGACTTGCAGAATTATTTCTACATTGAGAAACAGGTAGAACCCATTAGGGAATGAACCTTGGTGAAAATATTTAAAACAGGTAAGGAACTGGGTATAAGGAAAGTACACAGACTTTGGTTTTAGGCAAACCTAAGATGTGGCTGTAACTCAGCCACTTGTTAGCAATATAGAAACCAGAGGCTTCCAGCATTCATGGATTTTCAAAAAAATAAATGCCCTACCATGACACACACTCACTACCATTGCCATACCCACATCTACTCAAGCAAAACCTTCTGTTGGCCCTGTATGTTTCAGAAGAGAATGTCCATAATATTAGTTAATGATATGAATAACAATAAATTCTTTTCATGCATTATTCTATTGAACCACCAAGACAGTCCTAATGGAAAGGTGTGATTATTGTCCCCATTTTACAGAAGAGGAAATTGAGTCTCAGAGAGTTTGAGTAAGTGGCAGAGTCAAGAAACAATACTAGATTTGGGTCACACAAAGTCCATGCTTGAACCCGGAGACTACACTCCCCACCAGCTCTACCCTCCACTCAGCGGACTGCCAAGAAAAAACATGGGTTTACTCTGAAACAGAGACTGGAGTAACTGATCTCCATGTCCCACCCACAGCAATAACCATGAACTTGCTTTTTACTGGTTCTTGATTCTTTTAGAATTACATTTATAAAATGTTGCACACAGGGCACTCATTCTTTCAACTTGGTTATAAAATGTTTCCCTGAATGATAGCGCTGAAGCCTGGGCCACATTGGTTTGAACGTTTGTAGAATTGCTTTTGCAGAATATACTCTGAAGTGTCACCACCAGTCAACACTCTGAGGTCTTACAAGAAGACCTCACTATTGAACATGAGCTCACTATTGAACTTATTGTGTGGACATGCCCCAGAGAGAAGAAAGAACTTCACTGTACCACCCAGGATTCCCTTTAAAGGGCTCAGAACAGAGCCGGGAAAATCTAGTTCCCAAGCAACTAGTTTGACTAAATTTAATGAAAAATGTGATTTTCATAAACAGTCACTTTCCCCTCATTGACCAATATGACTGTCAGAGTGGCTCACCTTTATTTCTTATAACATGAAATTCTTATTATTATATCTTATCCCTGGAGTCACCTCATTTTCCACTTTTCTGCATTTCTTTTATTTATGTTGTTTTCCTGTGTTTGTGTGTCTATATGTCATGTAAGTTCAGTTTTCAATGAGGTTACATTTAAATAAACCTGCTCCACATGCCCTTGGGCAAGTTGCTTAAGATTTCTGAATCTTGTCTCATTAGTTAAAAGGTACCTGCCTTTCTTAGTTGTTAGGACTAGAAGTAGTATTTATAAAATGTACAATATAAGCTTGCAATGAATACTAACTATAGTTCGCCACTACTGTGAAGTTTGAGGATTATATTCCTTAAAAATAAGTTTAAAGGTGAGGAAAGAACTTTAAATCTATAGTGGCTTTTAGGAATTCTGAGTTATATTATCATTATTCTATTTGAATAGAATGAATCATTGCAAAAGTCGAATCAGGAAGCCAAGTACTAGTTTCTCGACTTCAGAGTAACAAACAGGTCCCCTTTAGTATGTCACTGAATATTTTTAAATGTATTGTTATTCTTGGATAATGTTAAAGGACAGTAAAATCAGGAAAACAGCACTAATAATTTCTAAAACCCACAAATTTCTAAATGACAATCAGTTAAATATGACTAAGACATTTGAATACGCTGCTCTTTCCAATGCTCTGAGATGGGATGAGTGGGAGAAGGGGGGATCTCAGCCTTTACTCAAAGCTGGTTTGCTGAATACACTGAGTAGAGAATAAATTCATGATCTTAAATGTCATCAGTGACACCCTTATTCTTTCAGCATCCATCTGTTTTCATTCCCAGGAAGAGACAAGAAATCAGTGAAAGTTGCATTCCCTCATCTTCTTTATCCTACAAAAAACAAGAAGTATGGAAGAAAAAAAAAAGATCCAGGATCTTAATGATCCAGTTAAAGCAAATAATGTACAGTGGTTTCTGGAATCACGCATGTTGAAATATCTCCACTCGGATTTGCAAGTTACTCTGGGCACATGCCAAAGTAGAAACTACAAATACTCATTGTAATAAAGAAAAACGGTTTTCAAGGTGAAAATGCTCTTTGCCAAACAGATTTAACCAGTCTAACTTAAAAGGCTCTTTAAATTACCAAAACCAGAGCAGTAAAATATCAACACTACACATTTATATAACGTTTTGTTTAGTGACATTTCTTCATTGAATTCTCAACTGCTCTAGAAACTAACCGAGCCTGTGAATTTAAGTGTTTGGCCAAATCTCACAGCATCTGACTCCAAATTCTCAGTTGATAGATAATCCTCAAATTTAGTTAATGCATTTCTGAAATAAACATTTATTTCACAGATTTATTTCACACACAAAGGGAAGCAGCACTTGAGAAATATTTAACATTTTTTTCTCTAGGAAAAGTTGGCAATTAAAAAAAAAATTAACTCATGGTAAAAATTCCAGGAAGAAATAGCAAAGCTAATTTGGTTAGAGTCATCTATAGGAAGAAAAGAAAGATACAAGAGCTCTGAGGAAAACATATAGACTATGAATGAGTGGGAAAATGAGAAGATGCCTAGCCTTTTCACACCTTCAGGCATAAGAATACATGAAGGGCCCGTGACAAGGAAAACAGATAGTATTGAGTGCAAGAATGAAGGGTTATAAATATATTTTTGCAGTCTTGGGAACAGCCATAAGGATAAAATGGTAATGTCAACAATAGCAGTTGATTAAGAAATGGCATTGATTTTCCCACAGCACTAGAGGCACAGAAATTAGAAACCAGGATAAATGAAGTTAGTGTTGGATGACACAGTAAAAGCCTGACTTGCAAGTAAAAAAAAATTTAAAAAGAGAGAGAAATAGTTGAGGATGAGCAGTGAGCGCCATTTGCTTCCTTGCCATGAAACATTCACCCATCAGCTTCAATGCTAATTTATTAATTTATTGAAGCTTCATTAGCCATTTCCTCTACACCTAGCACTGGATTAGCTGCTATGGGGTTCAGAAAAAAAAATGAAGAGACAGAAATCCTACATTCAGGGACCTCAGAACTTAGTAGGGGACAAGAAAAACATTGTCATTTTAGTCTGGTCCCAGGAGGCAACGTCTAGGTGTGCAGCAGATTGCAGGGGTGGGCAGATTTGATTCCCTTCTGACTTAATTCTCACTGCTTTTTTCTATCACCTTCCCACTGTGGACCCCATGGCCCTTGCCTTGCCCTGGAATGGTACAGCTTCTTTTTCAGTGTTTGTTTGAGCCTACTTCTAGATGGTATTTCCTCCTGTGTCTTTATGTTCTCTGCTCCCCTTTGGCCATTGTATCTACGAAGAAGGCACTGTCACCAGGTGCCATGGCTCACCCCTGTAATCCCAGCACTTTGGGAGGCTGAGACAGGAGGATCACTTGAACCCAGGAATTTGAGGCCAGAATGGTCCACATGGCAAGACCCTATCTCTATGAAAACAATGTAAAAATCAGCTAAGCATGACAGCCTGCATCTGTAATCTCAGCTACTTGGAGGCTGAAGTGGGAGGATCCTTAGGCTCAGGGAGCTGAGGCTGCAGTGAGACATGACTGCATCACTGCACTGCAGCCTAGCTGACAGAGGGAGATCTTATCTCAAAAAAAAAAAAAAAAAGAGGCATTGTCCCTGTGGTCACTATCTTCTACCTCCTCCCCAACCCCCCACTGATCCTAGCAGTGTTCTCCACATCAGGGACTGACTGATTCATAGTTATGAGCAATGATTTACTGATTGAAGAGTCGCTTCTATGGATTGAGGACATTGAAGATACACTGTGGTAATAACAAATAATTTGCCTATGATACCTAGGACCTGGTTGAGCAAATAAGACTGTGAAATCACAAGACATGAGATCTGCTTTCTAAGACCTCCTCACTGTTCCTCAAACCCTCCAGGCATCATCACACCTCAGGACCCTCACACTTGCTGTTCCCTGCTCCTGCACTGCTCTTGCTGCAGAAATTTACGTGGCACCTCCCATCATTCCATTGAGATTTTTACTCAAAATGCGCCTTCTTAGTGACTCTTTCCCCTGTTACTTGATATAAAATTTTAATCATCCTTCCCACCACCATTTATTAAGGAGCTCCTCTCTTTAATTTATCACAGTGTACTTTACCTATCTGTTTGTATGTGTATTGATGTGGTTTGGCTGGATCACCACCCAAAATTCATCTTGAACTGTAGTTCCCATAATCCCCACGTGTCGTGGGAGGGACCAGGTGGAGATAATTGAATCACAGGGACAGTTCCCCCATACTGTTCTTATGGTAGTGAATAAGTCTCATGAGATCTGATGGTTTTATAAGGGGTTTCCCTGTTCAATTGGTTCTCTCTCATTCTCTCTTGTCTGCCACTATGTAAGATGTGCCTTTCACCTTCACCATGATTGTGAGGCCTCCCCAGCCACATGGAACTGTGAGTCCATTAAATCTCTTTTTCTTTATAAATTACCCAGTCTCGGGTATGTCTTTATCAGCAGCATGAAAGCAAATACAGGTATTTTTTGTCCATCTCTTGAACTAGGGGTTTGGTCTGTTTCATTTTGCCATATTCTCAGCAGCAATTCCTGGAATATAGTAGATGCTGTGTAAATATTTGTTGAATAAATTGCTGAATAACAGAGTGCTGTTAGCTTCTGCTTTCTTCTCTTTATTGTGGATTTAATAACACTTCCTCTGCCTATCTCACCAATTTTTGTGAAAATCAAATGAAATTGTGAGAGTGTGGGTGTGTTTTGAAAACTCTATCATGCGTCCCATGATATTAATAGTAGCAGTACTGTCTTTGTTATACATTACTCAACATCATTATAATCTTCCAATGTCATTGACATCCTAGAAGGCTTCCAACTGTTCCACTGTGCTGTTGTAGAATATACCACCATCTCGTCATGAGACTGTCACCAGCAAAAGCTAGCCTGCTAAGCAGGCACAGAGAATGTGCAACAAGAGAAGTTATTGCCAGACCCAGACTTCTGGGTGACCTCCTGGCACCAATGCTAAGGTGCCAGGATAGCCTTCAGAGAGCAACATGATTTTTCTACTCTCCTTATCTCTTTAGGGAGATAGGCCAGAAGAAGTAGCAGAACTTTGCCAATCCTCTTACTGAGAGGAGAAAACAGGCTTCCTGACAGCTCTTATTACGTTATTACAGTTCAGCCTGGTTCCTGGGTCCCTGTGCTGGTGAAGTCACTCCTTCAGTGCCTACCAGTAAGAGGCAATTTGCAATTAGCACCACAAGTGGCATTTGTAATCTAGCTAGTAGTGTCGTAAATGCATCCTATTGGTCATGAGCTGAACCAGGGCAATCTAATGTCCCTGCTAGATAATCCACTTCGGGAATGTGATTAGTATTGTCTTCGTTGACAGATGGCAAAAGATATTGACTTCCATCACATGTATAAGTTCTGACCCTAACAAGTGGTATATAAACCTAATTCCTCAAAGTTTTTTCAAGGACTTAGAGCTCTGTAATGGAATACTACTAGATTGATTGCTCTGCCTTAATAATTAGAAAGTCTTAATAAGCTGCTTACCCTTGATAAATAGGATTGTTGAAACCTCCTTGCTTCTGGTGGGCTAATAAGGTTGAAGTGTCAAGTTTTCAAATGCATTATAATCTTAGCACAACAGGATTCTTCAAACTTATCCATCATCTGCCCTTAAAATCCACTACAGTAACATCTTTTTTTTTTTTTTTTCGAATTTTAACTCTTTTTTATTTATTTATTTATTTTTTTATTATACTTTAGGGTTTTAGGGTACATGTGCACAATGTGCAGGTTTGTTACATATGTATCCATGTGCCATGTTGATTTCCTGCACCCATTAACTCGTCATTTAGCATTAAACAGCCTATCTTGCACACTCCATTTTTTTTAAAGTTAAGGTGCTGCTTTAACATCTTGGCAGGCTGTTTTGCATTATGCAGTACATATGATTTTAAACTTCACCTATCCACAAGCTTCCATATGCATCTAAGGCCTATACTCTTGTTGCTTTTTGGATTTTCTCTTTGGCAATTACTCAGCTTGGTTTGTGTTTCCCAAGATGCAGAGCACTTTAGAAAAGTGTGTATTTGTTTCCAAATTCCATATTGCTGGATGCAATACGTTCAAAACGTATCCATTAAGTATAATAGCATACATAATGGAAAGTGTAAGGAGATATTCTTAACAAAAGAGTACATAATAATTGCACAAAATTAAAGGACTCTTGTTAAAAGATATAATTGTTTCTTTTATAAAGAAAAAAGGATAACAATCTTGCACAGATTCTGTGGCACTTTCAACATGGTTTCAAGGAGATTTTTGCCTTACTCTTTAGTTTCACTGCATAGAATTTGGGTTAGAAGTGATACAAACTGTAGAAACACCATTCTAGTGAATTTTAGACATTTTAAAAACATTTATATTTCTTATTAAAGATAGTAAAGCATCATTAACTATATGGAAGGGTTTTGATTCAACAATATTCAATAAATATCTAGAGTGCCTGCTAGATATTCTACCACATAAGGATATGGGAATACCACGGAGTTTCTCCATGTAAGGTAGTGGAAATAAGAACATAAATAAGATATGGCCTCTGTTACACAGAGTTCCCAGTCTGGCGGGGAGAAAGACGCATAAACAGTTAAATACAGCATCATGTTAATCAGGCTGTAGTCTGGCTACATATGTTGAAAATGCTATAGCAAAACAAATGAGTGTGATTAATGTTACCTAGATAAGGTCAAAGAAGGCTTTTTATAGGAGGTAGTATTTGAACTGGGTCTTAAAATATAAAAGGAAATTGATCAGGGATTTGGGCCAGGTCATGCATTATAAGCAGAGAGGACAGCAAGAGCAAAGAAATGGTGCAATGAATGTACTTTGTTTGTCTAAAAAATGGTCTAACTAAACCATAGCATGTAGAGGTGGGTTGGCAGGGAAGGAAAAGGGGTGAAAATGCCTAACGGTATCATTATTGAAAGTTTGGTTTAGGCCAGGTTATGAACTGCCTCATATTCTTTGCTGTGGAGTTGATATATTTATGCTATGGAGATTCAACTTCATGTTGTAGAACGAGGGAACCATTTATTGTATTTTAAACTGATGCGTATCCTTTAAAACTTCTCTGAAGATTTCAACTCTTCTATACTCTTCTCAATGTTATATCCCTTAGTTTATGCCTTACATCGTCTAACAATTAAGTCTGTACCGATTTGTACACGGTGTTTTTGTTTCATTTGTTTCATTTTTCCCCTTAGTGTCCTCTTTCAAACTTAATTTTAAGCTTCCTGGGGGCCTGTCTTAGCCAGTCAATTAATTATGTGTCCCTTAATCTCAATCAAACTAAGGTCAGGAGCCCCTTACTAAGGGTCCTCCGTTAAAGCTATGCCCCTTGGGACTCTGGCTCTTTGGACTCTAAGGAAGTCCCTTAGGGAAGCTCCCCTTTCTGCACTGCCTTCGCCCACCCTCACCACCTTGGGGCCACCACTCTGGGACTCCATTGTCTCTCAAGTGGCCTCTTACACATACAACCACCCTAGGCAGCTGTCACATCATCTCCCGTTTTCTCAAGCTCAGCTTCTACCAAATAAGCATGTCAGAAAGGGTTTTAGGGGAGCTAAAATCAGTGACTTCATTTTTGAAGAGAATGACTGTCATGGGTAATTGACAGAATTACTGCATCTTAGCCATAGAAGCATTGGAAATTGTGCAGAAGCTAAATGGTTTTTGCCACTCAATATAGTTAAACTCTGGAATGACTTTCGGGGGATATGTGATGAAAGTAGCGTGTTTTTCTTTAACCCTGGCTACTGAACTGGAATTCTGGAGGGTCATTGGCATTTTTTCAAAGCTCTGTAGGCAATTGGGATAAACAACCAGAGCTAAAACTCCGGATTAGAGAGTTAGACTGACTTTTGAAGTGTAACAGGGACTAGGGTTGTCACCTTCCACATGAAATCATGAGCTTTTGGGGGCTAAAAGCCAAAAGGTGTAGTAATTGTTAAAATTATATTTTAAAAGTTTTACCTAATTCTTTTAGGTGTTACCCAATAAATTCACAATAGAGTGTGAAGGAAGAAATAGAAGCTGCAGTGAACCGTGGTAGTTCCTTAAATCTGAACCCCTGTCCAATTAAGTGAGAACAATCCCACTTGTCCCAACATAATTATAGCCACCGCCCTTTCACTTTCAAAAGTATTCCTGTTTGGGCGACAAATGATAAGCTCATCCCATCTATATATGTAACTCCAGGTCTGTAAACACCCGTTTTCTGGGTAGTTGATACTTAGGGAAACAATTAGGTATTTCTTTACCAGGATGATTAGAAGGAAAGAAAAAACAAAATAGTTTCCTAACTATTAAATTACTAAATCAGTACAGATAATATTCTTACTTCAGAGATATAGATGCTTATATTCAGAAAAGCTACCTAGTTTAACCAGGTATTTTAGTACATTTATTTTTAAAAGATATTAGCTGAAATGGATCGTTGAGCTGAAAAAAAAAGAGAGGGGCTTCAGAAAAGCAAATTTGGACAGGCATGTATTGGTGGAAAACGTGCTAAGTGAGAGGAACATGAACACTCTGCTAATAATAAAAAGGATTAAAAGTCCTAGAAGTCACCTTTCTTAGTTTCTTCTAATGCTTTGTTCACCAGATGGCATTCTGAGTCCTGATATAAGCTGTTCAGGTCCTATGATCAAAGAAGAGGGAACTCTAAACCGAGGAAGTAAATCTTACTAGCTCTGGAAAAGAATACCCGCCCCGCAATTCCTAATTTAAAACTTGACTTTTTGGTTAGTGCATCAGCCCATGTGGTTGTGGTTAGGGCCAGTGTCATGGAGGATGGCCGATTGTCACTCACAAAGCCCAGCCTCTGTGCCAGCAGAGCTGAGATGTGAACCTGAACAGTGGTAAATTCATTTAGATCAGTGGAGTCACCTGGAGGGCCTGTTAAACCACAAAGCGCTGGGCTCCGCTGCCAGGGTTTCTAATTCATTAGGTCTGGGGTGGGGAATGTGTGTTTCTAACAAGTCCCCAAGTGCTGCGGATGCTGCTGATACTGGGCCACACTTTGGATAACCACTGATCCAAATAATCCCACCTTTTGACACCTCCTGGCAGCCAGCCACTGGCCTCCTTAGAGCCTCAAGGTCAGCCTTTCCTTCTGTTTGAAAACTCAACAATCAACTTACCTACCTTCAAGCCCGCCTTTGAGAAAAGAAAGTTCAGAAGAGGTCATCTAATCCACATGGCTCACAAAGCCAATTATGCCATTATTTGTTTGCACTTTATAAGGATGCATTTACCAAGTGGGTTAGGAGACCTGTGGGAAATTCCCTGAATTTCTTATATTAATCTGTCAGTGTAAATCATGGGGGAGTGATTTTGACTTTAAAGCAAGTACTTCTTTTATGCTCTGTCTTATAGAGCTTAGAGAGCTGTGGACTGATCTGAGTCTCAAACCCGAATTAATCTTATTCTCTGCACACCTGCACTCAAACACACACACATCCACACCTAAAAAAATCCACATTCCAAATACATAAAACATATTTGAAAAATGACTAGAAGTAATAATTACCATGTGTCTCAGAAGGTTTGTATGACTGGATTCATATGCCAGCTTTATTCTCGTCCTGTGTTTGGATATTGTCGTCTGACAGGGAAGGAAGCTGGTCTTCAGATTGTGACTGTTAGCCCCCCACCTAGGTGAGAGAAAAGCAGGGGCTCAGCGAAGACCCTGAGGGAGCTGAGAATCAGCCCTGGTAAAAGTGTGAGGGTCTGTTTTTTAATTAAACACTGGGTGAAGCAGTTATGTACTTTAAATGTATGTTACAATTCTACAATTGCAAGAGTGACAAGAATAATATTGCAAACTGTGGTCACTAGCAAAGAAAGGAGGGGAAAGTAAAGGTAATCTTCTAGGATAGGACTGGCCAAAAATCCTACTCACCAAAAGCTTAGAGCAAATCACTACAGAAAGGGCAACAAATTTAAAATTTAAGTGTAAATCTACTATTATAATGAAATGAAATGTGATTATTTTACGAGTTTTTTTAGGTCTTCTGACCTTAAGCTGTTTAGAGTACTTGAAAAGAATAGTTTATAGTTCGAAGAGAAATGTATCATTTAACTGAATAAACTGTAAGTAAACCAAATTAATGGGTACCCTTTTTAGCAAAGAACCTTTATCACTTGGAGTCTTAGCAGTAATTGTTGGATGTAGTCAAATAAAGTTTTTGCAACCTGGAATTTACTGATTCTCCAATAAGCCCAACTCAGTAGATTTAACTAGTGTTGAATCGTGGATCCCTTTGGGAAGTCTTTGAAAGACAAGTGCCCTTTTCCTTAAAAAAAAAGTAAAAACATAGCCATAGCTACACAGATACAGAATATTGAGAATATGGCGGGTGTCCCTGGATGTTTTGAAACCCACTGATGAGGTTCCACTTGAGGATCTGTCCAGAATTACAAGTGGGGATGCTGATCTTAAAGGTAGCTGTCCTGGCTTCTGTCTGATCATAGCACCACCACCTAACCGGCCTCTGACTCAGCCAAGGCCCAGCCCCACTTAGCTGCCTCATCAGCTAAAAGGAAGAGCTGGACCAGAGGACTGATTTGGTCCCTACTGTATCTCTAAGTGTGTGATTTGTCAGTCATCTGTGATAAATCCTGAAGGCTGGTTCTTTTCCTTTTACTTGTTTCTTCTTTCCCACAGCCATTCCTAGAGTTTCGGACACACATGTCTTATAATACTCTCTAACCCCTTTTTTGATTAATTTAGGAACAATCTCTCCCCTTTCTATAATTCCGCCCACTTCACCACCTTCTTTTTCTTTAAGGTCTAACTTCTGATATTAATCATTTAAAAGGAAGAGGGAAAATATTTTTGAATGAGTACACAGTCCTGTAACCTATATTAGTGAGTTACTGAAGGATTAATAAAACTGAGTAAATAATTAAGAAATTATGCAAGCAAATTCAGTACACATGGAGAATGTCACTTCGAAAACATGTTCAGCAATGGTCATCATCTCTTACAGACTAGGCCTTGGAAAGCAATAGTTTGTCCCTGCTGAGTCAACTCCAAGGCTCTGGGTAGGACTGGGAGCTAGAGAATGAAGTCAGTGTCTGAGAATCTGGAAGATGTGTATCAGATTTTTAACAGTATAATTTTGTTAAGATAAACAAATCTCTTATAATTACCCTCATGAGTAGTAGATGTATATTTAATTACTGAAAAATTCAGTAGAGATACTAATGATCAATAATGGAAAAACCATTAGCCCAATGATAATTTCTCCCATAACACTGAAATCCAATCTGAGGGGTCGTGTAGTTAAAACATAAAGCATGTCTTCCAAATCAGCAATTCTTTTCACTTTCATCCAATGACATTATTCTCGATAAGACAGAATCATCAAAAGAGGAATGGCTGTAAGCCTGTTCTGGATGTCGTTAACATTACCTGAAATTTCAGTAATGAGAAAAGGGTGCTTATAGTTATCTTATCAACTGCTTTGGTTGCATTTTTCTATCATGACCACTCATATTTACATCCATGTCATGGGTTATTGAAACAAAGCTATTATATTGACTTGTAAGGGTTTTTTTTAAATCTATTCCCTTTTGCCTTTTGCACTTAACATATTCAGAATGTGTGTCTGCCATTAGAAAAATAAACTCCATGTTACATAGTGAATGAAATTTAGAGGTTGATTATGTTCACCTTGTTGGCCTTATAGTTAATAGAGAAGAATTGGAAGAAAGTATATCATATTTGGGAAATACGAGTGAAATACCAGCCTATTGTTGCTTACAAGTGTAATCTTATCATATGCAGATTGTTTAAAATCAATTTTTCAAATTAGTTCTATTCAGGAGTGAAAATGCTCAGATTATTGAAACCTTAATTTTATCCGAAGATAATTGTCCAATGGTCATTGAGACTATTATCACAGTCACAAAATACTTGAAAATCTCAGTGTTTGCTGTTGCAGTACTAAGATTATGTTTTCCCATTTCATTAGTTTGTTTAAAATGGTAAGTAGCATAAGGTGAAAGAATTGAATAAAATGAAGGGAATAAAAATCTCTATTTCTTTTAACTATACTTTATTGTTTTCTATTATTGGGAAACAAAAGAGAGGAAGTACCTTAAAGAAAGGGCATATATGCACTGAAAACCACCATTGTGAAATATGTACCATCATTATACTGTTTTACACATCTGTACTTTACTGAGGGGGTTTAAAGAAGTGCTTGAATTTGTGACCTTCAAAAGAAACAGACTTATTGGATGAAAGAGAGTTGACAAAAACCAAGTGCTTCTAAGAGAACACATGGTCTTAATCAAAAAAAGGCCAGCAGAAATTAAACAGGACAGCTGATAAAAGACAGAAGATCATTTGGGTGTATAGATTTAAAAAGAAAACATGCTGTATTCAAACTCACTATAGATTCATCTTGAGAATAAATTAATTTCATAACTATACTCATTATCTGAAACATGCCTCCAGAGATTCTGGTCATTACCCCAAAACCCTGTAAGGGAAGTTTAATTTATATCATAAGCATATTCAAAGGAATGTCTTAGTAAGAGTCCCACTAATTCTTAAAGAGCTGGGAAATAAACCTAGACTACTATTGCAGAAAACCTTTGCCTTTATGGAAGCAAGAGCCTAATGCTTGGGACTTCCCCAAAATTCCATTTACCTTGTTTTAGAAAATCAGCAATAGTATTCAATTGTTATATATATTTATTTGATTTTATAAGCTTGAGAATGGAATATTGGGACATACATATTTACAGTAGGGAAATCAAGATGATTCCTGGCCTTCTGTTTTTCCATCTGCCAATGGAGAGACTTAGCCCAGTGCCAATGTACACTTACCTTTCAATTGCTTATTTGCTAGCTAAGGATTATTCATGCATTCATGCATTCATTTATTCATTCAACAAATATAACTTGGTGTGCTTGAACTGACCTAAGCTAATTTGGCCGTCAAGCAATTGTCAGGGTCTTTCGGTAGCTCCCAGAGCTTATTTTGGTGTTTATTAAGACAAGTCCCACACCATAGCCCCCTAGGTGGTTACAATCAAAGCCAAGCCCAGACTAAGTTTGGACGAACTACATTTACTAGCAAATAGGAATAAAAGCATCAAAGCCTGTTTTTATAAGCCTGGGGCAGTTCCTCTCTGCCCTCCGAAGATTCCGATGGTTTCTTGTATGAATGGCTCGCTCCAGGCAGAGAGAGCAGGAACTGGTGAAAGCAGACTAGCTACTATCATTGAATGATGAGTTTCCTTCTCATGCATCTCCTTTTATTTTGAATGTTAGGGCAAGAGTTTGGTAGGTGAAGCCACACATCCAAATTCTGATAAGTTAGAATCAGAAACGTTAAGTTCCAATAAGTTAGAATAAATGTAGACAAGTCCCTGAATGCTTGCTACTCAACAATTTCTTCCTCATTCTTTCAATCATGATGGTATTATCCAAAGTTTATGTTCTAAGTGTTTTTAGAATTTTAAGCACAAGGGTTAGCTAGCATTCTTGGCTCAACTCTAGTGTTTTCTTGATTAAAGGTTACAAAGTGTAAACCAAAAAAAGAGCTTCACATTTTATTTATAGAGGTTTTTTTTAAGAAGGCAAAATCTCTTACTCAGCTTAACTTTGAAGGCTAAGCTCAGGATTAGGCATTAACATGTTGTTCATGTTGTTCACTTACTCACACAAATACATTTGCATCCAGGAACGCATTTTTCTTTTTTCTTTTTCTTTTTCTTTTTTTTTTTTCAGTAATCAGATGCTGTTGTTTAGGCAAAAATAACAATTGCTGGGTGTGGATTAATGTGTATTGTTCCCAAGCTTGTACACCTCTTGAAGGAGTGCCTACATGGAAGGAAATGTTTTTCTCTCACTTTCCCTTTCTGCTTCTCTTATGTTTCCTCAGCGCTTACCCTCCCGCAGCCCCTCATCCTTGTCTTCTTGGCTGAGCCACAGAAGTGCTATTTGTAACACCCACAACCAGCCTAGAGGTGCAAACAGAGCAGGAGAAAGAGGTTCAAGGATTGGAATGGGTTTAAAACCCATGAACATGAATGTGGTCTGGTTTCTCCTTAGTTTCTTAGTTTGTTTGGTTTGCTGTAACAAAAATGCCATTTCTGGGTAGCTTATACACAACACAGACAATTATTTTTCACAGTTCCGGAGGCCGGTAAGTCCAAGATCAAGGTGCTAGGAGATTTGTTGTCTTGTGACAGCCCGCTTCTTGCTTTATATAAAGATGGACATCTTTTTGCTATGTCCTCACATAGTGGAAGGGAAAGCAAGTTCTCTGGGGCCTCTTTCATAGAAGAGTGCTAATCCCATTCATGAGGGCTCCCCCTTCATGACCTAGTCCTCCCAAAGGCCTCACCTCCTAATACCATCGCTTTGGGGTTTCGTTTTCAATATTTGAATTTTGGGGGGACATAAACATCCAGTCTGTGGCAGCCTCTTTCCCTACTCCCAGCTGCTAAAGATCTGCCATCCTTCAGGCCAGACAAAATACTCATGCATCTCTACTGTTAGTTCTCTGACCACCTCTTCTCAAACATCATCTCTCTTTGGTTTTCAAATTTATTATACAGAAAAAACAATTTCAGCCTTCTAATGATAATTTTTAAAAATGTGGAGGTGGAAAGAACACCCTTACGTCTCCCAACACTGTGATTTTAACCTAACAAATAACACTCAAATGTACCTAGTTAAAATTGCAATCTGCCCTGCCTCCAATTGCCAGTACCAAGCTCTTCTGTTTCTTTTATCCATAGTACATATCATCTCCAAACAGTCTATATGATTTACTTATTCTTTCTTTTGAATCTTTATTATCTCCCACCCCTGTTGAAATATAAGTTCCATGAGTGGGAGGATCTTTGTTGTGTTCCCTGATAAATCCCGGGTGCCTAAAACAGTGACTGGCAGGCACATAGTAGGTGTTCAGGAAATACACGCTGAGTTGAATTAAAGAGAATTCCTAAATTAGTTTCAAATACTCTCTTAATTGTTCATTTCACTTGCCACTTAGGCCATTTAAGGCCTGAGAAATTGCAGGGGTCTCTAAGAAATCACCATACCCTAAAAGGATGATAAAATATGTACTTTAGTAGTAGTTAGTTTCACTGCAAACATTCCCTTGTGTTTGAGCTTCCAGTAGAACTCAAAAACCAACAAGAAAGGTGCAAAAATAAGTCCCAAGTTGCATCTGAAGACTATCTTTCATACTTAAGGTTTCAGAGGTCATCACTCAATCAAGTAGAATCCTGCATTAATATTAAAGCCTAATATTTAGGAATAATAATAGAGTCAAGTGTCTTCCTGGGAGTACATTAATATCATACGAACTTTTTTAATTTGCCAAACTGTCTGATTAAAATTATTAAGTAGCTCTCTTTTGCAAGGTGCTGTTGAAAGTAATCGTACATGCAACACTCACAGAGTATTTTTTCATCTTGTAAAAGGATAATTTGCTAAACTTGATTAAAAATCAGACACAGAACTAGATATATCTGACATTGTCACATATACTATTGAGCGACTTTAATCAAATTCAGCATTATTATCTTTTTATTTGCTTTTACTCTGCCTGCAGGTACAATAAAGTGAAAATATGTAAGCAGTGGAGCATATTTATAATACTAGTCTGTGTGCCAGGTGGGTTGTAACATAAATGTAATTGTTTTCAAAGATTGAACCAGATTAGCATGGATTAACACACTCATTTTGAAATCCATGGCAGAAAGTATTCTAAACATGCGTTCGAACAGCCCTTGTTACTCTGTTTATATCCCATCTTAGTACTACAAAATCACTGCCCCATAAAGCAGGGAGCATTTTAACTGTTTATTTTCATATGAAAGAAACACAATTTATTAAACAAGACAAGAAAGTAGTTGTCTGCCATATTGAAGGCCAGATTTTCAGTGATTTGCACTCTGGCTTTCAGCAGAGGAACAACAGTGACAGACATGGAAGCCAGAGTTGTGGCTGCAATAAATACTCATAACTGCTCCTGTGGAAGGAGCAAAGGGAGGGGTCTGAATTTGCAGCACATGGTTAGCAGAGGATGAATCAGGACTAGACTGTCCAACACGCACAGGCTTGGAAGCCCTGGGCAATGCAAGTCTGAAATTCCTCACCGAGAAGGAGCACTGTGTTACTGGCTGATTTTGCAGTACCCTTGACTCATGGGAGGTGAAATCTTTCAGATATGCCCTGCTGATGCCATTATCTCTCCTCTCTAACCTTAAAATAAACCTGCTTGAGAAAGTGTATTGTTGATGTATGACATCCAGCAGGAGAGAGTCAGCCCTGGGGAAAAAAAACAAAAACAAAAACATAGTTTCTGATGCACTTCAAGACCCAAGGCCTACTACAAGAAACCTACCCAGTTTTGAAAGAAATCAGTCTTTGGTGAATTATGCTCAGTGAAGCTAAAAGAAATGTGTACTATAGAGTTTCTCTGGATGATGCTGGGTACTGACAAATCTCGATTCTCTTGCTCCAGTCCTAAGGATCTCTTTATTTTACATTGAAAGATGCTGTAATTTATTTCTATATTTAATGCAGCCATCTTGCCTACTATGAAATTTAGTGTCACTCATGCAAGAAATCTCTATCAAATTTCCCAAACAACTGGTGAGTGAAGAAACTAATATTTCTTTTTTTGTTTGTTTTGTCCACTAGGAAACTTACAGTAGCAAAATTTGTGTCCCAGATTATTTAGTAACTATGTGAGATCTTACCCTCTACATTTCTTTCTTTTTTTTTTTTTTTTTTTTTTTTTTTTTTTTTTTTTTTTTTTTTTTTGAGACAGAGTCTTACTCTTTCCACCCAGGCTGGAGTGCAATGGCGCGATCTTGGCTCACTGCAACCTCTGCCTCCGGTTTCAAGCAATTCTCCTGCCTCAGCCTCTTGAGTAGCTGTGACTACGGGCATGTGCCACCATGCCTGGCTAATTTCTGTATTTTTAGTAGAGACTAGGTTTCACCATGTTAGCCAAGCTGGTCTCGAACTCCTGACGTTAAGTGATCCACCTACCTCGACCTCCCAAAGTTCTGGGATTACAGGCGTGAACCACTGTGCCTGGCCTTACCCTCTACATTTCTATGTCCTATTTCCTCTCCGTTTTCATCCTAATATCTTACCATTGTTTATTTAGCTTGATTTTAAAATCTTTATTATGTATATATTTTTAAATAAGGCTAAATTGTTTATGGAAGACACACATTCTCCAACACATATATTGACTAATGAAACTGTAAATCGTATGAAAAACTGGCTAAAATTGAGGAAGTTTGCATTATTAAGCAGAGGATATTTAATCTTCTTCTGTTGGCCAGAATCATAGATATTCGAACATCACTCAGTACCTTACATATATAGAGAGGGAGAGAGATACCAAACATTTCTGAAATCTTTAATCAGATAAATACCCTACAGTGATGGACTAATATCTAAGTAATTTAGTGGGGTGAAATACTACCAATTTTACAAGAGAAATAATGCATGGGGATGTTTTTCTTCCAGCTGCTATGCACGGGGTCAGATGTCATTCTCCTGGGTATTGGGTCGCTGTGTGAGGTTTGGCCCACTGGTGGCCTACCTGTTTGTTTTCAGTGGTGTAATTGGTCACTCCAGAGATGAATACTTAGAAAACATTAGCTTTTAGACCTTCACTGAATCTTCCAGCTTGCCAGAACAATTGTGAGTGAGACATCTCTTCAAGAATGAAATCATTTCCCCCTGCCCAGCTGCCATGAGACACTCATATGTTCAACAAATGTAAAACATGCTTGACTCTGCCTGAGGAAGTAGATTTTGCAGTGCCAGACTTTGTTTGGGAATCCCTTTGTGATCCAAACAGAGAATTCTTCAACAAAGTATTTGGAAGTTGCTGCAAGGGAGGGCTGTTATGTTTTACTCTGTAGCTATGCTTAGCTGTGGTGTAGAATGCTAGGGAGTGAAAACAACAGATTCTATTGCCTGAGACTGCTAACGTAGGAATTTTTAAAAATCTGATTATGAAATATTATTCTCAGGATAAATCACTTTGTTAGTGCTTTGTTCTGTGCTTGGTTTTGTTTGTTTGTTTGTATTTTTGTCTACATTGAGTTTTCTCATAGTGTCCTATGGAGACGACCATGAAGTAATATATTCAAAAACAGATAAAATAGCCTAAGTTTGTCCTCTCTCAAAGCCCGAGCCTTCCTAGCTCATCTTTCATGCTAGGAGAACTGATTACTCACATCAGGAAAACACTGATTCAGTACTACAAGCAAAGAGGGGTGACTCTGAAATTGTTCTCTCCAGAGTTGTTAACTAGACTAATACAAAATATGGATAAAGGAAACTTCACATTTCAGCATTATATTCAGTTTGTTTATATCATTATCTCATTTGCCTCTAATTCTTTCAAAAAAAAAAAAAAGATGCTGCCACCAATTTTTTTGGAGTTCTCGTGGTTGGAAGCATTTTCTTAAGGGTTAGACCTAACACCATGCACCAGGGAGAGCTGAGTATATTAGTTGAATAACGTGCATCATAAAGCATATGCCACTGCCCTTGTCTTGATCAGAGGAGAGTGAGCTGTCAAGTTAGTATGGTTAGTACAGAGATGAGAATCAAGACACCTTGGTCTTAGTCTCAGCTTTCACTCCAACTGTGTTACCTCAGCTGCATAATTGAGCTTCTCTGGGACACGTTTATCACATATGTAAATGAGGAGGTGGTACTAAATTATCTCCAAAATGTTTCTAAGCTCAAGCTGGCTATTATATTCACATTTCAGTTTGTCTATCTAAAACATACTTACCTTGATTAATTAGCCTTTTAGAGGAATGTAATAAAAATTATGAGCTTTTTCTTCTCATTTAATCCCCATTTTCCTCTATCACCATTTGTCCATCCCATTTTCATTTCAACACACTTCAAAAAGACACTACCCTCCCATCTGGGATACCAGCTCCATAGCTCGAACAGGGTGCAGCATGGGAACTGGCCTAGGGGAGTGTTTTAATTTTGGACAGAGAAAGAAAACTTGTATTGAATAAAGCCCCCAGTTGCCCATGATGTGTCTTAACAGGGAAACTTGTTCTTGTGCGTATGACCAGGACTCTTTTTTTTTTTTTTTTTTTTTTTGAGACGGAGTCTCGCTCTTTCACCCAGGCTGGAGTGCAGTGGCGCGATCTCGGCTCACTGCAGGCTCCGCCCCCCGGGGTTCACGCCATTCTCCTGCCTCAGCCTCCCGCGTAGCTGGGACTACAGGCGCCTGCCACCTCGCCCGGCTAATTTTTTGTATTTTTAGTAGAGACGGGGTTTCACTGTGTTAGCCAGGATGGTCTCGATCTCCTGACCTCGTGATCCGCCCGCCTCGGCCTCCCAAAGTGCTGGGATTACAGGCTTGAGCCACCGCGCCCGGCCCAGGACTCTTTTTGAATTTCCAAATGGCCACACTCATGTTTATTTCAGAGCCATAAAGCAAAATCCCCAAAGCCTGCCTGCCTGCCTCACCAGGACCTTTGAATGCAGTCATTCTCTGCTTATTTAGAACCCACACTTAGCACTGGATTAAAACACTCAAATCTAGGGCATTAAAATCACCTGTTTTTAGCATATGCCTCTTGCAAGATTTATCTACACTTGCCTGAATCCCTGACACAAACCAAATTGTGGATTATCTTCAAATAGACATTGTCATAATTTATTAATCATCCTTTAAACCTCCCAAGTACTCTTGGTATCTTCTCAAATGCTCTCATTCTGCTATGTATTTTTCTTTTAAATGAATCTTTACAAGTAAGTATTGTTTACTTCTCATTTACCTTGTAATATTTAAACATGGTTGTGAGACTTCACAGAAAAAGGATCAGGGAATTTTAGCATTTTCATAAACACCTAAGTAAATGTGGCTTAAGTGACACCAATCTGTAGAAATATGACAACTTTTGATCTTTATACCCATTTTTTTGTGTGTGATGTGTCACCTCAGTAGTAAATCCTCACACGGCTTTGAAGATGATACCTTTGTAAAACGCATGGCATATGCTTTGCCTGTTAATCTTTCCTCTGCCAATTTGCAATGGAAAAGGAATACGCATCAGCCAACTTTTACAGTAAGGAAACCAAGGCAGTGTGATCAGTCCCAGGCTAACAGGTCAAAGGGGAATGGAGTTAAAAATGAATGCTAGGCACTCAGTGCTCACTCTACGATGAGAGTATGCCGCAGAGCCCTGAGATGAAATCCATAGGCATGGTTAACTGACCTTTAGGAAGTTTGATGGCTCAGTGGGAGGTCTTGCATGGTATTCCTGTATTCATTTCAAAGAACAGCTGAAGTGTCATTATTACACATGACAGAAATAATGCAAAATTAAATGCATTTTCTGCAACTGACAATATTAAATAGTGCTGTGATTTTACTGTTCTCATATTTTCTAACACCGCTCTATAAATTCCTTAACATTCATATACAGAATATGATAGGTAGAACCTCTGAATTTTGACTATCTAGCAAAGGTTAGTGCTTCACTTGACTCAGGAAACCAAAATTATGGTCCTGGTTCTAATGCTTACCAGGCCCCTAGCCTTGGGCAAATGACCTAATCTTATTACACCCCACCATCTTTCTCTGTATAATTAAGTAATGATGTGTAGCATCTTGAGATCTGATTAATTTATTCATTCAGTATCTACTGAGTGCCCATTAGAAGACAGTCACTGTTAGGAATGAGAATGAGCTAGGCTGAGTATCCTTCAGTCTTCCAGACAGCCTGAATTACTCACTCAAGTAACACTTTCATCTCTGTGAATCAGCAAAGAGTTAAACAAAGTTGAATGCTTGAGATATTTCATTAGGTCTTTTGAAGCATAGTTCCCTGTTATTTCTTAACCTTTTTATTTCCTCTTAATCTTATTTCCTACACATGATCAAGTTTGGTTTCTCAGATGGTGCTCAATGAATTAAAATAGACAGTATAAATTAATTTTGTGAATAAAATTTTATGAGACACTACATCAAATACTTCAGTAAAATCAAGATATATTTTATACCCATTGTAGATATTCACGGTCTAATCTTGTAATTATATTTTTTAAAATTGGATTTGTACAGCCTTATTATCCAATTATTCACCCCATGCTGTTCATAGGTACAGCTGTGTTCCTTAATGTTAGTTCATTGTATTTACTAGAAAGAATAATGTCAGAAGTAATTTTCATGATTGTTCTACTTTCTCTACTGTAAATATATAACTCATGTATACTTTTTCAATATTATTTCTTTAGATTAAAAAAATATCACATATACAGTTTTTCCCCAGTGCAGAAGATTGGGTGTTAGTAAGCCATCATTTTATACATTTTGTATCATTTTGGACATCAATGGACTTAAATTTAGCATTCAACTGCTAATAAAAGGAACATTTTTAAGTGTAACTCAATCTAAAGATAACGTTATCCTCACTAAGCCGGTTCTCCATGCTCTATGGAGATTGTGAGACCCAGAGAAGAAGCCTAAGGTGCATATGACCAAGTCAGTATTTTCTCATAAAAAGTTTTGAGTGTGTATCCTATGCTTGGCATTGTAAACTCTGAGAATCCACAGGTAAATATGACACATCCCTTTCTGCGAGGAACACACAACTTTATTTAGCTACCAACTACTTTTCCTTTATAAGGTAGATATAAAAGCTAAGTGTCTGAATATAAGTATTAATTCTCTTTCTGAGAAAGCTACCTGAGAGAGATGCTCAACACTTTTAATTCAGTTCCACTTGGCAACCTTGCATGGAATACAGCTGAGTAGTTTTAATATTTTCTATATGTGTTGGTGCATCTTTGCAGTCACCAAAACATTACATGTTTTAACTTTCAAGGTATTTTTGAACTGTTATGTAAATTAAGGCATAAGCACTTTTAGGTAATAAGTAAGTTTAGGTCACTAGACCTTCTTTGTGACTAATGAGGAATACACTACATAATTGTCAGATTCTTCTTAATTGAAAAATACCTACTCAAATTCCAAAGTTATCAGGGACTTAACTCAATATTGGGGTAAATGTGGAATATATAATAACTGATTATGTATCAGACTGAAGCTTGAATAACTTATTCATACATCATAACATTTTGGATTAGAAGTTTAACTCACTCCTTTGTTTTACGGCTGAGGAAAAGGAGATCTACAGAAGCAAAGATATTTGATCAAGATACATGAAAGAACTGAAGCTAGAATCCGCATCTCCCATTCCACATCTGATATTCTTTTTATTATGCTGTATTCTGCTACAAAAATTAAGGCTGGTCATGAAACATAGGTCTCTCTCTCTCTCTCTCTCTCTCTTTCTCTCTGTGTGTGTATGTGTGTGTGTGTGTGTCTATGTATAGAGATGCAATGTGGGGTGTGCTTAATATTCATTGGAGTCCATGAGAGATAGATAGATAGATAGATGACAGATAGATAGATAGGAAAGAGGGAGAAAAGAGATATTTGTGTTTGTAGCCATATATTCTGGTAGTTATTAGAATATAAACAAATAATATGCGTGTGGCTAAAAAATGTGAGTAGAGAGTATGTTTATATGTTTGCAACAGCAGATATGAATCAGTACCACCTTAGTGGTCAAATGGATAGGGTGGAAGCAGAACTCATACAATCTTCTGGTTTTCTGGCCTTAGCAAAAGATAGGGATACTAATGAATATGCTTAAATATAGAGAACAAAGATGATCTAAGTTCACCTCAGATTCACCATTGTGTTCAATTTTATGTAGGAAAGATGGACTCCTCCGTGGTGGTGCTTCATGAATTATTTTTAAAAGATGTACATTGATAAACAAAATTAAGTAAGGTGCTATTATTTTTTGAAGCTCTGGATATGTCTGTATTAGTTGGTTTTCATGCTGCTAATAAAGACATACTTGAGACTGGGCAATGTACAAAAGAAAGAGGTTTAATGGACTTACAGTTCCATATGGCTGGGGAGGCCTCACAGTCATGGTGGAAGGCAAGGAGGAGCAAGTTACCTCTTTCGTGGATGGCAGCAGGCAAAGAGAGAGAGAGTTTGTGTAGGGAAACTCCAGTTTTTAAAACCATCAGATCTCGTGAGACTTACTCACTATCACAAGAACACCATGGGAAAGACCCGCCTCCGTGATTGAATTATCTCCCACCAGTTTCCTCCCGTGACATGTGGAAAATGTGGGAGTTAAAATTCAAGGTGAGATTTGGGTGGGGACGGAGCCAAACCATATCATTCCACCCCTGGCTCCTCTCAACTCTTATGTCGTCACATTTCAAAACCAACCATGCCTTCCCAACAGTCCCCCAAAGTCTTAACTCATTTCAGCATTAATTCAAAAGTCCACAGTCCAAAGTCTCATCTGAGACAAGGCAAGTTCCTCCTGCCCGTGAGCCTGTAAAATCAAAAGCAAGTTAGTTACTTCCTAGACACAATGGGAGTACAGGCATTGGGTAAATACGACTGTTGCAAATGCGAGAAATTGGCCAAAATGAAAGGGCTACAGGCCCCTTGAAGTCTGAAATCCAGCAGAGAAGTCAAATCTTAAAGCTCCAAAATGATCTCCTTTGACTCTATGTCTCACATCCAGGTCACACTGTTGGAAGAGATGGGCTCCCATGGTCTTGGGCAGCTCCGCCCCTGTGGTTTTGCAGGGTACAGCCTCCCTCCTGGCTCCCTTCATGGGCTAGCGTTGACTGCCTGTGGCTTTTCCAGGTGCACAGTGCAAGCTATCAGTGGATCTACCATTCTGGGATCTGGAGGACAGTGGCCCTTTTCTCACAGCTCCACTAGGCAAGTGTCCCAGTGGGGACTCTGTGTGGGGGCTCCAAACCCACATTTCCCTTCTGCACTGCCCTAGCAGAGGTTCTCCATGAGGGACCCACCCCTGCAGCAAATTTCTGCCTGGGTATCCAGGCGTTTCCATACATCTTCTGAAATCTAGGTGGAAGTTCCCAAACCCCCATCCTTGACTTCTGTGCACTTGCAGGCTCAACACCACACGGAAGCTGTCAAGGCTTAAGGCTTACACACTCTGAAGCCATAGCCAGAGCTGTACCTTGGTCCCTTTTAGTCATGGCTGGAACAGCTGGGACACGGGGCACCAAGTCCCTAGGCTGCACACAACATGGGGACCCTGGACCTGGCCCCCCATAAAACCATTTTTTTCTCCTAAACCTTTGGGCCTATGATGGGAGGGGCTGCAGCAAAGTTCTCTAACATACCCTAGAGACATTTTCCCCGTTGTCTTGGTGATTAACATTCACCTCCTCATTACTTATGCAAATTTCTGGACCTAGCTTGAATTTCTCCTCAGAAAATGGGATTTTCTTTTTTAGCACATTGTCAGACTGCAAATTTCTCGAACTTTTATACTGTTTCCCTTTTAAAACGGAATGCCTTTAACAGCACCCAAGTCACCTCTTGAATGCTTGCTGCTTAGATATTTCTTCTGCCAGATACCCTAAATCATCTCTCTTAAGTTCAAAGTTCCACAGATCTATAGGGCAGAGGCAAAATGCTGCCAGTCTTTTTGCTACAACATAACAAAAGTCACCTTTGCTCTAGTTCCCAGCAAGTTTCTCATCTCCATCTGAGACCACCTCAGCCTGGATTTCATTGTCCATATCATTATGAGCATTTTGGTCAAAGCCATTCAACAAGTCTCTAGGGAGTTCCAAACTTTCCCACGTTTTTCTGTCTTCTTCTCAGCCCTCCCAACTGTTCCAACCTCTTCCTGTTACCCAGTTCCAAAGTCACTTCCACATTTTTGGGTATCTTTTTAGCAGCACCCCACTCTAGTGGTACCAGTTTACTCTATTACTTTGTTTTCAGGCTGCTAGTGAAGACATACCCGAGACTGGGCAATTTACAAAAGAAAGAGATGTAATCCACTTACAGTTCCACATGGCTGCAGAGGCCTCACAATCATGGAGGAAGGCAAGGAGGAGCAAGTTACATCTTACATGGATGGTGGCAGGCAAAGAGAGAGAGAGCTTGTGTAGGGAAACTCCAGTTTTTAAAACCATCAAGTCTTGTGAGACTTACTGTCATGAGAACAGCACAGGAAAGACCCACCTCCATGACTGAATTACCTCCCACCAGGTTCCTCCTATGACACGTAGGAATTGTAGGAGTTACAATTCAAGATGAGAATTGGGTGGGGACACAGCCAAACCATATCAATGTCTAAATGCAGAGAACTCAGAGATATACAGTCTTTGTCCTTTGTCACCTTGTTTTTTGCTGCTTAAAAATTGTATACCACTAGATGGAGAAGACGTTAATTAAAATATTGATTGTAACTGTTTACTAAAAAGAATAATTGTCCTTTTGAGATGGAAATGGGTCTGGGAACTATGCTACGTGAGGTACCATGGAAGCATTTAAATATATTTTCCCCAAAGAGCAGACTAGAAAGAGAAGCTATGAGATAATTCAGTGTTGAATACTTAAAGTCTATCCTTTCTAGAGTTACTCTATGAGAACATTACAGCAAGACATATTTTGAGTCAACACAAGGAATAGTTTTCTAACCTTTTAAGACTTGTCTGAAAGTAGTGTGTTGCTAATGAGGCAGGGCTCTCTACTACTAAAAGTTTCTAATGGAGGTGACACCTTTTCTGGGTGATTCTGCCAGGAATTTGTTTAGGAATTGTTTAAAGCAGATGGCCTCTAGTGCTTCTCAACAATGAGTCTATAACTCTGCTAAGACATCACTGAGCAATTATACTAACAAGAATACAAAGGAAATCTAAAAACAGAATTGGTGTTTGGTTTAATTGATCCAGTAGAATAATTGTGGCTTCCCAGAGTGCTGTGTTGAGAAGGATCCTGAGGTCACCTCTGGGCTCATTATGATTGAGCATTGTAATTGATTAATGATGCTACACAGGGAAAGAAGTGAAGGAGTAATTTCATTCTGATACACATGCCTGGCATGTGCCACCTTGACCTTAAAAGATGAAGAGAAAAGTCTTCTCTCTGTTTTCCAGCATTTGATTATTCATTATATTCCTTTGTTCTTTATGCACCTAAGCATATTTGGTTAACTCAGTTTTGAAATTTCAATGATGAATAGTCTTTCGTGTAGAGGGTTTTTAAAATTAACTGAAAATTATACATTTATAACTTAGAATAAAGCATGTGGTGTATATTATAATCTCTTAGGATGACATGATTTGATTAAAGATTATAATGAATAATCAGAGGATTTAACTAATCCAAATTGGCCATTTAAATTATTGAAAATCTATCTGTGTTCATGTTTTGGGAAGCTTTCTGTCTGACTTCCACATGCCCTTTGTTCTTTTTAAAGTTTGCCTGGCTTAAAGGAAATTATTCAATACAGAGCTCAATTACAAATGTGCTTTGACAATCGGGAGGCTGTATCTGTGGTTTTATCTGGAACTTCAACAGAGGTGATAAAGAAGTTCCATGGCCTGGAATATAAATTCATGCATCTACAAAACAGTAATGCCTTTCCTTAGTGTAAAACTTCAGAAAAGACAAAATTTCTGAGTGCTTCTGTTCAGAAAAGCAGCAATACTTACAGGATTTTTTTTTTTCTTACTCAGATCTTCTTATCTTAAAAAATATGCAGTGAAGTTCATGTAAATTTTTTGTTGTGCAGCCACAATAAGAAGTTACAAATAAAAAGGTGGTAGCTAACAGCATTTTGCTTTTTGCCAAATATACAAGTGTCATAGGACACCCAAAGTCTAATGACCTTGAGAAAAGTATACGGCTTGAATTTTCCTACAGATGGACTTTCCTAAATGATTTTTTACCATAAGTACACACAGTTAAGCATTTATTCAGCATCAAGCACAACTAATGTCTTTTCCTACCATCTATTTCCCCTTCTAAATAAGTTTATTTTAATCCTGCTCTTTAGTGAATTATTTTCCTCTGAAGACGTTGTATAGACAAACTGATAAACTAAAGAGAACCTAAGAACTGAGGAGGAGTCACTGATTTGAGTTTTTTAAAAAGTTACCATCTAATTATGCAACTGATAGTTTACATGTATCTATTTTGAAGATTGTATATATAACCTATGCATAATTATCCTAAAATAAATATTTAATGATGGAAAACCATAACACAAATGTTTCAAAACATAACATCTTTTGCTTACAATTTTTCCTACTTTTTGGGTGGCATGATAAAGCCCCTTGTTTTTTTGTTTGTCTCTTTGTTTGTTTGTTTGTTTGTTTTGAGACAGAGTCTCTGTCTTCCAGGCTGGAGTGCAGTGGCATGATCTCAACTCACTGAGCCTCCGCCTCCCGGGTTCAAGCAATTCTTCTGCCTCAGCCTGCCGAGTAGCTGGGACTACAGGCATGTGCCGCCACATCTGGCTAATTTTTGTATTCTTAGTAGAGACGGGGTTTCACCATGTTGGCCAGGATGGTCTTGATCTCCTGCCCTCATGATCTGCCTGCCTCGGCCTCCCAAAGTGCTGGGATTAGAGGTGTGAGCCACCACACCCAGCTGCCCCTTGTATATTGACTTATTTTCTACCTTTTAAAGCACTAGGAAAGCAACAATGAATATTGCAAAGGCACCAGTTCCTGTTCTCAAGATATTTGTGGTCTGCAGGAACAAGACAGACAAGTCAAATGACAGAGCAATGTGGCATGTGCTTAATGTACATTGGGGTCCATAGGATGTTGTCTAATCCAGACTGGAGGGGTGATGCCCAGGGCTTTGCGGGAGAATGGCACTTGGACAATATGTGGGAGCAAGATGAAGAGTGAGTAAGGTCAGGAGAGTGGAAGGCATTCAAGAGAAAGAAAGAACATGTGCAAGAGTCCTCAACTGAAAGAATACTGGGCCCCATTCAAGAAATTGCAGATAGAAGAAAAAAAGAGTATCTTTATGTTAGAGAGAGGAAGAGAGTCATGTCTACACATAATCATTTTCCAACTCACATACAAACTCTCCAGACAGCCCTCTCCCTCCTTGACATCTGCATTGAATGGCCAAAAATAAGAGTGCCAGCCCTGCACTAAAAGAAGTAGTTTAGTAATGATTCTGAAGTAAAGCAGTGGTTTGATTCTGATCCAGGAATACCATCGTTATTGCTGTCTCCTAAAGCATTCACAGATGAAAGCAGTACAGTCATGAAATGTGCAAGCTTCTTTACATAAGCTTCTTTTGTAAAAAACGGTTCCTTTGATCCCATCTCACAATCTACTTAAAATAAAATACTTTCAAGATTTTGCAGTGACAGAGCTCAGCACAAAAATGGAGCTGCCATAATGCCAGCAAGAATATAAAAAATTTTAAGGGGCTGCTGGATATGTTTCCACTTGCCTGTACTTAGCTCTAGGGGTAGTACTGGACATAAGCATAAATAATTTGCCATTTTAACGTCCTCCGTCTGCAGCGGGAGGAGATCTTTCCCAACATGAACCTCGGGTTATAGAAGAGAGTCATTGTGGATAAAGGTGTCAGATTACATGGAAATTCTGCCGATGAGACCTATTTCACAGGTCCAAATATCAGGTGGTTCTATGCATTCATCCTGTGGTCTTTCTATCCTGGACCACTAGGAGTCCAAAGGACCCTCTAGGATAAGCCTTTAAATAATCTTGAATTTAAAAATATATATAAAATAATAGTAATAATAATCTTGAATTTTTCACTAGAGCTTTGTTTAACTTTAACAACAGCAAAAAAAAATGACATAAATGATGCTTGGGAAAATGAGGTCACAGGCAACCATCCAAACTGCACTAGGTCCCATCTCTTTGCCACTTGGGAAATGGCACTATTAGCAAGAATAAGTACAATAATGTCCTTTAAAAATGAAGGTGAAGCCATGAGTTACTATTTAAGCAAAATCTTTGCATCTGGCAGAGTTTCTGTTGTTTTACGAATCAGTGTGTATTAGAGAACCATATATTAGCTGTGCGTATTTTCTTAGAAGTACAAATCCCTTCAGTCCAATAGTAAACACTGAGCATAAAAACATCATACTTTATTTGACAAAAATCTTCAATAGCCTCCATGCATTTTTTCAGAATAGCAATCATCATGGGAAAGCACAGATTAAATAATTCATATTCAATAGCTCAGTAAAAAAAAAAAAAACTTTTCAAAATAGGGGCAAATACGTTTGCTCATTCCTCTGTTTCAAGAGCATATGTGGTGTAAAATTTTCAGAAGACTATTATGTACAGTATAGACAAGGTTATGTTTTAAACATGACAATGAAACTTTAAAGATGATTTTCAACAGATTTCAGAAATCACATTGGATTTAAACTACTTGAAGCCCTTCTGCTAACTTACAGCTTTCAGAAATTCCCCCCCTTCAGGATGCCTCTTCTTGATATTATACCACTTGAATTTTATCACCCCTGAGTATTTGTTCCTACACTAGCAAATATGTTTTGTGTATCCATGACTTCAGATAGAAAAGTCACCAATGGTTGTCCTTTGATGCACAGTGTTGAAGATGGAAGCAGAGCAGACAATTACCCCAAATCACCCTGGTTTCAGCACCTCAGCACCAGCTGCCTCCCTAATATTTTGGAAGGAATTAGGTAGAGGTCTCTTGGAATTTGGTCACCAAAATGACTACATTTCTGCCTTGATAGGAAGATGATCTACATAACCATGAGTGAAATAAAAGCTTTATCTCCCCGTCATTTATGTATTCTTTCCTTAGTTAAATGTTGATTAGATCACAGAGAGTCTGGTGTAACATATGAATATAGTACAGTGAATTAACATGAGGGAAAATGGAAATTTTATAACCTCTTTCCAGAACTGAGGTGGTTGTATAAATTTTTTAACTGGGCAACAGATAAAGTGGCTGGCCTATCACATGTTTTTACTCCTAGACCTTAAACTTTTTTTTATACTCATTATGATTATAAATTTATATAAACCCCTATGTTATAACAGGGGAAAAATATCTTTGTATTTATCATGTGATAGTAGCTATACACAATCATCTACATTAATGGTGTATGAAGTCGTAACCAGTTTATGAATATAATAATACAGTAAGCTTTAGAACATAGAGTCTTCAAACTTTAGTATGGTAAGTGTGTGTGTGTGTGTGTGTGTGCATGTGTATCAGCTTTACTGAGATAATACTGATATATAAAACACTGCACATTTAATGAACACGTTACCCTTGAAGAGTTTGGACATAAGCATACACCCGTGATACCATAACCCAATCAAGGTAATAAACATATTCACCACCCCCCAAAATTTCCTTGTGTCCCTTTGTGTTTTATTTTTTGCAACTTTGTGTGTGTGTGTGTGTGTGTGTGTGCGCACTAAGGATATTTTACATGAGACCTACCCACTTAATAAATTTTAAGTGCACATTACCATACTGTTAATTATAGGTGATAAATTGTACAGCAGCTCTTAAGAACTTATTCATCATGCAAAACTGAAACTCTAAACCCATTGAAGAACAACTCCCCAATTGCTTCTTACCATAGACCTTGGCAACCACCATTCATTCTATTCTCTACTTCTATGAGTTTGACTATTTCAGGATACCTCCTGTAAGTGGAATGATGCAATCAATATTTGTCCTTCTATGCCTGGCTTATTTCACTTAGCATAACGTCTTCAAGGTTTATGACAAGGTTTATTTTTATGACAGGATTTCCTTCTTTCTAATGCTGAATAATATTCCATTCACTGTATATACTACATCTCTTTATCTGTCCATCAGTCCATGGACATTTGGGTTGTTATCTTGGCTATTGTGACTACTGCTATAATACACATGAGAATGCAGATACCTCTTTGCAATCTTGTTTTATCAATTCTTTTGGACATATACCTGGAATTGGTGTTGCTGAATTATATGTTAGTTCCATTTAAATATTTTGAGGAACCTCCTTACTGCTTTTCATAGTAGCTGTAATATTTTACATTCCCACCAAAAGAGTGCAGGGGTTCCAATTTCTCCACATCCTAGCCAACACATATTATCTTTGTTTTTTTTATTTTTTTTTAAATAATGACTATCCTAACAGGTGTGAGGTGATAATTTACTGTGCTTTCATTAAATTTCCCTGATGACTAGTGATGTCGAGCATTATTTTATTTACCTGTTGACCATTTATATGTCTTCTTTGGAGAAATGTCATTAATGTCCTTTGCCCATTTTTAAATAAGGTTATTTGTCTTTTTGCTATTGAGATGTGGTTGTTCCTTATATACATTGGATATTATCTATCTATCTATCTTACTATCTATATCGTATAAAAGGTTTGCAAATGTTTTCTCCCATTATGTAGGTTGTCTCTTCACTCTGCTCACTGTTTTCTTTGCTGCACAGGAACGTTTAGTTTGATGTAGTCCCACTCCATTTTTGCTCTTGTTTCTTGTGCTTTGGGTTTGATATCCAAAAAATTATCGCTAATGCCAATGTCAAGAAGCTTTTCCTGTGTGTTTTCTCCTAGTTGTTTTAGAGTTTCAGGTCTTATGTTTAAGTGTTTAATCAATTTTGGGTGGGATTTTATATATGTTATAAGATACAGGCCCAATTTCATTCTTTTTAATGTGAACGTCCAGTTTTCCCAACACCACTTGAAGAGACTATTCTTTTCTCCACTGTGTATTTTTGGCACCTTTTTTTGAAGATAAGTTAATCATATACATGTGGTTTTATTTCTGGAATCTCTATTCTGTTCCATTGGTCTATATGTCTGTCTTTATGCCAGTGTCATACTGTTTTAATTACTGTAGCTTTCTAATATATTTTGAAGTTAGGAAGTGTGATGCCTCCAGCTTTGTTCTTTTTCCTCAAGATCACTCTGGTGCTTCTGGGTTTTTTTTGTGGCTTTATATGAATTTTAGGATTTTTATTCTATTTATGCTATTGGGAATTTGATGGGGATAACGCTGAATCTGTAGATCATTTTGGGTACTATGGACATTTTAACAGTATTAAGTTTGCTAATCCATGAACACGGGATATTTTTCCATTTATTTGGGTCTTCTTTAATGTCTTTCATCAACATTTTGCAGTTTTCAGTGTACAAGTTTTACACCTCTTTGGTTAATTTATTCCTGAGTATTTTTTTTTTTGATGCTATTGTTAATGGGATTACTTCTTAATGTTTTTTCAGATAGCTCATTGTTAATGTATAGAAACATGACTGATTTTTTAATGTTGATTTTGTATTCTGCAACTTTACTGAATTTGTTTGTTAATCTCAACAATTTTTTAGTGGAGACTTTAGAGTTTTCTATATATAAAATCATGTCATTTGCATATAGAGACAATTTAAATTTTTCCTTTCCAATTGGAAGCCTGTTATTTATTTTTTTCTTGTTTAATTGCTCTGGCTAAGACTTCCAGTACTGTGTTTAAGATAAGTGATAAGAGCATTCCTACCTTGTTCCTGATCTCAGAGGAAAAGCTTTCAGGTTCTCGTCTTTCAATATGATGTTAGCTATAGGCTTGTTATATATGGCCTTTACTAAGTTGAGGTACGTTTCTTCTGTACCCAGTTTATTGAGCATTTTTCATTATAAAAGGGCATTAAATTTTGTCAAATGCCTTTTCTGAATTTATGGAGATGATAATATGCTTTTTATCCTTCATTCCCTTAATGTAGTATTTCATATTTATTGTTTTGTGTATATTGGACCATCCTTGCATCCCAGAGATAAATCCCACTTGATCATGCTACACGATCTTTTTAATGTGCTATTGAATTTGGTTAGGTAGTATTTCACTGAGGATTTTTATCATCTATGTTTATCAGGGACCCAAAAGACATATACAGAACATTCTACCCGAGAGTGGCAGAATACACATTCTTTCTAAGTGCATGTGGAACATTCTTCAAGATGGATCACATGTTAGGCCACAAAGCAAGTCTTAACAAATTTGACAAGATTGAAATCATGTCAAGTATCTTTTCTGAACACAATGGTATAAAAGTAGAAATCAGTGACAGGAGGCAGATTGGAAAATTCACAAATATGTGGAAATTTAATAATATATTTTTGAGTGACCAATGGGACAAAGAAGAAATCAAAAGGCAAATCCAAAAATATCTTGAAACTGTGAAAATAATAGTACAACAGAGCAAAACATATGGGATGCAACAAAATTAGTACTGAAAGAGCAGTTTATAGCAATAAACACATACATTAAAAAGGAGAATGATCTCAAAAAACCTAATTTTCTACCTCAAGAGACTAGACAAAGAACAAACTAAGCCCAAAGTTAGCAGAAGGAAGGACACAATAAAGATTAGAGTAGAAATAAACAAAATAGAGGTTGTGAAAATAATCTAACAACAAAACTAAGAGTTGGTTTTTTGCAAAGGTAAAACTGACAAACTAAGAAAAGGTAGACTAAGATAAAAAGAGAGAAGAAGCAAATAAATAAAATTGAAAATGAAAGAAGAGACATTAAAAATTGATGCTGCAGACATAGTAAGGATCATTGCACTACTGTGAACAATTACACACCAATAGATGGGATGTCCTAGAAAGAAAATGAATAAATTTCTGGATACATACAACCTACCAACACTGAAACATGAACATGACACAGTAATAAAAAACCTCTCAACAAAGAAAAGTTCATGACCAGATGGCCTCATTGGTGAATTCTACTAAACATTTAAGGAAGAATTAATGCCAGTCCTTCTCAAACTCTTTAAAAAAATTTGAAGAGAAAGGAATCTTTCTAAGCTCATTTTATGAGCCCAGCATTACCTTGATACCAAAGCCAAACAAAAACACTACAAGAAAAAAAAATTATAGATAAGTATATTTTTATACCTTACCCATATCCATGAGTTCTGTTATCTGCGAATTAACCAACTAGGGATTGAAAATACTTTTTAAAAATAAGAAATGACATGAAAAATAATACAAATAAAAAACAGTACAGCACAACATCTATTTACATAGCATTTACATTGTAATGTAGAGGTGATTTAAAGTATGGGGAGGACGGGCATAGATTATATGCAAATATATATGAAGGATTTGAGAATTTGTGGATTTTGATATCTCACGGGTCCTGGAACCGGTCCCCCAAGGATACCGAGCAAGGACTGTACATATAAAATTTTCCCAGGAACATTTTCCTGTAAGGCTCCATGAGATAGAACTGCCAATTAAATTCTGCGATCCTCTTCATTTCAGAAGTAAACACAGTGATATTTCAGAGATTTTTAATGAGATAGTTTAAAGTGTGCGATAAATATAAAGATAGGGCCATGCTATTATTTAGCAGTACTAATAGATCCATATTGAAGGTGTTTTCATATCTATCAATGTTTGTAGAGTCATTGGGATCTCTGCAGACGATATATTTTAGTTTGTTGAGGACAGTTATTTCACCCATGGTGAGCTTAACGCAAAAGTGTTTCTGCGAGGTTGCTTTACACTTTAATATTTCTAACTAATAGGACATTTCAAGTGTATGTCCCATGGTTGTACATATGTGTGAACCTATATTCCTCCTGACAGCCTACATTTCAAAAATTGTCAATAACATAGGCACTACTTCCACAGAGTTCCATAACCACTGTAAAATCTGTCTCCATCATTGCTCCTCACATTGCTGTGCGATTATTTCTTTGTGTCTGTTTCCTGCATTAGACTTTCAAGCTACCTGGATGACAGGGTCTAGTAGTATTTATCTTTACTTCCCCCACTTATATCACATTCCCTGACACGTAAGAGTGCTGCAACAAATATTTGCTAATTAAATAAATTACATGGTTGACACATTTGGTATCCAGACTGTTGAGAGAGCACAATGTCCTGATGCTCTTTGTTATTTTAATGAGTCATAAGAAATGCCCTAAATGATACCATGTGTTCTACACTTTCCCTCTTTCTGAAACAACATAATGCAATTATTTACAAGACTCCCAAAGAGATTTCATTTCTCATAGAAAAGAAAACCAGAGACCAGTCATTTGAAATTCATCATCCCAGGATTCAATTTTAGAAGAGCCCAATTCCCAGACCCCCATGTGCAACTTTTTAAGAAAAGACAGACTGCCTTAGTGTCTGGAAATTTAGGGTTTGTGAATCTCAGCTCCCAGACTGACTAAAACATTTATTTCTTTTGTGACTTCACCTTGTCAATGAAATTTAAAAGCTGAGAATTTGAAGAAAATACTGATAAGTAATTTTAATTATATTTGGGTAAAAATTGCATTATTAGAGTACATAACACAGAGAGATCTACTCCAAGCTATTAATCTGGAAAAATCATTTAAAGACATTAGGATTATTATTCGTTACCTTAGATAAACAAAATAAATAAGTCCCAGTGGTAATAGGAAGAATGATAATCAGTTTAATTTTTTTTTTTTTTTCATTCTAAGGGCATGTTTAACTACTTGGGCAACTATAAAAAATGTCATAGACTGGGTAGCTTAAACAACAGACGTTTATTTCTCACAGTTCTGAAGGCTGGCAAATTCAAGATTAAGGTGCCAGCTGACTTAGTTCCTGGTGAGGGCTCTTCCTGACTTGCAAATGGCCACCCTACTGTGTCCTCACATGAGGAAGAGAGAGCAACTTCTCTCTCTCTTCTTACAAAGCCACTAATCCCACCATGATGGCCTCCTTATGACCTCATCTAACCTTAATTTCTTTCCCAAAACTTGATCTCCAACCACAATCATATTGGTGGGTTGAGCTTCAACATATGAATTTTGGAAGGATACAAATCAGTTCATACCAAAGGGGAAGTATTTCACCATTTTAGTTTTGTTTAGCTTATCAATGCCAAAGATGTTCTTTTAGAGTCTTCTGATGAACCTCATTGATAGGAGCTAGCAATGTAACAGAATGTTTAGGACAGTAATGAGTTCTAATGGAAGAAAAGACCATGGTGTCTGTGGTAGCTGCTGGGGAAAAGTGTTAACATGGAAGATTCTGGGCACAGTCTCTCAAGCAATAGGCTTATCACCAGGTATTGCTACTAATGCTGACTAGCTCTTAAAGACTCATTAAGAAATTAAAGAAATACCTCCAACTTTGTAATATTTGTATCAGCCAACTGTTCAATTCATTTCTAAAACTGTTGTATTGTGTTTCTCAAACTATGTTTCCAGCAGTATTACTACTACCACTTAATTGTCAATGATCCTAAATTATTTTCTTACCAATTCTCTGGAACTCAAAGACACATTGTCTCTTCAGTTACTCTCCCACTGGTTTGTCGTGAACACTGAAATTCCCATATTTAATGTCTCTCTTTACCACAAAGGAGTATAAAAACAATGGCTTTGTTAACTTGTTAAGAGAATGCATTGAACAACTACTATCCCTAAAATATTACTACTCAGAATTACAAGAAATGGACACAGGAGAGAGAAGTTTAAATGGGAAAAGGAGCTCAAGGAGAGTTCAGATTTAAGTGGCACCTCCTTGCAAGCAGGAGTTCTACAAAAGCACTCCATACGTAGGCAAAGTTGACATTGGAAAGGAAGAAGCTGGAAGTCCTGGAAAACAATGTGGCTGGAAGGAATGACTCAGGTTGCAAAGCCCAATTATATATATTTAACTATCTTGCTAAGTCCAGGCACTGTACAATAAATGTGGTTGCTAAATAACCTCTTAGTATGCACAAACTGAACCCATGGCTCCCAATTATACCACACAGATCCTATCTACCTTTTGAATCTCCTTCCCAACTACTCCATGTCTATGCCTTCTACTACTTTCCTTTTTTTTTTTTTTTTTTTTTTTTTTTGAGACACAGTCCCCCTCTGTCGCCCAGGCTAGAGTGCAGTGGCATGATCTTGGCTCACTACAACCTCCACCTCCCGGATTCAAGCAATTTTTCTGTCTCAGCTTCCCAAGTAGCTGGGACTACAGGCGTCCACCACCAGGCCTGGCTAATTTTTGTATTTTTAGTAGAGACAGGGTTTCACCATATTGATCAGGCTGTTCTTGAACTCCTGACCTCAGGTTCAGGTGATCCATCCGCCTTGGCCTCCCAAAGTGCTGGGACTACAGGCATGAGCCACCGCATCCAGCCTACTTTCCCTTTTTAAAAGTCTCTTACAAAAAAAAATGAGATTAATGAGACTTGCATATCCTTACTCTCCTACAACCACGTGTCTTCATGTCCTCAAATTCACACTTTACTCTCCAAGCCCTCTGTGTCTACTCAAAATCAGAATTAAGACTTCCTACCTGGGTTCCTTCCACCACCTCTTCATAGTTTCCCTATTTCAGGCCCCAGACACACTTCCCTGAAAATACTTTGCGCTCATGTTTTCAATCCAAACTTATTTCTTTCCACTCTCCCAAACATTAACATTACAAGGTGGCCAGTTTCCTCACTATCCCTTGTGAATCCCCTTGTGAATCCCCTTTAGAAAGGATAAGGTCTTCCCCTTTTCCTCTCTAGAGATCTTATCCTCTCTAAACTTAACCAACCCTTCAGATAGTGACATCTCGAGTGTTGTTAGCGAATTCAAAGAAATAACCTCACCACCCAGCTTCCGCACGGCCCAGCGTTCCAGTGGCCCTCAGTCAACTCTCCCCTCTTCTGCCCCACTCCATGCCTTTTCTCACACTTTACACTCACTCACTGTGTTGCTCATGAATTATTTCCTAGCATCCTCCATTTTCCTAGATTCTTTTGATATTTAGAAGTAGAGGATGTATCCTCCGTGAAATATCCTCCAAATCCTCAGCAAATGCTGCAACGTTTCATCTGTAGACCCATCCTGTAAACAGTCACGGACATGCAGTTTATCATCAATTAGTCTCTAGTAATTCTATGAATTCTGGGCCAGTCTCCCCACCCATAATGTAGTATTCTAAATGCTGGATCCTGTATTTCTTCTAGAACTTAGCACAGAGTAGAATGCTTAGTTTGGCCATGGCATATCTGATTCACGAATTGACTCATGATCTGTCAGAGATTTTCACCTAGGTCTCTGCTGGAATGTCCCCTGCTCAGAGGGATTTCTTTGACCTATCACTCTGCACCTTTATCCTGCTCAAGGTTTCTTTGTTTTTTTTGTTTTGTTTTTTTGAGACAGAGTCTCGCTCTGTCTCCCAGGCTGGACTGCAGTGGCTCAATCTTGGCTCACTGCAAGCTCCGCCTTCTGGGTTCATGCCATTCTCCTGCCTCAGCCTCCCGAGTAGCTGGGACTACAGGCGTCCACCACCATGCCCAGCTAATTTTTTGCATTTTTAATAGAGATGGGGTTTCACCATGTTAGCCAGGATCGTCTCGATTTCCTGACCTTGTGATCCACCCACCTTGGCCTCCCAAAGTGCTGGTATTACAGGCGTGAGGCACCGTGCCTGCCCAGGTTTTTCTTTTTTAATAGCACTTATCTCTACTTTGCTATATGTTAATTATTTGTTTATTTTTTATTGTATGTCCCATTCACATAAAAATGCAAGTTTCATGAGGTCAGGCACTTTGTCTTTATCACTGCTATAGATAGCCCTAGAGACCAGAGGAATGCCTAGCACTTGATAGACATTGTGCAAGTGTTGAAAGAATGAGTGAATCTATTCAAGATCCAGTTTTCTGATAGACAATAAACAATTGTGATTTTGACTCAAGTCCTAGTTCAAGCACATAAGTGTAGATGTTATATATCATTAAGATTAATAAAAGACTAGTATTAATAAACACTTATGTGACAGCTTTACTAGGAAGACAGGATATTCCCCCATTACAAGGGAAGTTTTAGCTGAGTCCTGTCCTCTTACTTTCTTGATAAAACACAGGACCCAGATATGAATGTCTTTCTACCAATCTTTGTCTACTGACATAAGAATAAACAGAGCACAGGGCTATATAATGCATGTCAGTTACCTAAAACAAGAATTTAACAAGAGAAAGTGGAATAAGGAATAACTTAAACCATTTTATCCAAACGAAAATGGCTGTCCCATTCATTACCAATGACTTGAACCTCATATTACTATGTACTGGCTATAGTCCTTCCATCTCTCGGGAAGCTAAGGTTTATAAAGTGTGCTTCTTAACAAAATTATTTCATGTCAGTATTTAGTTATCATTGTTAATGAAAATATGTGTAGCACTTTTTGAAATGTTCTGTGGACATTTTTATTAACTGCACATAAATCCAGAGAAACCATGATCCGTTATTGCCACTTCTTCCTTTAGAGAGTTGCATCCAAGGCCAAAAACTGAATCATCATTAGAAAACCTGCTGAACCTAAATTCTTTCTCTATGTGCTTCTCCCTTCTACACAGTGTTTCAGTTCCTTGCCTAGTAATGCAATTTCATTGTATATATTCTATTTAAGAAAGGAGGAAATGGATAGGAAAACTTTTACTTAGCCGTGATTCATGATAGAAATCAATTGAAATTCATATGAACCATTATCGCAAGAATATGAATTTATATCCTCAGGTGGACAGTTATGAAATTGGGATTTATATGCAAATGAATTCAAATGTCAGTTAAATGCTTCATATTAGGGTAAGCACTATTTGTGATAAAGAAACTTAATACTCTTAGAACTTCTTTCAACAATACATGGAGGCAATTTGTTTGTTTTGCATGTCCTGAGTTGAAAGGGAATTGAGAATTCTCTTTTCCAGAACTTGGGAATCTACTTTCCCTTCTTAAGTTGATAAAGTTTAAGTCTAGAGAGTTTAGTTAACTTGCTCAAGATCACAAAGCTTATTTGGTAGCAGAAGAAAAGCTGGAAATCAAATATTACACTTTTTGTGCAGTGCTGAGTCACTTGAAGATGCTATGTTGAAAATCAATCTTGAAGGATAGGTAACACCATAAAGAGGCAGAGGAGTTGGAAATCTTATGGCAGGATTATAGGCAGTGAGGAGAATGGTTTGGCCTAAGTGAAGTGAGAGTTTATGTCAAAAGTAAAATTGGAAAGAGATAACTGTATCATGGATCTTATACTTTATCTAGTAAGCAGTGGTATAATTCGTGTATAAAAAGAGTTTGTGACTGGGCACAGTGGCTCACACCTGTAATCCCAGCACTTTGGGAGGCCGAGGCAGGCGGATCACGAGGCCAGGAGTTCGAGACCAGCCTGGCCAACGTGGTGAAACCCTGTCTCTACTAAAAATACAAAAATTAGCCAAGCGTGGTGGTGTGTGCCTGTAATCCCAGCTACTCAGGAGGCTGAGGCAGGAGAATTCCTTGAACGCGGGAGGCGGAGGTTGCAGTGAGCCAAGATCACGCCACTGCACTCCAGCCTGGGTGACAGAGCGAGATTCCATCTCAAAAAAAGAAAGAAAAAAGAAAAGAAAAATAATTTGTTTGTCTCGGCCTTATTTTTGCTTTTGAGCAGGAAACATCATGAGCAAAGCAGTGTTTTGGATGACCCAACTAGCATTGTCAGTTTTTGTTGAGTAAGACAAGGTATAACAAGGAAGGCGAGAGATGGGTTAGGAGACTACCTGCAGCAGTCTCTTTTGGGATATAATAAGAGTCTATGTACAAGTAATAGTGTCTTGCATTTTTATGACCTTATTTTTTTCAAACAACTTCTTACAAATACGATTATATTTAATCCTCACAAGCCCGTCAAAAAGGCAGGAGTAATCATAGCCACTGTATGAGATACAGAAAGCAGCAGCCTCAAGAAAATAGGTGACTTGTTCTCACTGCTAATCTGGAGTAGTTGAACTGAGAGTTACATCTTTAACTTACGTCTGAAAATCCAGTGCCCTTCTCACTATATATGTTGCTCTACATTCTCTTAAATAATTATATAATGGAAATATTTATGTAAAAAATATACACTCAGTTTTCATTAGTTACCCATCTGTTAGACTTTAATTTATATAATATATAGTCAACTTAGTCCTTAACTCTCAAAGAGTAACTTCTCCTAATGGGTTATTGAAGAAGAGAATATTCCTTCTGTTCTGTAAAGACACTGAATATTCATGTTCTTTTCTCTTTTTTTCTTCCCTTTTTGATTTTATTCTTTTTTTGTTTCTAGGTTAGAGATTCAAATAGAACTTTCTCTGCTTCTGTGAATTTTTAAAATTGGTTTATACATTTGACAAAGCTACTTACACGCATATTTTATTGGAAAAAAAGGTTTAGAAAAGAGGATTACATAAAGATTCTCACACTGCATGCAGCCAACAGCATTTGTGAAGCACTTTTTTTCAGAGCTCTGTCTTGAGTGCTAGAGTAGGTGACAAAATGGCTCAAGTAAGAGTGAAATGGGTTCACCTTCCCCAGGAACAGGCTGAGAAAGCCTGTGGCTAAAATGAGATCAGATGAGTGGAATGAAATACTATCTGGAGCTTCCAGCATTGCACACCCCAGCCATGGCACTCCAAGGACTTGGGAGAGGCGGATCACATTCAAAATAATTTTCTACATGACTAAAAAAAAAAATCTGTAGAAATGTTCATGGTTTCCTAAGTAAATATGGGTCTTAGAAATTATAAGTGGAAGCACTTGACTTAGTGAATAGAGTTCTAGAAACCAAGAACAGAAGTCTTGTTCTTAGTTCCTTCACCACTTCCCAACACACCATTAATGGTGTGGCTCTGTTTCCTCAAGCTGAATATGGCAGGTCCTCAGGCTATCTTAAGAGACATGATTGATTGTAAATCAGGTAACTATATTTTAACACTGATTGTATAAAATATAACAACACCACTAGAAAACCAAAAAGTCTTGATTTTTTAATAATCTTTTTAAAAACCTTTTTCAGGATAAAAGAAGGAAAAGGAACTATTTTTAATAAAACGCAATTTTTCTTGTGAAGAATTCTGAATAAAACGACGTGTCTTTATTTCGCAGACTATCTTATTAGTGGTTCAAAAGTAAAACTGGTAGTTGCCTTGCCTTAAAAACTAGCCACTTTAGTTTTTTCAGGAAGCTTAATGTTATGTGAGGCGCTGTGGAAAATTAAAGAAACTATGACTTTTAATTATTAACTAGACAAAGAGGTAAGATTTGGTTAAGGAAAAGCTCTCTCAGTGGTGCTTTATGAAATATTATGAAGAAAACTGCAATCCCACATTATTTCATAGATTTAAATGGGATCTTTGATGGTGTTCATACATGCTCCCTATTGGGTAAAGCCAATGAATGAGCAGATCTAAGAAATTCTGCCTTTTATATTTGGAGATATGCCAAGAATCAGAGGGTAGAGACCTGCAAGCCATTATAAGCATCAAAGCTTATGTGAGCTGGGAAACAGACCAGAATCAGGACATGTAAAACAAGGCCAGGGTGATTAAGTCACCTCTAAGGTGTAAAATGAAAGCCACGCCTTAAAACAGGAGCAAATCAGAACCAAGAATCTAGTTCTTAGCCAATGCAAAGTAGAGAACAGAAGCACTACCACACCAATTCAAGTATCATTGTTTGATCAGCTACTTGAAACAAAGGAATACAAACTGATGTTTATTAAGATCCCAATATGTGTCAGGCACTGTTACTTCATCCACAGAATCTCATCAAGTGTGGACGGCAATCCTAACAGGTTATTGATAAAGATAATGACTGCTCAAGAGAGATTTAGTAACCTGCCAAAAGTCATTTAGTTAACAAACCATAAAATCAGATCCTCTATGACTTCAGAGCTAGTGGTTCTTCATTACCTACTGCCCTTCAATGGGGAAAAGTGAATGAATGAGACATGTTCCACAGTTCTGGATTTAATTAGATAATGACCTCATAGTCATCTTTGAGCTTAGCTTGCTTTGGAGTCCAGCACTACTTTGCGTCGTGGATCCTGTGAGCCTGAGAGCCTGATACGATCTTTTGTATCCTTTGGAGAAGCACTGAGCAGCAATCATTTCTTTGGGGACATGGGTACCAGCCTACAGAATTCCACTGTGTAGAGTATATTGGTCTCCATTCTTCTCTGGCTTTTAAACCTTTTAAAACTACTGCTATGAGCATTTTCCTAATGCTGGCAGACCTCTTGCTGAGGCATAGATGCTTATAAGTTCCTCTGTGAGTTCTTTTGCTGTACTAGGACAGGATCAATTTCATAACAGTTCAGAAATCCAAATACCAGAGGCTAGCAGGAACCTAAGTCTGTATTTCCCCTAAGAGCTCTAGTTCAATATTCACTAATTCAGTGTTCCTTGTGACTTTACACAACACAACAATGACAATGAAAGACAACTGATTTACATAATTCAGAGCCTGACACATGGTAAATGCTAGGAAAAGGGAAACTATGATGCTTATACAGAATTATAATAATTTAATTATTATTGCATAGTCTTTGCATGGACATATGAAGTTTTAAGGAAGTTCACAGAAACATCCTTAAGGAGAAAAAGTGGAGCCAGGCAAGGTGGCTCACACCCATAATCCTAGCATTTTGGGAGGCCAAGGCAGGAGGATCACTTGAGGCCAAGAGTTTGAGAACAGCCTGGACAACATAGCAAGACCCTGTCTCTATATTAAAAAGAAAAAGAGAGAGAAAGAAGGGAAGGGAAGGGGAGGGGAGGGGAGGGGAGGGGAGGGAATTTAACTTTATTAGCTGCTATAGCCTCTTCTCTCCATCAGCAGCAGCCAAACAAAAACCAGGCCTGATTCAATCAGGATTTCATGTTGAATATCACTATCAGTGCTGTCTTCTTGTAATTTCAATATGGTTTTAGACTCTGACAGAGTATAGCAGGATGTTGGAAAATAAAATTTGGGGACAAAAATCCAGAAAGCTCTACTCATTGACTTTACACAATTATGTGATGGTCTCAGTGATCTCGGGACTTGATTAGGTATTAAGCATTTTTAACTGCCTGAGGGTCACTGATATAAAATCTCTATCTGACATATAATTGATTTTGTCAGAATCGATGAGATTATCGGGCATATTCATTCTTCCCAGTGAAGTCAAGAACTGGAAGCATACTAGGTTCAGGCTTAATCGGTTTTCTGCAGCTGTGCTTGAGTACTTAATAAAGGACATGAAAGTTGGCACCAGGAAGATTCTCTGAGAAACTCTTCCAATTCAATTGATTTAGAGCATGATTAAAAGCCCTTTGTACAGTAATCCAGGAGCTGCTGTATGCTAATGACTGTGCTCTTAAAGCCCGTGGGTAAGAAGATGTGAAAATGGTCACCAAACCTCTTGCCGACTCTGCACTGTGACTGGGCTGATAAGCCTGAGAGAGAGATGAATTAGGTCAGAGCCCCTACCAAGGAAACCCTCAATCCAGCCAAAGACTTTCAATGACATTGCAGAAGAGAGAGAGATGTCTGTGATTTTGGTCATGCAAGGCTTCTCATAATCTTTTGGCTGTGCAATTTTCAGCCTAGGCAGTCAGATAGAAAGGATTCTTACATCCTTTAGGAGACTAGCAGCCTTGGTATCAGCACTGTGGCTTCTGGCTTGAAAGCAGGGGCTCTTCTGAGATACCTGGACAAAGCCTAGGTAATGCACATATTTTCTTCCTAAAGCACCTCACAGCTTTCTTGAGCTTAGGAACACTACATAGCACTTTACCCTGTATTTGGATGAAATTGCCAAAAAAATGCACACAAATGTGAGAAACATGGCACTAACTGTGAAAAGGACACTTGTTAACATTATGAGAGCTGAAACAAGAAGGTAGAACTTCACTTTGTTCAACCTAAGCTGGGAATGTCTCCATTGGGTGACTCAGATTTTTTTCTCCACTCTACACAGGTGCACGTCCCCGAATAACTGCAAGTATTGAGTTGGGGATTACAAACAAATTTTAGCAAGTAGGCAAATTTGCAAACACAGAATCTTTAAATGAGATTGACTGTGTTGAAAAAAAATAGAGACCACATACTAGGTATACCTCAAGACCAGCACCCATAACCATATAGCCAAAACCAAGTCATCCTGATTTTCCTGAAATGCTAACTTTAATCATAAATGAAACAAAACGTAAGCTATATGTATTAGTCCATTTTCATACTGCTATGAAAAAATACCCAAGACTGGGTAATTTATAAAGAAAAAGAGGTTTAATGGACTCAGTTCCATATGGCTGGGAAGGCTTCACAATCATGGCGGAAGGCAAAGGAGGAGCAAAGGCACATCTTACATGGTGGCAGGCAAGAGAATGTGTGCAGGGGAACTGCCCATTATAAAACTATCAGATCTCGTGAGACTTACTATCATGAGAACAGCATGGGAAAACCAGCCCCTGTGATTTAATTACCTCCCACTGGATCCCTCCCATGACATGTGGGGACTATGGGAGCTACATTTCAAGATGAGGTTTGAGTGGGGAGACAGCCAAACCATATCATTGTACATTTCTATTAGCATGAGACAGTGAAATGAAATCAATCAGCTATAGACAAGTCAGCTTAAACAGCTCTGGTTGCCTTCAAAAGAATATTAATATATAATAGCTGATCATGAAAAAGGTCAAAATACTTTCTCCTTCATGCTTTATAAACTGAGCTGTCGCTGCTGTGAGTGGGGCTTATTAGCACCTGTAGTTTCAGATTTCCTGATTTGCAAATTGTTCCTTTGTATCAACTTGTACAGTTTTAAAATTTGATCTGATTTTATTTTTTAATAACTGTTTTTAACAAGCATTACTTAATATTTATATCAACTTCACAAAATGGATATTATTATGATGATCTCCATTTTATGGATAAGTTTGGGTGGGTGAGGAAATTGATCAAGCCCACATAGTAAGTGGAAGAACCAAGATTAAGACCCCAGCTGTCTGTCTCTATTTAGCACACAATTACTCTCTCACTGTCACCCCTCACCAGCCAATATATTGCAATGTTTGAAATGATTAGATCATGTGGCATTAGATGTGGAAAATTAGAACTGTTCGTGGCTCTTAATAGGACCTCAGAATTGAAAGTGAAAGCCAATTCATGTTGCTTTGGGAGATTCTCTGCATTTTAGAGGCTTCATAGTCACAAGATGTCAGTCAATGGGTGCTAATGTGTTTCTATCATTTCATCAAGATTCATCTATTCACTGCAATGTAGCTAGAACCCATTTTTTGCAATGCTATGAAATACTGAACAAGAATAAATATAGAAATGTTTTATCAAATATAATATTTTTGGCTTCAAGTTAATTGAGAAAGTAATAATATCATCTACTTACCAGTTTACAAAAATGGTAAAAATGTAAAGAGAGAAATTCAAACTAGAAAAGCCACTCCGGGGGCCCTTGGATTCTTACCATTTCTGTACCAGGATATAAACATGCAACTTGGAACTTCAGTTTTATTTAACTGAAACAAACAAAGAAAACTGAGAGAATTCTGATCCTGCTGATATTTCTCTTCTTAAATGGCTTTAGCTACCTTGTGGAAATGGGCTATGCTTTCCACTAATCTGATTCTACTTTTGCAAAGAAATCAATAAAGTATTTCAAAATTATAACAAAGATTATATTTTGATTCACTTTTGGGTAACAAAGCAGGCAGATATCTGTGGAGTTCTGCAAGAAACCACACAACAAAGTTTGTATTAGAAATATAATCAGATGTAGCCAGCCCAAGTCGACAAGCAATTAATTTTGCTACTTAGACCTCTGGAGTCAGTGATCCATGAATTGGTATTCACTAGGTGGTTATTTAAATCTAATCTTTAAAACTTGGTGCAGTCCCTAACCATTAAAATATGAAAGATGATGATGACCAGGAGATATGGGTGTCTGGGATCATCAGTTTTAACTTGAATTATAGAGTCACTAAAATGAAAAGAACCCAAGAGTCATAACCCCTTTTAATTCCTTTCCTCGCTATGGTAACTGGTGAAGAAAAACTCACAAAACTCGAGATCAAATTCCGTGTGTGTGTGTGTGTGTGTGTGTGTATTTTAAAGGCAGCCCAAGTGTATTTTATTTGTTTTCCAGCTTTACTGAGGTATAATTGACAAAAATTATACATATTTGTGGTGTAAAATGTGAGTTTTGAGATGCATATACAATGTGAAATGATTTTCATGATTAAGGCAATTCACACATACATCACCTCAAATAGTTACCTGTGTGTGTGTTTGCAGGGTGGGGTGGGGTGGGGGTTGGTGAGAACATTTAAGATATACTGTCTTAGCAGATTTCAAGTATACAATAGATTATTATTAACTATAGTCACCATGCTCTATATTGGAGCTCCAGAAATTATTCATCTAGCATAACTGAAACTTTGTACCATTTGACTAACATCTCCCATTTTCCCCACCCACTCGCCCCTGCCAACCACCATTCCATTCTCTGCTTCTATGAGTTTGACTTTTTAAGAGTCCCATATAAGTGAGATCATGCAGTATTTATCTCTCGGTGCCTGGCTTATTTCACTTAATGTATTCTAAATTCATCTATATTGTTGCAAATAACGGAATTTCATTCTCTTTTAATGCTACATAGTATTCCATTGTGTATATATACCACATTTTCTTTCTTTATCCATTCATCTGTAGATGGATACTTAGATTGATTCCGTCTCTTGGCTGTTGGGAATAGTGCTTTAATGAACATGGGGAGTACAGATATTTTTTGGAGATACTGATATTTCCTTTAGATATAGACCTAGAACTGGGATTGCTAGACCATCTGGTAGTTCTATTTTTAAGTTTTGGGGAAGCTCCACACTGTTTTCTACAGTGGCTATACTATTTTGCATTTCTACCAACAGTGTAGAAGAGTTTCCTTTTCTCCACATTCTTGCCAACTTCATCTTTTGTCTTTCTGATAATAGCCATTCTGGCAGGTATGAGGTGATATCTCATACCTGTTTTGATTTGTATTTCTCTGATGATTAGTGATGTTGAACATTTTTTATATACCTTTTGACCACTTGTATGTCTTCTTTTGAGAAATGTCCATTTTTTGCCCATTTTTAATTGGATTATTTGTTTTCTGGCTGAGTTAAGTTCCTTATATATTTGGGATACGAATCCCTTATTAGATAAATGGTTTACAAATATTTTATCCATTTCTTATATTGCCTTTTCACTCAATTGATTATTTCCTTAACTGCAGAAAGTCTTTAGTGTGATGTACTTACATTTGTCTATTTTTGCTTTTGTTTCCTCATCTTTTGGTGTCATATTCAAGAAATCATTGCCAATATCAATGTCAAAATTTTTTTCCTCTTTTTCCTTTTAATAGTTTTATAGTTTCAGGTCTTACATTTAAGTATTTAATTCATTTTTGAATTAATTTTTTATATTGTGTGAGATAATGGTCCAAACTGCTTATGGATATCTAGTTTTTCTAGCGCCGTTTATTGAAGATATTTTCCTTTTCCCATTGTGTATTCTTGGCATGTTTTTTGAAGGTTAATTGACCTTAAAAGTGTGGATTTGTTTCTGGCTCTTATTCTATTCTGTTGGTTTAGATATTTATATTTGTGCTAGTACCATGCTGTTTTGATTACTGTAACTCAGTAGTTTATTTTGAAATCCAGTAGTGCAATGCCTCCAGCTTTGTTCTTGCTCAAGATTGCTTTACCTAAACCGAGTCTTTTTTGTTTTCATATAAATTTTAGGATTGTCTTTTCTATTTCTGTATAAAAATGTCATTGGAGTTTTGATAGGGATTGCATTGAATCTGTAGATCACTTTGGGTAGTAGGGACATTTTAACATGTATTTTTAATTCTAAATGATTCTAAAGAATGAACACTTGCTTTCAGGATGCAGGAGTTATGTGAATTTATTGTTTGATGACCTGATGGCAGAAGCTGTAAAGTGAAACCATCTGGATCTGATCAGCACATCTAATCCTAGGGAGAGCTCACTGAGTATTCAGTGTACATGCAGAGTTCCTATGAAGTTTAAGATGATGCTAGCACGGGAAAAAACACAAGAAAATTGGCCCTGCAATCTAAATGTATTCATTTGAAAATGCAATATTTCAATTAAATTTGAAAGACAGTCCTATTACTGCTGAAAAATACTTAAGGAAAATAAATTCAGCAACAGGACTCTGCCTTTTTCGAAATGAATTTATTTAGCTTGGTGCCAAGTTTATATTAGAGCATCAGTCAAATTTACAGGGACACTGGATTTAGTCACAGAGATTGAGGGTGTTACTTTGTTATGTCTAAAAAAAATGAAACAGCTGAAGTCTTTCTTCCTACTTACAATCTTCATAGAGTAATTGTACAGCTTTAACAGGCTATAGACAGGAGAGCAATAGTGCTAGATAAACAAATGATAAGTCTCTAAGAGTTTGAAAGCTTAATCAGGTAGCTTTAAACAAAAGTGTATTCATATCTGGGTATCAGTGAAGGAAGGTCTGTAATGGAAATTACTGGCACCTCTTGCTTCTCCTATTAGCCCAGCAGTACCACAAATCCTTCTAAATATACAGGTATAATACTACGTATAAAACCTACACATGGTTTGCTTCAAACTGATAAGTCATGAAAGAAAGACGCAGAGATGTCTTCCCATTGGTGATGCCATTTCCCACTGCCTGTTATCAGGAATGTTTTCCATCCATTTTTTTCCAAATTTGCCTCAATATATGAACACTGCTTTATAAAAAGAAAATTACAGTAAGATGTACTTTTATTTCTTATTAGCTCAGCTTTATGATTTTATTGTAATTATTGGTTTAGTTCATAAGAAATTGTGAACCAGAAAGTTCATAAGATAATCGGAGCTCTGTGTCACTCATACAGATTACTTTTTCCTTCATTTAATTTTCACTTAAATATTTTATATGTATACTTTCTAGTGTAATCATTTAATGAAGAAACATAGAATACTTGCTATGTAAATTTGCTAAATTTAGCAAATAAAACACAGGACACACAGTCAAATTTAAATTTCGGATAAACAATAAATATATTTTTAGTATGTCGTAAATATTGCAATATTAAATAATTCTTCCTTGGCTATACGAAATACAAATTTAACTTGGCATCCTCATTCTATCTGGCAATCATATTATCTACAGGAAAAGAATCATCCTAGAAGCTCATGACACAAATAAAAATTTTATTTGTATACTACCTTGAAAGAAATATGTCTATCGATTAAGATAGGAAGTAATAATAATTCCCCAAGGTATATATATAGGTAAAATCGAAGGACCCAAAGAGAAATAAGTATTTGGAAAGGAATGTGTTTAAATCAGTGAGTTTTTAAAATTTTGCTAACATACAGTATATAAAAAAGAGTAGTAGGAAGTAAAGGTGAGATTGGGAATTATACCAGGCCCAGAGATTTAAAATTGATGCTCTGGATAACTGTCTTTTGATAGAAAAATAATGGGAACCAGTAAGCAAATCACAGATGTAATTTATAATTTTCTAGTAGCCACATTAAGAAATGTAAAAGAAGTTAAATTAATTGTAATAATATGTTTTATTCAACTCAACGTATCCAAAATATTATCATTTCCACATGTAATCAATATAAAAATTATTGATGCAGTAATTCTTTTTAAAATAACTATTCAAAATCTGCTGTGCATTTTACACTTTCAGGGTATTTTAGTTTGGACCAGCCACATTTCAAGTGATCAATAGTCACATGTGGCTACTGACTGACTTGTTGAATGGCACAGCTCTTGAGAGTAAGGATCTGCTCATAGTTTGTTAACGAAAGGGTCGTGGGATCAGAGTGGAGCTTCAGATTTGCCACGCTATTACATGAGATAGATGGAGGGGGAGAAATTGGACAGGGAGAGAACATTTAATAGGCTATTCCAATAATACATTAAATTGAAAGAAAAGTCGACCTATTATGGTAAATAGAAAAGGGAATCAGGGACTTACAGATGGGGATGATATTTACTAATGCTTATTACATACGCTATTTTACTCTCAGGCCTGTGCGGATAGAAGTAGAAAACAGAGGAGGCATTGTTTCTGATCACTAAGAATGCCACCCAAATGGAGAAAGCCACACAGCAGTCAAAAGATATTCAAAATGCATATATTAATATGTAGGGGAAATAAGCAAAAGTTTTGCTGGAAAGGATTCTTCCTAAAATTTTTCACATTTTCCCAGTTTCTGGAGCTAAACACAGAAAGATTAGTTTTAATAGAACAGAAATGTCTTGAACTTGGTTTGGTACTGACAACCTAAAATACAGAATTCTACTTTAAAGTACAGAATTCTATTTTATGGGAATTTGTAAACTGAGAAAAACAATTTTTAGTATTACAGGAGCAGAGAAGGGACTACAGTACTGAACCTGCCAAGGAATCAGAAATTTAAATATGTCTCAGGACGCTCTTTTTTTTTTTTTTTGCTGGGAAAATATTTCCATGCAAGTTGTTGGGAAAATAAGATTCTAGCTACAACGCTTCATACACATACCTTTTAATGAATGGATCCTGCCCTTAGCTGGGCTCCTGTGTATAAACCAATATATTTGAGAGGAGCTTTATTGTTTCAGTCTTTCTCATCCATTATCACATATGATTTCTTTCCCGATAACTCCTGAGACACAGCATTGTTGCCTACATTTTTTAGATGAGAAATGAGACTGAGAGGAGAAGTAACTTGTCTGAAATCACAGAGCTCATGGTCCAGGTGAGAAATAAAAATCCCACACATTTGTATCCAAGTCTTAATCTTTGGTAGTACACCGTAACAGATGGAAAGACTAATAAATTGGGAGTTAGCCACGTCTCTAGTTACAGGCAAACAGAATATTCACCTAGATATAGCCATATCTCTAGTTACAAGCAAACAGAATATTCACCTAGATTTAAGCAGCCAAGAGCAGATGAATTCTTAAATGTTAGACATGAAGATGAACAAGTGTGAGTGTGTAGGAGAAAAAACCAGAAGGAAGTGAATTGGTGAGACCATTTTCCTCAAAACCTGGCTTTTGCAGCAGTGAGTCTATAATATGACTGTGGCATGATACTAATCATAATATTCATTGTCATTAGTAAGATGCTGAAGAATGAGAATAAAATATATGACAATTTTTTAAATGTCAATATAAAGAGAAGAATATTTTAAACTAAAAAAGCTATGACATTAGCATCTATTGAGCTTTCTATTAATAATAATTATACTTAATCTATTATACTTAATAATCTATTATTAATAATAGATTATTATATTATATATAATATATAATTATATAATATATATTATATATATAAATATACTTTATATTTCCTGTGGTAAATCATTTTTTAGAAAATGTTTTAGATTTCATATGAATGGAACATGTGGACATGTAAAGCCATCAACTCAGAAAAATGTAGTTCTCACAGTGATTCATTTGATAAATATTGTTGATATCTATTATGCACTTAGCACAGTGCCCAACACACAGTAAGTGCTCAAGTTTATCTAGCATCATTAACATTTTGGGTAAAGGAAATGCCAAATTAGGTAGTTAATCTGTGTGAAAGTAGTTTAAAAACAATAAAACAATGTACAAATAAAGATATTATTAAAATGAGGCAAGTGGGCTGGGCACGGTGGCTCACGCCTGTAATCCCGGCACTTTGGGAAGCCGAGGCAGGCAGATCACAAGGTCAGGAGATCGAGACCATCCTGACTAACACGGTGAAACCCCGTCTCTACTAAAAAAAAAAAAAAAAAAAAAAAAAAAAAATTAGCTGGGAGTGGTGGCGGGAGCCTGTAATCCCAGCCACTGAGGAGGCTGAGGCAGGAGAATGGCGTGAACCGGGGAGGTGGAGCTTGCAGTGAGCGGAGATCGCGCCACTGCACTCCAGCCTGGGCCACAGAGCAAGACTTCATCTCAAAAAAAAAAAAAAAAGAGAGAGGCAAGTGATTATTTAATAGATACAGAGTTTCAAATTTCCAGTATGAAAAAGTTCTGGAGATCTGTCTCACAACAATGTGAATATACTTAACACTACTGAACTGTACACTTTAAAATAGTTAAGATGGTAAATTTTATCTTACGTGTTTTTGTAGCACAATAAAAAGAAATGCAACACAGTTGGGGAATAAATTATTAGGGATTTGGTTATAAATCATGTTATTGATTAACATATTATCAGTTATCCTTTCCCCCAGTAGCCATCAAATTTGCACTAAATTCTCCTGCTCTCTTGTTCCACAGTCATTTTAATTTGAGACAATCAAGTGTCACAGACCTATTGACTACTATGACCATTCTATTTGTAGTCATTAAAAATATTGAAAAGAAAATAGAATCATCGCTCTGTAAATAGAAAACCACCCCAGGAAATTGCTGTCATTCAAAAAACACTGCTAATATGAGAAACAACTAAAAGCCCTGACACAAGTTCTCAGGCTCTAAGAAAAAAATGTAAGTAGATGAGAGCTCATGGTCCAAGTCAGAAATAAAAAACCCAGGCATTTGTATGAACTCATGAAAATCAGACACGCTGCTCATTAGGAAATGTAATATGGAAACTCTTCATTGCCATTTAATTCTATTTTTAATGCATTTCATAGGATTCTTGTTTCATAGCTTTGGCTGTACAAGGCCAGGTAGTTTAATATAAACTGAAAAAGAGTCAGATGCTTTACCTATAGGATGACAAGTAGTTAGACATTTCAGATACGAATCATTGATTAATTGATATTTGACCCATGTAGACCAATCCTGTTACTTTCCTTAGCCTATCTAGACAATTGTAAAACAATGTATGCAGAGAAAGAAGCAATATAAATTGCTAGCTACATAGTTTCTTTAATATTAATAAATTTTAAGAGTATTTGTCAAAATCAATATCATCCTTTTCTTTTGCAATCTAACAGAGCTCTTGTAAGATGAAATGCAGACAAGAGCATGCCAGGGACCCAGCTTATTGGGAAGCTTCTGATTCTCCATTAAATAGGTCCATGTACACCACAACTGGACTTCACATTGTTCTCCTTTAATATATTGGATTGTTTCTTTAGTGTATGCACCTGAGCCTGAGGAGTTTATAAATGATCTTCTGAATAGGAAAAAATGGGAGATTCAACTTTCGTATGCTGTAGTCTGATTTCCTAAGAGGCGGGTATTTAATCTTGCTGAAGTGTCCTGATCCACATTATTTGACTAAATGAGAAAGCAAAATATTTGACGGGACAATAAGAGTATTTCATATATATTATTTCTTGACATTTTGCACTGATTTGGGATTAAATCTGCAATTTTCTGCTCATTATAGTCACTATGCATATTGTGTGGGGCTACACCCATAGAAATAAACTTATATACCCATGATCCTAAGAGAAGTCTGAAGCCCTTAGCAGTCTACATGAATGCATGATGACTGCAGTAAAATATATTTATCCCACAAGTGAGGAGAGAATTGATTGCTCTAGAGAGCTAAAGCCATAGCTTAATTCACAGAGACTCTTTCTTATGACGAAGATAAATATTCTGTGTCATTCTGACCCATAAAATATACTGTTTTTATAGCAGACTCATTGTAATAATTCATCTTAAATGTCTTATGGACATATTTTCCTATGATTTCCAAATAGAAATCATTTGACATTCTTGTTTTCAAAATAAGTTTAGGGATTAAAAATAATAAGTAGCTTTAAGTAACATTGTTACATTTGCTTCAGAAATAAAGAGCTATAATGTTGTGTACAAGATGTAAATGTTCTCTTCTTGATATTTATCAAAAGTAACTTATTGGTGCACATTCATGGGTATTTTGCATATTCACGGATATTCATGGGTATTTCTTGCATATTATGGCTTGCTTCAGAAACTGAAGGTGTATATAGGAGACTCTATTTGCAAATGAGCAAATAGGCAATAAGCTAATCCCCCAGTGTGACATTTTACTTCAGGTAAAAATTACTTCCTATTTCTTCTCATCTACTGCTACGCCAATTTGAAACTAGTTTTTTATTAAAAGGTAAAGGTATTTGCTTACTTTTATAAATGCATTGACACTTTTTTGAATCTATTATAGAAGTTTGCCTTTTATCTTTTTTTATTGGAAGGTTGATGGAAGATAGGAGTATACTGAGGATCGTGGGACCGGGCTCTTATGAAAGGGTTACAACAAACCATTTTTCTTTTGGTCGATGTAAATTTTCAGGTGGCTTAGAACATATTTGTGTCTTATATATATTATGTTTAATGTTAGCAAGAAGGAAAGATAAAGTATGATTTTTAAATGGCATGAGTTAGAGATGTTGGTGTTGATATTTTCTTAGACTTGTGGACTTCACATATTCTTAGCATGCATTAGAATTAATAGAAACTGCAGATACTTGAGGGTAGAGGGTGGGAGGAGGGAGAGGAGCAGGAAAGATAGCTATTGGCTACTGTGCTTAATACCTAGGTGATGAAATAGTCTGTACATGAGTACATGGGTTTACCTATGTAACAAACCTTCACATGTACCCCTGAACCTAAAATAATTTTTAAAAGAAACTGCAGATATTCATTGATATAATATTCCATATTTACAGATGAAGACAATCAGACTCAAATAGGTTAATTAAGTTGCCCAAAGTCACAGAGATAATTCAACATAAATGAAGAAGAAAGCTAAGCAAATAGAGTATTTATTCTTTCTGTTTATTTGAGGGAAATGGGGTAGCAAAGGAAAAAATCAAAGTAGCTGTATGAAATTTTTGAATACGTAGAATTTCTTCACATTTCAGTGTTTAATACATTACTCTAAAGGGGCAAACATACTATTTTCCTTTACCTAAATGAAGCCAACATTGTTATAATGTCCAGAAATATAAAGAAAAGGACTGGAAAGATAGATATTAGGTTCTGCATGGCTAGATTTGGGGTCACTTCAACAAAGACTGGCTTTTTAATAGTCTCAGCGCACATCTCCCAGTCCTAGAACCCTGCAGAGCTTCCTGTGGGTTCGCCTTTGGAGTTCAGTGTTTGGATGGTCACCTTCAGGCTAGTACTTTCTAGGGATCTGAACTTATTGAGCTGAGTCACTTGGTTTGGTCCAAATGGCCACTTGCAAGGCCCGTTAAAATCTGTGTTTCCGGCCGGGCGCGGTGGCTCACGCTTGTAATCCCAGCACTTTGGGAGGCCGAGGCGGGTGGATCACGAGGTCAGGAGATCGAGACCACGGTGAAACCCCGTCTCTACTAAAAATACAAAAAAATTAGCCGGACGTGTTGGCGGGCGCCTGTAGTCCCAGCTACTCGGGAAGCTGAGGCAGGAGAATGGCGTGAACCCGGGAGGCGGAGCTTGCAGTGAGCCGAGATCGCGCCACTGCACTCCAGCCTGGGCGACAGAGCGAGACTCCGTCTCAAAAAAAAAAAAAAAAAAAAAAAAAAAATCTGTGTTTCCATCTATCTCTGAATTAGTGGATGACAGAAAGTAGCCTGGGTGAATTCTTTAATTCTTTTACTTATTGACTGTTGACTCTTATTGGCCTTTTTCTGTAATAGCAATAATGCTAATGATAATAATTTCTTTCGGAAATACGTGAACCACTTTTAGTCCTCAGAGTATCTCTACAAGACCATTTATGTTGATTCTCACCATAACAGTTTGAGAGTGTAAAAGAAGATATACTGGGGGTATTACAGTCAATAGGTTGAAAGAATTACAAGAGGTCATTCATTTATTAAGCAGCTGCTAAGCACTGGTCATTGTGTCAGGCAAACTGGTTAATGCTGAAGCCAGGACAGAACCTATAGCCTGGTGCTCTGGGTCTCATTTCTCTCAGCCCTTCTCTCCCTTTTCTCTCGCTTCTCTTTCTTTCTGTCCATGCAGTGCAGCAGCTTTCCCTAGGGCCTATTTACCAGCCTTCCGTTTTAAACTATACATTATTTGTTCCCAGTTCAAGGGCAGCAGATCTTGTCCACATTCCTGTGGGAGAACCTAATAAGCTCAGGCGAAGCGCATCTCAACATTGGGAACAACAGTAAATGTTTGCACCATTAAAGGTACTGAAATGTTCCATGTTATCAACAGCAGCCTTTCAGTCATACTCACCTGAAAAATGAAGCCTCTCTGAAAATCACCACTTGAACTTATGTCCATGGACTCTGATCACCTGTAGCCCCATCTTTAAGCCATCTGAAGTCCAGTGTCTGTGTTGTATGTGATTTCATCTCAGTACAGAGCAGTTTAGCATCCTATTTTGTCATGTATACAACTCTAATATATTAAACAAATAATAAAAGTGGAACTCACTCATAAATGCTTTAGATATTCTCGTTATATGAGAGGTCTTATAGTAACAGATAATTTTGTTCAACAGCAACTGTGTTTTGAATAATGCAGGGAAAGAATGCTTCCTCAATTTTGGACTGATGATGAATGTATCTGTGAGTGAAAAAGCAATAATAAAAGGTGGGTCCTGGATTCTTCTCTATGCCATCTCTAAAATGTAAATGTTTGTTGATTAAATGCATCTTATTTGGGAACCAAAAAAAAAACCAAGCAAATATTTATTTTAACGAGTCATGTGCTCATATTCCAAATGCAGAATAGAAAGTTTATGGAAAGACTCAAATATTGCTGTTTACCTTTATCATGCAAAACACTGTGAGTTGTTTTTTCTTCATTTATTAATGCAAAAACAATGATTTAAAAAGTGAGACAATGGAATGAGCAATTATCAAGTGGTTTTAGCAAAATGCATTTAAAATCTACTTTTAAAAAATGATTCTTTTGAAGCATATTAAAAAGTACACATAATAAATATATTATTATACCATTATATAATAATTATACCATTATACTAGTGGCTCCATGCTACGCTTACTATATGAACTGTCAACAGGGAATAAAAATTTATCTTGGTGCTTCTCATCTTTTTCTTTTCTGGTAATTTTAAGTCACTTTGAGTTATTATTCTTTAATAAATAGTCTGGGTAGGCAGCCAGGACTCTCCCAAAGCTGTGTTTAGGTAGGAAGAAGACATGTTACTGACAAAAGTGTCAAGTGAGTTAATTAAACCAGTCTTGGACCTTTCCATCCCCTATTCTATAATCCTCCCCTGGGTGCCTAGCCCTATAACCTCATGTGGCTCTCCAGGTACCCACTTTTAAGACCTTCCCCCAAACCCACTCTTCCAATGCAAACTTTCCTTCCTAAGGCTTTCTGTGGTCCATTAACCAACATGGGCCTGCTTTCTGACCCTTTTTTTTTTTTATTTCATCCTGGACCTAGCTAAAAACTAAGCCTTGTTAATAAGCCAGTGATGAGTTCCTGCATTATGCATCCTCAGTAAGACATAAATGTACATAACAGGAAACAGCCTTATGATTTTTATCTTATATTTATACATGCTTTGTTTGTCTATTTAGGAAAAAAAGATGATAATATAAGATGATACAATGATATTCCCAGTATAACACTATATATTTCAGGTGACAGAAAGTAGAGTTATGTTTTCCTTTTTAAATGCAAATAGAATATTAAAATGAGAGTCAGAGGACCTGAGCCCTACTCTCAGCTCTGCCACTAACGAGCCTTATAATCTCATATAACTTAATTAGTTGTGTATCTCCCACAAGATTTTTAATTTCTTTTATTATTATTATTATACTTTAAGTTCCAGGGTACATGTGCACAACATGCAGGTTTGTTACATATGTATATGTGTGCCATGTTGGTGTGCGGCACCCATTAACTTGTCATTTACATTAGGTATTTCTCCTAATGCTGTCCCTCCCCACTCCCCCCAACCCACAACAGGCCCCAGTGTGTGATGTTCCCCTCCCTGTGCTTAAGTGTTCTCATTGTTCAATTCCCACCTATGAGTGAGAACATGTGGTGTTTGGTTTTCTGTCCTTGCGATAGTTTGCTGAGAATGGTTTCTAGCTTCTTCCATGTCCCTGCGAAGGACATGAACTCATCCTTTTTTATGGCTGCATAGTATTCCATGGTGTATATGTGCCACATTTTCTTAATCCAGTCTATCATTGACGGGCATTTGGGTTGGTTCTAAGTCTTTGCTTTTGTGAATAGTGCCGCAATAAACATATGTGTGCATGTGTCTTTATAGTAGCACGATTTACAATCCTTTGGGTATATACCCAGTAATGGGATCACTGGGTCAAACGGTATTTCTAGTTCTAGATCCTTGAGGAATTGCCACACTGACCTCCACAATGGTTGAACTCGTTTACACTCCCACCAACAGTGTAAAAGCGTTCCTATTTCTCCACATTCTCTCCAGCACCTGTTGTTTCCTGACTTTTTAATGATCGCCATTCTAACTGGTGTAAGATGGTATCTCATTGTGGTTTTGATTTGCATTTCTCTGATGGCCAGTGATGATGAGCATTTTTTCATGTGTCTGTTGGCTGCATAAATGTCTTCTTTTGAGAAATGTCTGCTCATATCCTTTGCCCACTTTGTGATGGGGTTGTTTGATTTTTTCTTGTAAATTTGTTTAAGTTCTTTGTAGATTCTGGATATTAGCCCTTTGTCAGATGGATAGATTGCAAAAATTTTCTCCCATTCTGTAGGTTGCCTCTTCACTCTGATGGTAGTTTCTTTTGCTGTGGAGAAGCTCTTTAGTTTAATTCAATCCCATTTGTCTATTTTCGCTTTTGTTGCCATTGTTTTTGGTGTTTTAGTCATGAAGTCCTTGCCCATACCTATGTCCTGAATGGTATTGCCTAGGTTTTCTTCTAGGCTTTTTGTAGTTTTTGGTCTAACATTTAAGTCTTTAATCCATCTTGAATTAATTTTTGCATAAGGTGTAAGGAAGGGATCCAGTTTCAACTTTCTACATATGGCTAGCCAGTTTTCCCAGCACCATTTATTAAATAGGGAATCCTTTCCCCTTTTCTTGTTTTTGTCAGGTTTATCAAAGATCAGATGGTTGTAGATGTGTGGTATTATATAGATGTGTGGTATTATTATAGATGTGTGGTGTGAGGCCTCTGTTTTGTTCCATTGGTCTATATCTCTGTTTTGGTACCAGTACCATGCTGTTTTGGTTACTGTAGCCTTGATAAACTAGGTATTCATGGGACATATCTCAAAATAATAACAGCTATTTATGACAAACCCACAGCCAATATCATACTGAATGGGCAAAAACTGGAAGCATTCCCTTTGAAAACTGGCACAAGACAGGGATGCCCTCTCTCACCACTCCTATTCAACAGAGTATTGGAAGTTCTGGCCAGGGCAATCAGGCAGGAGAAAGAAATAAAAGATATCAATTAGGAAAAGAGGAAGTCAAATTGTCCCTGTTTGCAGATGACATGATTGTATATTTAGAAAACCCCATCGTCTCAGCCCAAAATCTCCTTAAGCTGATAAGCAACTTCAGCAAAGTCTCAGGATACAAAATCAATGTGCAAAAATCACAAGCATTCCTATACACCAATACCAGACAGAGAGCCAAATCATGAGTGAACTCCCATTCACAGTTGCTTCAAAGAGAATAAAATACCTAGGAATCCAACTTACAAGGGATGTGAAGGACCTCTTCAAGGAGAACTACAAACCACTGCTCAATGAAATAAAAGAGGATACAAACAAATGGAAGAACATTCCATGCTGATGGATGGGAAGAATCAATATGGTGAAAATGGCCATACTGCCCAAGGTAAATTATAGATTCAGTGCCATCCCTATCAAGCTACCAAGGACTTTCTTCACAGAATTGGAAAAAACTACTTTAAAGTTCATATGGAACCAAAAAAGAGCCTGCATTGCTAACACAGTCATAAGCCAAAAGAACAAAGCTGGAGGCATCACACTACCTGACTTCAAAGATTTTTAATTTCTTTTTTTTTTTTTTTTTTTTTTTTGAGACGGAGTCTCGCTCTGTCACCCAGGCTGGAGTGCAGTGGCGCAATCTCGGCTCACTGCAAGCTCCGCCTCCCGGGTTCACGCCATTCTCCTGCCTCAGCCTCTCCGAGTAGCTGGGACTACAGGCGCCTGCCACCACGCCCGGCTAATTTTTTTGTGTTTTCAGTAGAGACGGGGTTTCACCGTGGTCTCGATCTCCTGACCTCGTGATCCGCCCGCCTCGGCCTCCCAAAGTGCTGGGATTACAAGCGTGAGCCACCGCGCCCGGCCAAAGATTTTTAATTTCTTAAGGGTAGAACTGAAGCATATAATCCCAGTACTGTGGAAGGCTGACGCAAGAGGATCATTTGAGCCCAGGAGTTCGAGACCAGCCTAGGCAACATAGCAAGACCCCATATCTATAAAAAATAAAAAATAAATTTAAAAATTATCTGGATGTAGTTTGTCGCACCTGTAGTCTCAGCAACTCAGTAGTCTGAGGTGGGAGGATTGCTTGAGCCCAAGAGTTTGAGGCTGCAGTGAGCCATGATACAGCCACTGTACTCCAGCCTGAGCAATAGAGAAAGACCCTGTTTCAAATAAAAGGATAGAATTAATGTTCATTCATATTTATCTCCCACAGTGATTAGCACAATGCCATTTACATAATAGATCCTCAATATACAGATATCTCCCATGATTTTCAGGCAAATGGAGAATTAAGGGTGGACCTTAGGAGAGAAGTCAAAGCCAAAAATGTAAATTTTTGTCTTATCAGCATAGAGGTATAACCTCAGGACCTTTGAAATGGACAGGCTGAAGGAAGGTGAGAGAGAGCATATGGGAAGTGAAGAGATTAAATGCAGGAACTTTGGAGCCACAAAAGTTCAGGGCGTGGTTGGAAGAAGAAAAGAAAATTAATTAGATTTTAAGGCACAACTGTTAAATAGAAAGCAAACCAAATTAGTACAATATGTGGAAGGCAAGAGAGGAGATCATTTAGAATAGTGAATCTTTACCAGGACAGTTTTGCCCCCTAGGGACATTCAGCAATGTCTGGAAACAGAAACACAACCCAGTGGGTGTTAATGCCCACTGTAGGTAGGGGCCAGGGATGTCGCTAAGCATCCTACATTGAAAAGGGTAGCTCCCCATGACCAAGAGTTATCCAGCTGAAGATGTCGATACTGCCAAATTTGAGAAATCACAATGTGTAAAGTCATGATCAACAGTGTTAGATGCCCTGAGAATCTGAGAAAAGGTCACATTATTTGGTAATTAGTGGTGACTTTTTAAAAAAAGTTTCTCTACTTTGTGAAAGAATAAGGTTGGTGAAAGTGGGTAGCAAGACAGCGTTTATGAGACATGATGATTTCTGAGGAAGTTGGAAAGTAAGGTGGAAGGGAAGCAAAGGTTATTTTGTTTCTAAGAATCAAAGAGCCTTGACCCTGTTTCCATATTAAGAAGAAGAGTTAAGAGAGTGAGGGAAGTGAGGGCGGATGGGAAGGAGAGAGGAAGGGAAAGAGATTAAAAGTGTGAAAAAGAGATGAGCAATGCATATTATTTCCTTATAATGATAAGGAAAGTAAAGGTTAAGAGTGCAAAAAAGAGTTGGAGAAGATTGTTTTGAGGATGAAAAAGGAAGAAAGGGATAGGTAAATGAATGGAATTTTAAAATGCAGAGATACTGGAGAAGTTCACAAAAGATAGCCTTTCTCAGTGAAGTAGTAAAGTATAAATGGCCGAGATTAAAAGAGTGGAGATTGGCGACTAGAAAACAAATTGATAGCAGTCTTCCTGGAAGATGGGTAAGGAATAGGCTGGTGATGACTGAAAGTTTTATGGAATGAAGTTGAAAACTCAGCTGACTTTGGAAAGCATAAGTAGTGGGTTCAATCATCACATTTAAAGTGGCTCCTCTAGAAATGCCTAGGAGACAAAAGAAAAGAAAAGCAAACACAGATGTTCAGCTGGACTAAGGGTGAGGAATTGGCAAGACCCAACTGTGGTATCAGATCAAGGGCATGAAAGGAGAAAAAAAAAAAAGACACAGTTGAAAGGGTGCACCGTGTTTTGGGGCTGGGTAATGAGGACTCTCAGCTCAGAGGAAGAGAAGCTGGTAAACTGGGGAAGGGAGGGACTGAAGAAGTGAAAATATTGCAGAGGGCAAATAGCTGATCCAATTTTACGTGATGAGGAGAATAAAGTTGTTTCGCTATGGGGAACCCTCTGCAGTAAAGCAGGCATAAAAGTTGCCAGAAAGAAAAAAATGTCATTTTTCCAGAGTCTCTGTTTTTGAAGTTAGGAACTGTCCTTGCCTTCAGGCAGCTTAAAGGGAAAATATTCTGTGAGTTATTTCTGCATTTGCTGGCCTGTGTTGATCATTTTCTTCAGATATTCACAACTCTATAATATGTAGGCAATCCATTCTTTTTGGGCTCAAATATAGATTTAGTCCAGAATCTATACTTCACTCTACTCCTTACTAGATAAATAACCTCAGGCAAGACGTTTAACCAACTTTTTTCTTTTTCTTTTTCTTTTTTTTTTTCATCTGCAAGATGGGACTCATGAGTTCTAGCTTCCAAGGCTGTCCTGAGGATAAATCATGTAGAACTATTAAATATGTTAGGTTTAAAATTAGCAAGAAAAAAAAAAATCCCATCAAAAAACAGGCTAAGGACATGAATAGACAATTCTCGAAAGAAGATACACAAATGACCAACAAACATGTGAAAAAATGCTCAACGTCACTAATGATCAGGGAAATGCAAATCAAAACCACAATGTGATACCACCTTACTCCTGCAAGAATGGCCTTAATAAAAAAGACTTTTTAAAAATAGATGTTGGCATGGATGCAGTGAAAAGGGAACAATGTACACTGCTTGTGAGAATGTAAACTAGTACAGCCACTATGGAAAACAGTGTGGAGATTCCTTAAATAACTAAAATTAGAACTACCATTTGATCCAGCAATGTCACTTCTGGGTATCTACCCAGAGGAAAGTAAGTCATTATTTACAAAAGATAATTAAACATGCACGTTTTTAGCGGCACAATTCGCAACTGCAAAAATGAGGAACCAGCCCAAATGCCCATCAATCAACGAGTGGATGAAGAAACTGTGCTATATATGTATGATGGAATACTACTCAGCCATAAAAAGGAATGAATTAATAGCATTCACAGCAACCTGTATGAGACTGGAGACTATTATCCTAAGTGAAGTAACTCAGGAATGGAAAACCAAACATCGTATGTTCTCACTCGTAAGTAGGAGCTAAACTATGAGGATTCAAGGGCATAAGAATGAAACAATGGACTTTGGAGACTCAGGGAAAAAGGGTGGGAAGGGGACGAGGGTTAAAAGATTACCAGTTGCGTTCATGTATACTGCTTGGGTGATGGGTGCACTGAAATCTCACAAATCACCACTAAGGAACTTACTCATGTAACCAAATGCCACCTATTCCCCAAAAACTTATGGAAATAAGAAATTTTTTAAAAATACATTAGGTACCAGGTGCAGTGGCTGATGCTTTTAATCCCAGCACTTTAGGAGGCCAAGGCGGGTTGATCAACTGAGGTCAGGAGTTCGAGACCAGCCTGGCCAACATGGTGAAACCCCATCTCTACTAAAACTATAAAAGATTAGCTGGGCATGGTGGTCCGTGCCTGTAATCCCAGCTACTCAGGAGGCTGAGACAGGAGAATCACTTGGACCTGGGAGGTGGAGGTTGCAGTGAGCCAAGATGGCGCCATTGCACTCCAGCCTGAGCAACAAGAGCGAGACTCTGTCTCAAAAAAACAAACAAAAAAAAGTTAGGTTTTTAATAATTTAAAAAATTCATATTTTTCTATTCTCATCTGTACTAGGGGCCTCACTGGTGGCCAATCTTCTGCCTGACTTACCACCTGTTATTCTTCAACCAGCAGAAAATCCTATTCTGCCCGAGTTTTATTTTTCAAATAAGATCACATTTATTATGTTTTCCCTTTAAACTACAGTGTTTCTCCTCTAAATATCAAATGTAAAAGCTTTACATCCCCTTAGGAAGGTTGCTTAACTATGTGAAATTCTGATTTCCCCTCACATGGCCTTGCAGGATCTTTGCAATAAGCACAGATCATGTGCATAAAGGGCGTAGCGTTGTGACTGTCATGAATGAGTGCCCAGTGGATGATGCTATGACAGCAGAGATTTTACAAGGATGACAGAATTCTTGTAACAATCCCCAAACCTCATTTCCCCAAGCATAACTTTATTGGATTCTTGGTAATCTGTCACTTGTTATTATTATCATTGAGACTAATCATAAACTGATTTATGGTTTCAATCAGTTTTTTCTGGTCCTCACTAGATGGTATATTTCTTAAGACAGAAACTAGGTTTAAATTCTAAACTGTATTTCAAGACTATTTTAGTCTACAATGAAGATTCAATGAATACTTATCCTAAAGTATGGCATGACAGACAGCATCATACCACCTAGATATTAATAAGAAGAAAAATAAACTTCTTAGGTAGTTGTCAAATTCAGTAAGCAAAAACGCTACTATCTCTAGAACTAGGGTCTGCAATTCAATTATAGGAGTCTTTTCAAATGTGGTCAGTACTGTACCTACAAACCATAATTTGTGTGTATTATGGACAAAAACTCATCATAATTCTAATAGAATGGTTTTAAAGCCAAGTCAGCCTGGAGTATTTATACAGCTTGTATTTATTTTTGCTAAAATAATTGAATTTGTAACAATTATAAGGCTGCCCAGATCTCTTTAGTGATGAGTATTGATTGTTACACTCAGAAGCTTTCCCTCATTAAAAATAAAGTGTTCTAGTCATTGTGGCTCCATCAACAGACCTTAGTGTCATTGTTACAGTAATCATGTGCTTGATGGATATATTGGGACCTCTTTAAAGCTTCAGTTGTAACATAATGATTTGCAAAGCTTTCAAAAGTTAATTATCTTGAGTGTCCCAGATAAAAACAAATGTCTCATCACCCTGGACTAAAAAAAAAACAAAAAAAAAAAACTGCAGTGAAAGGCAAGGGTCACCTTAGGAAGGGCATCTGCAGAAGTCTTAATGACTTCTTGTCTGTGATCCAGAGTCCAGTGGGATACGAGCGTAGAAAATTATTCAAACATTTGGGGTGACAAATATCTGAGTAAATGTGAAATCATTGTCAAGGAGTAGTGGAAGATGAGATCGAGAAGGGCCAGGTTATAGAAAACCATGACTTCCAGGAGAGGCATGTAGAATTATGGAGTACTCAGTAGAGAACACAGATGGTTCCTAAACAGGTGACTAATACCTTAATTTAGAAAAACTGATCTGCCTATTATAGTAAGTGAAGTAGAGTAGAGTAGAGGATGGAGGACTGTGTGAGGTTGAAAATGGGGCCGAAGGGAGATCTCAAGGCAAGTAGAACAGTAGGAGAAAGATTTGATAGATGCCTGGCACAAATTCCTAAGGGAGTGATCTTTTAAGACAGAATGGAGGAGGGGTTAGAAAATAACAGAGGAGATTTTTGGAAGTGTATGTGGCTATGTTTGGTGAGTGATCAAATGTAAGGCAGGGAAGGCTGGAGTCAAAGAAAACATTGAGGCTTGAAGTTTGGGTAATGTTTAAATAATTAATGGAATTAGTTAAATTAAAAATAAATCATTTAATAGTAACTGATGTTATAAAAGATTTAGACGTATAGAAGTGAAAATACTAGCAGAAAAACCAAATAGCAATATTCATCAGATAGTTAAGCTATATATTATTCTACAGTACATTTCTCTTTGTGAAAATGTACAAGAATTTTTGTTTTATTTATTTTTACCATGGAATTACTGGCTCATAAAATATGACATTTTCAATTTTATTTGATAGTGCTGGCTTGTTCTGTGGAGCAGTTATACAAATATAAATTTCCCTTAGCTCTTCATGAGTTTTACTTCACCAATGCTTGTTGTTATTTATATTTTGAACATTGCACTAACAGCATCTAATTAGATAGCATTTCCCTGATTGCTAATAAAAATGAGCATCTTTTTCATATGTTTAATAGTAATTCAGAGTCCCTGTTCTCTGAATATCCTATTCATATTCTTTGCCCATTTTTTCCTATTATATTTTGTTTTTCTTGTTGTTATTGTAGGTGTTCTTTATATAACATGATGCTACTCTTTTGCAAGTATCTCTTTCCCATCTGTCTCTTTTAACTTCACATATGTTCCTCTGTTTCTGAAATATAAATTTGATTATATTGCTTAGGTAAGAGGAGGGAGAGCATTAGGACAAACACCTGATACAAGCAGGGCTTAAAACCTAGATGATGGGTTGACAGGTGCAGCAAACCACCATGGCACATGTATTACTATGTAACAAACCTGCATGTTCAGCACATGCATTCCAGAACTTAAAGTAAAAATAATAATAATAATAATAATAACTTCTTAATTTAAAAAAACTCTATTTACTCATGGACATTTTATCCTACAAGATTCACCTGATATGTCAGTGCTCCTGTGAGTTATTCTCTGATTTCTTATGTGGAAGATCTGTCTTTCCTTTCTTCTTCCTTATGTACTTTGTACTCTATAATATGGAATCATTATAGCACCTCTGAGGATTAATCGTATTGGTTTATTTACATGACAATCTAGATTGTCCTTGATGGTTTTCTTCACCTTAGTAGTCCCAGAAGCTGGCCCAGGGTCCAGGATAGAATGGGTATTCAGTAATTGCTTTTTGATGTGAATTCCCTTTGAAAAATGAAGATACCATTTACACTTACTTCTGAGAGATTTTCACTTTTTTGAAGACATGGACCCTATCTCTCTCAGTCATACTCATATTCCATGATGTCAGTCCTCATATAAGAGATGCTGAATTAACATAACCATGATCTCAAGCTAATCAACACACTTGAACTACTGTTTTTTTTTTACTCTTCCCAAGAAAAGTAAACATCGTAAAGAAAATAATTTTCATCTATACATCTTTAAAATTGTCATTAAACGATAAATATCATATTCACAAGACATTTGCTGTAACTTTTAGAAAAAACTAAACTGTTGATTACAGACTTTGGTATTGCCATGTTTTTTAATGAAGATGATTAAAATAACTTTGATAAATAACTCCAAAGGAATTTAATAAGTTTCTACTCAAAACGTATTTGAGATTCAAATATATGCCTAGAGGGCTACCAATTCACAAAAACATATAGCTATTTCATATGCTAAAGTACAGTTCTTCAAATTCTTAACAATCTACCGCCTTCCTTGTAATGTGCTAGGGTGACCTAATTTGTTGGCAGCCTCCCCTAGGATGTGGTAGTGAGGTTGATCTCTGGAATTCGCTAACACACTCATTAACCAGATGCAGATGGTCAAATGACAGCTACCAGATTGACTCACTTTGAACTCCTTAAAACTTATGTTACACACTTTGGGTCCAAGTTCCCTTTCCATAGCATCATCTTAATACTAAAGGACAGTGACAGCCTGGAAAATTGCATATTCTTTTCTTTTAGAATTTGCTTCCAAGCTTTCTTATCTTTGCTTTGCTGCATATTTTTAAGGTGTTATTTTTTTGTTAAGCATCAGTGCTATCTTAAGTATGACTGGCACATCTTTTATGTGGCTCTGTAGCATCACGGATGATACTTTTTGGAGCTGACAGTCTTCTTATTAAAAGTGCCATTTTCTTTTCTTTTTCTTTTTGTCTGTACATACAGATTACCGAAAGAAAGGACTTTTTTTTTTTTTTCAGTTAAACTACTGCTACCTAATATCTAATTTTTATTGATGATAGCACATGCAAAAATGGACTTTAATGCTCTGCCAGCTCCTCCTGGCTGTGGTGATTGGAGTTGGGCCTATTAATTAGTTACCCACACTCACAGAGGATTTGATTAGCTACTTAATTCTCTTTGGCAACTCTTAGAGCCTGTCACAAAGTGTTTTTTGAAACAAAGTGTACTCTTTTCACATAATTTCATTAAGAACTTTTTCTCAGGCCTTGGAATACATGGGTAATCTCAAATAAAGTTCAAAGAACACCATTCTGATAGAGCAGGTCACTTTTCTAATTTTAACCTAAGATCTTTATGAACTCCATGTGACAGACTTTTCAGCCATAAAATGTTACCCATTGTGTTCTATGTATGAAAAGCACAAGTGGGAATGCTACAGTTCACATTTGTGAGCTGCTGAGTCTTGAGTTTTTATTTTTAAATGGACCCTCAGGAGCCAAAAAAAAGTTGAGTTAATCATACTCTCAGTTTCTAGCTCATTATTATCAACCATTCCTGCAAGTCTTCCTTCATTTCCTTCTTCTTGCCCGGTACTCCTATTTCCCAGCAACCCCCATTCACTCTAATGACTTTGATGAATGTCCTTAAATATGTGTGCATCTTGTACAATATGCAGCATTGTGAAGTTTCCATGTTTTCAAGGATAATAAGCTTTCCAGTGTCAATAAACTTGTTTACTATTACTTGAACAAACTACAGCTTTAGCTAATGCATGCAATATGTAAATGAAGGAGCCATAGGATGTTAGGGAAAATATTCAAATCCAGCCAACTAGGAAGTGATTTCATGTTTGTGAGACATTTAGACGGTGCTAGGTGGCCTTTATTAAACAGTGACTATAGGCCAGGTGTGGTGGCTCACGCCTGCAATCCCAGCACTTTGGGAGCCTGAGGTGAGTGGATCACTTGAAGATAGGAGTTCTTGACCAGCCTGGCCAACATGGTGAAACCCTGTCTCTACTAAAAATACAAAAAGTAGCTGGATGTGGTGGCACGTGTCTGTAGTCCCAGCTACTTGGAAGGCTGAGGCACGAGAATCATTTGAACCTGGGAGGCAGAGGTTGCAGTGAGATCTCACCACTGCACTCCAGCCTGAGTGACAGAACAAGACTGTCTAAAAAAAAAAAAAGAAAACAAAACCCAGTGACTATTACCCATTCACCCATTCATAGAACTAAGATTTTTACCTTAGCTTTATCAAAAAAAAAAAAAAAAAAGCAAGATGGTGTTCTTATTCCCATTTTCTAAATTAAAAAAAAAAAGTCTAAGAAAGGTAAAGTGACCTGCCAAATGGCACACACCTAAATTTTGATTCTGGGATTAAATCCAGGTGTGTAGACTTCTCTCTCAAAAATGGAATGTTTCTCGTCTTTGGAAACTCCAAGGACAGAAAGATGTCTTAAAGAGATTGGGAAAGATTTCCTTGAGGAAGGATCATATGGCCTTGGCATTGAAGAATAGATCTAATTTGGTCAGACTGGTAGGAGAAACGCTCATTGTAAGGAAGCAGGCGGGGGTATATTCCACAGGAAACAGTTTCCCTTGGCTGAGCTGCAGAGATGACCATTAGAAAGTGGGAAAGGCAGACTGAACCTAAATCATTAGGCATTATCTATTAGGCTGGGAAGTTTGGTTCTGTCTTAAAAATACTGAATTTTATCTTGTAGGATAGGTTAGGAGAGTGGGTGGGGTTGGGAGTAAATTTATTCCTCAGGTGTACGTACAGAAGTTTAAGCTATGACATACAATGACTAGCCAGCTATATTACCATTGAAGCTTACATATTCCTATCTGGTTTCAAATTTTACACAACCAAGGTGAAAAAGATAAGACCAAGAACCAAAATAATCAGAAGAGAAAATATTAAAAATAATAGTTACTGAGGTCTTGTTAGAAGCCAAGCTGAATGCTTTCCATGTATTGTCTCAATCTTCATAATAATCCTAAATGATAGTACTGTTTTTTTCCCATTTTGCAGATTTAGAAAATGAGACATAAAAGTAAGATGGCTGACTCAGAGTCAAAAAGCTAGTTCATGGCCACGGGCCATGAGAATCAGTGTGTGTCTGATTCTCAACCATTAAACTCTACTGTCTCCAATAAGTAAATGGTTAAATGTGTGATAAGAGCCAACTAGTTTAAACTCAAGGCAGTGTTGGGAATATTTTATCTGATTTCAACTGAGAAAATAGAAAGTGGACAAGTGCTCTCCAAGGAAACCAGGCCATAGGTTTATAGAATGAAATCATCACTTTGAAGGATGTACTTCATCCTCTCCAAGTACTTAGGCAGATAGACCCGTACATTTTAATACAGTCATGTGGCTGCAAATGTCCTCCAGGGGGCCATTTAGCTATCTCCTTTTTGCACCTAAAGGTTTTGTAAAGATTTGAAATGCATTGGTAATGAGGTTTATGTCAGAGGCAAGGGGTTGGTTGGGGGCGGGGGTCAAAGCTTTAGTATTATGTGGGTTCAACTGTTACAAGGGAGATGGTCCCAGCTGAATTTTTTAAGCAAGGGGAAATAAATCTCTTCAAACAAAGGGACTGCTTTTTCTTTCATTCAACCTGATTTCTCTGCCTCTGGGCTAGTCTTTCATCTTATGGAGTCACAGAGATCAGACTCATTGACTCTTCCTCAGGTCCCAAACCAACTAGTCACGGGCAGAATTTGGTGATCTGTAATCCAGGTAGAAGAGATGTGAGGATTTTGTTTACGTGTACACTGGTAGCTCATAGGAACCTGTGTATTCTAAAGGAGAAATTCCTGGCCCAGTAACTGGAATTCCTAAGTTCTCCACACAAACCTACGAACATTTCTATGTGGATGCTTGATAAAGAATATTTATACCATTTCTACTTTCTTAAACTGTAAAAATTAGATATGTTAGCTTTATACAGTTTGTGTAGTCCTATTTATAAATCACATTATAGTAAATAATATTTTTTCAGTTTACAAAAATAGCTTAATATTTATAGAAATCCTACGGTGATTCTTTTCACTCTCTAAATTAGTTAAATTTACGTATCAAGATTTCTTAATGAGGGGCCTGTTTTGCCCCTTACCTATTTCATAGAAATATTGTAAGGACTGAAGGTTTAGAAACCCCTAATTTTCTGAGATTGATATGAAAATATAGGATAATTATAAATAATAAGTGTCAGCATTAAGTGCTTTAGTAATTTAGTTATAAATTAGACATTTTAACAAACTGTGTTTACTGGGGAGAGAAGACAAATAGTTAACTAAATAGTTCCTGGATGCTGGGAACTTCATGTATCTTAACTCCTTTAATCAATACAGCACCCGCATTTACTATATCAGTGCACATGAATGAGATGCCTACTACATTCTGGAAGTTGCGCTCCATATTGGTGTTATGGTAGTGAACGAGACAGATACAGCCTCCAAACTCAGGAAGCTGAAGAACCAGAGAAAATTAAAAGAAGTCCCAATTGTCATATGTAAAGGTGCACAAAGGGTTGGGAGGGGACAAGGGACCTTACATATTAACATTTGATTCTGAGTCCCTGAACACATTGAGCTCAGAATCCACATGTATAAAAAGTGGGCAGGCTTTTATGGTTAATAAATATGACCAGGTATGGATGTCCAAAGTTGGTTTCTTTCCTGTCATATTATCCTGCCTCCTTACAATAATTGATCATTTCCCAGAAGATAACTTTCCATTATAAGCATTGAAACAAGTATGCCTTGAATAAGCAAGTGTTTACATTAGCGCTTACATTTGTATTCTATGATGGAGAATGAACTCATGGTCTTTTCTAGTTCCATCTTCCCTGATGATGATTCTGTGGCTACAGTTGCCTAGACACTGCCTTCAAGGATATTTGAGTGAAGATGATAGCAATTAAAGGCAGTAATGGTTTTCAAACAGCAGTTGTTCTAACACACTGCTGCCCAGATTAGGTGAGCATGTTAACATCAACTTCTTTGTCAACCTTCAAGGCACAGTCATAATGAGTTGATCTCTTATTATTATTATTATTTTAATGAAAATGAGACATAACAGAGTTTTGGGTTCTTCCCTCCCCCCCAAATACCGTACTATGTTTCTGAAGCCCATGAGATTACTTGAGCATCGGAGTATTTAAGTTACCCTTGCATTGCACTAAGGAGCATCGATGTTAATATCTTATTAATTCTTTAACAGTCATTGTTCCTTACTTGGTATCCAACATAGCTGCACAAGCATTCTGCCTAATAATAAGACTGCTTTCTTCCCCTAAATGATTTATAATGCACAGGAAAAAGACTCATTATGTACTCCACCTCACCGACTCTGCTTTTAGCACCAGACACATAGTATGGCTTGGTCAGAGAAACCCAGGTCTTAATTATAATTCCAAATATGTTGTATTCTGAACAATAATTCTATGTCATTAACACATGTAAATCCAAGGCAATTATTTGAGTAGGTAAATAATATCAAGGGTAGATGTTATAACCAACTTTTATTATTCCTGAAGAAGAAATGTCACTCGGAATTTGGCTTCTATCATTGGTCTTAATTACCATTTAAAATATAGGGCTTAGAGAACAATTACCTAAATCACACATGCTCATAAAGAATCATGGGAAAGGGAAGCAGAGGTGGCCAAGGCAAATCAAGTCATCCTGTTTATTCCACTCATTCATTTGTTGGCTGAGAACATATTTACCAAACACTCGCTCTATGCCACGTTCAGTGTTAGGACCTGCAGACAAGAAGAGAACGAAGTAAGCAGTAGAGAAAGGAAAGAACACTTAAACTTCAGCAGGCACCATGGAACACACAGCTAATTCTCAGTTCTGCCTATAGGATGCCCCATTTTAGGCCAGCTTCCCATTTATTGCAATTACTCATTGGGGCAAATGAATAACACAAATACATCTGGTTTTTCATAGGCAAAGATGATTTCTGAATATAGACGTGGAGGTTATTGGCATATGAGTAGGAGCGTGCTTGGAAAATTATTTTCCTGAGGACATGTAATTTGGAAACATTGAAAACTTTTTGAAATAAAAGTTGTAATGTTTGAGATATGTTTCTGCTTTAACATATCCAAAATGATTTCTAAAGTCCATACAAAAGGAAGATTTTAATGTAAAATTGCCTATAATTAGATTATTAAAATTATTGAATATGGAAGAAATATGAGGAAGAATGGCAACTGATGTGGTTTGTCTGTGTCCCCACCCAAATCTCATCTTGAATTGTAGTTCTCATAATCCCCATGTGTTGTAGGAGGGACCCAGTGGGAGATAATTGAATCATAGGGGCAGTTTCCACATGCTGCTGTTCTCGTGATAGTGAGTGAGTTCTCACAAGATCTGATGGTTTTTTTTTTTTTTTTTTATTATACTTTAGGGTTTTAGGGTACATGTGCACAATGTGCAGGTTTGTTACATATGTATCCATGTGCCATGTTGATTTCCTGCACCCATTAACTCGTCATTTAGCATTAGGTGTATCTCCTAATGCTGTCCCTCCCCCCTCCCCCCACCCCACAACAGTCCCCGGAGCGTAATGTTCCCCTTCCTGTGTCCATGAGTTCTCATTGTTCAATTCCCACCTATGAGTGAGAACATGCGATGTTTGGTTTTTTGTCCTTGCGATAGTTTACTGAGAATGATGTTTTCCAGTTTCATCCATGTCCCTACAAAGGACACGAACTCATCATTTTTTATGGCTGCATAGTATTCCATGGTGTATATGTGCCAAATTTTCTTAATCCAGTCTATCGTTGTTGGACATTTGGGTTGGTTCCAACTCTTTGCTATTGTGAATAGTGCCGCAATAAACATACGTGTGCATGTGTCTTTATAGCAGCATGATTTATAGTCCTTTGGGTATATACCCAGTAATGGGATGGCTGGGTCAAATGGTATTTCTAGTTCTAGATCCCTGAGGAATCGCCACACTGACTTCCACAATGGTTGAACTAGTTTACAGTCCCACCAACAGTGTAAAAGTGTTCCTATTTCTCCACATCCTCTCCAGCACCTGTTGATTCCTGATTTTTTAATGATGGCCATTCTAACTGGTGTGAGATGGTATCTCACTGTGGTTTTGATTTGCATTTCTCTGATGGCCAGTGATGAGGAGCATTTCTTCATGTGTTTTTTGGCTGCATAAATGTCTTCTTTTGAGAAGTGTCTGTTCATGTCCTCTGCCCACTTTTTGATGGAAGTTCTGGCCAGAGCAATCAGGCAGGAGAAGGAAATAAAGGGTATTCAATTAGGAAAAGAGGAAGTCAAATTGTCCCTGTTTGCAGATGACATGATTGTATATCTAGAAAACCCCATTGTCTCAGCCCAAAATCTCCTTAAGCTGATTAGCAACTTCAGCAAAGTCTCAGGATACAAAATTAATGTACAAAAATCACAAGCATTCTTGTACACCAATAACAGACAAACAGAGAGCCAAATCATGAGTGAACTCCCATTCACAATTGCTTCAAAGAGAATAAAATACCTAGGAATCCAACTTACAAGGGATGTGAAGGACCTCTTCAAGGAGAACTACAAACCACTGCTCAATGAAATAAAAGAGGATACAAACAAATGGAAGAACATTCCATGCTCATGGGTTGGAAGAATCAATATCGTGAAAATGGCCATACTGCCCAAGGTAATTTATAGATTCAATGCCATCCCCATCAAGCTACCAATGACTTTCTTCACAGAATTGGAAAAAACTACTTTAAAGTTCATATGGAACCAAAAAAGAGCCCGCATCGCCAAGTTAATCCTAAGCCAAAAGAACAAAGCTGGAGGCATCACGCTACCTGACTTTAAACTATACTACAAGGCTACAGTAACCAAAACAGCATGGTACTGGTACCACAACAGAGACATAGATCAATGGAACAGAACAGAGCCCTCAGAAATGATGCCGCATAGCTACAACTATCTGATCTTTGACAAACCTGACAAAAACAAGAAATGGGGAAAGGATTCCCTATTTAATAAATGGTGCTGGGAAAACTGGCTAGCCATATGTAGAAAGCTGCAACTGGATCCCTTCCTTACACCTTATACAAAAATTAATTCAAGATGGATTAAAGACTTATATGTTAGACCTAAAACCATTAAAATCCTACAAGAAAACCTAGGCAATACCATTCAGGACATAGGCGTGGGCAAGGACTTCCTGTCTAAAACACCAAAAGCAATGGCAACAAAAGCCAAAATCGACAAATGGGATCTCATTAAACTAAAGAGCTTCTGCACAGCAAAAGAAACTATCATCAGAGTGAACAGGCAACCTACACAATGGGAGAAAATTTTGGCAACCTACTCATCTGACAAAGGGCTAATATCCAGGATCTGATGGTTTTATAAAGGGCTTTTCCCCGTTTGCTTGGCAGTTCTACCTCCTGCTGCCATATGAAAATGGATGTGTTTGCTTCCACTCCTGCCATTATTTTAAGTTTCCTGAGGTCTACCCAGCCCTACAGAACTGTGAATCAATTAAACCTCATTCCTTTATAAATTACCCAGTCTTGGGAAGTTCTTTATAGCAGCATGAGAATGGACTAATACAGAGACGATCAGGAGAGTCTTAGATATTGACAGATCTTCACTTTTGCCATTTCCCAAATCATTTCATGTGAACATATGGTGTTTCTCCTTCTCTTTTTCTATTTGCCCTTCATTATTCTTTTCTTGTTTCTCATGTCTTGTGTCCCTGTTCAGGAAAATTCATACTTTATCTTTTAGTCAAGGTTTCTATTGCTTTTTGAAGTTTATTCTCCCTTCTTTAGCTATGGCCACCTTTCTTGAACTAGTTTAAGTTCCTGCCTTGATTTCCTTCAGTGATGAGCAAATTTCCGGTCTCTAAGGGAGTTCAACAGAGTCAGGCTCCCGTATGTTGTTCTAGCAGAAAGAGAAACCTATTATATGCCAAAGAAATACTTCCCATGCTTTACTTCTGCTTCAGAGAGTGTCTCTGGGCATAAGCAGGCTCCTTGACTAAAGCTCCAGTAAGAAGTGTCCATCAGCATCACAGCCATAACTCAAATCTAGATATTCAAATTCCTGGCCTGTATATACATATATGTATGTATATGTGTGTGTATGTGTCTGTGTGTGTGTATATACTTGCATATATGTATGTGTATATATACATTTAAAATTACTATATATATGTGTGTATATATGTATAAAATCAGAATTCTTGTTAATATCCTCATACATTCACTCATTTATTCAATAATATTACTGAGCACCTACTATATGCAAGCCACTATTCCAGGTCGTTGGTATCTAATGCACAAAACAAAGCCTGAGCTCTGTTGGAGCTTACATTCTGGAGGAAAAAAAGGGACAACAATGAAGTAAAAAGTAAAAGATGCAGTATGTCAGTTGGTGATAAGTGCTCTGAAGAAAAATAAAGCAGAGAAGGGAGACTGGGAGAGCCAAAGGAGGGGTAGGGGACGTTTGCTCCCTTAAATGACGTGGTCAGGGAAAGCTTCACTGACAAGGTGACCTTTGAGCAGACAACTGAAGGTGGTGAAGGAACAGTGGGAGGGGCCAATAGGGCAGGGGATGTGGGGGAATAGCATTACAGGCAGGAGAAACAGCAGGTGCAAAGCCTGGAGACAGGACTGTATTTGGCTTTGTCCAGACCCAGGAAAGAATCGTTTCTCCAAATTATACAACTTGGCAGAGGGCAGTGGGCAGGAGAAGCACCACGCACATAAAACACTGTGACTAGTGCCCCCTGGAGTTGTGCAATGAGTCTGCCCTTGCAAGGACACCAGTGTGGCTTGAGTAGAGGGAAGGGAGCCAGATCTCGGAGGGCCTCGTAGACCTGTGTAAGGACTTTGTTTCATTCAGCAGTGTGCTAGTAAATGTTTAACAACCAGTTCTTGAGGGAATGAAGGGGAAGAAATTTGACTTTGATTCGTAGCATTTGTCAATTGCTGTAGTGGAAACAGTCGCACCAGGGTTGAGACTAAGCGGGACATTGCTGAATGTGGAGCTGGGAAGGGAAGTGCAGCGGTACCAACGCTCATATAGTATTTCTTACATATAGATATAATAGATGTAAATAGCTGCAGCAGCATAGATAATATAGTAAAGTGTAATAATCAGGAAGGGATGAGTTTTGAGAATGAGTTACCTATGTTTTAAATATAATGTATATAATTATATGTTTATGTAATTTAATTTTTAAGGATGGCTGTGTTTCACAAGCTTGCAAAATTTGTCAGCTCTCTTCAGCTGGTATGAGCTGGCTTCAGCACACCACTGGATTTCCTCGGAGTGAGGGCTCATAAGCAGTAGAGATGCACCACCAGACTGTAGAAGGATTGCAGGGCTGTACTGAAAACAGGTGATAGGTGGTCAAAGGCAGGAGCAGGGAGACCAGTGAGGAGGTTTTCCAAAACCTTTAGGATTCAGCAGAAAACATTTGGATAAACCCTGCACCTGCCCATGGTTTCCCTCCCAAGTAGCTTAAGAGCATGACAGTATGATCCTGGCCTTAGTCACTTACCTTAATTCCTCTATTCTTAAAGGCCAGGTTTCTTCCCAGTTAATGTTTCTGAAATCAGGATTAAATTGGGATGCATCTAAAAACTGATCATCTACACTTAATATATATGGTTTCTTCTTCTTTTTCCCTTAAAAGCTGGTATAAAATCAATGTGGGTTTAGCAACTGATAGCATTTTACAACTGCGAAAACATTCTGTTTTGCTTTGTGAACCACAGAATTGATCATAGTATTGTTTGTGCCCCCACAATTGAATAAAACTGATAAAGGCTTTGGAATGTAAATATAGACTTTATAAATAAAGCCTGAGGAAATTCAGAGTGTTTTAACAGGAAAGACAAATACTAAGATGTGGGGAAAGGTGTAAGAGGAATCAATGAATCAAGCGTTCAGGGGAGCCGGTGAGTCCTTCTCTGATTAAATAAGACAGACAGCCATCTAGGGATGTGATTTAAGGAGTGCTACCTCCCTTTCCCAACAGCCTGCAAAGACAGATTATATTCCCACTAGTTCAATTCTTTGGGCTTCAAGCATTGTCTCCAGGTGATTTCTGTTAAAATGTCTGAAAGTGACCCAGGAGGCATGGCACATTCACAGAGGGACCATTAAAAAGATTAACGGGAGGGCAACACCCAGAGGAAATGAGGCTGGAAAATGTTAATGGAGAGTCAAGCTGGATACAGATCTAGTGCAGAGTCTTTCAGAGCCGAGTCATGACTAAACCTCTTTCAACAGGTCCCTTTGACTTCAGCAAGCTTACCCCACCACGTGCTGTTGGGGTACTGTACCTCTACCCCACCACTTTCTTCCATCGTAATGACTGCTTATCTTCATTCTTGTGTTCCCAGAGTGAGCCCTGTAGGAGCACAGGAATAAAGACAGCTGGCATTAGTTTCACACAAAACCCACAGATTAATTCTACCTTTATTGTTTTCTCTCTAGCCAAGGATAATTACTTTTGTATATTATCCTATCGCACTTTGCAGTTTTTATAATGTCACATCCAAGTCTCAGCTTATTAAATAACTGGAAACACAAAAGTCATTCAATAAAAATGTTTTTCAAGCAGTAATTATCCCTTAGGAAGAAAAGTTTCATTTCTATAACTGGTAAAAATAATTTAACATGAATATAATGGACATTGGATGATTGTCATCCTTGAAATTAGGATACACAGCAATACTTAACGATATATTATCTGTTAAGCGTTATCAATTTAGATGAGGGCTGGAAGGCAACATGATTGTGAACCCAAATAAAACACAGACACAGAGATATTTGTAACTATCCAGTTATTATTTCAGTCATCCAGCTGATTTTTTAAAGATTATCATCAGTACTTCCTCTTAATCTTAAAATAGAGCTGTACGTTGCACCTCTCCAGGGTCTGTGGATTTCTATTGAATCAGCATTGTTCATGTTCAAGATTCTTCACACTCAGTAATACAGGAGTCCTTGGGCTACTGTACTCCTCCTACCCAACCACTCATTCCATGCTTCAGCACAACTGTTCTGATATGAGTCATCTCTTTATCTACTAGGATTCAGCATAAGATTTCATTTGGAAAAAAGAGTCTTGGCGCTACCGTTAAACAATTTTAAAACTACTGGTCTAGTTTACGGGGCACCCTAAAAGATAGACTACGTCTGAATGGAATAGTGCTTGGAGGGGTAAGAAATAATGGGAAAGGTCCTACTTGCAGATTCTTATATATAAATAAAAAACAGTTTTCTATTTTTAGGAGGGATAAAAATAAAAGCCACAATTTTTTTAAAATATAGAGAATACACCTGATTTTTTGGAAACTACTGTGTGCCATGTTTTGTGTTGGGCACTTTGCAGGCTTTTCTCATTTAATCCTCTATGAAGTCTCATTTGACTTCATTTTATGGAGCAGGAAAATTAGATACTCAGATTGTTCTGCCTGCATCTAAAGTCAGGTCCAGTCTGACTGCGTTTCAAACTCTTGGAACCTCTGACATTTACTCAGTATTTTAAAGTGTGTGTTATAAATAACTGTCTCCCTGAGGTGTGTTAGGTTTGGCTTTGCCCAAAGTTAGTAATTAGGTTGGATGACCAGTACTGCAACTCTAGCCTGTTGGCCAACTTTCCTATTTGATCTGGGACTCGTTACAGGGCAGTTTTGGCATGGGTAAGAAAGGAGAGGAGGAATAGATGAAACCACACTGCAGGATTAAACCTGAGATGTTATTTGGTGGAAAAAGTATTCCCAGGCTAAACTCTAGTTCTTTCATTCACTACTCTGCACACGTCATAAATCAGCCAGAAGAGAGCTATTTCCATATTTTAAATTGCTGCGAAAATCTCTCCAACTTCCTCATTTTGCAGATAAAGCTTCAACATGATGTGAAGCGTGTATGTTGAATTTTAATGCTTACTTCAGAAATCATACTTACTCACTTTGTGTGTTTTTGATGCTCCTCTTACATGCAGCCATGACCTAATTTGTTTGCAGAACATGTTTACTTCTGTAGTGGTTTATTATTAAAATGTTTCTAAGCTTCTGTCTTAGCTATTTAGAAAGCTAAAGAAAGAATCCCTGTTGCCTTTGAATAATGTATTGGTCCTTGCTAATATCTTACTGAAATAGCTCAAACCCAGTTTAAAAATACATTTCATAATATTTTAGCCATTCTCGTATATGAGTTATAAATGTCGTAAATCTTTTCAAAATGTTAAAACTTAAAAAAACTGTGAGACATAGACAAAATACTGTTAGTAAATATTTAAGTATCAATATTTGAAAACGTTACAGAAATATGCTTTAAAAATATCTACAATGGGGCCGGGCACGGTGGCTCACGCTTGTAATCCCAGCACTTTGGGAGGCCGAGGCGGGCGGATCACGAGGTCAGGAGATCGAGACCACGGTGAAACCCCGTCTCTACTAAAAATACAAAAAATTAGCCGGGCATGATGGCGGGCGCCTGTAGTCCCAGCTACTCGGAGAGGCTGAGGCAGGAGAATGGCGTGAACCCGGGAGGCGGAGCTTGCAGTGAGCTGAGATTGCGCCACTGCACTCCAGCCTGGGCGACAGAGCGAGACTCCGTCTCAAAAAAAAAAAAAAAATCCACAATGACAAAAATATATGAGCTAGAAAATCCTTAAATTAAGTCTGAGCTATAAAATGTAGTGCCATATTAAATGTCACTTTGCATTCAATTTGAAGGAAAAAATTAAGAAACCAAAACACTTTGTTAAATACAAAGACTTCCCCAAAAAATGTTTAACTCTTAATCATGTTAATATGTATTTTAACTCCTATTATAAAACAGGTGTGTCAAACATAGTTGATTACTGGATATGTAAACTTAATTCATATACCTTGTTCTTTAATAGTCATTTCTTGTTGCATAAGGCATCTTATATCTCTCTCTATTCCTAGTCTTGGTTACTAAGATATAGTGGTATAAATATCATCTTGAGATAACATCTAATTTATCATTTTTCAGAAACCAAGAGTTAAAAGCTTCCCAAAATGCCACAAATCTTTGAGCTCTTAAGCAACTGTGTGTGTGTGTGTGTGTGTGTGTGTGTATGCATGCACGCATATGTTTGTATTTGAAAAAGGAGTTGGGGAGGGGGTAAGATAGCTATAATGCTTGTTGTGATCTATTGGATACTAATCTTGGGAACACAAGATTCCATTTCAAAGGTCAGCTTTACAGTCATGAAAAACAAAGATTCTGCGTGTTTGATGCTAATGAGCCCTGTTTATCCAGTGTGTGAAGTAAGACAAATATTAGATTAAATCTAAATCACAGAATGTTCTTATTATAGATAGAAGCCTCTCTGGGAGCAGATGTGCTAATACTAAATAGAACACTGCTATAAAATGTTTTCCTCAATTACTGAAGTAAATAAGATACACTAATGAAAATGGGGAGGGGGAGTCATTTATAAAATTAAAATCCATTTTAATCTTGTAAAAGCGCAATTAGAAGAGTCTACTACCTTTAAAAATGTGACTTTATGGCCCCGTATATTCCTTTGAAAAATAAAGTGCTTCCTAAAACCATAATTTCCAAGTCCATGGGTCTATTTAGGTATTCTTTAAGCATTTCATTTTTACAACATGACTTTTGATTGACATCCCATTACTTACATGCCATTCAAATTGTTCTCAGTTTCCCATTTCCTACTTTTTCCTTTCAGTTTTGTGAATTGTGTGCATCTTGGTCATTGGGCTCATTTATTCGTTGAACAAATGTTTCCAAAAAGCCCATCATGCACTAAGTCTAAGCTCTGCTTGGCACCTGTGATGCAAAGATAATCAAGTCATGATTTCTGCCTTCAGTGAACTCATCATATGAAAACAAAGAAGGGATGAGTCCATGTGGACAAATCAGAGAAGGCTTTACGGTCTTGGAGAACAGGACTTTCTAGGCAGTAAAGGGGGTGAAAAAGCACACATTGGGGGACAGGGGAGAGGCAAACATTGACATTTGGGAGGAGGTATAGAGTAAAAGGGGGAAACAGGTGAAGAGAAGGCTAGTGAGGCAGAAAGGAGGTACATTGGGAATGCCCTCTCGCTTACATTCAAGAGTTTGAACCTTATTTCACAAGGATCTCAGAGTCGCTGAAAGGTTTTTTAAGAATTCAATTTGTAAAGACAGAGATTGAAAGCAAGGACACAAGTCAGACTTTCTAACTGTCACTTTAAAGATAATATGAATAATATGAAGACACAACTTGTCTTCCTCCAAAACCTATCATTTGTCCATTTCTCCCCAAATGGAATGGCAAGAAGGAACACTAGAGGTGGAACTAACTCATCAGGAGAAACTGTACTTTGCCAGGCAATTTGTGTGATAAACTGAAAAACAAGCAAACAAATAAACAGAAAAGTTAAAAAATAATAAAAAAAACACAAGCCATTGATAAATTTGGAGAGAATCTCTCCTAACGTACTTTCTGTATTTTTTCACTTAATCTTAAATACGAGAGTGGAGCTAAGAGCCACCCATGTGTCTCTGAGAAGTAAATTACTTTTATAAGACACTGTATCTGTGCTCTTTCTATATGCGTGTACCATTTTTTCTATGTAAAAGATAGTTATGTAAATTTCTATTTTATGAACCAATAATAGCAATGTATAAACAAAACAGGTGTATTTTATGACAGTGTCTTGTATGAAACATATCATTTGTATCTCAAAAAAAGGAACCTGCCTCAACAGAAATTCATTCTCTAGAATCTAGATGCTTTAAGTTATCAGAAATAGCTCGTCTTGTGATCCTATGAAAGGTGCCATGTGCATTTTTTTTCCCAGACTAAGGTTTCTATCTATATCATGATATGTTCAGTTCAGTGAGAAGCATTCAATTTATCACCAAATACTACTGCTTTTAGGGAAAAAGCCTTTTAAAAATATAGTTACTCATTTTTAAGAACTCTCTTTCTGAAAACCACTAGAAAGTCAAATAATCTTATCTTCCAGATCATCTTCACAGCCCTGGAAATCCTGGAAGCAAACCACCCAGGAGAGACCTGCACTGCTGGCCCAGCCAGCCCGATTCTGAACCCTGACTCATGTTATGTCTCTCAGGTGTTGTCAAATTTTAAAGGCCAATTTCTTGCCTTTTAAAAAAAAAATACAAAATAGTTTAATGAAGTCAGCAAAGAAATGAGCGTGGAGCACTGCTGTGTACCCACCAATCCTTAAAAGTTACATTATAAACTCCAGACCTTTCTTACACATAATAAGGTTCATTAAATACTTGTTGAAAAATATGCATTTTATAAAATAAGTAACTAAAAAACCATTTCTGTGCAATATTATATCTTACGTGATGAATATCAGTAACAGCTCATGTAAATATATCTCCATGTAAATGAATATATACATTATTTTATGTGTATGGAAAATTTTAAACAATTAAAGAAAAATATAAAGAGGGGATCATGATAACAACCAAGGCGAGATTAAGACTACTCAAATAAAGCAGTGCCAAGCGGGCACCAGTGGCTCACGCCTGTAATCCCAACACTTTGGGAGAGACAGAGGCAGGAGGATCACTTCGAGGCAAGAATTGGAGCCCAGCCTGGGCAGCATAGCAAGATCCCATTTCTACAAAAAAAAAATTGAAAATTCATTGGGTGCAGTGGCACTTGCCTGTATTCCCAACTATTCAGGAGGCTGAAGTGGGAGAATCACGTGAGCTCAGGAGTTTGAGGCTGCAGTGAGCTCTGATCGTGCAACTGTACTCCAGCCTGAGCGACAGAGCAAGACCCTGCCACAAAAAAAAAAAAAAATAAAGCAATACTAATATACATTTATCATGCCTGAGGCCAATTCCAAATTTATACTTACCAGTACAAGCCTTTGTAAAAAAAGCCAGTGTGAAAGTAGCTTTTAGTGACTTTCTACCAGGAAAAAGTTGAACTGCCAATTTGTTTTCAAAGAGTTGAGGTCCTCTAAAATTCATTCCTGGTTTAGCAAATTATTTCCATGCATCCTAGGCATTTAATGTCATCTTCTCATCAATTAATAGAAGGGTGAAAATAGGAGGAGTAATAAGTAACAGGGGTAATAGGAGGAGTACAAAAAATCAAATATCATTACCTGTTTCCTTCATTTCTTCTTTGATGTTTTTGACCTATACAGTTTTTCTGTGTATATTGATAACATAAGAAGTTGGCTGAGCTTATTTCTCTCTTGAGGTAATAGTATTCACAGTTAAATCCTTATTTTTCTAAGGAAAGTTGTGTTGTTCTGAAAATTGCCTTCAGGCAGCCATTAGCTAGGGACTAAATATCTATTTACAGTATTTTATAGAAATGTTTTTGGTTATATAGATTAAAAGTGAAAATCTCTAAGATTTTATTCATTTTTGATTTTTAAAAATTCTATACTTATATTATCTCTTAAGAAAAATATATATGTACTAGTCATTTTTCAATATGGTAACTTTTTTTCCTGCTCTAAATCTGGGCCTAGGATGTGACAACTGAACTGAACATTGAAATCTCAGAAACTCCAACATGTATCATTGCATAATCACCCTATATTGTTCACTCTTAAGAGTGGTTTGAACCTATGAAGGAGAGTTTGCATCCATGTACATTGATGATATAGTCTGGATATTTGTCCCTGCCCAAATCTCACGTTGAATTATAATCCCCAATGCTGGAGGTGGGGCTTGTTGGGAGGTGTTTGGATAATGGGGGGCAGATCCCTTGTGGCTTGGTGCTGGTCTTGTGATAGTGAGTTTTTGTGAGATCTGGTCATTTGAAAGCACCTCCCCTCCCACTCTCTCTCTTGCTTCTACTTTCGCCATGTGACGTGCCTGCTCCCCCTTTGCCTTCCACTGTGGTTGGAAGCTTCCTGAGGCCTCCCCAGAGGCAGATGTCACTATGCTTCCTGTCAAGCCTGCAGAACTGTGAGCCAATCAAACCTCTTTTCTTTATAAATTACCCACTCTCAGGTGTTTCTTTACAACAGTGCAAGAACTACCTAATACAATCCCAAAGCCAAGATTCTTGTGCATCTGGACCAGCCCTGGTCATTGCCAGTTACAAATGGGGAGATAATATTCTGCTAAATTATTGCCATTTCAATTGTAAAAGCAAGAAGAGTGCCAGGGAACTGCTAGTCAGATGGCCACATGTGGATGAGGTCGCCACAGGTGACTGGTCTAGTGTTACCAGGTCAGAAAATTGGTGTCATTTTTAAATTCATTTTTAGAGTAAGATGGAGGAATAATCATTTCTAGCCCCTGAATGTTCCTATCTGCTATCCAAGGCATATCAAGGTGTCTAGAAAGCCAAATGAGGAATTAGAAGGTGCTTAATAAGGAAAGGCTTAAGCAAAGGGAGTTAGATTGCCTTGTAGACAATGTTATACCGTCCACAGTCGTGATTATTTCTGCTCCCCTACAGGGAATAGTAATCTATTTTATATCATGATGTATTCTTTCCAACACTTATTAATCAGCACTTAATTCTCAAATATTAGAATTTATCTTCTCTTCGATTTTAAAATCAGTGTGTTTATTTAGAAGGAAACACTTTAGACTTTTGATGAAAATTTAGAAAAGATTTATTTTACCAGTAACACTCATCATCTTTTGGGTGGGTCATTAACTAACTTAGATGATGGTCTGTTAAGTAGGAAAATTTTTATAATGACTCCACAGACAGCTAAGTAAGTAATGGTCAATTGCAAGCTGATTTGGTTGTAGTCGTGTACTTTTTAATAGAGAGCACAATAGATTACTGTACCTGTCAGGATAAGCTAGTTGTATTGTAATAACAGACAACTTCAAAATCTCAGTGGCTTGAAACAATGCAGTTTCTTTTCTTTCTGGCATTACACGCCTAATATGAGTCAGGTGGGGACGCTACACTTGTGTCCTCACTTTGGATCCAAGGTGACATAGCAGTTGCTGTGTGGAATTTTACCAGTCATTCTGACTGTAGGAAAGACAGAGCTCTGGCTGGTCTTAACGGGCAATTAAATACTCTGGCTTGGAAGTGACAGAGTGTTACAACTCGCTGGCCAGGACAATTTACTTGGCCCTATCTAACCACAAGAGAGCCAGAAATTGCAATGCTGCCATGTGACCACAAATGAAGAGAACTGGAAAGATCTGGCAAACAGCACCATGAGCCTCCTAATCATTTGTGTGCATTTGCCATCACCCCTTACGTTAGCATATCTTTATTCAGAAGGACAGAGAATCACAAGTGTGTCAAACAATGTCAATTACTACCATGATCATTTATTTTAAATCCCATTCTTCCTCCATAATTACTTTTTTCCACACCCACGTTATTTCAAATACAAAAAATAGTATCTCTAAGCATTTTTCTGAAATTCACCTTAACTTCTTTGAACCTCAGTTTGTTTCAGCAACAACAAAAAAGGCTCAGACTACAGCGTCTCTGATAAATTTTAAAATTTTATGATTACATTGTGAAGTTATTAAATTGTGGCATTTATAGTATTCAGCTATGTAGGTATTTATAATGTGTGTTTAGCACATTTTAAAAACATGCTGTAGTTACTCAGTATTTAGAACCAACAATATAAATTGAAATAATGAGAAATCTCGGGATTATCCTAAACCACCACTTGAATGGAAACTGTAATGGACAAACCATAAGCTGTGCTGGACGACTGCTGCCTGCTCTCAGATCCCTTCCTCTCCTTTCCTCTACTTGCCTCTCTATAGCAGGGAATTGCATTTCCCAGGGTCCCTTGTTCTTTAGCTTCTGGGTCAGTTAAGCCAATCAAAGGGACTTATGGAAGACCTGTCCCAAGCAGGAGAGAAGCTGGAATATTTTTTCCTCCTCACTCCATTTCCTTTCCAAGTCTCCAGCAGTAGCAGCAGCAGTAGCAGCAGTAACAACTGTGTCTACCCTGTGGTTCTGCCTCCCACTCTTCTGTGACCCAATCCCCCACCAGAAACTTTGGCTTGTGTTTTGGGGTAATAGCTCCTCCTGTTATCCCATAAGCCCTAGCAGAGTGAGTGGCTTCCTTTGGTAATGTCTGGGTCATTGTTCTATCTTCTGTTTGGTTTCTCAGCTCTTCTGTCCCCTGTGTAACTATTTCCCTGTATTAAATACTTTCTGTTTGAAAACCACTCTGAACCTGGAGTGCTTTCTGGTTTTCTGGCTAGATCTTGACTAATAGAATAGCCCACTATGAAACTGAAAGATTCCTTGAAAGGTTATGTTGACTCAAAGGCCACATAAGCAATTTTCTTTTTAAAATGAATGAGGTCAGTAGGATAAATGTAAAGTATAATGAACCAGGCAGGGTCTGTATGTTACACAGAAGATCATATTACACAAATATGTTTATATTCATACCATTTTGCAGATTGTTTAAAATGTAAGATATACCTTTTTTCCATGTAAATATGAAAGTTCTGTTTCGTGATGGAATCTATTCATTGCATTGATGGAACAAGATATATTTAATGCTCTCATACTGATTAATGTTTAGGATCTGTTGGACTTTTGAGTACCATAAATAAAACTGATATGAACACACATGCAATATTTGAAGGATTTAAAGTTTATTTTTTTCTTTTTTCAACAGAAGGTACTTCTAACCATTTCGCTATCCAAATTAACTTTTTCTGTATCAAAACTAACCCTGTCCACCAGGCCTCCTAGCTTTTTTATTTTATCTTAGCTTCCTAAGTCAGTCAGGCAATTGATAGGATCCAAAAGGAACAGTTGTTATCTTTTATACTCTTAAGTATCTACAGTGAAGCAAAGGGAAATAAATCATAATTCAGAAAGAAATATACAAGAGTAAGTGTTAATGCCATGGCACTGTGTTAGAACAAAAAATGTATTTAGTTTGCTTAACAAATGCAAAAACCCAGCCTAAACCAGCATTCTGAGTGCAAAAGAGAACTTCAGGATTGTCAAGAGGAAAGGAGAATGGGACCAAGGCTTCCAATTTTTAATTTTGAAAGTACAGTAGGAAATCTCTTTGGAAACTCTATTTAGCTACTATTAATATGAAGTCAAGTAACACCCAGGCAGCTCATCTCAGAGAATCTCAAAAGTGCAAGACTCTCTGACAGTTCTTTTTCTGCAGAGAAAATGACCATGAAGTCATTCTGCTTTATTAAGAGTCCTCATAAGAGTAGAGAAAAGTTTTAATAAGCTTATAGCTACTCTGACAGTGGAGTAGTAAATACTAAGCACTACTTCATAGGAAGAAGTAAGTATAACACCTTCACAGGCTGTTTTTATAACATATGGACTGTTAAGTACTTGAGAAATAATTTGTTTGTTTTTGCAGCTCATAGTTTAATGTAATGAAGCACTACTGAGTTGAATAACTAGACAAGAAACTCTTTAGTTATGGGGAATTATATTCTGAGTTAATGAATTGCAAATTGTAAGTCAATCCAATTCCTATAAATATTATGAGGAAAGAAGTAGCAGTCTTACCTTCACAAATTTTCAAGGCAAAGTTATTTTGTGATGAGAAAAAGATTTACAGCATAATTAAGGTTCCTAAAATATAAGTACTTAAGAAGAAACTTACCATATGTTTAAAATTATCCAGGACTGCATTTATGATCTGTGGTAAGTATATATTTTCTGGAATGCTGAAAACCTCTTTAAAGGTTTTCTGTTTTATTTTTATGGCTTTGTTGTGCACTTCACCTCTAGCAATTTACAATGGGCTTTAAAAATTCCAAAAATAAAATAAAGATTTTCATTCTGTGCCTGTGATGGTTATTTCACTTTACAGAGAAAATACTAACTCCTTGGTAAAAATACAAATTACTTAAAATGACAGATTTAATAAACCACATTCTGGGAACATTTTGTTAACACAGCTCTATGATACGAAATACAGAGCTTTTTTCAAGTTTGAATGTCAATTAATTTGGGAAATGATGGTCTTGGGAATTGTCTTTAATTTCTGTATACATGAGATCATTAAGAAAAGTATGTAATCTTAATGGGTCATTTCTTTTTTTCAAAAACTGACTTTAGAGTTCAAAAACAGAGATGACACGATGAATAGGGAAAGAGGCCGTGGGTCTGGTGTTAAAATTCTTGAAACCTGGCTTCATCCCATAATAATTATATAACCCTGGCCAAGTTATGAACATTGGTGATTCTGCTTCTTCATCTCTCAAAGATATAAAATAATATATAACTTGCCTTCTTCAAATGGTGGACCTAAGGATGAGAGTAGCTAATACAAATGAAAGGGTTTTAAAAATAATTTATGTGGTTAGCAAAAATGCTATACAAGTAACAAAAATAAAGGATTTCATAGTCAAATAGTTTAGGAAATCTTAGATTATTGTGCACATGAGGCAGAGAGAGAAATAATGACAGATTTCTCAGACACTTCAGTAAAGAGAGACTAGATTCTGCCTGTTACCTCATTTGACCTTGGAACCCTCCCTGGCTCCATTTCCTGTCACACATCTGGAGAAAGGTGATTCCAGAGCGCATGGAGGCCATGATGGTTTTTCACTGAGGGTGTTAAAGAGTGAGGTACAGAAGACTCAATGGAGCAAAGCTACCACAGAATTGATGGCACTAATAACTTCTTGAGGGTGATTCTAGCTGAGTGTTTCCTGCTTGTTTCTTATAAATGTATTTCGTACAGGATCAGTGTAGTTGTATTTCCCTGAAACTATTTCTTACACACGATGGCCTCAGCAGGTTTGAGGCCAAAATGCCGTAGGAATGCACATGCCTTCCTCAGATTTTGCCTCTCCATTTTGAATGTATGCGAGTCTTGAAAATCCTCGTTATTAGGACCCTTCTGACCCCTGACCACAGCCTTGTGGTCTGACTAAGACGCTGTAGCCTCATGGAACAGGGCAGGGCATTTTCTCCACCTGTGGACTTGTTTTCTGTATTCCTAAAGTGAAGAAAATAAAGAATCCTCAAGATCTCTTCCTCATTCAAAAATATGGGCCAAATAATAGTAACAACATTCCCTCCCTAGCCTCCTGGGTCTTTTATAGTTGCCCTCACCTCCCTCATCTAAATTAGTCATTGAAGACTAGAGCATTATCTCCAAGAAACCTATATGAAAGGCACAGCATTTAAGTGGCATGAAAGCCATTTTATCTCTCTCCTAGGTATTGATTAGTTTCTTAGATTAGATCATGGTCACGGAGTCAGATGCTGAAATAGAATAAACTCTTAGGACCCACCAAATACCTCCTCAGGACCCAGCCCATGGATAGACTTCCTAAAGTTAAGAGACCATTTCAGAGTTAGTCTAGCATTTAATAAGTATAGCAGACAGTATACATTAGAAGACAATTGCAAAAAATAAAAAATTATAAGGTTCCAGATATATTAATGTTTTGTTTTTTAGGTTTTATCAGATTTTGATGTTCCTGTATGGCCATTGTAAAATGTACTGACAACTTGAAAGCATGTCTAGCTTCTGAAATATTATTCCTATGGAATGTTGATTTTCATTTTGGGAAGAAAAGCAGTCTTTTCTGTCATTCACTCAGAAGATAGTTATTGAGTATTTACGATGGTCAGGCGCTGGACTAAGAAAAAAGACAGAAACAAGAATTAGACAACGACTATATGACACTGTCATGATTCCCATGTTTGTGAACCAGCAAGTACGTGGCCACCATACAGATACCGACCAGTGACAAAAAAAAAAAAAAAACGAAGAAACCTTAAGTGCTTTTAAAACACGTGGCTCTAAATAAAATAAAATTCTAACTCTTAAAATGTATGGTGTGAAATAGCAAATTATAAAAAGCACAGCCACAATATCATGACTTAAAAACTTCACACTTAAAAAATAAAAAATCAAATTAAAAAATCAGAACAAACAGGGAATGTATTCATTTTATATTATACAAGATATCTTGGCAGAACTTATAACTGAAGACCTCTGTTTCCCTTTGCAAAATGAAAATGGAGAGCACGGGGTAAATAAGAGCACTGAGAAATTCAGCTTTCCAGGTATCATTTCACCATCCAGGGCTTTACTTTTTTTCACATGGTGGGTATGTGCCCTTCCATGAATGTAACTTGGAAGTGGAGAGGATGAGAAGGTGAATTTAGTATGCCTAAAAAGAACACAACAGCATTTTTTTTTTTTTGGTCTCAGCTGAATGTTAAACTCATTAAAAGAACAAGAAACATTTCATGCATTACTGATAGCAGTACCTCTGTCATAGACAGGAGGCCAGATTTGAGCCATAAATGGAGCCATTGTGTGCAATAACAAAAGTGAGATATTCATCCTCAAAACTGATCTACCTCCTGCCAAAGATAGGTACACATAATGAATACACAAAAACAGCCTAGTTTTTTTCAGAGAGCCACACTAAAAAACAAGTTATTAGGACATTAATCATCAGTTGAAAACAACATTACAGAAGAAACGGCAAAATCAACAAAAATATGTTGAGCTTTGCTGATATGCTTGCAAAGCTCAACACACCCTACAATGAGGTTAAACGCTAATAATTCTGAAACTAATCTCTGATTACTTTTTCATTATCCTAAAGGCAGTGACAAATTGGAAATGGTTGAATTCATATTCTCACCTTTGAATGCTGAATTACTAAATTTAGTTAAAGGCTGTGAGCATTAGACAGAGTCTTAATGATTGGGCATTATGACCACTTCAGCCCATGAATGGGGAACAGGGGCCTAGAAAACCTAATTAATGGCAGTGCCCGAAGATAACACAGACCCCTGCTCCAAGTTCAGCAGTGTCTCCTTTACACTGTACTATTCTGTCTCTTGAACCAAATAGATCCTAGGAAGGGCCACATTTCCAGAGTTTGACAACTGCCTGGAAATTTAGATCCCCCAGAAGAATGTGTCCCCCTCATGCTAAATGCCTCAGTTTTGCCTGTTAAAGTATTTTATTTATTCTTTAGAACTCTTTATGCTCATAAACATGCCCATTAGTTTTACAAATTACCACATTACTCATAAATGAGTTGTCCTCCTAATATAGCACATAACTTATTGTTGCATTTTATTGGACCATTTATAATAAAATTATGGAATGTGTTAAATAACCCTTAGAGAAAAAACATATTCGTCATCTTAGCAGAGACCTAAGTATTGCATTTTTTCTAAGGTCTTTGTAGGGGATCTATATGCAGAATATCATACTATTCCTCTAAGAGGACTTTTGGTTTTCTATTTGAGGTCACTCCTCCCATCCTTTTCACTAGATTTCCTATAAAAGTCTAAGTCACCTGTAATGCTCTTATTTTCACAATCTAAAGACAGATGATTTGCTTCTTCTAAATCACGTAAGATCTATTTGTTGTTTAAGTTAGCAATTAAAGTTCAGCAGCAAAGTCTGAAATCACCTCTTCTCCTTGTCACCCACTCGTAACAGAAACATTGGCACTAACACATGTGACCTTCAAAATAGCAGTTGCCTCTCCTAAAATCTAACAGTGTTTTCTTCAGAAATAAGGGCTATGAAGCCACAGACCTCAGGTCCCTTTGAGACTCATTGACATAGTACGTATCTAGCTGAAACCAAGGGTGCCCTAATCACAGGACACCTACAAAATTTCCTTTCTTTCTTTTTAACATTTACAGACATGGGCTACCAGGAGCTGTATTACAGATTAGCTTTATCTAATGTAAGCTAGTATGCAAAAAAAAAAAAAACTTAAGGCAGACTGAATTAATTATATCTGAGATTTGACTTACACATTAGATGATTAAATATGTGCATTTGAAAAAAGTCCCTGAAGGTAATCTTGTTACTTTAAATAATTGTCCAGGGCCTTTTGGCTAAAGTGACTTTCCCCATGTAGCTTGCTTGTGTTATCTTAATTTTTCAGTGTCTTAATTTTGCATTTTCTTTATGGCTCTACTTTCAATTTAATTCAGAAGCATTTATTGAGAGCAAAATCGGCAGAGAACAGTGCTAGAACGTGCAGGGGAATGGAAAGATGAAAAGACATGACCCACCTACCATTCAGGGTTGTCTCTGTCATGTAGGACATAAATCCACATGGCTAATGCATCAGCTATTACACCAATAACTCCAGTCCAAGTCCAGATTACCGGTACCTATTTTTTATTATAAAGGGAATTTATCAAATCACTACTGAATTAGCAAGAATCAATAAATTAGGAGAAAGAAGCCCTTGCTTGCAGCATAGCATGAAAATAAGACAAACAGCTAATCTCCAATGCAGGGTGGTAAGCACTGAGCCACCACTGGCCAGGGATGCCACAGAAGCCCAGGAAAGGAGCTTAGGGCCCTCAGAAAGAGTTGATTTTTGAGTTAGATCCTGAAAAATTACAAGTTAGCTGGAAAGAGAAGTTAAGCAGCTTCCAGGCAGAAGAATAGCACCTCTCAGCCTGTAGATCTTCCTCGTTTTTTGACTATCATTGAGAAATCAAATTTCAAAAATTATTTCATGAATAAAAGGTAACCAAATTGTATCATCATTTCCAAATAAGCAATTACTTTTGTGATTTCTTAAAGCAAAGGATTAACACCAGAATATAGAAAAGGGAATAATCTTAGAATAAAGGACGATTCTTTAACTTGAATAAGTTTAGCATCTTTTTTTTTTCTTCATTTCACTTCACTGGCAATCCTTCTCATAACTGGTACTAATTACTGGCCCGACTTCTGTGAACTAGTGATTGGAATATAGAGTCTTTGGGGGAGCTGCAAGCAGTTCCTGGAGAATACAGTACAAGAGAGTGGTGATAAGAGGCCAGGCTGGAAGGGTGTGCATGGACTGGATATGAAGGACCTTGAATGCTGTGTTAAGAAGTTTATTCTTTTTAATTCTAAATGCAGTGTGGAGTGATTGAAGGAATTTTAAAAGAGAATGCACCATGAGATTGCGTTTCAGAATGATTATCAGGACAACAGTTTGGGAAATTAAGAAAAGACCAACTTTGCAGATAGAGAGAAAATAGGAAGAGATTAACAGATTCAAGGTAAGAAATTGTAGTGGCCATATTGGGCGAGTAAAGATGGTAGGAAGTATAGACATTTGAGAGATTTAAGGAGTTTACATCAGTAAGACTCAATGACTGATTGGATTTGGGGGCAAAGGAGAAAAGACAAGAATAATGGAAGATATCCTAAATTTCTGACTTTCACAATAAAATTAATAGGTGGCAATGTCTTAATTATTTCTAGTTGATCAGTTGAAAGGGAACTAAGGAGTAGAGAAATTTGTTTTTAGATCGCTTGTACATGACATTATCTGCAGGACATCTTGGAGATGATATCTAGCAATTGAAGACATGATTCCAGGGTTTGGGGAAAAGATCTTGGCTAGAGAAATACATTCAGAAGCCAGTAGAGGGATGATCATTGAAGCCAAACGAGTGGATAAGCTGTATGGAGAGAATCTGTTATTGATGAGAACAGGGCCCAGGGTGAAATTTTGTCCAGCTGGGACATTTAGAAAATAGGCAGGGGATTTGTGACAATTGCTGCAATTGCTATAATTCTAACAGAGTGCAATGAGGATATAGAGAGGTGAGAGATTCTCAAAGTGCTAGAGTCTGAGCTGAGCCTTAAGGAGTGGGATCTGAAACAGGCAACTAAAAGCAAGAAAGACTTTCCAGGCAGAGACAAGGGAAGATGTTTAATTTTTTAATTAACAATTATAAACATTAAGCACCAAGAATATACTGTGATGGTTGCTATATGAAAACATAATTATCGATATAGTATCCCTGCCATTGAGCTTACAATCTAAAATGAAATACAAGGCTATGAGCCTACCTAAAAACTTCCCTAACTTAGAAGTGGCTGCTTTGGCAAATGAGTGAGGCAAAATGACCTATTATTCAGGTGCAGTGTTTTAACCTAAAACAGTAGTGCTAGGGGACTTGTTAAGAGCACAGATTGAAAGAAGGGAGGTGGAGGAGCCACATCAGGTTTTTTATTTAATAAACAGGATAGGCTAGAAATTGCATGTCTAATAAGTTTCTAGGTGATAAAGATACAGTTGGTCCCTGGACAACATTTTGAGAAATACTTTCATTTAAAAACAAATAAGAAGTAAACAAAATCCTCCTTTTGGCGTTCGTGAGACCTAATTGTATAGTGTTTGCTAAATATCTACATGTACAGGTTGAGCATCCCAAATATGAAAATCTGAAATATGAAATGCTCCCAAATCTGAAACATTTTGAGTACCAACATAACATTCAAAGGAAAAGCTTATTGGAGCATTTTGGATTTCGGGTTTTCAGATTAGGGATGCTCAACCAGTAAGTATAATGCAAATATTCCAAAATCCAAAAAAATCCAAAATCTGAAACACTTCTTGTTCTAAGCACGTCAGATAAGGAATATTCAAACTGTATTTGCCCTGTCTATATAAACTTTAATAACCACCTCACAGCCCTTGTGGTACCAGATTGCTGAACCAAATTGTTTCGTTTATCTTTATATCTCATAGAACTTCCATTCCTGTAATCGTTCCAGTCGTCTTTACAGTTATGATGCTTCATAAATTCCACCTCTTATCACGTTCCAGGAAAGGCATAAACTTTGACCTGGGTGGAATGGTTTGCTTTGTCTTCTTTGAGACACTTTCAAGTACCTTCTTCATCTTTTCAGCCACAAAAGTTTATCATCAACCTCATATACACAGCTCAGAGCTGATGTTCTTGTTAAGATAGTAAAGCTCATCTGCCATTTTTATGTTTATTGATCTTACCATGTGAAATTTTACTATGAGCTTAAACCTACTTAAGGTATCATTATTTTTTATTTTCTGGAAGGGCTGAAAACTTGCAGTACAGGTAGCACAGCCAGATGCCAGCCTGTAACGGTGACAATAGCGACAAGGATGGCAGAAGCTCTCCTGTACTGAGTACCTAACAGGTACGCAATATGTGTCATTAGGGGCTGCAGAGATGAAAGACATGTTCCTTGTTCTGAATTAAGTCTCTGTCTAGGGCAATGCGCAGGAAACCAGATAACTTACGGCATACTGGGATAAGGAATGTGATTATGGTAAGGGAATAGATAGGAGGGGCGCCTATCCCATTTAGGGAAGAGATCCAGGCAGACAGGTTCCAGGAGATGACACTGGAGCTGACTTTTGAAGCTATGGTATGAGTTAGCTGGGGGGAAAATAAAAGAATGATGCATTTGCTGGAGAGGATGATAGAGAGGAGATAAGGCTGGGATCAGATGAAGGACTCGCAAAACCTGTAGACTAGATAAGGCTAAATCCACATTATGACATGACTCATATGCAGCCAACAATGGTATTTTGTTTGGGTGATAGGTACCCTAAAAGCCCTTACATATGCTATGCATGTAACAAAATTATTCTTATACCCCATACATTTATGCAAATAAAAAATACACAACAGTTCAGGAAGCAACTACAAAGAACATACTGGCATAACTATAATATTTGTCCTGTATTAATATCCAGTTCCCCCACCTTAGGAATTGGAGACCTGTCAGGCAAATGAAGCTAAATAAATATCTCCAGATTGGGGCTCCTTGGATCTCTCATTTCTTCTGTCATCTTGCTTCTGCCTCATCTGCCAAGTATATTGTAGATCTAGTGCAAATCCATCTAAAGACTTGCCTTTATTGTGGTAGCTGAAATGGATCCTATCAAGGCGACGGGAAGTTAGACAGTACCCCACCTGTCTGCAATTGCTCAGACATCTAGCTTTAACCGTGGTCCTCATCAGTGCTACTTCCTGTACTCTGGCTGCTGCTTTTGCTCATTTTCTATTGGACAGAGTTAGGTAATGCTGGTATATGATGAGGTTCAGTCTCTGATGATGATGTTCTGCAAACACAGCTTCTACTGACTAGCAAGACCCCTGCCTGTTTCCTTAGTCATATCTGATCACTCCACCAGCTGTAGCTTCCTGGGGCTACAGTTTAACAACCTTGTTTTCTGATTGTCGTTAACACTGACACATAGTAAGAGCTACTGATTTTTTCTATGGAAATGTTTATTTTTTATTTGACCCCTTCCCAGAACCCTCAGGAGAATGTAAAAGAGAGTTTATATTTTGATTCAGTATACCATCATGAGAAAATTGTTTTTCTTTTTTTTTTTTTTTTTAAATAAGCCCATTCAGGTGTATATTTTTCTTTTCCTTTTATCAAATTTTCTTCGAATGTTAAGAGTCTATTATACCGTATAGTATATTACTTCAAAGAATTCAGGAAATAAAAGAGAGGCCAAGAAGCAAGTGCAGTACAAACCTTTGAGTGGAACCCCTTTGAATGGTATTTACATAACATTAGATGTAGTACCACAGGGATTGGCAGTTCCTCTGTGTTCATTAGCGTGTTATGCTACTACAATTTGCATTTAGTTTTAATTTGAATTACTAAATGTGAATTTTCTCACAATACACTAAACTAGTTTGTGTTTGGCACTGGGGGCCTGGATAACCAAAGTTGCATATGCCATGTTTAAAATATGTTTAGAATTGGAACCAGTAGTAAATTGTTAGTGAAAGAAAAAATTATGAAACTCCCGTTTGTCTTCCATGAACTGTGTTCTGGGAACTGTTGGAAGCATTCACAAGCAATGGCTCAGTTAATCCTCACAAAAATACCTGGGAACTGTAATGTCCCTATCTTACAGATGAGGAAACTGAAATTCAGAGAAATTAAGAATGATGGAGCAGAGCAGGGATTGAAATTTAGACCCAAAGGCACTGTCTTCAACAATTTTATTCAGATATGTGGCTCCTTTAACTAGATGGCTGTCTTCCAGGTCATTGTAAACCTCCAGAGGGGAGGATAGAATTAGGCTGAACTCCAAGCTGGCATCGTGGTTTGAGGCTACCAGGAGCAACTTTCATTTCTTTGGATTTTGCTTTCATAAATCACAGCCATTTTCAAATCTGCCAGTGCCACCTTTGCACGTTGTCAAGGGAAAGGACAAATAACAAGCTAGTAAAAAATCTTTCAAATGATGTAAATAGATGTAGGCATGTGTTAACAGGAAAAATAAACAAACAAAACAAAAACAAACAAAAAACTCTTTAAGATATGTTAAAGAGGCTTATTCTGAGCCAGTAGGAATGACCATGGTCTGTGGAAACACAGTCTGAAGAGGTCCTGAGAAATTGTCCCCGACGTGGGTGAGTTACAGTTTGATTTTATGCATATCAGAAAGACAGGAGTGCAGGCAAAGATATAAATCAATACATGGAAGGCATGCATTGGTATCGCCTAAAAAGGTAGGATATCTTGAAGCGGGGGGCTTATAGGTAGATTCAGAGATTCTTTAATTTGCAGTTGGTTAAAGGAGTAAAGCTTTGACTAGAAATTTGGAATCAGCAAAAAAGAATGCTTAATATAAGGAAGTCTGTTAACCAACACACTAAGATAGAGTGACTTGTAAGGGTGTGTGACTTAACCCTTCTCTGGCATGGCATTAGGTCCTGTTTATAACTCGGTCTCTTAGTGTCACGAAGAGTCCATTTGGTTAGTCTGATGATCTCTATTTTAACATTAATGCTGGTCAGTTGTGCTTAGACTCCAAGAAGGAGGTATCATGAGGCATGTCCCACCTCCCTTTCCATCACCATCAAGGACTTCGTTTTTCAGGTTTCTCTGGGGCCCCCTTGACGAAGAGGGGTCTGTTCAGTTGGTAGGGAGCTTCAGATTTTGAGTTTACAAATATCTAGTTAATAATTGAAAAATTAAAACAGAGAAAAGTGACAATAACTTATCCTGTCAAACATGGAAAACGGAGAGAAGAATCAGAATTTTTTTTAACAATGATCTGTTCACTAAGCCTCAGTTTCACTGAGAATATGCACTGAATAACCAAAGGAATAGATGCTAAATGCACTCACTGAATAAAGGGGAAGAACCGAACACTCTCTTTCTAGCATGTTACTCATTCTGGTGCAGGTTTTAAATTGCAGTTGGAGAATTCTTGTTAGAAACTATTTATTTCACTCTACTTCCCTCCCTTGTTGGTGTGACCACATGGATGAAAACTAACTTTTTTTTTCTCTATGTATGTGTGATTCTGTATCCTCTTTCTGAAATTTTATTGAATATCCTATTGCCTATGCTGTCATTCAAAATTAAATGTTCTAGAACGTGTTGCTGTTGCTCTTTTATGGTCAACTCTGGTGGGAATTTAGAATCTGTCCATGTGCCATGTGAAGACGCATTTAAAAGAATACACACCTATATACACGTGTGTAATTGGCTGTTGAGGATTTTAAAAGAATATATAAAACTTATTATTTTCCTTTGGCCTTGTATAGTGATAAGAGAGAAAATCCACAAGTTCAGAGGGAGATTTCAAAGTGATGTGTCAAAATAGATGACATGATTTAACGGGTAATTTTAATTCAGTAGGAAAGTCAGATAGCTTTTCACCATACACACACACCTTTTGATGACTATAAAAATAGTATATGTTCTAGTAAACCTTTTGGAGGATTCTGAAAAGCGTGATTAAAACTTTATCCATAATCTCACAACTCAGTTAATGCTACTTAATACTTTAGGAATTTCCTTTTTTAAAAAAAGTTATTCTGCTTTAAGCAGCTAACCCAACTTATATTTAAATGGAGAAGAGAACTTTTTAGCTAAACGTAGCTGAATGGATTTCAAAACAAAACAAAGCAAAACAGCCTTTTTTGAGTTATTGAAACCGGGTGTTATCTTGCTTTTCCTCCCATACTTAGCTTACAGAATATTATCTATATATAATATACATAGATAGATATATAGTATTTCCCCAGTCATAACTTGATGTCTACTCCCAAAAAAATGTATATATATAGAGAGAGATAGAGAGGAACATTCTGGTCATGGATGGCTACATTTTTTTTTTTTTTTTTTTTTTGAGACTGAGTCTCTGTCTGTCACAAGGCTGGAGTGCAGTGGCACGATCTCGGCTCATGGCAACCTCTGCCTCCTGGGTTCAAGCAATTCTCCCACCTCAGCCTCCCAAGTAGCTGGGATTACAGGCACATGCCACCATGCCCAGCTAATTTTTGTATTTTTAGTAGAGATGGGTTCACCATGTTGCTCAGGATGGTCTCGATCTCTTGACCTCGTGATCTGCCTACCTCGGCCTCCCAAAGTGCTGGGATTATAGGCGTGAGCCACCGTGCTCAGCCAGATGGTTACCTTTTAACGAAAAAAAGATATATAAAAACAACAAAATATAATTAATATTTCTCATTAGTTTATTTTCAAGATTAGGTGAGATTGTCTCCCTTTCTAGTACTTTGCAGGAAGTTTAGTTGTGTTATTTTTCACTGGACTTTTTATTACCAGAAAAAAGAGAAATGGTTTAGTGTGAGAGAATCATTCATAGGTTTTATTTCAGTTTTAATTCAGACTTATTTGAAGGTTTTGACAGAGAGTATTTCTATATAGGCAGTGTTATCTTTCCAAAGTATTTGATTTCTAGAATCTAGATTTTTAATATGATAGTCAAAAATCATATTACATTTTTTGTCGCTCTTTAGAATCATGACATTCTTCTCATATACCTGATTATTAACTTTTTATTCTGAAATCAGAAAATGCAGAAAGATGCCATTTATGTGGTTCTCATTCCAGCCTGAAAGAAAGAGAATATAAAGGGATAGCCGGCTGGGCACAGTGGCTCATGCCTATAATCCCTGCACTTTGGAGGCCGAGGTGGGTGGATAGTTTGAGCCCACGAGTTTGAAATGAGACTGGGCAACATGGCAAAACCCCATCTTTACAAAAAAATACAAAAATTAGCCAGGCATGCACCTGTAGTCCCAGCTACCTGGGAGGCTAAGATGGGAGAAGTGCTTGAGCCTGGGAAGTCAAGGCTGCAGTTAGCCATGATCACTCCACTACACTCCAGCCTGTGTGACAGTGAGATCATCTCAAAAATTAATAAGTAAATAAAAACATAAATAAAACTATAGCAATTGAAAGTAAGGCTAACTTGATCTGGACACCAGTGATTGTCACGTGGTTTCAACACATTATAGCTTTATAGGCACATATTCTGTTTTGACTGAAGCAAAGTTGTTAAATGTTTGATTTTGTCCTAATGGTGAAAAGAAGACGTTTCCTGAAGGAGATAGGATTGCATTATCATTACAAATGTATCTAGCCTCTGTTGCACACTCTTTTTTTAATAGAGTTGTTGTCCTATTTGCAAATATGTCAGAAAAAGACTGAGAGTCACCCAGCAGCAAGCAAGTACCTGTAACCTGAGAGGGCAGGGTCTGTAACATCAGGGTTGAAATGGAGACCATATTGTTTTTTAATAACAGAGTGAACAGTCATTATCTTTTTCCAGTTCATGACCTCAAAATATACACAGTCCGGATTTCCTTCCATGAATGGTCCATGACGGCTGCTGTCCATTCATACAACCTGACCTCTACTCTTTGCCTCTTAGGTGCTTTCAACACATACACACACACACACATACACACACACACACACACACACACCAGAAATGGAACATCCATTTTTCAAGACTAATAATTCTAAGCTTATCTGTTCAGTTCTTAGTTTCTTTGTAGGAAAAGATCATTCCTTGGGAGAGTGTGTGTGTGTGTGTGTGTGTGTGTGTGTGTATAAGACAGAGAGAGAGAGTGATATCTGTATGCAAACACTAGTTTAACTAAAGGATATACTTTAATTTTACAAAGACTTGTCTAAAACACCTGTTCCTGGCATGCAAACAAAAATAGATAATTTGTTCTTTTGTTCCTAAATCTATTTAATTTGGTGTAATTCAGAGTGATCTTTGAGGATAGAAAGATAATGCCCAACTGAAGTTAATATTACTTCCTGGAATAAGAATAAAGACTTTTAACAGTTCTTAAAGTATGGAGCAGAGTATTAGAATATCTGCTTTTTGTGAAAAATTTTACACATTTAAATTTATGTAATGAAAATCTTTAGGAACCAGGCCCTAGTTAAACAGGGGAATCAAATATTTATTGTTACTAAAGTTATTAACAAAACTTTGGAGACCTTATTGTTTATGGGAAGAAGGACAGAGTTTGAAATATTGATTAGAGAGTAAGTTCTTTAGGAGTCCTGGATTTTATTTTTTCTTGCTTACTGCCTAGCGCAATGCCTAGCACCTAGCAAACACTCAACAAATATTTATTAAATGACTGGATGTATGGGTGGATGGATGGATGGATGATGAATGGATGGATGGATGGATGGATGGATAAAATATATTAAAATCTGTACTTGGCCGTTTACCTAACATTCTATATAAAGCACCTTCTACATGGTAAGGCTCATTATTGCATTTGTTGTCATTATTTTTTACATTAGTATAATGTTTTGACTTTATTGAAGCTTATCAATCTAGGGTCAAATTATATCTTATCCATTAGGCCTTTTCCAATAGGCCAATGGTAAAGTGTCCAAATAATTTTATTTTAGAAATAAGTACGAATGTCAGCAGTCATATAGCCTAGCTACTTCAATGTGTTGATATTTGTTTGGCAATTAAAAACCAAAGAGAATAACTGATTTGTTTAAAGTCTCGTATGTTTACCCCCAGAATCTAAAATAAATGTTGAAAAAGAAAAAAAATGGTAGCATGGGAAGTGTAAGCTTTGTATATATGAGAAGTTATGGCCAGATGATTCTACATTAAGGAACTTACTCATTAATTCAGTAAACTCTTATGACGTGTTCCCATAAATGTGTGAACTTTTCCAAGTTTGGGGGAATTCAAAGATGAGTGGACCCTAAGCTCTAGGAGATACTGATTAAAGGAGTCATAAATAAGTGAATATGTAATTTAACAGAAGGGAACATGTGTTATGGTTAATGTATAAACAAAAGATTGAGTGAACATGAAGCATGAAGCAACTAACCCAATCTGGAGGTTTGGGTAGAGAAAATCAGTTTTTAGCTGCAACTGGACAAGTGACAGGAGGATCAAATGGACTTCTCTGTGTCTGCAACGAAAGAAGTCTGAGCTAAGATTTTATTTAGAACGAATTAAATGCTCATAAAAAGATCAGATAAATAATTTAAATGAGCAAGTAACCAATGACATTCATTCAAAACTGCATAAACTTATGCAAGAATGCATGTTTTCTCATATTTCTGCTTTGCGGAAGCTCGCGGTGTGATCCATAATTGTGTCACATGCTATTTTCACCTTTGATACTGGGAGATCCTTGAAGGTGGAGTCTTCATGTTATCCACCTTTGTATCCTGAACACTCAGCAGGGTGCCTGGTGCATTGTAGATGATCAATGTATGTTATTCTGAATTGACTTACACCCACCAACCACTATATTAAAAATAGAAAATAAAAGAAAAAAAACAAGCTGTGTGATTTCCTCTAGACACAGTTGTAATTTACTATCTAGGACAGTCTCACCAATCAAGTATTTATCTCCAGACCTTGAGAGGATAATTTACCTTCGGCAATTATTATTAATACCTTTTACCAACTTGAGACTATGGCAAAATTGAACTTATGAGAAATGCCTGTCTTTTTTCATCCTTGGATCAATTATAGCGTTCAAAAAACAATCTTTTTCAGGTTTCCAGATAACAGTGTTTTTCAAATCTCAGGTTGAAAACATTGAATCATTTTATCAATAATGTGCAAGATAGAGACATGTCCAAGATTACTGAACCAGGATCGTAAATCAACTCCTTGATGACATACCTCACAAGATTTAAAAAGAGAGATCATATAACACTTTGCAGATGGCAAGTCCCATACCAGTTGTTGTATATCAAAAATGATACCAAAAATCAGTTTCTTAGAAATATATTAATTATATTATTGACTGATCCAAAAGCATTTAGTTAACTTGGGGATAAAATGAGCATTGATAATTATTTTCACATTACATTTTAGCAACGTACTTGCATGTTTTAATTTGCCGAATAAAGAAATAGGTTTATATATTTCCACTGTTAACAGAAAAGCAATAAAATACTTCAAGGGAATTTTTCATTTGTTCTTGAAATCTGCTTCCAATGTTCATTTCACTCCCACTAAAGGCAGGTTATTACCTTGGATTTCCTAAAAGCAGTGTATGCTTTAAAAGTGAATATTGAGAATTGTGGGTACTACTAAATTTAACATACAGAATGACCAATGCCAGATGACCCTGACTGAAATAAACTAGAAAATTGAAGTGATTATAAAGATCATTTGCAGGTCAAAAATTAATTTCCCCCTCTTAGCCTCTTACATCCTTCATTGTCCTATCTCCTGATTCTGTCTTTCCTAGCTCAACTCTCCTTATTTTCTTAATTGTTTGCACATAGAAAGATTTTGCTTTTCCTGTCACCTCTGTTAGATGCATGCATGTGTACTCCAAACACCTTGCTTGATAATTTCAGCTCGGCATCATCATTACAGGATGTTAGGCTCTATAGCCTGGGTCAAATCTTAGGGCTACCACTCACTAGCTGAGTAAGTTTTAGCAAGTTATCTGAATGCTCTAAGCCTCCATTTTCTCATAAATAAAGTATGAGTTGTAGCATTGTTTTGAAGGTTAAGTAAGATGATACATATACCATGCTTACCAAACTTAAAATAAGCATAATCTGTTGTTGCTATCATGATTAACCAATGCCTCTTCCTTCTGGTTTAGTGTAAAAAGTGTGGCACACTGAACTGACACTGGACCAAAGATCAGATCACTTACCCTGAGGCCCTGGCTCTATGACCCTGGGCAAGTCATTTATTCCAGAACTCTGGTTGTCTCATCCGTAAGCTGGGTGGCATAGACAACACGACATTAAAGAGCCCTTCCAGAACCACAGTTCTGTGTTCTAAGTGAATATATGCTCCACATTTTTACTCATAACGTTCTTGTAAATCACTGGAATTGTACTCTTTTAGCATAAAAGTTATATAAGATATAGGAAAAAAAGTGGACCCTGAAACCTGGTCATGTGGTCAGAGCCAAAGAGAATCCAGTTTGATGTAAAGTTATTTTACTCAAATGCTCTGTGGCAGGGACTCTGCTGAGGTAGAGTATTTGAACAGAGCACCTTGAGACCAATGTCACAGAAAATATTCCAGCAAATAATTAATGGTGTGTGTATATATATTGCCAGCTACTCTGCTGGAGCCCAGCAATCTCTCAGAGGAGATTAGTGGTCCTTATCCATGTGTCCAACCATTTCAATACATGCTTTTCTCAATGATCATTATCCTGAAATAAATCCAAATTAAATTTTATGAACCAGGATTGAAATTATGTGCCTTCAGTATTGAGCCTTCTAATAGCAGTTATTTTTATTGAAGTATTAAAGCAATTGGCTTGAGTCATCTTGGAAACACTGCTTTCATATTTCAAATATGGTTAGGAGGCTGTCAGCACATATTACCAGGGATTGGAGATATTTGCTTATTAAATGATTTTTACCAGGAAAAACTCATTACAGGAAACATCTTGTTTACAAGGGTGTCCTGGGGATAGCAAATGGAAAGAAACATGTTACATTGAATTATAGAAGTAAAATAAGCTGGTTCAGCTAATAGATTCAATGGAAATATAAGATATTATTTTACAAGTCAAAGACAACTGCAATTTAATTTAACTGACAGATTTCTACTGTAGGATGTAAACATTAGATAGAGATATTTACTTGAAACTGTAGCAACCATTACATGTTATTTTGACACTCTAGTTTAGGCATCTATATCCAATGATTTTTCAAAAGTTATTATTATTACTATTTGTTTTGCCCATACAAAGACAAAATAAAGCAGAAGCACTAATGATGTTTGATGGTGGGAAGGATAGAGGAGAGGTTAAGAGAACAAGTTTTCAATGAGATTAGTTCTCAGTTTACTCCCTGGCTATGTGGACTTTGGGTAGGGATTTAACCTCTTAGAGTTTCAATGACTTCATCTATAAAATGGAGATAAAATATATCTAATGGTTACTGTGTAGTCAATGGAGATGATATGTGAGTGAAAACTTAGCATGATGCCTAACACACACACAAAAAAATATTGAGTAAATGGAAATTTCACTACTTCTGACCATTCAGTTTATGCTTTCAGATCTTAGGACTTGGACTCGGCTTACAGATACTGGAATTTGCAAAACACATTCCCTTTTTCATGGTCTCTTTTCTACATGCCTGATTTCTCACATTTTTTATGGTAGCTGAAATAGCGTTTTAGTCATCTTCGTGTGCCTCCCTTCCCAAATCCATGGACAGTGTAGGTACTGAAAACATTTGGGTGGATGAATGGAAGAAAACAAAATGAACAAAGAGAGCCCCAAAGTCCCCCAAGAGGACACAGTGGAGATACCCACTGCAAAGCAGGCATCTGGGTATCTGAGCCTCGATTTTTACTCAGAATCCTAGAGAAAAACGTTTAGTCAGAGGCTAACAAGGTCTTAGCCTCCTTGACCCACAGAAAAGAAATACAAGAAGGGTTAGCACATCCCAGTTGGCCAAACCTGCAGAAGCAGTCACCCGCTCTCAGTGTACCTTGTAGTTCGACCGTGGCACTTCACACACTTTGCCTATTCTATCTCCTCTTTGACTTTTCTGAGGGTGCTTTCTGTCCACACTAGACTGAATCTCTGAGACTGGAATGGCATCTTCATCATTTTTCTGGTGTCGCATCACTCAGCATGCTGCCCTATTCCCAGTCACCTCAGGAAAAAAGAGCTTTAGGTCAGGATAACAGGAAGTACATGGAGTTTGGAGTCTCAAACACTCTGTGTCATGAATGTCCTTCCCAATCTTCCCAACCAAGTCCTTCCTGGTGCCCCTTATCTCAGAGAACAGTGCCATCTGCCTCTAAGTAGCTCAAGTATTACAGGTGGATGCATCCAGGTGCACTCTTCCCTTCCTACACAAATCCAGCCAATCACTTCCAGTCAATCATGTTCCCTTAGCATCTCTGGAACCGGTCCACTTAATTCCATTTGCCTAATTTACCCCACCATCATTTCTTGCCTGTATTATTGCAGCAAGGACTGATATCCTTGTCCCCCCTTGTCCTTCTAGCCCATTCTTCAATTTGCAGCCAGCGTATTTGCTGTCACAAATCTGACCATCTTTCTCTTTAGTTAGCTTTGAAGTCTCAGCTTTTTAGTGTGTCTTCCAAACCCCTTCTTGTTCTGACTCCTGCTGACCTTCCAGCTTCATTTCTCACCTCAACCTACCTCCTTCCCCAGACGTACTGGGATATTCTTAGTTCCTTAAATGCAATAAACTTTTCTTATTTGATGTCTTTTATCCTCTCCACCTTCAACATTTTTCCCTCTCTGCTCTCTGTCCTCTTTCTTTTTCTTTTTCTCCCTTCTCACAGGAAGCATTCTTTGATAACCACGCTCCTAATAAATGTGGTTTAGCTGCTGCTCTTAAAACTACACTTTGGGACCAGCATTGATTAGGGAATTTTTCCCCTAGAGGAAGAGATGTCGAAGTTGAAACACAGAGAATGAGTAGGATCAAATGAAGCAGATAGAGAGAGATCAGCAGTATATATATATATATATATGTATATATATATATATATATATATTTAAGTTATATATATAAGTTATATATTATTAAGTTAGAATAATATATATTATATATAAATACTGTATATATAGTATATATACAGTATATATATACACTGTATATGTATATATGTATGTGTATATATATATATACATATATATATATAGAATGAGTAAATAAGCAAATGAATGAAGACAATTTGACAAGAAGCACCTGTAAAGCACATCACTGAGACCTCAGTGTTCTGTTGGTAGCTTCTCTTTCTGGAGGCATAAGGTAAAACTGTCCAAATATAAATTTCTCTCCTAGTTTGCTCCCTCTCCAGAAAGCTCTGAGCATTTTGAAATATATTCTTATGATAGCTCATTTTATAACATAAGGAAACTAAGGCTGCCTGGCCTTATGGATGGAGCCACATAGTTATAGATAAGTCAGACACCAAGATAAAGAGCATTTCCATGAAGTGAGGTAGAGGCAGGTGTGGAATCCAAGCTTACTGAATGGTCTAATGCTGACTTTTTTACACCTAGAAAACCTTTGTGAAAATGAAATATATCAAGAAATGAGGACATTTAAGGAAGGCAGGCAGCAGAAATATATATATCAAAAAGCTGAAAGAATTGGATGAGCTATTCTCTATGAAAACCACATTTTTATCGTAACTGGAAAAAATCTGTTATAAACTGAACAATAGAGAAATGTCCCCCTTGACACTACACTGAGAGCTATCCTGTTGTTATGTTTTCCGAATCCCTCTGTGGCTTCTATTTTAAGTGAGCGGGACACTACAGAAACTGACATGCGAAGGGCCCTGATAAACCAGAATGCTTTTTCCATACAATAAATTCAAATGGTTATTTGAGCTCAACAGTGAAAAGCAAAAATAGAAGGATCCACCAAACACTGCAAGTCTTGGAAACTACAGACAAATTGGATGAGTTGGGGGCCCTGTGATGGCAAAGAGTTGCCTTTATCCCAGGCAATGGTGCACAGGTAGACAAACACACTACAGCAGCTCTGAGACATTTCCAGAGCCTTCCTTTAAAAGGGCATCTCTAAACAACCTGAGTCTGTAGAGGTGGATAATGGTGTGTGCATTATGAGTATGCACACAAAGGAGAATGTCTGTTATCCTTAGTGCAGAGTAAGTAACATAAAGTCTAGTGGAAATAAAAGTATATAAATTTAATTGCATGACATAATTTGTTGGCTATAGACATTCCCTTTCACTTCTTTCTTTTTCCATTTTTTCTTTCTTTTTTATTGACCCTCTTTTCCTCCATTCAGTGTGGAAGGATAAGCACTGAACAGAGCCATACTAGAGCAATCTACAGGGACTTGTTTCACATTCAAAAATTGGATCACCCAAGGCTCTAAAGTCTGTCAGATGAATTTGAATAATGCAGGTATTGGCACTCTACGGCAGCCACAAGTGTGGCAGACGTAATGAGTTTTGGAAGCTCCCCTGAGCCTCAGGCAGAATTACAATGTCAATCAAGTATATTTCTTTCCCAACCTCCTTTTCTTTACCCAGGGATGGATTCGCTTTAGTTGGGTGTCCAAAGTTCTTGACTTACTATAAAGAAGTAAAAAGTGGATTGGATTTGAAGACATATAACGTGAGTTTGAACCCAATCCAGTCAATCATTGCTTGGGTGATCTTGGGTAATTCACTTAAATTTGCTGCTTCTCAATCTCCCAACCTATAGATTAAAAAGTCACTCATTTATTTATCAAACAAATAGTTCTGAAAGCTTAGTACATGCCAGGTATTAGAACTGAATTTTTTATGATTTTTTAAATATGTCATTTACCCCAAGAGTAAGTAGGTAAAATGTAAAGTATAATAGGAAGAGCATTACTGAGATGAAGTTAAGTGAGATAAAGTATCCAATACTTGCTTACTTCACAGTTAACACTTACAGCATATTGCTATATCCTCAAGCCTATTTTTAAAAAAAATCATTGTATTCCCCTTATAAGAATTAAACCTCCCATCTCTTCAGTGCTGCAACTCTCATTAAGGCATCAGTCTGATTACCTAAGTAAAGAACAGAAATTTACCCTAAGGGGAATTTATGCTCCCATAAATAACTTATTATTTTTAAACAGGAGCTTTTTAACGCTAATGGGAGTCAGCTCAAGGCAACCAATAATTACTAAGTACCTACTATGTTTTAAGTCATGTGGAAGATGTAATCCCCACCTTCATGAGTTTTGAAATCTATATAATTTGTAAAAATAATATATCAACTCATTAAAATTTAAAAAGCTAAATTTTGAAAGCAACAGAAGTTTTAAATGATTGGTATTACAAAGGATTCTATAGGACCCTATGTAATTTCAAGTAAGTTATATGTTGTGCAACCATTACTGGAATAAGCGTTGAAAGAAAGGAGAAATAATTTTCTTGGTGGAAAATATTAGGGAGGCACAGGAGAGTTTAATGGATGTTGCCACCTGAGTAACCCATCCACCTGGAGATTGCCCCCACTTCTTCCATTAATACCCTCACATAGCTCTTCATTCAAATCAAATTCCATTCACCAGTTCTCTTCTCACTTCATAAATTTTTTTCAACATCCTTAGCTTAGCAAAACAAAGATCATCACTGTTACCAATTAGGTCAAATACTTAAAAGGCCAAAGCAAAGCTCAGTCTTAACAAATAAGAGAATTATGAATCTATGAACTTGGAGGGAATCTTGTAGCTAAACACAAAGTATGATAAATAGCAACAAGTCTTTATGAAGCACACTAACATAAAATGACTTATTTGATCCCCTCACCAACTCTGAAAATGGGAAAGGGCAAAGAAAGGTCACTTTTCCACGACCCTCAGCTGGTAGCTAGTGGGTATGGCATCCCACACAATGCTTGTGTCCTATCTACCATTTAAAAATGTCGTGTAGGAGAAAAACTTGCTATGCTCTCTTTCTTAGAAATTGAGGGTCACAAAAAGGTATAGTATGTGTTAGTACAGGAGTTAAATGTGGACTAGGTTCTTCCTACTCAAAGTGTGGCCCACAGACTAGCAGCATCCGCATTACTTGGGAGCTTGTGAAAACACAAACTACTGGCCCCATCACAGAATTCCTGAACCAGAAGCAGCAGTTTAACAAGATCCCCAGGTGATTCTTATGTGTAATAAATCTGAAAAGCACTAGCGTGGGTAGGTTCTACATCTCTGAGTTGGATGCAACACAACTCAGAATTGTGCAAATAATGTAATATACAAGAAAACACTTTTTATATGAAAAAATACTATATAAGACTTCATAAAATAACAATTATTATTCTAATGTATAATAACCCAGTCATTCATATCAGCGTTTTGTTCTACAGTTGAATATAAATAACAAATAAATGGAACTCTTGGGAACTTGAAGGTAATCAAACTAGACTTAGTTCAGGTATAATATTTATCCCAGATGAGATTGTAAATTTATATTAAGATGCCAATTTAGCAAATATCCCACAATGCAGATTGTATTTTAGCTAATTATGGGAGGACTTTTTTATTGTGGTTTTTTTTTACAGCTACTCTGCTCTTCAGGATTATTTTAAATAGTGTTGTTTTTAGGCCAGTAAGAAATATCAATTATAACATATCGTAACCCACTAAAACATGCCTTTTAAAATTGTAGATTCTCTTCCATGTTTTTCTTTTTCCTTCTTCACATTTACATGGCAAAAGGCTTATATCTTAAAGATCTAAAACAAAAAGACATGGAAGTTAGCAAGAGCAGTGTGAAGCCCGAAGCCTGGAGTGCTGACCCCTCATTCAGTGCTCCTGCCTCCCCTCCACTGGGGCTAACAACTTTGCCAACATGTACCATGTGACTGCAACTGAACCTGCAATGGCATGCTTTGGTATTTTCACAGAGAGCAAGACTATCAGCCTTGGAATCAAAAGACCTTGGCCGAAGTCCCAGCTTTGCTCATTTTAAACTTGGGTCTCACAAATCCTTTGCCCTTCCCACCTCAATTTCACAACCCAAAAAATGGGCACCAGAAGCAACGGTATTTAAGAAATAAAAGGGAAATTTTAAACTCTGCCTTTTAAGATGTTCTGTAAAGGCCTTTGGTTTTCTCCTGAGGTTTTAACAGATTATGCCTATACTGATCATCAAACCCAAATTATTTTCCCATTCTTTTGAAGTATGTATCTTCTGCACCCAACATCATTTTGTTCAGTAAGCTTTCTGAAGATATTCAAAAAAGTACCCCCCAAAACTGCTGAGTATTTTTCTCCCTGTGTTCTCCTTCTCAGCCACCTTTGTGGCTCCTCTGCCGTTTCCTGTCCCTTGAGCGCTGGTGTCCCCAGACCACTGCATTGGTCCTTTAGTCCGGCTCCCTGGGGTTACCCCTCTAAATTTTGCCTTCTAACTACAGAGAATTTCCACTCCGCATCTGCAGGTCAAACGTCTCTCCTGATGCCACTTCCACAAATCCACCTACCTACAAGGCATTTTTGGTGGTACCCTATAGTCACCCCAAAACATGTCAGAAACTGAGCTCACCCTCTCATCCCACAACCCTGCTCCTCCTTCTTTTCTCTAGTTTTCTATCAATGGCCTCATCATTCTCCTAATGACCCAAGCCAGAAATGAGTTATCATCTGGATTCTTCTCTCTCCTACACATTTTAAATATCATTGAGCAGACATGCTGCATGTTTTACCATGTAAATATCTCAAATTACTCTATACCTTTTCCACAGCTTTCATTCAAGCTTTTGTTAATTTTCACATGAACAGTAACCACCTTTCTCTCTGCCTCCAGCCTTGCCTTCTCCTAAAATCGAAAAAAAGCCTAAAACTAATCTTCATGTTTTATCAAATGTAGATCCCTAAGCCCAAAGCATTTAATTCAGTGCAGGGTGTGGAGAGAATTTGCCTTTAACAACTGCGCTCCTGAGGCACCAATACAGGTCAGACCAGGAGAACTGACCTAATCTGTTCTCCACCATAGAAGGATAACTCTTCTGATACACAAATCTGATTAATCATGCCACTTCCCCGCTTTTAACTCTTCAGTGACTCCTATTTCCATTTAGGATAAAGTCGAAAGTCCTTGACATGGGCATTCGCCACCTATCCTCTGCCTCCCTTTAGAGACTTGTCTTCTGCCCCCACCCATACATGCTATTGTGAGGGCGTGTTGCCTGCACAGGAACAAGAGGGGTAGAGAGAAAAGAGGCAAGGGAGGGATCTAGTACTGACTGAGAACACACTTCACATTCACTCATTGGATCCTCACAGGTGCTACCATCTCCATTTGAAGGATGAGGAAAGAAGCCCAAAGAAGTAGGGTAGCATGCCTGGGCTTCAGAGGCAGTGACAGAATCGAGACTAAACCCAAGAGGATCCAACATCAAAACACCTTTGGCTTTTCCATATCTCTGCCATAGGACATACTTCAGAAAAACGGGATATGTCAAACTATATATTATGTCAATTATGGCCAAATGAAACAGGTTAAACTTAAGTAAGATAAGGGGAAACCTGGCAAGTCCTAGCATTACTGTGGACTGCTGAAAAACCAGAGAACAGATCAGGACAACAGTAGTCACAATGTAAAGATACTTGTAAAGCAGATCCTTCGGAAAGATCACAAATGTCAGAGAACAAGTTATAGATCTGAAAGTGGTAATGAATATGGATATAGGTGTAGATATAGATACATATAGATACAGATATAGATAGAGATAGATATAAATATAATATAGATATAGACATAGATATATAGATACTGCAAATGCCAAACATGTGATCCAACAGGTACACCTATAGAGTGAGAACAATTGCGATGTTGCAGTATCTACCCAACCACACCCAGACCCCAAATGTGATAGTGCTGTTGGACACACCTCATTGACAAAACTTCAGCATATTTTCTGTTGCTGCAAAGTCTCCTATGAATACTTTGTGAGGCTGCTCAAATCATATTTGCTCCAGGACAAATCAGTACAGGGCTCAGTGTCATGCCAACTAATTTGAATAAAACAATAAGTATGGCTATTTATATTCAGACCCATGCCCAGGAGCTCCCAGAGGTGTGATAAAGTGTTGCTTTTAAAACAGACATAAAATATACATAGTTCTCATTTAAGCTACTGCATATTTTTCTGGTGCCTCTCACGGCTATATTGATAGCCATGGTTCTAAGTAATTAGATGAGTGCTGGAGAAAGGAATTAAGTGTTAACATTTTATATCCTCAGATTGGTGAGGTTTTTTCCAGAGCTAATTAAATCAGTGTAATTCAATTCAGTTTTAAAAACCTACCTATCCTGATTGCCCACTATGTGCAAGGAGCTGTGTTAGAAGCTATGGGGCAGACGTGGATATAAGGTGGTCAGAAAGGCTGATGAGTGCAGTGGTTAAGCAAACGAAAAAGATCCTGGGGCCAAGACTCCTAAATCTGAATCTCCATTCTGCCTCTCTCTAGATGTATGGCTTTAGGCAAGGTGGTTTTACCTGCCTGGGCCTTAGCATTCTCACCTATAAAAGGGAATGTATCCCTTCTTCATAAGGCTTAAGGGACTGAATAAGTTATTGCCTGTAAAACTGTTATTGTAATCCCAATCCTCAAGCCATTTATTTTCCAGTGAGAGAGAAAAGCTCAAAGGAAGGTAAAAATGGGCATTGCTTTTGGAACCTGCAGAATGAAGAGAAAGAACACCCCCAACTGGAGGATAAATAGGAGAAGCCTTCGTGACAGGAGTCAAAGCCCAAGTGGGCTTGAAAGGATGGAGAGTGGGAGTAGAAACAGTCATAGGAGGAGACTCTAGGTGCAGAGAATGGGAAAAGTAATGGCCCAGGGTGTGTTCTCACAACAGTGGGCAGTGGAGCCTGGCAGGAGCATAGAGGTATAAAGGAAACCAGGAAATAACTACGGCTGGAAAACCAAGTCGAAGCCCCATTGCAGAATCTTCGGTGCCTTGCTAAGTATTCCCAACAATAGAGGGCACTGAAGGACTTGGAGGAAGAGACTGGTATGACTCGTGCTGTGACTTGGGAAGTTCCCCCTAACAGCAGTGTGCACACTACACTGGAGGAATGAAAACTGGAAGGCAGGAAGACAGTAGGCAGTAGGTATCACATCAGCCATGTGAGACATAAGTGAGCTTTGACTGGTACAGTGATAGTTGAAAGAGGAAAGAGGTGTGAAAGAAGTTGCAGAATTGGGCCATGATTGAATGTGCACAGAGCAGGAAAGGGGGAGTCAAGGATAACTGAGAGCTCAACATGGGGAGGCTGGGAAGATGGAAATTACCATGGACTAAGAGAAAGAACACAGAGTACCCATAATATGTAACTCTAACACCCATTCCCCACTAACCTGCCAATATTGAGTTTACTGCCAAATTTTAAAGGCAGACAGCCATTTGGCTAATGGTCAGTAAGCCCAATTTCCTGCCAGATATTAGGGCTTGCTTAAGAGTTTGTCTCATAGTGTTTGAGAAATGATACGCAACCTCTCCATGGAACATGCATTTTGTAACAGCAAAATTATCAAGAGGCTTTTCTGTGCTACAAATGAGATACTAGCTGTGAATTAATGTTCAAAAAAATCTTAATAAATTGTTTCAGATGTTACTAGGAAGGATATTTCTGGAGTGTCAATTAGACACAATTATAGTTTGAGTTGAATAATTACCCTTTCTTGTACATATTTTGATGATGCCTTAAAAAAAAAAAAACAGACTAATCTGAGAAGAAAAAGATGATAGCTCACATGCCATTAACTCCTTTAAAGAGAACACAATTCATAAATGAAATGCCTAATTTAAATGCAATTTAGAAAAACATTCCCAAGGATAAGCATTCAAAATCCAGCCTAACTTTCAGCAAACAGAGGGGAAGGACAGAAGGAGGCAAAAAAGAATGAGTAACAAGGGAAAAGAGAAACAGAAAATGAGAGCAAGTAATTAGGATGTAATTATAAGATTTAGGGGAGAATGAGAAGAAAAATAAGACAGAGGGAGTGAAGATAAACTCAGTAAGTGGTAAAATTTTACCACTTCATCTCAACTCAGCAGTGGCAGGTGAGAATGTTAGCAAGGATCATACAAGTAGTTAGGTCTGGGTTCACACCTCAGCGCATCCTTTTGCTACTACAATCTTGGGCATCTCCACTGATACGTGTGTAAAACAAGGTTAATTACAAGACATAGCATATGGTAGCTTTTATTAATACTCATCTTTAAGATGCATCTTATCTTTACCACTATCCCCCCATATTAATTCACCCTACTCTCTTCCATCCAGATGTTCCCTAACCCAGTACCACAACCCTTTCTCACTCCCACCTATAGGCATGTGCTAATGCTTTCCCCCCACCTGGCATGTATAATGTATCTTGGGAGACATCTATGCAGATATACGCATACCTAGGCAGAGATGACAAACAGAAACAAATTATAAGAGTCTGTGTCTTGGAGTCAGATGATTTGTGTAGGGATTCCACATCAACTACTTACTAGCCCTGAGATATTGGGCATATCACTCATTCTTTCTGAGCCTCAGATTCCTCACTTGTTGAAAAAGTGGTGGGCAGTAAAGATTAGTGGGAGCATAGCGATGCAAAGGAAACCAGTGTATTCATCCATTTTCACGCCGCTGATAAAGACATACCCAAGACTGGGTAATTTATAAAGAAAAAGAGGTTTAATGGACTCACAGCTCCACGTGGTTGGGGAGGGCTTCACAATCATGGTGGAAGGCAAAATGCAAATCTTACACAGCAGCAGGCAAGAAAGAATGAGAACCAAGTGAAAGGGAAACCCCTTATAAAACCATTAGATCTCATGAGACTTTATTTACTACCATGAGAACAGTTTGGAGGAAACTGCCCTCGTGATTCAATTATCTCCCACCAGGTCTCTCCCACAATACATGGGAATCATGGGAGCTACAATTCAAGGTGAGATTTGGGTGGGGACACAGCCAAACTATATCAACCAGGAAACAACTAAGACTAGAAAATCAGGTTGAAGCTCCATTATGGAAGCGTATGTGAGAATTACCCTGCCAATATATACTTACATGTCTAAGACAAGGTCTGTGCTCAATAAATGGTCACCAGTAGTAATTAAAAGGTAAATAATAATATGTTCTAGGTCCTGTGAGAAATCTTCTCAAGTGAATCCTGCCCACACCAGTGTTACCATTCTCTAAGACTTGCTATGCTTGTTACATTATCATCAACTAATAACTTAGCCTGTGCTATCTTATATCTCATCCACTGGCCTACCCATTTTGGTGCTTTATGACAGTTTATATAGGCAATATATATTTATATGATAATCCTGCTCTTTTTTATGTGCAATAATCCCCCTTGATTTGAGGTTTTGTTTTCTGTAGTTTCAGTTTCTTATAGTCAACCATGGTCCGAAAATATTCCATACAATAAGATATTTTGAGAGAGCAAGACAGAAATCACATTCACATGACTTTTATTGAAGTATATTGTTATAATTGTTCTATTTTATTATTAGTTACTGCTGTTAATCACTTACTATGCCTAATTTATACATTAAACCTTACCACAGCCATGTGTATACAAGAAAAGAACGTAGTATACGTAGGGTTTGGTGTTCTCTGCAGTTTCAACGGTCTTGCAATGTATATCCCCTGTGGATAAGGAGAGATTACGATATGTATCTTATGGTCTTATATCCTATATAAGTCACAGATAGGAAGTAAAGCATTTACAAGCACCAAGGCCAGCTACATAATTTTTGAGGGCCAATTCAAAATGAAAATGTAGAGCCCTTGTTCAACAATTATTAGGAATTTTAAGATGGCAACCACAGGATATTAAGGTGTGGGGCCCTTCCATGCACTGCATGGGTTGCAGGCCCATGAAACCATCCGTGGTAAGCACAACACCTGGTGAAGTGTTAGATACCTAATTAACTTTCAGTAAGCACTTACTGCTTCACTAATGAAAACATGCATAACCTTTTTTAGGTGAAATCTTCACAGCCACTCCAGGCCTCTTGGTCTGGATCCTCCAAATACTAAACATAGCCTTTTTTTCTTCATTGTGTTCATGTATACATGGGACTCAAAATAACTAACCTAGAAGCAAAACAAATTTGTCAATTTTTTTTTAATTTTGGAACACTGCTTCAAAGTTTTATTTTCACAAATAATTATAACAAAAGATATCTTCCCAGATGACTCAATTGACATTCTTAACTTTTTACTCTTAAGTTCTCTCTATTCTAGGGAGAACAGCACTGTGATAAATCATATTTCATTATCTGCCAGAAAGAATTGATTAATTTTACCAAGCCAGTGCCTGCCCCCACAGAGCTGTGTCCTGAAAATTATGCCCTTTGGGTTTATAATAGCAGCAGATGATGAGTTGAGATGTTTATTTAAGGTGTTTGCCTCAGTGAATCATATTTTATTAAATGCAAATATTCTCACCTTTACCATACATTTTGTAAGCTTCCTTACTCTTGCACGCATAAGGCTCTTATCTTTTTTTCAAATCATGATTCAAAGAGCAGAGAGAAAAATCTAACAAATGAAGCAGATGCATCCATAACCATTTCCTCATCTGTTCACTCTTCCTTCAAAGATACAGTGTTTAAAAATCCCTTTAGGCTTTCAGTTTATTTCTGATCTTTGTGTTTTCAATCACTGACAGAGGTAGATTGGCATATGTCCTTGGTGTTCATAGACACAGTTAAAGGTTTCTACTTTCGCTGTATACAGTTAAGGTTTCCAATGTGCTGTGGCCATTTACATGTCTTATTCACATGTCGACATATATTTTTGACAAGATTTGGTATTCTCAGTAATTGCCATTCACCTTCCTGAGCACCTGTGTACCAGAGCTCATCAGATTCATCATTTAGTTAGGCCATTTGGAGTTGAACTGTGATGAAGTCTTATGCAGCAGACAAGAAGACATGTAAAGAGTATGGCCATTCATCAGAAAACAGCAGTACTATCTAAGGAGCCATGCACAAGACTAGGGTGTCAGCTAGAATATTCTGCACTTCAGTTTAAAAGAACCAACTCAAACTAGCTTTCATAATTGTATTAGTCCATTTTTACACTGCTGATAAACACATACCTGAGACTGGGTAATTTATATGGAAAAAAAGGTTTAATGGACTCAGAGTTCCACATGGCTGAGGAGGCCTCACAATCATGATGAAGGCAAGGAGGAGCAAAGGCATGTCTTACATGGCAGCAGGCAAGAGAAGAATGGGAGCCAAGCAAAAGGGGAAACCCCTCATAAAACTGTCAGATCTCATAAGACTTATTCACTACCACGAGGATGGTATGGGAGAAACCACTCCCATGATTCAATTATCTCCCACTGGCTCCCTCCCACAACACATGAGAATTATGGGAGCTTTAATTCAAGATGAGACTTGGGTGGGGACACAGCCAAACCATATCAATAATGAAAGAAATTTATTGCCTCTCAAAACTGAGGAGTCAAGAGAGAAAGTAAGCTGCCAGTGAAGCTGGATTCAGTGGCTCAGCAGTGTCACCTGGAACCAGAGTCACTCCACCTCTGCTCTGCTTTGTATGAGGTGGTCTCTCCCTGAGACTGGCCACCTTGGGGTTGCAAGCTAGCTGCCAGCAGTATCTGAGGCTAGCTGCTTCCTCAGTCATGTCCAGCATGAAACACAGTCTTGTTAAATTGCTCCTTGAGAACCAATCAGCTGCTTTGCAAGGATCCCTCAGCAATGTTTCATCTCATCTTTCTGTCTCAGAATGGGACTGCACCCAGCCCTGTGACACACTCAGGGGCTGGGGCTTGAGTGTGTTGGCTGGCTCACAACAGTGAGCGCTACCCTGGCACCTGAAGAATCAGTGTCACCCAAGCTGCTCTGCCTGGAAATCCAGGGTTCTGTTAGTAAGTGAAAGGAGGGAATGGAGAGGAGATGACTCCCATTTTTAGTTTCTCTTTTTAGTCATCTATTTGGATATCAGGAAACTTAAGAATTTAGGAATTTGGGTCAAATTTTTTCTCCTACATCTGTTATCTAGTTTTTTCGTTCTGCATTTTCAGTTAGACAGCTGGACATTGAGCATATATACGTTGTGATTCTTAATTTGTTCAGGAAGTAGTTCATTTTATGGATAGTTAAAGTAAGTTAAACTCAGTATTAAAACCACTCATATTTAATTTTCTTTAATGACACCATGGACATGGACAATAAGGGTTACATGTTGGGGTACAGAGACCAGAGTCGTCCAAGAAATAGCCTCTTTCACCTTTGGTTGTTTCTCTCAGGATAGAAATAACTCACCATGAAGCTTATTTCTGGAGTGGGAATTTTTTAAAACCTTTCATTTTATTCCAAATAAATTTAAGACGATCTGAATCATTATTTCTCTCACCATCTATTTATGACTTAACTAAAGCTACTGTATATAAAATATTGTGCCAGTATTGATGGGAGACATCAGTTTTCTTTTGTGCTAACCATTTTTTGTTAATTTTTATTATGGGAATTTTTAATCATATGCAAAAATAGGTGGAACAGTATCTTGCGAACTCCTATTTTCTTATTATCCTGTTTTGATAATTATCTATAGTCGTGCTGGTCAGTTTTGTTTCATCTCCATCCCCCTACTTCCTTCCACCTCCACCTCCCCTGACTCCCTGTAGGATTTTTTTCAAGCAAGTCTCAGATATTATATCATTTTTTCCCCCTAAATTCTCATGTATGTATCTCCAAGACATAGAAACTCTTTTTAAAAAAACAATAACCAAAATACCATCATCACATCTTTAAAACATTTTTAAAAATAATCCCTTAGTCTAATCCACAGTAAGTGTTCAAATTTTATGGGAGGTATTTTTAAAAGGTAGCTTTATTCCCTATACTTGACTTGATAATCTAGTTCAGAGGGATGAGAATTACATTCACAAAAGGATTAGAAACGTTATATTCCAATCAAGCACTAGATTGCCAAGTAGCAATGCAACTGCTCTGCAAGGTCACTGAAGGGCTGGGTGGTTCAAGAGAGCCCTTGGAGAAAATGGCAGGACTACAATGCAACTTCACACCGAGCCTTGGAAAGGCATTGCATAATCTTAATTTTCTTAAAACTAGAGGCAGGATTTAGGACACTTGGAAAGGCATTGCATAATCTTAATTTTCTTAAAATCATAGGCAGGATTTAGGACAATCAGTTACAGTATAGATGACTAGATAAAAATGAGAATAAATATGCAGTGTATAGAGGGTGTTGGGAGAGTGATCTGACCAGTGATTGGGTGTGGAGCAATTACAGTGCTTAAATTTGCAAGGAAGATATTAACTCTTATCTATGAGATGCCACATAAAAAGCAGAGAAACAAAGAAGAAAAATAAAGCACTTACAAGACGTTAGATCACTGACCACCTGGTTGGAGCCTCAACTTCATCACATACCAACGTGGGAACTTGAAAAAACAGCTTGACAACTTTGAATACTCGTTTTATCTTATCTATAAAACTGTATCTATTGAAATAATGTCATTAGTCCTGTGTTACTTACATAGCACATTCCCAGTAATAAACTACTTAATATTGGGCTACAATTTGTAGTTTGCACGTTGCTTCCAGATTCATCATCTTTATTTTTTTTCTTTGTACCCAGCGAGGTAGATCTCATTATCCCAATTTCCAAATGAGAAAACTCAGACCTCAGGAGTGATTTGTCACTGTCACATACAAGTTATAATTGAAAGGTATTGTTATTGTTATTCTTGTATGATTAAGCAAAAAGTCTAGAGAAAGCAAAATACCGACATACATCTCTGCATAGGAGACTTTCCACAATGTGAAAGTGTAACAAGCAATAAAGAACCACTTGAAAGTCACATCCAGTTAAATTTTCTGATTTAGGGTTTTAAAATGGCTATTAGTGCAAAATGAATCTCACAGTTCTTATACTGAGATCTTCCTCTTCCTGGGATAATAATTGGGATGATTTCTACGGTGATAGAGCGGATAACAGGGATAGAAGAACTTAAAGAACCTCATCATAACTATTATCTCTCACTCTACTGCCTATGGACAGGGCAAAATTCCTCCAAGTGAGAAGTGAAAATAAATTGATTTTTTTTACAAAATTAACTAGGGATTTCTGGAAATATAATGAAACGTAGAATTTAGTAGCATTTAATAATTCTATTTTAATACAGATAGGATTTAGAGTTTAAATAAATTAACCACATTGTCATTCTGTTCTTCAAAGTTATATTCATGAAAACTAATACTAGCACTATGGAACAGAGTGTGGAGATTCTTTAAAGAACTAAAAGTAGAACTACCATTCAATCTGGCATCCCTACTCCTGGGTATCTTCCCAGAGGAAAAAAAAGTCATTATACAAAAAAGATAGCTGCACATACATGTTTATGGCAGCACAATTCACAATTGCAAAAATATGGAACCAGCCCAAATGCCTATCAGTCAACGAGTGGATAAAGAAATTGTGATATATGTATGTGTGTGTGTGCGTGTGTGTATAAAAATAAAATGGAATACTATTCAGCCATAAAAAGGAATGAATATGGCATTTGCAGTAATCCTGATGGAATTGGAGACTATTATTCTAAGTGAAGTAACTCAGGAATGGAAAACCAAACATCGTATGTTCTCACTTGTAAGTGGGAGCTAAGCTATGAGGATGCAAAAGCATAAGAATGACACCATGGACTTTGGGGACTCAGGGGAAATGTTGGGAGGGGGGTGAGGAATAAAAGACTACAAATTGAGTTCAGTACATACCGCTTAGGCGATGGGTGCACCAAAATCCCACAAATCACCACTAAAGAACTTGCTCATGTAACCAAATACCACCTCTTCCCCAAAAATCTATGGAAATAAAAATTTTTTTAAAATTATATCCATGAATCCTTTTGGGTCTTGCTAGGTATGCTATAGTGCTACAAAGCTAGCATTTATCACTATTTTTACAAAACTAAACTCCAATTATTTGTAATTTAACAATAGTTTCTTTGACCAAAATTATATATTAGATCAGAATAATATGATCCTGTTGCAGGGGGATAATAGCTACTTGCTTGATCAAATCATCTTCTATTCTTATTTTCTCCCATAGGGTATAATTGACCTCCTAATAGTAAATTTACAAATACATATTTTATGTATATGAATTTATTTATTTATATGTACAGAAGAGCTTTCAGGAAGAAAATTTGTCATGTATTCCCAAGTATAAGCTTTAAAAAGTAGGGCATGTTAAATTTCTTCTGCTAATTGATTCTTGGCTACGTTGTACTCTATGATCTATGCAAGCAAAATTGATGTGAATGTGAGACCTACCTGTCGATAATGGGATCCCTGCCTGACTCCTAGCACTGGATAATGGAGGATTCCTTGGTTATCGTCATCCCATGTCGAACTTTGTGATTTCACACTTCATAATGCAAGAGTATTACTTTAAAATGCATTAAACTTCTAAAGATAGCAAATAGCCTTTTGGATAATGCATTTTAAATGGACTCTAAATTCAGAATTTTAAAAAATGTTCACATTGTAAGACATCATAATAGCTCTTATATCGCATCCTGTTGCTATGCCCTACTCTCTTTTCCTAGGCTTTGCCTTCTTCCTCAGAAGATAGCCTGTCGTTGCAAACCCATTCATGTTGCAACCCGAGCCTGAATTCCACTCTCCATAATAGGCCTGCGCCTCATCCTTTTTCATTTTTAGAAGTCATCTCTCTGTCAGTAGAACTGATTGGATATTGTTTAATATGGAGAGGTCTTATAAATAGCTTTCCTGGCTAAAAATTGAACATAGAGATTACAAATCAGCCCCCTCCCCCTGCACCATACATTATAGCTATCTGTTTTGTAATCTTTTTTATTAGAGAAGATGACAGCACATCCTGACATAAATCATCACTCATATTAATACAATACATATTTTAATCTCCTCAGAAGCATTAAGCTGTAGTACACTTTTGATAAAGAATGCTGACATCCAAAGGACTCATAATAAATATTTGAAACCTGAAAACATTTAGTTTTAAATTTTCATCAAATATGTATTTAGTCCAAATACATTAAAATTCCATAACCAAGTTTAGGAACTTAATTATGAATTACCTACAATGATCAAAGTTATTTTGGTAAAGTTGATTTCTCAGCTTCAAGTACTAAATGGAATAAAATGAGCATGGACTTAATAGAATAATAAATTAAATAATCATCCATCTGGAAGTTGCTATCTACTTCTTAATAAAATCTAGATTTCATCTCTTTATCAAGAGTTATGTAAAATTAGACTCTAGATGTTTTTTCCATTTATGTTATCAGCCAGCCAAATTTTAAATGGTGCATAGTTAATAATGTTATGGAAGTTTGAAGTCTTTCCAAATTTGGTTCATTTAATTTCTGACAACTTATGGTCCAAAGTATTTAGAATAAAGAATAGAAATATTTGGAATATTGCCTGGTTGCTTATAGGAGAAAAGCTGTTCTTGTGTAGTCATAACAGTGTTAGGGAGTGAACAGAGAGAGAGTGCAAGAGGGCGTGTCCCAAGTTAAGGTCCCTCTGAATGAAATTTCTGATTTTATTTTAGCTAAATGATTAACTTAAGATGGACAAGAAGATTCTTCAAAATCTCCTTTTTCACCCTACCTCATTATGTTTAAATGGTCATCTAAGAAATTATGGATACTATATTTAAATTCGTGAGAACTAGATATCAGCGCTTTTAAACAATGTCTTCATTTTTCAAGCTACATTACAGCAAGGAGAATGAAAAGAAATGTGGAATAGGAAAGAGTTGAGGATAAAAGAGTGTATGGAAGGAGAAGGGTAGGAATCTTCTAGACAAACAAATGTGGAGGGAAGGAAGAGTGTTCCAGGCAGAAGGAACAGCATATGCAATCACGGGAATGTGAGAAGGGCTGGAAGATTTGCTAGAGCAAAACAGCGGGTATGAGGGAAGAGGGAGAGGATGGTAACAGAAGGCTATCTGTCATATTTAAAGGGCTTTGTAAGCTACAGAGGAGTTCTATATCTTAAGTCTTATAAACAGGAAATACCCATTCAAAATTTGAGTGAAGAAGTTGACTAATAATAGTAATGCCAATTGTTTATTCAGTACCTTTTATTTTACTGTCAATTATTATCTATTCCCTATCAGTTTTCTTTATTCTCACTATATCATAGGTTACACATAAAGTGCTTATATAATATTTAGCTATGGTAAGTGTTTGTACATAAATTATCTTCCAAACTTACAGCAACTTGTAAGATAGGCATTATCATCACTGGTTGTCATAGGAGGTTCAGAAGATTAAGTGATTTGACCAAGACAACTCAGCCAGTAAGTGACAGAGCCAAACGTTGCACTTGTGTCCCTCTGGCTCCAAAACCTGCCCTCTTTACATTCTATGACAACATCATTCTTGCATTCTATAAACATATATTGTGCCCCTTCTGTGATACTGGATGGAGGCTTATCACTCTCTGCTACCTTGGAGATTCTATTTGGCTGTCTTCAGGTCAGCATGCTCATGCATAGATTTGTTGGCTGTTAAAGCAGGGAGAAGACATCTTGAGGGAAACAGTCCAAAGGGGGGGTGGAGCCGGTAATGTTGGGGACCAGGAAGGAGACCATAAGTGAAACAATATCATCATTCCCCAAATAACATTTTTATGTCTTCCAAGTAGTGCTAAGTTCCCAGCATATTCTGGACCTACATAATAAGTAAATCTTTTTGGACCAGAGCCACATTATGACTTTCATGGGCCCTGGGCACTTTTGCCTTCATGGGCACCTTCCTCCATGAAAGAAAAAAGTATATATATTTATTATATTTTATCTACATATTTCTATGTCCATAAATTATAAATACATATTTGTATATGCATTTATATATTTATAAATATAGATAAAATATATATTATATATAATTATATTTTACAACTGAATTGGAATAAAGGCAAATATAATCTAGATGGGATTCATGATTTTACATTAACTATTATATTCATTTTTTATGATTAAAGTGAAAACACTTTCGTGGGCCCTGGGTGCTGTGGGTAAGTAGGCCCTGGTAAAGACTGGAGTGTTATCTGTCTCTATATGGTAAAATAATGCAAAGTTAATGCCAGAAGGCATTACCCTCCGTGGGCATGGGGATAGAAGTTGGACCAGGGTAACTTCCACTTATGACAACAGTTTCATAAGAGGCTTAGGCAAGTGGGAGCCGCTATTAAGGAAGGCAGACTTTAAATTATTACACAATTAAATTGTAGTTTTGTCTTTCATGAAGACTTGAGCAAGTTTACCTTTTTGACAAGCATATTTACTACAGGATAGGAAGCAATGTTTGCAGTATCACTTTTAAAAGAAAAGCAACAGCTTTCAAGAAATGATTTCCTCTGTTGATGCAACTGCAGTAATTTTCAATATCTCATTTGTGGTGCAGAAAAATGAAATACCTCAGCCTTGGAAAATAAACACAGAGTGAGATCACAAATTGATCTTGGCAGGAAAGAGGCAGGCAAAGGATTTTAAATACTTTAAAGTACTCTGCACCTCCAAAACACTGTCACTCTGAAAGTACACTAATCAGGGGTGGTATTTAGAACACCGAAAGATGTACAAGAGATGGAGAAAAACAATACTAAAATCTTGAAATACTAGAACTCAGAAGGTTAGAGGGTTAACTTCTGGAAGATTAAAAGGACAATTATTGTGTCTCTGTGAATACTTAACAGGGCCAGAAAACATACCGAGCCAGATATAAACAGATGCAAAGAGCATAGAGATGTGACTGACTCTTCCACAACAAATTACAAAGGCACATTAGAAAGCACTGGTACAAAGGAATGCCAACCCTTGTGGGATCCTGAGAAACACACCATTGGGAGAGTAGTTGATTGGGCTAAGGGTCCTGGTTTTTGAGTTAGATTTCACACTCCCTGGAGATCCACAGAGAACGTCACAGAGAGAACACGTGGCTGCAGGAGCCTTATGTGCTGAGCCCACTTTGATGTTGCTGGAGAGTCCTACTCCAGCATCTTCCTACTTTCTCAGTTGCAGAGAAAATGAAAAAAATGAACTTTTGCTTTAGAGTGAAGGGAAATTGGATGAGAAGTGAAGACTGGAAGTTGGGCAGGCGGGACCTCTGGGGATGAACTTTCACCTGTCACGGTTTCAACTTATTTTGTGGCACAGAGTTGATTAAAAGAGCTTTCCTTTGGCACTGCTACTGTTGGAGGCAAGAAAAGGAAATGCTAATTTCTGGAAACTAGAGTTGCTGCCCCCAAAAGAACAAGAAATAATGAGTGCTCTGAAAGAGAACACAGACAGGCATGTGGTCCTCAGCCAGAAAGCAACAACACACAAGCAATGGCAACAGCAGTTATTGAAATCCTAGCCTCTTTTTCTGATGCCAAGGAAGAGCAGATAAAAATCAACCTATGTTCCTTGGATGGAAATCAAATTCTCATGCTTGATGGTTTTCACCACTAATTTCATTGAAATGGCCCCGTGCTAACTTGGGCTTTCTGAAAGTATTCATGCCAGTAACTTAGCCTCTGAGGGGTGCCAGAGGGACTGAGCTGGTTGGGCTGAGTGATGAGTTTGTGAGGTGGCTGCTGGCTGCCTGGCAGTCTCAGAGCCGAGTGGCCGCTGTGCGCTGGCCATTGGGGAGAGATTCTGATGGTGACTGATACTGAGAGAGTGATTAAATCTGTTTGGAAAGTTAGCCAGAAGACAGAGAAATTGAAAAGGGAATGTAGTTCATTCCTTTTGGGCACTGACTTTTCCCCATAAGTATTAACTCTTTGCTATCCTCAAAATGAGACTGGATTTTCACGTTTTCAGATTGGAAACTCATGGAAAATGCCAGAATAAAAACTATCAAAGTGTTTGCAAATGCTGAAGAGAATGGGAGTAAAGCCATGAGAGTTTTCAGGAAATTGAATTTGCTTAGGTAGATTGTAACAACTCTCTTGTGAGGGCATTTGAGCCATCATGTTTAATTTGGGCCATTTAACAAAGATCCTGGGAGTGGAGAATTGAAAAGAGTGGGACTTATAGGCTTTCTCTGGGATTGTGTTGTTTTCTGCCTACGCCATGTCCAGAGTGCAAGGAAATAAATCTAGGCTGTTCTTTATGTTTGGAGGCTCAGTTTCTTAAGACATTGACTCTTTAGTTGCTTATTTGTGTAGTCACTGTGAAAATAAGTGTGCCTTTTTAATTTAGCTGAGTGTTAGTTCATTGTCTTTGATTCTTTTCACCTGAGTCTGGTTGGGTTTGCAGAAGCCCAAGTGTACAACCTGTTAGCCTCTTTGGTCATGCAGAAAGGCCCTTCACCACCATTGCGACCTAACAGTACTGATTCTGCTACTGAAGTACTGATTCTGCTACTGATGATCTCAGTAAATCAGTAAGACTGAATTTCTCATCCTGTAGCAAATTTACCCTTACACACAAGACCATTGAAAACACAGCCAGTGCAACACAGATTTTAGACCTATTTTTTATGGCATGTCTATGTCATTTATTTTACCTGTGTTTTCTGGATGTTCTCAAATGAAACACTAGGAGACTTTTCAGGAAAAACAGAAAGCTGTTACATTTTGACTGTGAGAACACCTGGGAAGAGTAAGGGTGCATAAGCGAAGCAGCTTATTAAGTGCTTCAGTAAAAGTAAGGGAACTAATTTGTCACACTGCATGACATTCAAAAGAACAAATGCCTCCTAGACTAAAATGCTAAGGAAGGAAACTCTAGGGAGAATGGAAAATTCCAAAGTATATTCATGATAGGAGATGCCTGAATTGTAAAAAGGGATTTTGCTAGGGGGTAAAACCAAGACATTTGTCCTTTTCATGCATTTTAACTGTTACCAGCTTGAGTTTCTTGAGGCCCTAGTTTATCATCTCAGATTTCCTAACACTTTTCATGTCATGTAGCTACAGATTCATATGAAAAGCACAACTGCATGCTTCAGTGAGCCTCTACTTGATTCTTAAAATGACTGATCTGGAAGGAAGGAATCCCCTCTGTTACCCCAAAGTGCAAAAACCATGAAACTACAAAGTCCTGCGGCAGAAGCTCCATATGGAAAGTGTACTAGCTGTACAGGAGTGAAGCCCATAAACAATTGTGTTAAGTGCTGAAAACGTGGAATTGATGAGCATTTTCAATTTTTTTTAGAAGGCCAGGTATTTGGGTGAATAGTTTGGAAAGACAGTGAGCATTGTTTAAATGCCCCCCCCAGTTGCACACACAGAGTCCTAGCAGCAGCAACCTGCCCTCAGGCACCGGGGCAATGATTAAAGAAGGTTTTGTTAGATTGTAGTGTTATGGAATCATTATAATCAAATCTACCTGAGGAACCTACCCACCAGAAGACAAAATAAACAAGTAAGATATCACTGAAATCTTTTTTTTTTCCCAAATAAAAATGAGTATCTCATAGATTCCATTTGGTGAGAAGGGAGATGATTTGAGAGATTATATCAATAGTACATATTAACTGCTCTTACGAGATGATCGAGTGATCATATTCAGTATATTACTGAATTTCTCTATCTGTAAAGTATAATTAATAGCTTACCATTTTCATGGTAATGTTTAAAGATAATGAAAAAATGATAATCACAAAATGTTTTCAGATACTCTAAAGCAGAGGTCAACAAATTCTGATCTTGTTTTGGTAAATAAAGTTTTCTTGAAACACAGCCATACTTATTCATTAACATATTCTCTATGGTTCCTTTCCCAAGAGCTGGGTGCTTGTGACATAGAACATGTGTCCCACAAAACTGAAAATATTGCTATCTGGCTCTTTACATTAAAATGTCAATAAATCCTGCTCTTAGGAAAAACAATCTTAGTTTTAGAAGCTGAACAAATGGACTTATGTACACTCTTACATAAATGACCAAATTACGTGCATTTCTAAGCCTCTTAACATATATATAGGCATACGGAGCTCTTAATCAAGGCATGAGAGACAGTATGTTCAAGCAAAAAGGCTTGAGCTGAGTAAAGTTCAGATAGACACTGCCAATGACTGTTCCTGGGCAATGGTCCCATAGAGGCTGTCAACTCATAGTATCTATAAGGGGCACACATGAGTACAGAGCAGTGGTTGAGAAGGACTTGGCCTTGGTTAGAGGATAAGCTCTCATTAGCCAACAATGAGATGCATTGACTAGAAAAACAAATTCTGAGACTGCACCAATATCTTGAATGAGGAAAGGGATACTTCAACTTCAACTTCATTCTGTGCAGATCAGTCCACAACTGGAAGACGTTGTTTAGTTTTCTGCCCCCACATTTTTAAGGAATGAAAGACTGTTGAAGCTCATGGAAACTGAAGAGAGTCAAGGTCTGTCTGGGGACTTGAAACTATACTATATAAAGAATGGCACAAGAAATTGCTATGCTTTCCTCAAGAAAAGAAGACTCAGGGGTATACACAAGCCATGTTCAAATATTTGAAGAGCTTACTATTCAGCATAGCTCTTTGGTATAGTTGGAACCAAGGATAAGATGGCTTCATGGTTAGGACGTGTACAGATGGAGTTGGTGGTCACAGGAGTTTAGAATGTTGTGGAGATGATTCAAGTATCAGTTGGGTGGTTGGATTGGTGACTTCGAGAATTCCTTCAAACCCTAAAATATTTGATTCTGTGAAAAAGATGACCTCAAAGGAGCACTTCGCAAGTGTTTTCCAAGCTGATTCATTCCCAGACATGTTGGTATAAAGGAGAGGTAGTGATTTTCCAGTTCTAGAAATATAAATATTTAGGTTTCAGTGTATGCCCAAGCTAGCACACCTCAAGGTGGAGCCCCAACTCAAGTTGAGATTTTGAGAACATCATTAGTTCCAATCACTTATTTTTCTATTTGAACTGAGATTTAAAAGCATGTTTTGATTCCCCATCTGAATATCCTGCTTCTTCTACAGGCTATTGATACGCTGAGGGAAACTTAGAAAGCTCATATACTTTCTGTTGCTCTCTTCTTCTATCTAACAAATGTTTAGTAGTTTTCCAATTACTGCAGCAATGTTAAGAGGATCTGTGGTAACATAATTGCAAAGTGCTCAGGAATTCTTTAAAGGAAGTAGGCTTAATCTTTGATTATCATCTTGATTACCAACTATGGCAATAGCCTACTCCACTGATATCTTCTTCTTGCTTTTCATTTTTGCTAATGGAAGAGGCTACTAGTTACATATGATTTTAGCTCTCTGGAAATAAGTGACAAAAAATGAATAAATCATGTACTACTGTAGGTTGGCAGGCAGGGCACAAGATTACTAAATTATGCACCATGAAAAAGAGAAAGCTAGAAAGAAATCAATCTTTGGCAAAGCTTGAGTAATCCATCCAATACAATTCAAATGCATGGGTTAGGGACCCTCTGTGCAAGAGTTCTCATAACCTAGATAGGTTTTTAATTAGGACACAGGGACAACCAAAAGGGGAAAAAATAAGAATGTTGAACAGCAGCCAAGTGAATTTTAGAATAATGAAGAAATATCAAGTAGGGTAAATCAATGGAGTTAGAGGACACAATGGGGAAATGAAAAACATTCAAGGATAAATTAATGTAGGCCCAAGGGTTATCCAAGCAATTTACTATAAATATACTAGGGAAAAGAGACAGATGTAGATGAACAAGGAAGCACAAAATTGGTAATACATTGTTATAAGTAAGAAATGGCATAAAACAAATGGTGTGGCAAAGCAGAAGTTCAGTAAACAAGAAAGAAAAGCATGTAAGAAAAACTACAGACATTCTTTTGTAGATGACGTGCTATTTAGCAAAAGTTTGTGCTATCTCATCAAGCACTGTAATATCCTTGTAAATGTCATGTAAAGTAAATTTGGCCAGGCTTATTTTCAGTTATGAAAACCGAGCCTCAACTTCTTCCAAAGTCACGGAAAACAGCAGGTTTTTACCTTTCAACCATATATGGAGAGTTTCAGCCAATATGCCCATTTAAGAGCCAGAAAATTCATGATTACATTAATTTTTTAATTTACCTATAAAAAAGTAAAGTGCACTAATCTCGTGTGTGCAGCTCAATTAACTTTTATGTATGAGTATAGGTTCCTGTAGCTATCTCTGAGATCAAGATACAGAGCATCTCCAGGATCCCTGAAGGCTGCCTTGTGTCTTTCTCGGTGTGTATCTCCCAAATATAACCACTCTTCAGATTCCTAACACCATCAACGTTGCCTGTTCTGGAACTTCATATAAATGAAATTATACAGTATGTACATTTTTCTGTCTGGCTTCTTTCACTCAACATCATATCCATGAGATTCATCTCATGTTCTTGCCTGTACCAGCAGTCTATTATTAGTCATTGCCTCTGTTGCAGGACTGGTAAACTTTTTCTATAAAGGGTCAGGTGGTAAATATGTTAGGCTTTGTGGATAATATGGTCTCTGTTGCAACTACACAGTTCTGCCTTTGTAGCACAATAGCAGCCATCCACAATATGTGAATGATTGAGTATAGCAGCTCTGTTCCAACAAATGTTATTTACTAGGATTTAGTCTTTGGACCATACTTTGCCAATTCCTACTCTATGGTGTTCTGTTGTAGGAATACATTACTATTTATCCATTTTCTTGTTGAGGAACATTTGGAGTGTTTTAGTCATTTGCTAAAAAGACTGGGTCATGGAATTTTGGTATATTATGGTATTACCCAGTCACGGAATTGGTATTCTGATTGGGTTTAATAAAAACTGTCAAACAGCTTTCCAAAGTGGTTGAACCAATTTATACTCCCAACAATGGAGTATGACAGTCCTAGATGTTCTGCTTCTTTGCTAATATTTAGTATAGCTGGTCTTTTTAATTTTAATTATTCTGCATCTGTCTAAAGGATTCTATGGTTTTAATTTATATTTCCTTGATAAGCATGATATTGAGCATCTTTCATATATATAAGCATATATACATATATGTAAAGGTATATATATCTTTTATATAAATATATACATATGTGTATATATAAGTATATGTACATATTTATATAAAAGATGTTTATACTTTATTTATATACATATATATATATATATTCCCAAAAGGGAGTATCCAAATGGGCCATATATATATGTAGAGACAGAGAGAGAGAGAGAGAGCTTGTCTAATGGAGAATTTTTTAATTCACCACTTTCAAATGAGCTATTCATTGTATTATTGATTTGCAGAGGTTCTTTATATATCCTGGAAATAAGCTCCTTATATATATTGCTCGTATCTCCTCCCAGTTAATATTTCATTCCTAAGACAAGATAAGCAATTAATCTCATAATTTTTTTTCAATAAGACCCTTTCACTTCATCATTGAAATCAGCACTGAGTGGACTGTAGCATTAACTAGGACATAAGAACAACATCTCAGAAGTCCAGGAGCCTGTGGAAAGATCAGTACATTCGAAGATGTGCAATAGGATCTCTTCTCTCCTGAGACTATGGTGATCTTTTATACCTCTAAAGGGAGGCAGAGCACCAGGTTCTTGAAGGAACAGTAACCTTCAGGGAGGAAAGCGAAAGGGACTCATAGATGTAGCAGAACCGATATTTGGAACTACACCCTCAGAGCAAAGCCTTTCCTAACTCATTCACCATTCCGACTTCCCTGTGCTAAGCATGGAGGGAAATGAGTGACCTTGATATTGTTATTTATAATCTTCTTTTCAAAAAGAAGCCAATACATATGAACCTCGTTTTTAAATGCCTGGCAGGTACCCTGGAACAAGCCAAGAATGTTGTTCAGAATTCTGTGTTCTGTGCTACACATTCTCTCTTTAGCTATGTATTCTTCTTCTATTAAGTTATTGCAACATAAAGGTGATTTATTAAGATGAGAAGCAGACATTGCTAAAACAGGAAGAAAAGCAAAAAAGAAATAAATGTTTCCTCAGAACCCACAAAGGAGAACAGATGTCAGCAGAAGCAGATGTATGCTTCTCTGGGGTGAAAGAAAGAATCCTTAATGCAATCAGAATCCCTGTAACATAAGTAACCAAGAAAGCAGAACATCGAAAACTTCACAGAACTTCCTCGTGTGATGTTATGCATCCATAAGTACCACCCTAAGCGCACAAACTACCAATGACAAATGCTTTAAAACTATTTTTGAAAGAGAGAAAAATGAGAATAAACTAGCGAATGCAAGGTTATATGTATCCTCTTTTTAGAATTAGAAACCCATTCAGAAGATTTGCCTTGAGGAAGAAGTTATCAATTCTGTATCCTATTTAACTCAATCAGCTAAATGGCTAATGTCTGCTCTCGACCCACATGTGACAGGATGAATGTTTAATTTCTTCCCAAATTTCAACATGTAAGAGAACATGATAATTATTTTAGGTAAACATCTTGAGAAAAGTGACTTAATGAAATAACCAAAGTGTTTTCTTCTAAACCACAATGTCAGGATAACATTTAAAAAATGTAGAACTTCTATGTGTCAACTACCAAGATAGATACTGGGAAAATATTTGTAGCAAATATGACTTTTAAAAGCATGATAACGTTAGTTATATAAAAAGCTCCTACATATTGATTTTTCACAATGAGCCCTTTAACAGACAAGTTTTCAACAGTTTCGAACAATTTAGGAAAAAAATAGAGTTAGCAAACATCAAAGTAATGTTAAACTTACTAAAAAATAACAAGATATACCAATTGTCACCAATCAAATTAGCAAACAGTTTTGAAATAAATAATAGGCATGGTGATGGCCTGATAAAGATGAAATATACACAGGCAATTTCATACGTTTGGACTATACATCATATAAGGCCTTTGGGAAGCATTAAGAATATTAATAATATTTATGTGTTTTAACATAGCATTTTTAGTTATTTCAATATAATCTCCAGAAATAATCATATAAGTTGACAGTATTTTTAAATAGGTCATAATTTCCATGACAAAACTAATAATAAACCACATGACCAAGTATAAAGACAACTTAATGATTGTCATCTTCCTCCGAATACATATTTGTCCTTAATTTAAAAAAAATACTTTTTATATTCTATCTGTCCAAATTTTCATATGTTTTTTCCTTCCAAATCTCTGTCTTTTGGTCTGTTAGTTTGAAATTCTTTAAAAGCATGTATCATTCTTTTTCAGTGGCCTTTTAAGTTTTTTTTTTTTTTTTTTTTTTTTTGAGATGGAGTCTCAGTCTGTCGCCCAGGCTGGAGTGCAGTGGTGCGATCTCAATTCACTGCAGCCACCACCTCCTGGGTTCAAGCCATTCTCCTGCCTCAGCCTCCCAAGTAGCTACCATGCCCTGCTAATTTTTGTATTTTTGTAGAGATGGGGTTTCACTATGTTGGCCAGGCTGCTCTTGAACTCCTGACCTTGTGATCCGCCCACCTTGGCCTCCCAAAGTGCTGGGATTACAGGCGTGAGCCATCGCACCTGGCCGGTCTTTAAATATTTTATCTTGTCCTCCTATCTGTCATTATCATTCAACTATAGAGGCATAATAATATAAAGTATGGCAAATCCATTCAATGAGAAGTGGCTATATAAATTGTATGCAAACCATAAAAAATGATTATGTGTAATATTAAACAGTGATTTCAACAATATCATTAAATACCTATGCATAGAAAAAGAAGCTAAAAGGAAATACACTAGACTATACCCAATTATTGTGTTTCACTCGTGGGACAGTGGGTTTTGTTTTTCTTTCTTCCTTTGAATATTCAAAACTTTTCACATTTCCTTTAATAGGATGTACTTTCTCCAGAATGAAAATGCAAATCATTAAAGTAATTGCTCTCTTCTTCAAAAGATCACTTTACTCACAACCCTCTTTTAAGATTTTTAAGAGTTTCTAGTTTCCTTCCCAACAACTCTGAACAGCAGTTCTCAGAGTCCCACTATTTACATTCATTCTCTTGTTGTATTGCAGCCAAGCAAATATTTGGTCTGTGCAGCCAGCAGAAAGATGAGGGCAGATGAGATGATGAATCTAAGGTATGAGTCCTCCTGCCTTGTTAGGAGGTATGGGCTAAGTACATCAGCTAAGCAATTTTCAAGTAGCAAACACTCAGCTGGAGCTCAGTCCTCCTTCTGCTTATTTGCTACTGAGTTCCCTCTTTCTTGATCTTGAAGCCTATTGCAAGATACACACGGTCTAGATTTTTATCTCATTCCTGTTTCAGGCTTTGAATCTGTCTCAGATCATCTTGTTTCTATGGAAACCCCATGGTTGGTAGGCACAAATGACCTTGTCCTGATTCATGTATTCATCATCTCCAATATCCTCACCCTCCTGCATATCTTTGTTCTTGAAGTGAGAAGTAGATTTTAAAGCCAACCAAGGTTCTATCATTGACGTCCTTCTAAGATGCGTCTTCTTCAGGTGTCGAATGACGCTGCATTTGTCTGTACACCATCTCCTCAGAAATCTCCTCTTGTGTCTTATTGGCATTTACTTTGAGATAGAGAGGGTGGACGGAAAGGTGAAATCTAAAAGGGCATGAGCTTACCCATGATCACATAGCTCCTAGGTAGCAGGAATAAAAATGTACTCAGTTTCCTGACTCACAGGGGTTCCTGATTGCCTGCTTTATGTTTTTTTTCAATGATTCTCCATCACTGTTTGTATATGTGTAACTTTTAAAAATTTGTTTAACTTAGTTCATGTTTTTCTCGGAGATGCTAGTCTCTGATAGATCTCAAAATTTAAAAAAAAAAAAGTGATACATACTCTAATTACTACCTATTCATTGAAAATAAACGGAAAGCAAATTTAACTGCTGTTCACAAGCTTTTTGACAGGCTTTCTGTAAAAGTTACTATTTCTGTAGTTAGCTGAGAAAGCACAACAGGAGGAAAATTTTGCTTTTGATTACAACTCTTTCCTGGGAGGTAATACCACTAGGAAATTCTTCTTTTTTCTATGTATTTTTCTTACCTTCTAACCAGGCCACTACTTTTGGGGTAATAATATGTCTGCAGAAAAATGGAAAATGTGAGCAGAAGATAAAATTATTTCACTCAGTAGATCTTTACAGGAACCTATCATGTTGCTATTGGTATTCAAAGAAAAAAATGCCTGATCCCAAGGTGCTCACCATCCTAATAGGAAGGCATGTAAACCCAATAGTGAGATGAGTGAGCAGGTACCATTGTGTGCAGGATTTGGTAGAGGCACAGGGGGAGGAGGATGTGGACATACCTACAGGATGGGACTCCCTACCCAAAGGCTGGAAAGGGAGTAGAGAAGGCACAAGGTAGGAGATAACACTGCAGAGGCCTCATTGAAAAGAGTATTATTTGAAAGATAAGGGAGAATCACGGAAGGCTTCACACAGACACATCCTATGACCATGACATTGGAAGTAGTTCTTAGTTCCTGGGTTCATCTGATGCTAAATTGTATGTGAACACTAACTCCCTAAGACATATGTTCTTTGGTTTGAGGCCTTACCACATGTTTGGATCATGATCTTCCGAATTGATAAACAGGCTGTTTAGTGGTGTCCATTTATATTTGATACTCTGCTTCAAATATGGCAATTTGATCAACTGAATGCAGTCTTTGAAGCCACAATAAATGTATTTTTTTGCTTAAGTAGATAATGAAAATAGCAAGAGAAATCAATGAATAAAACCACCATTTGGAGGCATCCTTGTATTAAAATGTGAGATGTTTGGAGTGAGCTACATGCAGAGGGAGTGACTGTTCACTAAAGAGATAATGTGATAAGTGGCCTTCTTCTCCATTAGCAATCAATGTTTATTTGTCCTTAGCAATTTTCTTTATTTTCTACTGGGCATACATTTCTCCTTCAAAATAAAATAATCTACTGGAAATGAAGTTAATCAATAGGCAAGTAAGAGGATTTTTTTCAAAAATCTACAAATTAATAGGGACAAGTCAGTAAGGTGGAATAGATATCCTTATTGTAAATGTATGTATCATCTAAATTCAAGGTAACAGGTTTCCTGTGCATACGTGTGTTTAAGAAAGACAGAGAGAGAGAGAGGGAGAGAGACTGAAACAAGGAGGCTTTAATGTATTACAGCAATGGTTCTCAATTTATCAAGCATCAGAAGCAGCGATTGGGCTTGTTAAAGCACAAATTGCTGGACCCATCCCCAGAATTTTTACTTCAGTAGGTCTGGAACAAAACCTGCAGTTTGGCATTAGTTGATCCAGGAACCACATTTTGAGATCCACTCTACCAGAGAGCTCTGGACTCATCAATCGTATTTCCCCCTTATACCAAGTAGCCATGATGATCTTACTAGCATGCAGGAGTGGAGACCGAAAACATCAATAGTTAAATTCATCATTCTTTGTACACCCCTCCCCTTTTGAAATCCCTAATAAAAACTTGCTGGTTTTGTGGCTCAGGGTCGCCATCACTGTCCTACCAATATTTGATGACACTCTTGGAGTCCCAGCTGTAAAATTTCTCTCTTTGTACTCTTTCTCTTTATTTCCCAGACCGGCCAACACTTAGGGAAATTAGAAAAGAACCTACATTGAAATATTGGGGGCTAGTTCCACCGATATAGTTGGATGTAATATTTCTTATTAATTTGTGAAGATTTTATTTATTTTTCATAAAGAATCAAATATTTAGAGCTAACAAGGATTTAAAACAGTATCTGACTTAATCTATTGTCTATGGAAGAAGACAGTCAGGCCCCAGCAATTTAATTCACTTTATTAAGGTCCCGTAGATACTTACTGGTGATGCCAGGAACAAAATGTGTCTGTCTCTGAACTCCCTGACCACACAATCTTTGCACTTTGCCACCTGGCTTTTGCAACTTTTAATTTCAGAGTCATTAATAAATTTGTTAGTTGTTATACAACTTAGGGTGCCTCATATTAGTGAGACAATTGTTTAAATTCATCTGCCACATTTTTGACATGGTTATAAAGGAAAATTAGCTACCACTACCTGTTATTTATTGAGCACTCACTAAGTGCCTGGTGCTATACTTCACATCCATTAGTCCTGGTTAATCTTTAACTGGCTCTGAGGAACAGGTCACATAGTTCTTAACTTTTCTGATGAAGAAACTGAGACTCAGAGAGGTTGCATGGCTTAGTCCAATTCATGCAGCTAGGAAGTGACATTAGGAGGGCAAGCATAAGTTGGGAGATAGCTGAGCCACGCAGTGTAGACCCAGTAGTCAGCCCCTCCTCTCCCAAATGAGAATTGACAAAGGTATATGCCTTGGTTGTGTGGTAACAAGGCAGGCCCTTAGGCCAAGAATAACCAGGCAGACTCCACTTGCTGAAACAGGGATACAGTGGAGTAACTTAGGTCTCAGATTTTTTTTTTTTTTAAAGATAAATGCTCAAGTCACTGAAATCAGGTTACAAAGTCAGAAACTGATTTGCAGAAAGGCTGATATGATGATTAATGATCTGAGTCTGACCTAAGAGCTGGACTGTTTTCCTGGGGCAGGTCAGAGCATCAGGTAGAGGTCAGGTGGTTCCAGGTGTTGGGACTGTAGGATGGCTGCAGGAACATGGACTTTGTTCCTGAGTTTTGCTAGGTATGGAGCCGACCTTTTGTGCTTCTGTAAGGAGAACATTTTATGTTTCTGTTTTAAAACTGTAGATAATTGCACCATGATGTGTTTTCTGAGCGGGGAAGTTGGGTGAACATTACGACTTGGCTATCTCACAATTGGGAGTAGTAGTAGACCACTGCTGTGTAATATTTTTTTCCTAAACCTTGAAGAAAAGTGGAAGTAAAAAGAGGAAGTTTAGAAAATAAATAAACTATCTTGCAAGCAGATAAAGTCCAAAATGATCACAGGTTGTCCACACACAATTTTTATTATTTACTTTTTTAATTGTGGCAGATACATTTAATAATATTTTCCATGTTAACCGTTTTATTTATGTATGTATTTATTTTTGAGACAGGGTCTCACTCTGTCACCCAGGCTCAGTCAGCGGCACAATCAGGGTTCACTACAGCCTCAACCCCTCAGGTTCAAGTGATCCTCCCACCTCAGCCTCCCAAGTAGCTGGGACTACAGGTGTGTGCCACCACGCTCAGCTATTTTTTGTGGAGACAAGGTCTCACTGTGTTGCCCAGGCTGGTCTCAAACTCCTTGGCTCATACAATCCTTCTGTCTCAGCCTCCCAAAGTGCTGAGATTACAGGCGTGAGCCACTGCACCCAGCCTTCACCATTTTTAAATGCACAATGCAATAGCATTAATTATATTCACAGTTTCGTGCAACCATTACCTCCATCTGTTCCAAAATGTTTCATTAACCCAAACAGAAACTCTGTACCCATTAAGCAATAATTCGCCTTTCTTACTTACCCCCAACCCCTGGTAATCTCTGTTCTATTTTCTGTCTCTGAATTTGCCTATTCTGGGTACCCCATATAAGTGGAATCATGCAATATTTGTCCTTTTGTGTCATGCTTCTTTCACTTAGCAAAATGTTCTCAAGGTCTATCCATGTCATAGAATGTATCAGAACTTCATTCCTTTTTAGAGCTGTATAATTTTTCATTGTATGTATTTAATATATACCACATTTTGTTTATTAATTCATCTGTTGATGAAGCCTGGAGCTGTTTCTACCTTTTAGCTATTGAGAATAATGGTACTGTGAACATTGGTATACAAGTATCTGGCTGAGTCCCTGCTTTCAATGCTTTGGGGTACCTACCTAGGAGTGAAATTGCTGGGTCATATGGTAATTTTATGTTTAACTTTTCATGAAACCACCAAACAGTTTTCCACAGTGACTGTATCATCATACACTCCCACCAGAAATCTACGAGGGTTTCAATTTCTCCACACCCTTTCCAACAGTAATTGTTTCTTAGGATTCTTCCCTGCATTATAGCCATTCTAGGAGGTCCACACACGCTGTCTTCAGCATGCTAAGTTGAAGACACCAAAGCATATGTCTAGTCTCTTAGTTGGTATTTGGGGAGATTATTTTTACTCAAACCAGGGAGAAGGGGAGAACAAGGGTCGAAGAATGTGGTTCATAGACCACTGTAACAAAATAAGAAACCCAGAAATAAAGCAACAAGCTTACAACTCTTTGAACATCGACAAGGCTGACAAAAACAAGCAATGGAGAAAGGATTCCCTATTAAATAAATGATGCTGTGATAGTTGGCTAGCCATATGCAGAAGAATGAAACTGTTTCATTCTGCATATGGCTAGCCAACAACCATTACCTTTCACCAGATACAGAAATGAACCCAAGATGGATTAAAGATATAAGTGTAAGACCTCAAACTCTAAAAATCCTAGAAGAAAACCTAGGAAATATCCTTCTCAACATCAATCTTAGCTAAGAATTTTTGGCTAAGTCTCCCAAAGCAATTGCAACAGAAACAAAAATTGACGAGTGGGACCTAATTAAACCATAGAGCTTCTGCACAGCAAAAAACAAAGAAAAAAAAACCTACTAGAGTAAATAGACAACCTACAGAATGGGAGAAAATATTCTCAAACTATGCATCCAGCAAAGGTCTAATAGCCAGAATCTAGAAGGAGCTTAAACAAATCAATAAGCAAAAAAACAAATAACCCCCTTAAAAAATGGACAAAGGACATAACAGATACTTCTCAAAAGAAGACGTACACACAACCAACAAACTTATGAAAAAATGCTCATCATCACTAATCATCAGAGAAATGCAGATCAAAACTGCAGTGAGATAGCATCTCACACCAGTCAGGAATGGCCATTATTAAAAAGCCAAAAAACAACAGATGCCGATTGGGCTGCAGAGAAAAGGAAGCACTTATACACTGTCGGTGGGAATGTAAATTGTTTCCGCCTCTGTGGAAAGCAGTTTGGAGTTTTCCCAAAAAACCTAACAGAACTACCATTTGACCCAGCAATTCGATTACTGGGTATACACCCAAAGTGAAGTAGATCATTGTATCAAAAAGATGCATACACTCATATGTCCATTGCTGCACTATTCATAATAGCAAATACATAGAATCAACCTACGTGCTCATCAGTGATGGATTGGATAAAGAAGGTGTGGTACATATATACCATGAAATATTATGCAACCATAAAAAAGAATGAAATCATGTCCTTTGCAGCAACACAGATGGAGGTGGAGGACATAATCCAAATGAATTAACACAGGAAGAGAAAACCAAATGCCATATGTTCTCACTTACAAGTGAGAGCTAAACATTGAGCACCCATGGACATAAACCTGGGAACAGTAAACACCGTGAACTACCAGAGTGGGGAAGGAGGAAAGGGGATAGGGTCAAAAAACTACCTATTGGATACTATACTTACTACCTGGGTGCGGTATACCCATGTGACAAACTTGCACATGGACTCCAAAATAAAAGTTGAAAAAAAAAAAAAAAGCCACCGTTGGCCATCTAGAAAATCAACCAACCATAAAATAACATTCTGAATTACCTGCCGTGGGGCTCAAAGTCCTTTAGGTATCCTTTCATTTCACACATTAGGGTTATCACCATAGTGTAGTGGAAAGTCTACAAACTTTTTTTTTTTTTTTTTTTTTTTCGAGACGGAATCTCACTCTGTCGCCCAGGCTGGAGTGCAGTGGCGCCATCTCGGCTCACTGCAAGGTCTACAAACTTTTGAATCAGGTAACTTTATGACATAGACAACGTGCACATAGACACATTGTTTTATGTGTGTGTCATCTTGAAATTCATATATATATATATGAATATATATTACTAAATACTGGTTTTCTCATTTATATCGCCATTGGGGATAATAAAACAATTTACCTCATTGAAAAACATTTTCAATGTAAGAATAAAAAGATATCATCAATGTAAAAAAAAAGAATATGGTCATTAGATGCAGTCTATGAGGAGGTCTTCTATCACACACTGAGAATCTCTTGTGTTTGGAAACATAACTTGGTCATCCTGGCATCCGCAGCATGGAGCTCATTGCTGAAGATGAAGTATTCAACTGTGAGAGATTGAAAGTTGAAGAGTTTATTTAAAAAAAAAAAGGTTTTTAGCACTTCAGGAGACCAAGGCGGGAGGATCACGAGGTCAGGAGATCAAGACCATCCTGGCTAACACGGTGAAACCCCGTCTCTACTAAAAATACAAAAAATTAGCCGGGCGTGGTGGCGGGCGCCTGTAGTCCCAGCTACTTTGGGAGGCTGAGGCAGGAGAATGGCGTGAACCCGGGAGGCAGAGCTTGCAGGGAGCCGAGATCGCACCACTGCACTCCAGCCTGGGCGACAGAGTGAGACTCCATCTCAGAAAAAAAAGGTTTTCTTACTGAGAAATTATTTTCAGATATATGTTCACATAGACCTTTCCAAAAGAAAACTGAAAAGAGGTAAAGGGTAGTCTAACTCACAAATATAAATAGAGAAACATAATGCATATTTACTCAGCAATCTTTTAATATGAGGTCATATTATTGGAATAGGAGTTTACCAGTTGGAGTTCAGCATGATTTTTCTTGCACAAAACACAAAGCAATAACTATAATTTCTGCCTTTAGCTTTTGAAAAAATAAAAGAACTTAAAGATACTTGCAAACCAACAAGAGCAGGGTCCCATTTATCCCTGCTTTCTTTTAATTTTGTATGATTGTCTTACCTTTACCAAGATTCTTTAGCCATTCTACTTCACCCAGTCTTTCTAAATTACTTTTTTTCTAAATTGATATTTAATGGGCTGCTCAATTTTACAAATAACGTAAGAAGGTTTAGGGTCACTGCAACGGATTCTTTGAAACCATAAAATTCAACCCTTGGCTACTGATGTTGGTGAGGAATTAGAGAGTAGCCTACCAGCCTCAAGTGGTCAAAATGACATGGGCATTCTCACAGGTAGTTTAAAGAAAAAAATGACAAGTTGGCTATATTTATGCATGCAGAATGATTTTTTTTATAAAATTCTATCTTGATTAAAACATAATTCACTGCACTCCAGCCTGGGCGACAGAACGAGACTCCGTCTCAAAAAAAAACATAATTTAGTAGATTAAATATGCTATCTTCTTTGAGCAAGCTTTGGAAGGCCAAGCTACTGGTAGAATTATACCAGAGTTAGGATACTACCCTCTGCATACACCCAAATAGCAGGCCAGAATCCCAATAGAAAATGAGCACGCTCAGCTACATTTCTGTAGTATGGAACTTACGAAGGTTCAGTTCTTGATTTCTCATATGAATCAGAGCTCTCTCTCTCCTTTCCATTGTGACCCAGTTGTATTTTGAACAGGCAGATGGTTTGAAGGAAAATTCCAGATTATTAGCTTTTGCACTGGAGCTTGGCAATCATCTTTATGACCCTGTTCTTGGAATAGCAGCCTTGGAAGATCCCGGAGTCAATCTCCTTTTATTTCAGATGAAAACTGCCAAGAGGGAAAGAGCCCAGGAAGAAAGTTTTTATTCTCGGTGCCTTGGGCAACATGTGTACCCTCCCTCAAAAGAAGGCTTGGAGCAAAATGAACACTTACAGGAAACTGAGGCTCGTATGTTTTATGCAGTGAATCACTGGCATAATCGGAATTCTAACTTCGAAATTTTATTTCCAAATTTGACTGGCTCCACTCCTTATACATCAAATTGATCAGAGCAGAAATTAAGATTCAAATTTATGGTAAAGCTAAGAAAAAGAAAGCAGAACGATGAGTCAGAAGGTAAGAGGCCACATATCTCAATTTTTTTTTTAGCATAAGCATTCATGAATTTTACTGGCACCTCAACTAAAATGATGTTCCTTTAAAATAGTGTCACTTGATTATAAACATCCTGTTTTAAAAATAGAACATATAATCCACCGTCCCCCAAATTCTAGACTAATTCAAACATAAGAGTTGATCTTAATATGGATTTAAGTATTCAACAAATACTTACGGTGTCCACTATTGGGCAGACATTGTTCTAGGTGCTGAAGTTACAACAGTGAACAAATAGGCAAAACCTTTACCCTCATGAGGCTTAGAGTCCTGTGGGAAGGAAAAGAGCAAAAATAAGATAAGAAAACGTTATGGAAATATATAAACATACATAGGTATGTCTATATAATACATTATGATATACCTAGTACGATATATTTAGTTCTCAGAGAAAAACATGGCTAACTTATTTGTGCCTTACCTTGTGATACAGAATTAGAATATTATCCATACTGAATTCCTGGGCCCAGCCCTGGCCAGTGTATCTGCCATTTTATGGGGTACATTATCTCTGCTGAGCTAAGTAATTGCTAGATCCACACTGGAGGCTGTGTGAGTAGAGAAGTGACACACCAGTTAACAGGGTGAGAAATTAATGCAAATTAATTCTCCACCCTCCCAGCAGACACTGCTCCCACTTTCTTGCCCTACTCCATCCCCCTGCCAGTTCTCAGAGAAAAGTATGAATATTCCAAATGATGTTCGCTTCATGTCTCAGTGACCTAGAAAGGAGTGTGTACAGTAAGGCGCAGCAGTGCTTTAATGACGCTGAGCCCAAAAGCAAGGCAGTGACACAGAGGGGAGTGGTGTCACTGAGAGGAAGGCCCAGGCACTTTCCCCTTCTGCACCTCTTCCCAGGAGACAGGGGTGAGTTAAGGCAGCACAAGGTCACTGGGATTGCCTGAAGCTTGACCACGGGCAGGAGTGCCTTTCCTCTTGGCTGGTACCATCTGTATAGGGGAATAGAAGATTTTTATCATAACAAAGCATATCTCAATGGAGTCAATTAGCCCAGCGTGCCTCAGAGAGTTCTGTGATGTGAGTGGTCACTTCTTTGAACTAAGGTTGAATAAAGAAAAAAAAGAAAGTGAAATCATTTCAGTTACAAAGAACCTAGCACTGCATTCTATAAGGTTTCATCATTCAGATTTGGAAGGAGAGGGGAGTCATGGTGGATGCCGTGAGGTGTCACCAGATCCCTTTGTGGGACTATATCCGTCCCCCACCCTCCAGCTGTTCTGAGGATTGGCTGCTCACCTCTGTCCCCTTCTTTAGGGACGTCTGTATCTGGGGAGGCACTTGCACCTCCCCCCATCCCATAGCTGGTGACCGATTTGTTATCAGAGCTCCTTAATACTAAAGAAAGAGAGATTGAGACTCAAGCTGCTAAAGAGCTTCCCTCAAAGTCTCACAATCTGGTCAGTCATCAAAGGAGTCTGTCTGACTCCAAATCCATCCTCTCTCCCCTCAATCGTATAGTTGCTTTATTCTTTTCTAGTGCTGTGGAGAAGCAGCCCCAGTTTGCCACTGAATAATAAGCGTCCCCACCATTTCCTTTCCCCATTGTTGTTATAGGGGTTCCTAATACGTGTTGCTAAGGCTTCACCTTGTATCACCCAGAAGCTCTAACCTGTGGCTTCCTCAAGAGACATTATCCCTGAAAAACGGGTAGAAATTCAGGAAACTGCTTACTCAATTTCTCAGGTGGTGGCGGCGGATGTTTTCTTCCTTATTCTTTGTTTTCTGCTTGGTAAATCTTTGTTTTCTGCTTGGTAGGCGGTTTAATTGTGCTGAATAGACTCTTTCTGTCCTCTGTACAAAATGGGCTTTGGGGGTGGACAGGAGGAGGAAGAGAAAGATGTGAGTTTCACACAAGAACAGAGGGATCCTTAGCCTGTCAACTGAGGCAGGAGGAATGTGTATTCCTGAGTAGTGCCTCCTGCCTTTCAAGCCTGGAAAGAGAACAGGAGAGGGAGGCATGCTCCCCACCCTGGGATGTTCCCTTTACTGCTACCACTTATTGCTTTACTGGACATCATGAAGATTGCAAGATGGACGGAATTTATTTGGATAAAAAGCAGTGGATGTTGGGTATAAGTAAATTAGCAACAGGTGATAAATTCTGAACATAGGACACCTCTAGATTGTTATGTCAATCTACACATTCCTTGCAATGTCAAGGAAGGAGTAAATTTTCCAGATAAACAATTAAAAGAGTATCAAAACTTAAAAAATTCTTTCTATGTTGTGGAGATCTTTCCATGATCTAACATCTCTTCTCATTAAAATGTATGCAGAGCCAGGAGCGGTGGCTCACGCCTGTAATCCCTCACTTCGGGAGACCGACGTGGGCAGATCACAAGGTCAGGAGATCAAGACCATCCTGGCTAACATGGTGAAACCCCGTCTCTACTAAAAATACAAAAAATTGGCCAGGCATGGTGGCATGCACCTGTAGTCCCAGCTACTCAGGAGGCTGAGGCAGGAGAATTGCTTGAACCTGGGAGGCGGAGCTTGCAGTGATCCGAGATCACGCGACTGCACTCCAGCCTGGGCGAAAGAGCAAGACCCTGTCTCAAAAAAGAAAGTATGCAGGCCAGGTGCAGTGGTTCACGCATGTAATCCCAACACTTTGGGAAGCCAAGGCGGGCAGATCACCTGAGCCCAGGAGTTCGAGACCAGCCTGGCCATCATGGCCATCTCTGTCTTTACTAAAAATACAAAAATTAGCCAGGCGTGGTGGTGGGTGCCTGTAATCCCAACTACTCAGGAGGCTGAGGCCGAATTGTTTGAACCCAGGAGGCAGAGGTTGCAGTGAGCCAGGATCGTGCCATCATACTCCAGCCAGAGAGCAAGACTCTGAAAAAAAAAAAAAAAAAAGTATGCAGGAAAAATTTTACTTTTTCCTAGTGAAATGACATCCACATTATGATCATCTTATATGTGTTGCCTACTGAAAATACAGCAGCATTCTCCAGGCTGCTGAGGTATATGATCTACTGCCTGGCACACCAAATGATCCATCACTTTAGCTGATGACAAAGAAAGACTAAGGAATTGCTCCAGATTAAGGGACACTAGGGACACATGGCAATGAAATAGAATACAGGATCCTATTCTTCATCTTGGGCTAAGGAAAATGGTATAAAGGATTTGACTGGGTCAGCTGACAAAGTTGCAAATCAGACAGTAGGTTACATAAAAGTATTGTATCAATGTTCAATTTACTAAAGTTAGTAACTGCAGTATGGGTGTGTAAGAGGTTATCCTTGTTCCTAGGAAATACACCCTGAAGTATTAAGGAGTAAAAGGCCACTATGTGTGTAACTAATTCTCAAATAGTGAGAATTATCTCAAAAGTTACATATATTAACATATGAGTAGCATATATGAATACATTCTCATATATATATACTCTCAAATATTATTCTTCAGTAGTATAAGTGATACATAAGTGGTACCTATTAGTATTTAAGTAGTAATATGTATACCATCTCTCTCACATATATATATATATATATAAGAGAGAGAGTGACAGCAAGCAGCAGAAACAAATGAGGCGAAATGTTAACAATAGGTGACTTTGGATAGAGTATACAAATGTTTTTGTACCATTCTTATAAATTTCTATGAGTTTTGTGTTATTTCCCAAAGAAGGAAACAAAAGAGCTTTCTTTAAGATGCAACGATGAAGTAACAAGACTGGATTTTATCTGTGGCACCTAAGAAGCTCTCTCATTATTTATACATATGTATGATATTGCATCCTCACTGATAGACTTGAGCATTTCATAAGAAATGAGTTGATGCTGGAAATGCTAGGTGAAGATTGCCCAAGTTAAGGCTGAATATAAATCTTCTTGGTATTCCATGAGATTCTGAGACATTTTGTGGGAGTTTTGGCAGCATGGACTTGCTGAGTGTAGCTCAGGGATTACTGGCTTTAAATGACTTGAGCCAGTGTCAAGTTTGAGTTGAAGGCATTGGCAAGGTGTGGAATAAATATGAATGGGGATAGAAGAGGATCTTTGGAGAGTTGAGACGGTAAATGTACACTGCACGGCATCAGGACAGTGAGGGATGTCCTTGGAAATGGCCTCTTTTTCCAGTATGTCATCATTTGTATAAAGCCTAGATTAAAGCAGAAAACAAGAAATATCTTAAGCTGGAAAAAAAATATTAGTAGAGGCAAGTTTGAAGGAAGTAAAAAAAATTGAGACTTATCTTTCCATTTATATAAATCCAGTCCTCCCAGCCCCAGCCTTTCCTGTCTCCTCTATTAATGACTGGGGCAGAGGATCTTCCCATGGGGAGCTCCTTTTCTGAGTTGGAGATGTTCAATTTCATCTCCAAGGGGAACTGGTGAAGGTGACAAATAGAGTGGCTATGGAAAACATTAGAGAGCCAAACCCAGATAATAGCAAAATGATGCTCATATGAACTAAGTTTCCTGGTGTATAGAGCAGAAGCTTGTGTGCTGGATTCATATGAAAAATATCCTCTCATACTTGAAGAGAAGACCTCTCATTAGCACAAAAATGAAACCTACCCTCATTTCCCTCCTACCTTCATCTCTCACAATTCACAATTTTATGATTTTTATTAAAAAAATAGTTAGTTTATAGGAAAATACCCACTTGGTCATCAAATAATTTATCTTCTATAGCATTTACTTACCTCAGCATGCTGCAATGTTTTACACAGAGGTTGCTTAAATCCACTGGTGAAATGCAGGCACCTCTGGAAGAAAAAAAAAATGTGTTAACAGATAAATGGCCCCCTACTTCATGCTAGTTAATCTTTGCAGCAAATAACAGAACAATCTATAAAGTATAGAAAGATTTTGAGTAGTTGGAACTTTACTCTCTGAGCTGGCATTTTGCCACATTGGGGATAAAGCCTCAGGTCTTTCTAAAAGCGCCATGGAATCCATAATAGCCCAGAATGTGTGGCTCCTCATTTTTATATGTCATCAGAAAGATGGAATGCCAACAGTGTGTCTGGGGTCCGGGTTAGTACTAGCTCAAGGGAAAGGGTACCACGTAGTCAATCACTTCCCACATAAGCCAGATCTCCCCTAAAGATTAGTCAACGTGCCAGTAAAATATGAACCTGTATTTCCCATGCTATGAGGAGCTCAAGACAAGCAGGCTAAATGTCTGTGATGTTGACATATGTTGGGGTGTTGTGATGTATGTACATTTGTATGCAGAGAAAGAGTCTGCCTTAGTCATTATGAGGTACTAGCCAAAACTGCCTCATGGGAAAGGGCAACTGAGAGAATGTGAAGGGCTGGTCAACAGCACAGAGAACGTCACTGCGCACCTCAGTTGTGCCCTCTGCTGGGGACTCAGTTTCTACATCAGGCAATGAAGTGGTGGGTGAGCCCCAATTTGGTGGTACAGGTCCATAGTAGAGACATGCAGACACTGAAGTTCAGTGGAGGGCATCAGTTTGCTGAAACCTGTGTTTATAGACACGTGATGGTTTAGTATGAGGTGACCCAGGGAATTTGTGGAATCCAAAAATGAAGCCTTATTTTTGGGGATCAGAACAGTGAGACTAAGAGCTCTATGAGAAAACATTCTAAGACATACACTTGAAACTGTGAGACTCCTTGTGTGTGTGTGTGTGTGTGTGTGTGTATTTCCACATATATCTATTTTATCCAACTTCAAAACTATTATGAATTCAGTCTCCTTTGTCACAATTAGAAAGGAAGCTAATTTGAAAGGTTAGCAGATATGCTACTGTTTCCTAATAGTTTGTATAGTTTCTAATGACCGGAATGCCACCCAGGAGGCCTTTATAGTGGAGCTATGTCACCATAGGAGCCGTCCAAAGTGAATGTTACTTAATCACAGTCACCAAAGGTGAAAAATGTAGTATTTCCTTAGAAAGCTAGTGAGGCTGTAATTTTCAAATGCCACTAATGTAATGTGGAGTGGGAGGGGGCCGCCATTCCTGACCTCTGTTTTTTATCCTCTGCCTTGAATGGTTTTGGCTAAAATAAAAATTTCTAAATGGCACTCATAATAACAGAACTTGAGGCAAAGGGATACTCTTCGAGTGTGCTGTCGCATACAAAAACAGAACCTGGTGAGCATGCGGCCTGCCAGAAGGGTTCGCAGTGTTGCTTGGGGTTTAGGAGAAATACCCGTGTGCAAAATTGCTATTACCCAGTGGGCTAGCCCGACTACAAAGATAAAAAAAAATATTTTAACATGCTTATTCAAAATCACTGAGATAAAGACATTGAAATGCATATGATCATTGTTGTCATGCAGTGAACGTCTTTTAAATCTAGACCCCTTATCTCTTTCATGGTTTTCAGCAGCTGACTTTGGCTTTTGTCCACAGTTGAACAGGACCTCCCTGCTTTTAATAGTGAGGTTGAGCTTTTGGCGGAATTCTGGATGTGGGCTTTCACATTAATTCTGTGTTCTGTAGTTTGTCTGCTATGTTTTATGCTGGGGGTAAGTCTGTAATAGCTGCAGTCATTGTGGAACTTATGATATAGTGGGAAAAACAGATATTGAAGATGAAATGACAAGTATGATTACTTTGATGTATGGGAAATTTAGGGTAAACAGGCATATATAAGGGCAGGTTGCTAATCTCATTTGGGGAGTGTTATATATCATTGCAGATACAGTTATATAGATTTAAATATACTTGTAGCATATGTACAGTATATGTATACTCATACATGTACATATTTATTTATTAAAGTTGCCTGATTTAGCCAATAAAAGTATAGGATATACAGTTAAATTTGAATTTCAGATAAACTAGTAGTTTTCGAGGATAGGTATGTGCCATACAATATCTGGACATAATTACAATATGGAGAGTGGTGTTTATCTGGAATTCAAATTTAACGGAGTGTCCTGCATTTTTTTCTGGCAACTCTAATGTATGCATATGTGTGTATGTCTGTGTGTTTTTGCATATGTGTCTGTATGTGTGTGTTAATGGCATTCACAGCAACCTAGATGGGATTGTAGACTATTATTCTAAGTGAAGTAACTCAGGAATGGAAAACCAAACATCATATGTTCTCACTCATAAGTGGGGGATGAGCTATGAGGATGCAAAGGCATAAGAACGATACAATGGACTTTGGAGACTCGGAGGGAAAGGGTGGGAAGGTGGTGAGGGATAAAAAACAACAAATTGGATTTATTGTATACTGCTTGGGTGATGTGTGCATCAAAATCTCACAAATCACCACTAAAGAACTTAGTCATGTAACTAAATATGACCTGTTCCCCAAAAACTTATGAAAATAAAAATTTTGAAGATGAAAAAAAAGAATAACTGAACCATTGAGGACCAGAGATGCTTGCAGTTCTGAAGCTCTATACAGAAGCATGTGTTGTGTATGTGTATATGTGTGTGTGTATCTGTAGATGAGTATATTTATATGAGTATGTATTTATGTGTGTATATGTATCCTTCCCACACACACACACATAACCAAGGGCAAGTCTAAGAGAAAGGAGTATGAGAAGTATTATAGAAAGTATCTAGAAACAAGGCCTTTGGAAGTGAGCACTGAAGTTTTATTCTTTTCAAAATAAGAAGCCTGTTTTCCTACCTTCTTTGTGACTGCTTTTCTATGTAAGTCTCTTTTGAACAGAGAGTGGTAAATACCGGTGTCCCCGTGTCCAGTTACAAGCACCTGATCTGCAGATGTCAAAGAAGTTAAAGCCTCCCTGGTCTCTCTCCTTTGCTTCCTTCCCTGTTCTTCCAGCAGTTTCTTCCTAGTTAGGGCTTGTATAAGCCCTCTCCCCTTAACCAACCCCAGTAAGAAGCCATTGTGGGCATGGAAATTGGTTTGAAAATCCAAGGACATTGCCTGGATTATAAGAATACTTTAATGCAACCATTGAGGACCAGAGATGCTTGCAGTCCTGAAACTCCATACAAAAGCATGTATTATGGTTTTAAATAATAAAATTGATTTTTTCAAATCATGTGCCATATCTAAATGGTTGATTTTCCTTACATCATAGGAGTCAGCTCGTACATGCATGTTCACATTATTGTTCTCGCTGACTTTGGGATTGTTCCTTAACTCACAAATCCTCTGCTTCCTCATTCATAAAACAGAGTTGCTAAAGTTTCTGCCCCATAGGACTGCCATGAGGATTAAATGAGATAATGCAAATAAAGAACTCAGTGCAATACCTGGAAGATGTAGTAAGAGCTGTGAGACTTAGGCGTGTGCAAATGTGGCTCCTGCCATGCAGCCTCTAATGCATCAGCCACCATCTCAGAAGTCAATTCAGACATTTCTCATGTGTTCTGAGAAACATGGGGAAGAGCCCAAACCAAGGTACTCACATAAAGACTGTAGTTTAGGGGTGACTAATGTTCAGCTTTGGAAGACCAAGGGGAACCCACAGTACCATAGTTAAAAGAAGACTCAGCAGGGATAAGTGTGGGCTTTCCTGAGATATGGCCCAAAGCCAAAACCACTGCATGCTCAGAATGTTTGCTCAGTGTGCTGGGAGCATCTTGGGGCTATGAGGACAAATTTCTCTTTGATACTGACATATTAAAATAGACATCCCTCAATGTTCTTTGTAGTCAAAAGATAGATGGCCTTTGAGACACTTGTCACTAGTGAAATAGATTTTGTCATTATCAGAGGGAGCCGGTCCATACTGCATACCACAATTAACTTGAATAACCTTTCCAGTTTTTTTTTTTTTCTTAATTAGGGCTTACAGCACAAGAATATCTCCTATAAGGGGGATGATTTTTTTTTAACTAAGAAATGTTTAAAAAAATTTTATTTTGGCTGCATATAAAACAAGCTGTACATTTGTGTATTCAAAGCCATCCTCCTTTTGAAAACCACAAAGCCAAGTGCATGCTATATAAAGATGTTATATTGTACCTTAACTTCATGTTAACTGTCATTAATCTGTGACTTCCAAGCAAGAAACTAAAGCTTTTAAAGGGTCTTCTAGTGAAGTATGTCCAAAAGTAACAACAGAAGATACCATTTTAAGATGCCGGGTGGTTTCAGACTCTCAACACTGACCTTTTACCTTCAAGGCTGTGTCTTGCATTACATCCACTTCTCCTTAAGGCTACAGTAAACCTGTCAAGTCAGATTGCTGTTTGAGTTGAAACTAACAGGAACAAGCAGAAATGTTTTACCCAAGTGATTAGTGGATTTCAGACTGCTTGTCAAAACCACTTGGTGTTATGAGAGTTGGCATAACCCCATAAGGCGTTTCTTAAACATGCCTTTATTTGGTTCATTTTCAATTTCTTCCCATAACTGCCACACGACCATATTTGATGGAAGAGGAACTTTAATTTCATGTTTGGAACTTTAACCTCAATTAAATGCAAAGTAGGAAATGCAAAATATTTTTAAAAGAGACACTTATATTGGCTGTTATATTGGCTAATTTGTTTATGGATTTAGTCAGACGCATGGTAGTATGTCCTATCAGTGATGGAATTTTCATATCTCTGAGGGAATAAAAATATATGTTGGCTTCTACCATTCTATAACCAATGATATAAAAATGTGGGTTTTTTAACACATTGATACCATTCTCTTTGGGCCTCATGTATGAATCTACAGGGAGAAAGGAAATTACTAAGGCTGCTAGGACTGTAGAGAAGATGGAACGGGGTGAAGGAATAGAGAGATTTGGGGCCAGTTCCATGGAATACTGTCATCTCTGAGAAACTCTATTGAGAAAATCCCACCTCATCTGTAAATTTGGTAGGACTCCTCCACACACCCAGACCTTAGTCAAAACCTGCATACTTTAACATAACCTCCACTCCCTGCCAAGCATCATCAAGTTCTCACCTTTAAGAAGGAGAACTATAACGGTATTAGCCTGCTAGGGCACTATAACAAAATACCACAAACTGGGTGGCTTAAACAACAGACATTTATTACAATTCTAGAGACCAGAAGTCCAAGATCAAGGTTCTGGCCGACTCAGTTTCTGGGAAGGGTTCTCCACCTGACTTGCAGACAACGGTCTTCTCCCTGTGTCCTCACATGGCAGAGAGAGAGTGAGCTCTCTAGTGTCTCTTCTTATAACAGTGCCAGCCCTATTGAATTAGGAACCCACCCTTATGACGTCATATAACTTTAATTGCCTCCCTGAAGGCCCTATCTCCAAATATAGTCAGATTGAGGATTACAGCTTCAACATGTACCTCTTTAGGGGGATGAAATTCAGCCTGTAACAATAACTAAGAACAAAAGATAGTATCTGTATTTTGGTAACTTACTATTATGCATCTAGTCTGTAAATGTTTTTCTGTCACCCACAACAAATATACCTTTAGCATCAAAACAATGAATAAACAATTTTACCAAGAAACGTAAAAATTTAGCAGTGTTAAAAAAAGCTCTACGCCCTGAAGGCCAAATATTTGTAGCTGATGTTTAGCATGTTAAATGTTGACTTGTTTTTAGAATGTTGCTTTTTATGCAGAAGTCTTTGCAAGAAAAATAATGTTTTGATTTTAATTGTACCCTATAAAATACTAACCATTGTTACGTAGCATGACATGTAGCACTGATCAAATTATATTTCCCAAAATATAATAAATACAAACAGGTGTTTCAGCTGTTAAGTACTTTTTTTCTGTTGCTATAATTACAAAGAAATTTCATCCTAGATCTAAACAGCTTAGACTCACAACCTATAAGATGGTGGTCACAGGTTGTATATAATGAAAAGGTAATAAAGACACAGGTGAAAGTCCTAATGCAGGTAATGGATTGAAAAGCAGATAAAAGCTCTAATTCAGCCTCTCTGAGCCTTAGTTTTTCTTTTCATGAATAAGTAACTTGGGCTAGGTGATCTTTTAGGACGATTACAGGAATAACCATTCTCTCATCCTAAGAAACTAGGAAGATGATTTGGTAAAATTAGTAAACAGATCTCCTTGGAAAAAAGCAATGAAAATAAGGTCAAATTTCAAGTTATATTAGTGGGAAACAGTCTTCGGATTGTAAGATTATGAACAAGCCTCCCACATGAAATAATATAAGCTGGATTTTAGAAGATATTTTAGATGAAACAAAATCTCAGACTGTGTCCGTTCTGCCAGATGAAATAAACTTGGTGACCCCATCCAGCCTTTTTCCATCTCTAATTGCAATGCATCTGTAATTGAAAAATGTCTTTAGGGAAGTGTACTGTTGAACAGCCTTCTGCGTGAACAACATCATCCTAACACACATCTCATAAGAGATTTCACTGCTCTGACAAGTTACACATCCTAAATGAAAAACCACAGTGATATTGTTGCTGTTTGTTCAACCCCCTGCCGGAGCTGGGATTCACACCCTGAAGTTGTATTTCATGAGTGAATTCAGATTAAATCTTTGTTCTTTTTCCATCGTATGGCACAGCTGCCTTAAAATTCACCACCACCGACAGACAGAGGACTTCCTCGAGATAATGACCCACAGGAAATTTCTTTCATGAATCGGATAACCCAGTAGGACCAATCCACCATAGAGAGTTTAGGGCAATGGCATGCCAGGTTGGCATTATAATCTCATTTGCCACATGCTTTTTGAAAAGCCTTTGTGCTGGAAGCTACAGTAGGCATTTGGGAAGGAGTGCCACATTATGCACTTCATCCCGTGTTTGTGAAGAACTTTACTAGGCCTAATATCCTAGCTAAAATCTGCCTTATCTTTCCTTCACAACAGAGAGAAAAGATGGGAAAGTCGAAATATAAATATATTGCTGAGTCATCGACTCTTTTTATTAGTTAATTTGCTAAATTGACCTTGACTCAGCTTCTCTGGATTAGGGTTAAAATGCCTTGTCATCATTTTTGGATCTCTACATCCTGGAATTGTATGGCAGAATGAAAAGGGGTAGACTAGACTGCATAACCAGCTGCTTTCACCTGCCCATCTTTAGTCACACAATTCCTATGAGTTTCAGTTTCCTCATCTGTAAATTTGGAACAATAACACCCACTCCACGGAGTGATGATGAAGTTTCTGGTGGGCAAGTTAACACAGTGCTTTGGCTTGCATCCTGCTCTACCACTTGTTAACTGGGACACTCTGCTGTGTTTCCTTATCTGTAAAATAGGGATGATTTTTTTAAAGCAGTTCTTTTTCATAGAGTTGTTTGAGGATTAAATGGGTAGACAATATATGTGAAGTATTCTGAACAGTGCTTGGTGCATGGCAAGCCCTCAATAAATGCTACGTCTTATTGCTTAATAGAATGCACCTGTGCTCAATTAACTGTCCCTTCCTCTTCCCTTTTTCTCCTTCATTTGCCCTCCATGACCACACACAGAAACTGGAAGGCAGAGTTTCTCTTGCGTTAAAAATATTCCAGGTCAGGCGTGGTGGCTTACACCTGTAATCCCAGTACTTTGGGAGGCCAGGGCAGGTGGCTCACCTGAGGTCAGGAGTTCCAGACCAGCCTGACCAATATGGTGAAACCCTGTCTTTACTGAACATACAAATTTAGCTGGGTGTGGTGGTGCATGCCTGTAATCCCAGTTACTTGAGAGGCTGAGGCAGGAGAATCACTTGAACCCTGGAGGCGGGGGTTGCAGTGAGCTGAGATTGCACTGTTACACTCCAGCCTGGGCAGCAAGAGCAAAACTCTGCCTAAAAAAAAACAACAACAACAACCAAAAAACACATGTTTCCAGGATCCTTACTTTGATTACTCTTTAGGAAATGCTCCCTGGAAACTTCAAAGTCATGGAGAGCTAAAGCGTTGGAAAAGAATTTCTAAAATAATATTTTAAAGATACAAACTTACAAAGCTGAGTGGCCTTGGGCAAGTCCCTCAATCTCTCTGTTCTTTACATGTTAAGCTATAAAATCAAGGAATTGGAATAAATTGTCTCTGGAATCCATTTCAACCACAGTAACACTTGAGTCTATCATTGTCGATGAGTAACAAATGTGTGCCTAAGGCCGTTAACTCAGCTGGTTAAAGTATAGCGCTGGGACCAAAGCTAACATTATGATATAAGCTGGCTAACTTCAAGGTATTTTAGGTCTATCTCTAACACCAGCCAAGTGACTGGCATTTGTAAGCTGTGGGTCCTGTATAGAGCAGATGAGGATATGTAACGAAGGATTATTTTCAAACCTGTTAGCAACTCAGAGTTCATGCCCTATTGCCAATGGCTGTGGAGCTTCATTTTCAACATATGCAGGACAGTAAATCTGCATATTATAGAGGAGACTGTGTTGGAAGAAGAGGCTTGGAATGGTAGTCTGTCTTATTTGTATTCAGTTCAACTAGCTGACGTCTATTTTAATGGTGTCTCTATTCAAATAAAAGTGTGATGGTGGAGAAAAGAGAGGCTAAGCAACATGGCAGGAATAAAAAAAGACTTTAGGGACATGATAGTTTGCATGGTTGGAGAAAAATTAACTCAATAAATGTTTGAGTTGGCAGATTTGCTAATGTCCTACAGCATTCTTTGTATAGGTGTAGGAGATTATTTGCATTGCTTGGAATTGAAGACTAACAAAGTTGAAATGGTTTTTGAGGTATTATTGTGTCAGTGACAAATGCCAAAATTAGCAGCCACGTTGGATTTGAACCACGTGGTGGTGATGTCAGAGGAGAATGGAGTCCAAGTAGGATGACCAGGGCCTCAATAAAGCCTGGGGTCCCAGTAATGCCAGGAAACAGGCAGCGCGAAAAGCAGCAGCACTTGGCAGTTGACTGATTCTGTTGCAGGACCTAACAAAGTGATTAACATCAAGTAAATGAAGATGCTCCTTGGAAAACTGTAACATTATCAAGGCTGTCAGGGAGGCTGCATGAAGTTAGCACAATGAAATGTGCCCCTCCTGGTTCACTTCCTCAGACAGAATGTTCTGGCTTTGGGTTTCACTATCAGGTGTGATTTGATCTCCAGGCCTCTCACAGGGACAGAGATATCAAGAAGTCAGGGGGTCTGACAGTGATGCATTAGGCAATAGGATGCTGAGGCTGATTATGATGCAGGTGACAGAAATGAATAACCTCCTGAATATGCTGACATTGGTGCTGCGGGGGGAGACAGAGCCAGCGCTCTTGTGATGTCAATAACGAAAAACAGGAAGACAACTCTGCCTGGAACCCTATGTGCCTGAAACTGGGATGCTTATTGTTAGAGGTAACTTGACGATCCAGGCCACTATTATCCAGAAAACAAAGCACACCCCAAAAAAATATATATCTTAACACCTTTGGGGAATACTAGTTATGTATTGCCTCTTCTTTTTCACTTTTCCAATCTTATAAGGTATAAACTATGATAAAATTAACAAATATATGTCATGATCACCTAAATACTTGCATTTGGAAGCATATAATAAGCATCAGCTGATCAACAAAATCATCATTAAGATGTCTACATGGCGGCCGGGCATGGTGGCTCACACCTGTAATCCCAGCACTTTGGGAGGTGAAGGCAGGCCGATCACAAGGTCAGGAGTTTGAGACCAGCCTGGCCAATATGGTGAAACCCCGTCTCTACTAAAAAAACAAAAATTAGCCGGGCGTGGTGGCGGGTGCCTGTAGTCCCAGCTACTCAGGAGGCTGAGGCAGGAGAATCGCTTGAACCTGGGAGGTGGAGGTTGCAGTGAGCCGAGATAGTGCCACTGCACTCCAGCCTGGGCAACAGAGTGAAAAAAAGATGCCTACATGGCAAACGCTAAATAGGAGAAAAACCTTGATAATTCTCTGAATACTGGGTTCTGAAATGGTAATAGTTTTATCACTCCCCTGGCATTTATATATTGCCATGTAGCTCTAGTTTTCTTCAAATGAATTAATGTCCTATCTTTACTCCTCAAATGGATCGTAAATTCCTGCAAAACAGGGGCCATTCTAACTTAAAATCCTTTGTAAATTCTCAGTGTTTCCAGCCTACAATCCTTGCATGTTTTAGCCTATAAAGAACTAAATGAAATCATATTCATATATAATTTCACTAAATAAAAAGATATGTAAGTTCTCTAAGATGCTTGTAGTACTCTGTTCTCATGCTGCTGATAAAGACATACCTGAGACTGGGTTATTTATAAAGAAAAGGAGGTTTAATGGACTCACAGTTCCACATGGCTGGGGAAGCCTCACAGTCATGGTAAAAGGCGAAAGGCATGTCTTACATGGTGGCAGACATGAAAGAATGACAGCCAAGTGAAAAGGGAAACCCCTTATAAAACCATCAGATCTCATGAGACTTATTCACTACCAAGAGAACAGTATGGGGGAAACAGCCCTCATGATTCAATTATCTCCCACCAGGTCCCTCCCACAACATGTGGGGATTATGGGAGCTACAATTCAAGATGAGATTGGGTGGAGACACACCCAAACCATATCAGTGCAAGAAAAAGTATGGGTTGTTTAGATAAGGAAATGCTGGAGGCTTGAGAAATGTTTGATGTCAGTAACTGGGGAAGTGGGTTAGGTGATGGAGACATCTGTTCAGAACGGCCCGTCAGAGGGGTGGGATGGTATTTAGGAAGGTGAAGTCAGCAGAGCCCAGGAGTAGGTGAGGAGGAGCCTGGTAAGGCCAAAAGTGTGAGGCCCCTTCGAAGGCCCTACGAACATGGGTCATTTTCTAGTGCAATAGGAAATCAAACTGGAACTCTCCATGAAAGGTAGAAAATTTAATCCTGTTTTCAACACCTCTGGGCTGATAGCATTAGAGAAAAATCACCAGATTCCTTGATCAGATTATTCTTTTTGAGCAATTGTAATTTCAAAGGCCCCAAAAGTGATAGATTAAAAGGGTTTTATAGTTTTAGAAATATAAGACTCACTTATATTTTATTATTACTTCACTTATAGTGAGTCTTATATTTATAAAAGTATAAAACCTTTTTAATCTATCACTTTTGGGGCATTTGAAATTACAATTGCTCAAAGTAGGGCCTATATTTATAGAACTAGAATTTGTATTGTTACCTTTAAAAAAAAATACTGACCCAGGTTTTACTAGATTCTGTGTATCCTGTAAAGTCAAAGAAAATAACCATGAAAATTCAGAAGAAGAACTTGTATATATAATTATTGTGAGTAGAATCACTGAACGAATACATTTATATTGGTTCTGGAAAGCAATGAGAAGCTTTACACAATTACATTACCTCAAATTATGACTTTCTGTTGTTTTTCAGAGTTTGTAAAAAATAAATGATGTGTCATATTTAATCTTCTTTGTCCTTAGATTCACCATAATAAATATTAAGGTAGTGCATTTATTGTAGGGCTTTTCGCTTGAAAGACGATACCCATTAATTTTAAACCGTATGTTGGCAGTCCCTCCAACACAGAGTTAGTGTACTTCTGTCTCTATTCTACATTATGTTTATGGGGACTGGGGAGGCTAAAATCACAATTACTTTCAATCTCAGGAATCAGATTCTTCTTTACTTTGAAAATTCTCAACTACTATTAAATCTGTACGTTTCTTCTCTGCTATCTTCTCCACTGTTTCTTCTGGGAATTCTATCAAATACATGTTGGAGCTTCCCAATCCTTACTGCATGTCTGATAACTATTCTTTCATATTTTGTGTTGCTTCATCTCTATGGCTTTTTTATTTTTCTTGTTTTATAGTTTTTCTGTCACTGGCGTATCTGGAACCAGAGATGGGATGAATTCACTCAGCCATTTTCACCAAAAGTTTCAGCAAAACTGCTATATGTTTACCTACTTCGTGTGTTTAAACATATTACTTTGAAGGAATATCCAATAAGTTTACACTTCCCAAGGCACTGAAGAAAATCATTGCTTTGGGTTTTTTTTTCTCCTTTTCTAGAAAGGGATAGATTTAAACAACATCTCAAATAAAAAAGAGGACAAAGAGACAAAAAGCAAGTTCAAATCCTTCTATATACAAAATTCCAGCTTTCTGTAATACATAAATACTTTAAGCTGATAAACAAAAAGGGTAGCTACTCAGTTTAAACCAAAAACAAGTGTGGATAAAAATGTACCTAATCCTCCAGAGAATCAGGGTAGTGCCTAAGAATTATGTGCATTCCACACAATGGGAAATGAATATATTCTCCACATTTTAGAGCTTTAAGGTGTGACTGCTTTAGTATGCCAGCCAACGCCTACAAAAGTGTGACAACAAAATACATAAATCAATAAACCGTTTCTCTATATACCACATACTTAATCCATTTTGAAGTGGGAGTATTTCACTGTAATAAAAATACAGAGGCATTTTCTTCAATCACTATTCTAATTAGTTCAGGCTTACCTTCTTTTATGGCTCTGTGAAATATCACTAACACATACAGTAGTTATGGAAACAATACATCCCATAGATTTGAACTTATAAAAGCCTTGCATGTGAAATTTGTTTCTCAGACAAATGTGAAATTCAGTACCTTTGCTGGTTGAACTACATGAGCAGGTTGGAAAGGAAGGTTTTTAAAATTCTGTCACTAGAATTAATCATGTTCCAATTTTGTATCCTTCACTTCTATAAGCAACCTTCTAGAACTCAGTCAGCCTTGTTCAGCATTATATTTTCAATGTGTATATTCAATGAATCTTTCTTTAATAAACATTTATCTCTTAGAAAACACTTTTCTCAATTTATGAGCCACAACATAACTTAATAAACTAAGAACACAAAAGGTATAAATTAAAAATTCAAACCTGACATAGTTTAAATTCAATACTCTTAACCCTGGATCAATCAATATAGTAATCTTTTTCATGATAAGAATGAATATTTGGTGACCACAAATAGTAGGAAGACAAATGTAATGTGATATAAAAACCTTTTATTGTGTGCCAAAAGTATCTGTTGGCTGTAAAAATATGTGCTTCCTTGATCCTTATCTGCATTTGGTTTATTCTTTTGACCTTCTATTTGATTCTCTAATTTGACCTACATCGTTTCTTAGTCACTGCTAATCAGATTCCAACAAACAGGAGTACAGAAAAATCAAGGGACTTGAGGTTGCAGTTGAGGTCTCCAGGCATGTGTCTTTGTATTTGTGAGCATCTAGTCCATCTTATTATAGCAAATCTCAAATGGTCATTATGTTTCTCGTGTATTTTTGCAACCAGTATTGACATGAGTCAACTTAGAGTTTGTCTGTTTATTTGATGTTCATCTTGTTTAAGAAAATAAGAAGCAAAAACACCAAGAGGCCTATTCGTTAGGTAAGCTTTCCTCTACCAGGTTAGAGCAGGTGAAGGATCCTAGAAAAATTTCCAAGCCTCTTTTATTTCTCTCTTCACCAAAGCACGACTAGAGCAGCTTGGGAAAGTTTATGTCCTGCCTTGCAAAGCAGAGATGTACCTGAACAAATTTCAATCTATTCCACAAGGAGTTTGTGATTGTTCTTTCAGATAGCATCTTCTAAGTCTCATCTTAAGTTTGCCATTTAGCTCTCCATGCTTTGTGACTTCATTTTCTTTTTTGAGAGCAGGGAGAATACGTTCACTTTTCTTTCATTAAAGAGTATTTCAACTGTAAATGATAAATGGTTTTCAGGATCCTGAATATAAAGAGCTGTATGAAAACATGGCTAAACTAAACCGTGAGTTATCTGGAACACTGGTTCTCAACTGGGACTGATTTTGCCCATCAGAGACGTTTGGCAGTGCCTGGAGACATTACTGATCATGACATTTGTGTGTAGGGTGCTGCTGGCATCTGGTTGGTAGGGGCCAAACATGCTACAAAACCTCCAAGGCAAAGGACAGAGCAAAGACTCACCAGGCCCCAAATTTCAACAGGGCTGAGGTTGAGAAACCCTGACCTAGAGTTTGTCAAGAACATTTCACAATCCAAATCTTAATCCTTTTTAAGCTCCCTGGGAATTTATATTGATAAAATAATGGGAAACTGAATCATACAAATAGAAAAGCTCTGTCAGGAAAATAGTGCTTGGAAATGCTTTTCTATGAGAAGAAATAGATGAGAAGTGAATGAGAATATTCCATTCTTTTGTTGTTCTTGTTTGTGTCTCTTCTTTCTTTCTCATTCTCTCTGTGTCTCTCTAGTGGATGCTGTGAAAAATGTGTCCCACATTCACGCTACATGCTGCAGACCACATTATTTAATAACGGGAGTCTGAGCAGCCGTCTTTAGTAGTGTTCGTTTAGTTTTCTATTAAGATTAGCGTATTACTTATGGAGGGTTTTTCTTTTGGTATTATATTTCATGATGCTTTGACACGTTGAGGACTTGCTAATCCTGGAGAGACTACCTCTCCCACAGCTAGCTAATTCCTAAAGATAGCAAATAAGAGCCAGGCACGGTGGTTCACACCTGTAATCCTAATGCATTGGGAGGCTGAGGCGAGCAGATCGCTTGAGTCCAGGAGTTTGAGACCAGCCTGGGCAACATGGAGAGAGCCCATCTCTACAAAACATAGAAATATTAGCTGGGTGTAGTGGAATGCACCTGTAGTCCAGCTACTCAGCAGGCTGTGGTGGGAGGATCACTTGAGCCCAGAAGGCAGAGGTTGCAATGAGCTGAGATCACGCCACTGCATTCCAACCTGGGTGACAGCGTGAGACCCTGTTTCAAAAAAGAAAAAAAAAAAAAAGATAGTAAACAATTTGCCTCTGTATTTGCCTTTTGTATGCAAACCAACCAGTCCAGAAACCATACTTCCAATCACCCCCTTTATATAACTCTCACTAAGCCAATATTTCTTTACCCCAAATCATCTCATGACCAGGTAGCAGATGACTAGAGACACCGCTAGAACCCACTGAAGTTATTCAAATTACCCAACCCTAAGCTTGCTCACTGTACTTACCCTATCTTGTCCATTCTTCCCCAGAAACCCACAATACAGGCTTTTGCCCAGGCTCTTTCCTTGTCTTTCCTGCCTCCCTGAGAGCCCTGGTGCTTACCCATGTGGCCCTGTCTGAGATACCTGTTCCTAGAGATCTGTGCTCCTTCCTTCGTGACATTTACATCCATATCTGCATGCATTACCATACTGCACTAAGACAAATCCTTGGTACATTTAAAAACAATTAGCAACCTTGGGGATTAAAATGAAAGCAAATCTTAACAAACCCATATTTCTGATCTTCCCACTAGCCCTCTGAAGTAAATGTAATCATTCCCATTTTACAAGGAAGAAACTGAGGTTCATAGGCTGTTCAGTGTCTTGTCCTGAGGTGTATGGCTGGTAAATGATTCCAACTTATATCTGTTAAACTCCAAGATAGAGTCACTTCTATGAAGTGGACTATGACAAATGGCATTTGGCTTACTCACAAGGCAATAGATATGATCTCCAAAGAATAGAATGTATGTGCTCCTTAATTAATGTTTCTTTAATTTTCTAGAATGAATACTCTTTTTTTCCCCCTTGGGTGATGACCATCAGCAGAACTTAGTTACAGAGTGACTGATGTGGGAATATACATGATTGTGGGGAAGGGGCACAGAGCTGGGAATCTGGTGGCTTGGGTTGGAGTTCCAGCTTCCCTGCTGACCAATTACATATCCCTGGGCAAACTGTTGTTCTCTTAGGGGTTTCAACTTGCTCTTCTGTAAGCAGAAAGCCTGAATTATGTTGGTGCAAAAGTAATTGCGATTTACTTTTGCACCAACCTTACATTATTTTTGCACCAACTTTACATTATTTTTACAATTTATTATTTGAACA